>NC_092382.1:78578464-79178464 GCF_030028105.1 Mobula birostris
CCACCATGGTGGTTTGTGTGGGGAAGGGGTATAGTCATGGGAGCAGGGTGGGGGACTGTGAGGAGGGGTAGGAGGGGAGAGTGGAATATGTGTTGGTTGGGGGCCGACAACAGATGGCTCATGTTGGGGATGGGCAGGGATCACAATGTCAAATCTGTTAAAGAACAGGTTAAGTTCGTTGGCCCTGTCCACACTGCCTTCCACTCCTCTGTTGCTAGTTTGCCGGAACCCAGTGATGGTCCTCATCCCCCTCCAGACCTCTCCCATGTTGTTCATATAAAATCATTGCAACACACCAATATCACTGAATCAGTGGGAGCCCTGGGCTTGTTTCCCTGCAACAAGACTGTGCCATTGAGGGGTGATGGGAGACAGTGATACTCGAAGGGAGTTCCTTATGTCCAGTCTATTCTGCAATTTAGTTTTCATTGCATTCATTGCAGAGATATGTTGCAAATGGAATCAATGTTTTCAGTGCTTTCTTGGCTATCAGGATATTCAGCCTTGACTTTGATCCAGAATGCTGGCAGAGGTGTTATGTCAAACATACTTTTCAGCCCGCCGTCCTTTGCAAGCTCGAAGAGTTGATCTCCTTCCCGCGCAGACATGGTTGACGTGAGGGTAATAATCTCGCGTGCGTTCAAGTTCAACAGTGGGCGTGACAGGGAATGCAGCTGACTTATATTGCCAAATCATGTTGTTTCCTCGCGGCCCGGTAGCGCATGCTTTGTAGCCCAGTACTGGTCCCCGGCCCGGTGGTTGGGGACTGCTGATTTAGAGAATGGAGGACTGAGAGGTGAACACATTGAAATGCACAGCATCATTACAGACGTCCCACCTCTCCCGGAAGTTCCGGGAGTCTCCCGCATATTGATAGTGGCTCCCTGATGCCCAGAAATTATATACAATATCCTGGAAATTGATTTTATTGAGAGGGAGAGCGAGCATCCTGAATGGTCTCTCTTCATGCTAAGAGTGGTGGAAACAATATGATATGGCGATATGAGCCCGCTGCACCTTTCCTCATTCCCTGTCACGCCCACTGTTGAACTCGAACGCATGCGAGGTCATTACCCGCGCGTCATCCATGTCAGCGCGGGAAGATCAACTCCTCGAGCTTGCAAATGACGGCGGGCTGAAAAGTATGTTTGACGTAACATCTTTGCTGGCATTCTGGATCAAAGTCAAGGCTGAATATCCTGAGATAGCCACGAAAGCACTGAAAACATTGCTTCCATTTCCAACATATCTCTGTGAAGCAGGGTTTTCTGCAATGAAAACAAAATTGCAGAATAGACTGGACATAAGGAACTCCCTTCGAGTATCACGCTCTTCCATCACCCCTCGATGGGACCGTCTTGTTGCAGGGAAACAAGCCCAGGGCTCCCACTGATTCAGTGATATTAGTGTGTTGCAATGATTTTATATGTTCACACGAGGAAAATATGCGCTGTTTAATATCCAAACGTTACTTAAAATGTTATGATGCTATTGACTTATAATTGATTTATCACTCTATTAATGTGAGGAAAATATGCGCTGTGTATTTAATATTAAATTCGTTAGATAACCCCTTTTAGAAACGAAATTGAGTGTATTAGCCACTTATAAGTGACTTATGGTTGACTTATCACCAATATTCCGGTCGTGATTAACACCACATCCCCTCCCCAGTCGGCCGGTCCACAAGAATATTGTCAATATTAAACCAGTCTGCGGTACAGAAAAGGTTGGGGACCCCTGTTAAGTAGACCTATCAGTTTTCTCTGTGGATGGGCTTTACAGTCGACCTCAAAAATAATGACAATGTTGCTCACTGCACTGTTTGCAACAGTGACTTTTCTATTGCCCATGGTGGGCCAAAATGTGAAAGACATGTTGAGGTGAGTTTAACAGGTGTCATTTGTTCATTAGCATAGCCAACGTTATTTAAACTACACAAACACGAGGAAATCTGCAGATGCTGGAATTTCAAGCAACACACACAGGCTGGCTGCTGAGGAGCTACGCTATTGATGTCCTACGTGATGAGGCCGAACTCCTTGTAGACTTGCTTAAAGTTGTAATAGAATAAACATAATAATATAATATAAGTACATATTTTAATGTCACATTTTCTGCATATACCCAACTTGGTTTACAGATTAGACAAGATGATTAAACAAAGTATTACATAAACCCTTGGAGATCGACGGGGGGTGGGGGGTGGGACGGAGTAGATATGGGGTTGCAGGGGGTGGGGATGCTACCTCCCTGAAATGAGTTTTGCAGGGTGGGATGTCTGCCATTATCGGTTGAACCAGGGATCCCAGTCTTTGAGAAAGGGGGTGGACTGTCTGGGACTGAGATGAGGGGAAATGTCTCCACTCCGAGGGTGGTGAATGTCTGTAAATCCCCACCACAGAGGGCGGTGAAGACTCAGTGATCGTCCTCACATAAAACAGAGGCTGGCAGATGTGTGGAGACCGGAGGGATCGAGGAAATGAGGATCGGCAGAAACATGTGGCTGAGAGGGGAGAGCAGTCGCCATCTTGTTGATAGTTAGAGGGGCTGAATGAGCTGTTTCTCACTTGGTGTTTCAGTGTTCCAGTCCAGTGAGGCCGGAGGAATGTAAATAGAAATGAGTGTTTATAAACACAGACTGATTTGAATGAAACCTGCACATTTCCTGTTTGGGTCTGAATTGAGTGATTTGATCAGACCAGACGCAACTTTATTGTCATTGTGGCGACTACAGATACAAAGCCAATGAAACGCAGTTGGCGTCTGTACTGGGGTCAGGACTATCACGTGACGGCTCTGCCCATTTACCTGGTCGGAAGGCGCGTCACCTGCCAATCAAGGTTTGACCCCACCCCGCCCATCAATGCGCACCTCACCATTGGCCCCTTTAATTAGCCTTGTACTTGGCCTCGGGCAATTGGCCTTTGTAATCAGTTTAACCCTGCTGGCACCGAGCCATTGGCTTCCCTGTGAATCACCTGGGCTGGACCTTCCAGTCCTATAAAGGAGCCCACGTGTACATGACCCTCTCTCTTTTTTGCTGCCTCCGAGGGACCACCCTGCTGTTTGTGAGTTGTGCTTTGAATAGGGTTGGGAGTGTGGATATTGTCCCTAAGCAGAAGAGATGCGCCTGCACAGAGTCAAGGGTGGTTGTGTGTGTGTGTACTTTGTCCCCACGCGATTTAATGTGATTTATTGCTGATCCGACTACTGTAAATTGTGCGCGTGTTGCTTCTGTTGCCATTTTCCCCCGTTTGCCTTCTGTAAATAAAATCCTTCACTACCCAGACTGTGAGCCCAGAACCCTTGACTTTGAGACCTGCAGAATCTGTTTCCTGACTTACAACAATTGGCGCTGCGTGGGGAAAGTGTTCTGGAACGGGCAAAAAAGCCAGTACAGGCACCGAGCATAGGATTCCCGGGTGGACTGACGAGAGAGGGATTTGAGCGCTGGCGGACCACTGTAAACCGGTTGACTGGTCCGAGCAGTGGGACCCACGTCGCGAGCACCTGCCCGCTGGGCTGCTCCGGCTGTGGGATGAGGGGGTGGGGGGGGAGGCAACATGAACCTCTCTCTTCGAGACGCGAGCTCCCTGGGGAGCCTCTCTGACCAGGAAAGCATCAACAACGCCCTATGGGTGCCGAAGCCGGAGATCAGGGAAGGCTGTACCCTGTGGGATCGGTTGGTGACCGCTGTGAGGGTCCGGTACCCCACCCTCCTGGAGTGGGATCTACACCGGCGCCCGCAATGGGGTACGGTCAGTGAGGGTACCCGGGCTGTTAAAGAGTGTGCGCTGGTCAACGGCATCTACCAGGGAGCCTGCGACTGTAATTTTTTAGCAAACACCCGGGTGACCGGTGCCCTAACAGGATACCGGTCACCACCGCGCACCCCGATTTAAATCAGTGATACTGCCCCTCATGGCACCAGCTAACGGGAGGACCGTGCGGGATGCCATCACCGTCCTGGAAGGGCTTGAATAGATGCAGCGGGGGGCACCCACCCTGGTCCGTAGGGCAGAGGCAAGGGCTGGAGATACAACCCCTCCCCGTTTTACGCGCAGGCAGCTGTACATGGACATGGATCCCCAACCCTGACCTCTACACCCTGTGGAAGGAGCTTTGTGGCGGTAGGGTGGTGGGCAACTGGTCGATTGCACCCATTCTCGTTATCATCGCTGTGTGTATATTATGTTGTGTCTGCCCAATTATTAAGAGCACGTCTGCCTATCTTTAGTCACAAAAAGCATTAACCTTAGAAATAGTTAGTGTAAGACTTCCATTAAGATATATTCCTTTCCTTTTCACTGTGGTAACGCTTGGTGAGTGGCGTGGCTACCGAGGGGTGGACTGTACTGGAGGGGTCGTGACTGTCACGTGACAGCACTGCCCACTCCTGGTCAGAAGACACGCCCCCTGCCAATCAAGGATTGACCCCTCCTCGCCCATCACTGCACACCTAACCACTGGCCTCTTTAGTTAGCCTTGGATATGGCCTCGGGTAATTGGCCTTTGTAATCAGCTTTAGGGTACGTCCACACTACGCCGGATAATTTTGAAAACGAAGCTTTTTCTCTTCGTTTTGCCCTCCCGTCCACACTGAGCCGGCGTTTTCAGCTCCCGAAAACGGAAATTTTCGAAAACACTCTCCAGAGTGAATAAATGTGAAAACGCTTAATATCCGGCGTAGTGTGTACGGGGTAAACGGAGAGATTTAAAAACGTTGTCGTGACAACACCACAATAACAATGCTTTTTTCTGCTTCTGCTTGGTACTGCGCAAGCTGTTATAACGCGCAGTCGGTGTGAACGGCGTGAGAGCTAAATTGTAAAGTGATCTTTTTTGACTATTTAAAAACGCTGTCATGACGTGCTGGAACAGATGTTCGTTGTTTTCTTGAACGCCACCACCTAACAACTTCAGAACAGACGGACGAGACTGAAGCCATAAGGGTTAGAAATGTACTCACCAAATACTTTGACCCATAACTTACTGAATAAATACGTATTCTCACTTCGCCCTGTTTTCTGTCCTTGCTTGTATGAAGGTAGTTTACCTATTTATGCAAGTACTTCTCTGACAATAAATGTGTAACAGCCTAATGTAACATTGTATGGAAATAACGCTGATGCAGACGTTTTATACATTTAACAAGGTGCTTTATTAATGCAACAGCGTTAGTCAGTTTTTCAATGTTCGTCGTCAGCTGGGTCATACTGTCCGTGAACTCCCTGTTGATTGCCTCCATTCGCTCCAGTATTTGTTTTTTTTAATATAAGTTTTAAGTCCTGCGCGAGAGCCAAGAGCAATTCCTTTCAAGTTTCTCTAGTCTGTAACTGGACAAACGCGCACTAAGTACACCGTTTCCTCTTCGCTTGTTTTCTGTGTGTCCTGTGCATGCCCAGTAGGAGGAGATTCGCCCAAATATCCGTCTAATGTGGAAGGAGATATTTTCAAAAACGCTTAGTGTGGACGCCTGTCGTTTTTACTCGAAACCGGCGTTTTCAAAATTATCCGGCGTAGTGTGGACGTAGCCTAACTCTGCCGGCACCGAGCCGTTAGCGTTCCTGTGAATTACCTGGGCCGGGCACTTCAGACTTCCTGCATTAAAAGGGCGCCCCGTGTGCTGGACGCTCTCTTTGCCATTTCTGAGGGACCACTCTGCTTCATTTTAGGCTGAGAACCTTGGAACAGCGCTGGAGAAAATTGTTGGTAAGCTGTGCATTGAATAGGGTTGGTGATTGTCCTTGATAGCATTGAGCCGTGCCTGTACACTGAAGGGGCATCGTATTGACTTTTCCCTTGGATATGTGTGTACTTTATTCCCAGGTTCGTGTTTTTTTTTAATTCTCTGCGTGTGTTTTACTGCCGATCCGACTTTATCCACGACTGCTGTAAATTGTGTGCGTGTTGTTTCTGTTGCCTTTGAGACCTGAAGAATCCGTTTCCTCGCTTGTAGTTCTTTCTTCCATGTGGTGGTCCAAGAGGCTCCTAAATATTCTGCAAATAAACTGCTTTACTCACGCAAGCAAGCCTATTTGTGTCCTCATTAAAAACAAGCATAGCCTGCAAGAAGTACGAGGCAGAAACAAGAAATATACCCGACAGCCTGCCTGCGAATAACAGAATTCTATTTTTTAATTTGTTGTTAGTCTCCCCGAAGGGAGGTGCACCGTTCCCAGAGGCACTGCAATACCGGGTCGATGCGCGGAGTGGACGGAGCAAGCCCCTAGTCCATCTCCCTGTCCCAAAAATCAATTTAATATATGGTCCCCAGATAAGGGACGTATCAGATATTAAACTGATAAGAACAGATTTTTTTTTTTTAATTTCAAAATATACTTTATTCAAAAATAAATATATACAATAAACCATTCAATAACTTTTCATCCTTTGCATACGTTTCCATTATACTCAGTAAAATACCCGTGTTTATAGCCACCCACGTGGCACTCCAGTAGTTCAGCTTAGCATCTCATTGTTGAGGGGTATACTCCCCGCCCACCGACCCCTCCCACTCCCACGGGTGGAGAAACCTATACTGTGGTCCTTCCCCACCGGGCCCTTGCGGTGGCTGCACCAAGTTTCAGTGCGTCCCTCAGCACGTACTCCTGCAGCCGAGAGTGTGCCAGTCGGCAGCATTCTCCCACGGACATCTCCATGTGCTGGTAGATCATCAAGTTTCGGGCTGACCAAAGAGCGTCTTTCACCGAGTTGATGATCTGCCAGCAGCACCGGATGTTGGTCTCCGTGTGCGTCCCCGGGAACAGCCCGTAGATCAGAGAGTCCTCTGTCACGCAGCTGCTGGGGATGAAACGTGACACTAGCCCGTCCATCCTCCTCCACACCCTCTTTGCGAACTGGCAGTGTGCAAAGAGGTGGGTCACAGACTCCTCCTCACTGCAGTCCTCCCGTGGGCAGTGGGGTGCGGAGACGACGTTCCGGGCGTACAGGAGGGCTCTGACTGGGAGGGCCCCTCTCACCGCCAGCCATCAGGAGGGATGAGGGCATAAGAGGGGTGACGCTGCCAGGCAGTGGAGGGACCCAAGTGAAAACCTCCCTGTACATGGACGACGTCACCGTCTTCTGCTCTGATCTGAGGTCAGTTCGCAGGTTGATTGGCACCTGCGAACAGTTCGAGCTAGCGTCGGGGGCCAGGGTCAACCGCACGAAGAGCGAAGCCATGCTCTTTGGCAACTGGCCCGACCGATCCAGCGTCCCCTTCACCATCAGGTCCGACCACGTGAAGGTGTTGGGGATCTGGTTCGGAGGGGCTGAGGCGTGCAACAAGAACTGGCAGGAGCGGACTGCCAAGGTGAAACAGAAACTGGGACTGTGGGGAGGGCGCTCCCTGTCGATAACGGGCAAGAACCTGGTCATCAGGTGTGAGGTGCTCTCAGGGCTGCTGTCCTTGGCGCAGGTCTGGCCTGTCCCCCGCTCCTACAGCTCGGAAATCACCCGGGCTGCCTTCAGATTCGTCTGGGGATCCAAGATGGAGCGGGTGAGACGGACCGCCATGCACAAGTCCCTGGACAACGGGGGCAAGAACGTCCCCAATGTCGCCCTCACCCTGATGGCCAGCTTCGTATGTGGCTGCATCAGGTTGTGTGTAGAGCCCAGGTATGTGGGCACCAAGTACCACTATGTGCCCAGGTTCTACCTGTCACCCTGGCTACGAAGGATGGGTCTGGCCCCACTCCCGCGCAACGCCCCAGTCAGCTGGTCGTTGCCGGCATACCTATCCCACGTAGCAAAGTTCTTCCAGGAGAACGCCTTTGACCACAAGGCCATCAGGCAGTGGTCGGCACGAAGTGTCCCGCAGGCACTGCAGGAGAAGGACGTGATGGACACAGTGGGGTGGTTCCCTGAGCAGACTGTCCAGTTCATCTGGCAAAATGCCTCATCGCCAGATCTCACCAACAGGCACCAAGACTGATAAGAACAGATACTAAACTTGATCTTAGCCAAAAGGCCGAGAAGCGATACCCACTACTGTCCGGACCCTTTTGGATCCTGCTAGTCTTCCCTCTATTAAGTTGGACCGATTGTCTACAGGACACCGATTTATCCTACTTCTCTCCAACGTTTGAAGTAGATTTGGTGTAATTTCTCTCAATCTTTGACATAAGTTGTATTTTTCTCCCTTGTCGCGAAATCTCTCTCGGAATACAGCTGATCACGTAAAATAGCTGATATTGTACCAACCAAATGAGAGAGGCGGCCGTGGTTTGTATGAATACTCCTCTCAGCTGATAGTCCTGTCGAACTGTTCCACCCGCCCTCTCTAGCGTCTGATGTTAGTGCAAGCGTGATGACGTTTACGGAAGGCGTTGCAGCGAGAGAAGCAAAGTTTGGGCCGAGTCGTTCGGCGGGCCCGGCGGGGCAGGTGACTGGGGAAGGGGGATCTCCGGAAACGGGAGGAGTGTGGATAGGAACATCGGATGGAAGCGATGGCTGGGGTTGTAAATGGGGGAAGTGAGGCCGTTTGATGAGGGACGATGGGTAGTTGGGGGGAGAGGGACGGGGTAGAGTCGGACGAAAGGGAGGGGGTAGGGTTGCAACTTTGACAATATTTAAATGTGAGCTGGCATGTGACAAATAACGGCATAGCAGTCAATAGATTATTTCCACAGAGAAAAAAAATCTAACCGTCCGGCTGGACTTCAGCTTTTTGACCAGAGCTGGTTCCGTTAAGAAATTGGTGATAATCGGGAGAATGTGGGTACACTGCTTTCCTGATATCCCAAGGTCTTTCTGCCATATGCCACAAGCCAAATACTGGAGATATTTATGAATATTCCGCATTTGCCTAAATTTGTGCAGCTCCATCCAGCATTTAACAACGTTCTCCAACCTATGGCTTACTACATCTCCAAGGAGAGAAAAAGGTGGAAATCTGAGGAAAAGAGGCATAAAATACCGAAAAGGATTCGGTGGTAATGCAGCATTCTGTAGAGAATGATTCAGATGTGATGTGATTCTTAATCATGGCAGAGATCTTTCATCAGTTCTAAGGAAGAGCCATTAACCTGACACATTTGCTCTGTTTCTCTGCAGAATGCTGAATGAAGTGACAAGTATCCCCAGCACTTATTTTCATTGAAAAGATATTGCCGTTCCGTCATTGTGGTGGCTGGATCGAAATCCTGGAACGCCAATGCTTTCCCCCTCAGGAGTACAGAGATCCTTAACCAGAAGAAGTGCAGTTGTTCCAGATGCATTCACTGTCAATTCCTTTGGGCAATGATGGATGTGCAGTGAAATCTCACATTGGCAATGAAGTGTGGATTCTGAAAAGCCAATAACTAAAAATAACCTTATAGAACACTACAGCACAGTGCAGATCGTTCGGGCTAACCACTCCCTCCTAAATCACCCTCTACTTTTCTAAAATCCCTTTCATGTCCAGAATATATCAGCCTCTACCAACACTCTGGTAGTCAGTGTGTTCCACACACCACTCTCTGTGCTTTATATATAAAAAAAATCTTACACCTGATATCCCCCTGTACTTTTCTCCGGTCACCTTAAAATGATGCCCTCTGGTATCAGCCACTTCTGCACTGGGAGGAAAGGTCTCTGGCTGTCCTTCAAGTGTACCTGAAGATGACTTCAGCTTGTGATCATGCGTTCCCCTTTTCAGCATCATTCGTGATTGTGCAGGACGATGGCAGTTCCGTTTGTGCAAGATTGGGATCTGCTGCAGACTTTGGGTGAAGGAGCATATGGTGAGTAAGTCATGCAGTTCAAAAAATAATTCTTAAAAACTGGTTTGGTAGATTAGCAATAGCACTCATTTAAGGAGGTATTTCTTAACTTGCAGCAAAAGTCTGGAGAAAGAAACGCCCCACGAGAAGGGTGCACCATCTGTGGAGAATTCCCAAGGAAGTTAGGGTGATAATAACATGTGTTATAATGAGGATTAATTAATTGACGGTAGGCAAGAGGACTGGGAAAGTTTAAAACTACAAGGTATGCCACAAAAATTGTAAAGAATGTGGAACATATAAGAAAATTATTAAAAATATTGATGGGGTTTTTACAGAAATACAAGCAAAAAGCCAAAAGTAATGTTGGTTTTTGAGGCTCATTGTAAAATTGGGAATGAGAAGGTACAGATTCTAAATAATGAAAATAATAACAGATTGCAAAGGTCTGTAGGGAGAGAGAAATTTTTATTTTTATCAGTGAAAAAGTACAGGACAAATTTGTGTCTTTACAAATAAGTGGCATCAGAGATAGTGGATGCATTGCTTGTAATCTGAGGAGACCGGATGTGTGTTCTTTATATTTTCAACAAATTTGAGATAAGTGGCTTATCCGGTGATGAGCACAGGTTAAGTGAACGAGCAGAAAGGTGGCCTTTGAAATATAATGTAGAACAAAATATGAAGTTGCCTGCCTGCCCTGGAAGGAAGAATGAAAAACTTGATGGTTAAATAGAGAGGTGATTAGAGAATGTTGCAGTGCAAACTCAATCTCTAGCACACAAGAATGGTGTGTAGGTTATTGTAAGGATTATGGAAAACAAAGGTAAGGATGTTTTGTAGCAAATTTATTGGGAGCTCGTGAGACAACACCTGGCGATCTGTGTACAGTTTAGATCTCGTCTTTAAGGAAGGATATATTTGAATAGGGATTCACGTATGGGGGCGAGGGGTGAGCGAGTAGGGAAGAAAGAGAGGTGATCTTACTGAAGCAAGATTCTGAGGGTGTTGTCAGACAAGATGCTGAGACGATGTTTCTCCAAGTGAGGATATCGAGAAAATGGGATATAGTATGAGTAACTGGTTTCCCATTGATCAGGAGATGAAGAAGAATTTCTTCTGCAGGTTGTGATCCTTTGGAATTCTCCACTTTAAGAGTTGTGGTAGAGCCATAGAATATACAATATATTGCAGGCATATGAACTACATGGAAATCTACAGGTGCAGAGGGAGAGTTGGAAAGTGGTGTTGAGGCCAAAACCAGATCAATAATGATCTTATTGCATGGGGTAGCGGGGATGAAGAGCCATTTGGCTCATGCTCTGTTTCTGATGCATTTAACTCAATGGAGCATTGAGAAGTTTTGCAATGTAGACAACGGTTTTGTATTTGATCATAGGGTACAACTGGCAATTAGTCGATGAACAAAGGAAGCAGTGACAGTGAAGAAAGTGGACACCACACATGCTCGTGACTACCCTGATAACATCAAGAGAGAAATATGCATCAATAAGATGTTGAACCATGAAAAGACTGTCGGCTTTTATGGGCATCGTCGAGGCCCATATCCAATACTTGTTTTTGGAGTATTGCAGTGGAGGAGAGCTCTTTGATAGAATAGGTAGGATCTGTGCTTAAACTTAGGGTTTAAAATAGAGAAGTTTGGGGTGAGGGGGGAAGGGTTAAAGATGTTTTGTATACGGATTGGCTAATTTTAATAATTTTGGTTGTACTGTTGCTGTCACTTTTACAGATATACTTGTGTGGGTTCTTTAGTAACTGCACCTTTGTGTCCTGAGCTGGAAAAAGCTGGCATCCACTCCCAGACATTCTCCCTATAGAACACCCAGAAAACTAAATTATGGGAGAAATGGAACATCTGAAGTTGTACATAATACATTTCCAGATGTTACGGGGACAAAGTAGGACAGGCTTTAAAGTTCAGTATGTAAGCTGCTTCAGCTGTCCTAGGTTTTTTTGTCTGTGGTCTAAATAGGGCATGTTGGAGAATCCATCTACTTGGGCACCTGAGTGAAATGAGGCCTGGGATTTGGGATTAAATTTAAGCGTGATGTAAAATGACATAATTTCAGACAATATTAATGATTTGCGAACTGATCCCAAGTTCAGCCTTTGATTAATGTGATCTGCCTTCCCACAGAGCCTGACGTGGGGATGCCCGAGGCAGATGCTGATGGGTTTTTCCAGCAGCTGATAGCAGGAGTGGTAAGTGCTCCTCATCATTTATCCCTTTGTTTTAAGTGAGTGTTTATGACGTGCAGCAGCAGTTTTCTCTATTTCGACGTACATTACTGAGCATGATCATAGATGGATTTACCTGCCCATGTTTGCTCTCGAAGAGCTTTGTCTGCCAGAATTGAACTAGCACTATAACCAGCAGTAAGGAGGTTAACAGTGCTTTGTCCCAATTTTCAAATGAGATCAATTTTGGAGCTCACCATAGTTCCCTTTGACAGTAAAATGCTGTTCATGGATGGGTGACCTCCCAAAGCATCTTCAGAAGTTTCATCATTCTTCCAGGCCAGCCTTAATACTCAACTTTCATATCGGCACTGGAAGTCTAGTGTGCACCCAGATTAAGTCACAAAATATTCTCTGAACCGATTGTCCAGCAATTGTATCTGACTAATTCTGCCAGAAACCTGTTCCATTTGTACAATTGATATTTTGTGGGCTTGGAGAATTAGAAAAAGATGTAAATTCAGAATACCTGATTTATATTTGTCTTTGGCTACTTTCAGGAATATCTTCACAACAATGGAATTACACACAGGGACATCAAGCCAGGGACTCTGTTACTTGGTGACCAAGGTATAAGGATGCAAATCTCTTCACTTTTATTGTGTAATAGAACAAAAATTGAAAATTGTTATGCCTTATTCACAGCAGTTCAGACATTTAGACAACAGGTGCAGGAGTAGGCCATTCGGCCCTTCGAGCCAGCACCGCCATTCACTGTGATCATGGCTGATCATCCACGATCAGTACCCAGTTCCTGCCTTATCCCCATAAACTTTGATTCCACCATCTTTAAGAGCTCTATCCATCTCTTTTTTTGGAAAGCATCCAGAGACTTGGCCTCCACAGCCTTCTGAGGCAGTGCATTCCATATATCCACCACTCTCTGGGTGAAAAAGTTTTTCCTCAACTCTGTTCTAAATGGCCTGCCCCTAATTCTTAAACTGTGGCCTCTAGTTCTGGACTCACCCATCAGCGTGAACATGCTTCCTGCCTGCAGCGTGTCCAATCCCTAAATAATCTTACATGTTTCAATAAGATCCCCCCTCAGCCTTCTAAATTCCAGAGTATACCAGCCCAGTCGCTCCAAGCTTTCGACATATGACAGTCCCGCCATTCCGGGAATTAACCTTGTGAACCTACGCTGCACTCCCTCAATAGCAAGAATGTCCTTCCTCAAACTTGGAGACCAAAACTGCACACAGTACTCCAGGTGTGGTCTCACCAGGGCCCTGTACAGCTGCAGAAGGACCTCTTTGCTCTTATACTCAATTCCCCTTGTTATGAAGGCCAGCATGCTATTAGCTTTTTTCACTGCCTGCTGTACTTGCATGCTTGCTTTCAGTGACTGATGTACAAGAACACCTAGATCTCATTGTGTTTCCCCTTTTCCTAACTTGACTCCATTTAGATAATAATCTGCCTTCCTGTTCTTACCACCAAAGTGGATAACCTCACATTTATCCACATTAAACTGCATCTGCCCACTCACCCAGCCTGTCTAAGTCACCCTGCATTCTCATAACATCCTCCTCACATTTCACACTGCCTCCCAGCTTTGTGTCAACGGCAAATTTGCTAATGTTACTTTTAATTCCCTCATCTAAATCATTAATATATATTGTAAACAGCTGCGGTCCCAGCACTGAACCCTGCGGTACCCCACTGGTCACCGCCTGCCATTCCGAAAGGGACCCGTTAATCACTACTCTTTTCAGTCAGCCAGACAATTTTCAATCCATGTCAGTACTCTGCCTCCAATACCATGTGCTCTAATTTTGCCCACTAATCTCCTATGTGGGACTTTATCAAAGGCTTTCTGAACGTCCAGGTACACTACATCCACTGGCTCTCCCTTGTCCATTTTCATAGTTACATCCTCAAAAAATTCCAGAAGATTAGTCAAGCACGATTTCCCCTTCGTAAATCCATGCTGACTCAGACCGATCCTGTTACTACTATCCAGATGTGTCGTAATTTCATCTTTTATAATTGACTCCAGCATCTTTCCCACCACCGACGTCAGGCTAACCGGTCTATAATTTCCTGTTTTCTCTCTTCCTCCCTTCTTGAAGAAAGGGACAACATTAGCCACCCTCCAATCCACAGGAACTGATCCTGAATCTATAGAACATTGGAAAATGATTACCACTGCGTCCACAATTTCTAAAGCCACCTCCTTAAGTACCCTGGGATGCAGACCATCAAGTCCCGGGGACTTATCAGCCTTCAGACCCAACAGCCTATCCAGCACCATTTCCTGCCTAATATAAATTTCCTTCAAATCATCCATTACGCTTGGTCTTTTGGCCACTATTACATCTGGGAGATTGTGTCTTCCCTAGTGAAGACAGATCCAAAGTACCTGTTCAACTCCTGTCCTGACGAAGGGTCTCGGCCTGAAACGTCGACTGTACCTCTTCCTAGAGATGCTGCCTGGCCTGCTGCATTCACCAGCAACTTTGATGTGTGTTACCTGTTCAACTCATCTGCCATTTCCTTGTTTCCCATAATAAATTCACCTGCTTCTGTCTTCAAGGGCCCAATTTTGGTCTTAACTATCTTTCTCCTTTTCACATACCTAAAGAAGCTTTTACTATCCTCCTTTATATTCTTGGCTAGTTTACCTTTGTACCTCATTTTTTCTCCACGTATTGCCTTTTTAGTTACCTTCTGTTGCCCTTTAAATGTTTCCCAATCCTCCGTCTTCCCACTCGTCTTTGCTATGTTATACTTCTCTTTTATTTTTAGAACTATACTCAAGCCCTCAGCAACAATATTCGTACCAGTTGACAGTGATGAAAAGCTGAATGGGTCTTGAGTCAGTGATCCTTTCTGTATCTTTGTTCTCTTTGTTCAGTGTGCAAAGCATTTCTAGCAACGTAACAGGCTGAGATGTGCACATTCTTCAATAACTGCAGTCATCTCCATGCTAGCAGGTAGGAAGACCGACTGAATCCCTTCTCACCCACAGAACAGGTGAATGCCATTGCCCAAACTGATGTAACTTCAGGTGAGATAACCGAATGAATCCATTCCAAAAGTCTGAGCAAGTGAATGGCCTCTCCCCATGTGTAAAATGACAGGCATGCCAGTCAGTCAGATGACTGAGTGAATCCCCCCCCCCGCCACAGTCTGAGTAGGAAGGATGATCGATTGAATCCTTTGCTCCACTTAAATATCTGGACAGAGACAGCAAAACTGGCGTGTTGTGTTTGAGATTCCTGTAGATAAATTCCTTGTCATTTTTAACCTGTAAGAAGATTTACAAAATCCATTAATGGGTGAAGGACAACATTTCAGACGAGATCACTTGAGTTGTCAAGGTATTATCTGACATCACACTGTTACAGTGAGGGTCAACGCAAGTTGGAGAGAGAAATCATCTAACTGGGCAGAGTGCTGGTATCTGGAATTAAATGGTATCTGGAATGAAACTCTCTGATGCTATTCTGTCACTATAAGAATGGGGCATTTCTGCCATCCCCAATCTGTGACCTGGCTCAGTTTGACTCTCCTCATTGGTATTATTCCCTGTTCCCACTGAGCTACATGGGTGTCTCGTTCCACAGTAACTGAAACACACTCACACAAATAGCCTTTGTTGACCTGCAGCCGGGATTTTCTTTTACGCACTGTTAATTTAAAGTGCCACAGTTTAAACGCCATATAAAAATTTGCTGCTGAGATGAGTGGTTGGTCTGTTAAAAGGAATTAGTGAATATTAGTATTATTTAAGCTTCTTGTCACAGTCATAGAAAAGTACAACACAGAAAGAGACCCTTCGGCCTATCTAATTTGTGCTGAACTATTTAAACTTTCGACTCCCATATCTCTACCGTCCAGGTACCTACACACACCTCTTAAATGTTGAAATTGAGCTCACATTCACCACTTGTGCTGGCTGCTCATTCCACACCCAGATGATGATCTGTGTGAAGAAGTTTCCCCTCATGTTCCCCTTAACGTTTCACCTTTCACTCTTAACCCATGGCCTCTGGTTGTGGTCCCACCTCATCTCAGTGGTAAAAGCCAGCTTGCATTGACCCTATGTATACCCCTCATAATTGTGGTACACCTCCATCAAATCTCCCCTCAATCTTCTATGTTCCAAGGAATAAAGTCCTTACCTGTTCACTCTTTCCTTATAACCCAAGTCCTCCAGACGTGGCAACATCCTTGTGAATTTTCTCTGAACTCTTTCAACCTCTTTCACATCTTCCCTGTAGGTAGGTGACCAAAACTGCACACAATACTTCAAATTAGGCCTCACCAATGTCCTCTACAAAGTCAACATAACATCCATCTTCTGTAGTCAGTACTTGCGTTTATAAAGGCCAATGTCCCAAAATCTTTCCTTCTGTCCCTATCTAACTCTGACGCTACTTTCAGTGAATTACAGACCTGTGTTCCCAGATCCCTTTCTTCTACATCACTCCTCAGAGCCCGACCAGTCACTGTGTAAGACCTTGTTCCTACCAACATGCAACACTTCACACTTGTCTGCATTAAATTCCATTTTCTGTTTCTCAGCCCATTTTTCCAGTGAGTCCAGATTGCTCTGCAAGCCATGATAGTCTTCCTCGCTGTCCACTACACCACCAATCTTGCTGTCATCCACAAATTTGCTGATCCAGTTAACCACACTGTCATCCAGATATCTGACATAGATGACAAACAACAACAGATCCAGCACTGATCCCTGTGGCACACCACTAGTCACAGGCCTCCAGTCGGAGAGGCAACCATCTGCTACCAGAGTCTGGCTTCTCCCAAAGACAGTGTCTCATCCAATTTACTATCTCATCTTGAATGCTGAGTGACTGCACCTTCCAGACCAACCCCCCATATGAGACTTTGTCAAGTGCCTTGCTAAAGGCCATGTCGACAACATCCAATGCCTTGCCTTCATCCACTTTCCTGATAACATCCTCGTGAGACTTGATAAGACTCATTCCACCGAGATGCAACACAGAGCGCCATAGGAAGTCATTCCTGCCTGTGGCCATCAAACTTTACAACTCCTCCCTTGGAGGGTCAGTCACCCTGAGCCAATAGGCTGGTCCTGGACTTATTTCCTGGCATAATTTACATATCACTATTGAACTATGTATGGTGTTATTACTATTTAATTATTTATCGGGATCAATAAAGTATGACTATGACATGACTATGACAGCAGCACTGAAACACCAAGTGAGAAACAGCAGGAGGTGGCCATTCAGCCCCTCTAACCATCAACAAGATGATGGCTGCTCTCCCATCTCAGCCACATGTTTCTGTCCGATCCTCATTTCCTCGATCCCTTCGGTCTCCACTCATCTGCCGGTCTCTGTTTTATGTGAGGACGATCACTGAGTCTTCACCGCCCTCTGTGGTGGGGATTTACAGACATTCATCACCCTCAGAGTGGAGACACTTCCCCTCATCTCAGTCCCGGACAGTCCACCCCCTTTTTCAGAGACTGGGCTCCCTGGTTCAACCGGTAATGACAGACATCGCACCCTGCAAAACTCATTTCAGGGAGGTAGCGCCAGTGCCCCCCGCAACCCCATATCCACCCCCACCCCTGGTCGACCTCCAAGGGTGTATGTAATACTTTGTTTAGTCATTTTGTCTAATCTGTGAACCAAGTTGGGTATATGCAGAAAATGTGACTTTAAAATATGTACTTATATTATATTATCATGTTTATTCTATTACAACTTTAAGCAAGTCTACAAGGAGTTCGGCCTCATCACGTAGGACATCAATAGCGTAGCTCCTCAGCAGCCAGCCTGTGTGTGTTGCTTGAAATTCCAGCATCTGCAGATTTCCTCGTGTTTGTGTAGTTTAAATAACGTTGGCTATGCTAATGAACAAATGACACCTGTTAAACTCACCTCAACATGTCTTTTTAAAAACATAAACACGAGAAATTCTGCAGATGCTGGAAATTCAAGCAACACACATCAAAGTTGCTGGTGAACACAGCAGGCCAGGCAGCATCTCCAGCAAGAGGTACAGTCGACATTTCAGGCTCGTGCTCAGCAGCTCAGCCATTAAACCGAAGAAGCTCGAGCACAGCAGCGCGTGTGTGATGTAAGGCACCATGCTCGTGACAGCAGATACAGATGCGGGGAGACCATGGGTGACGTCAGGCACGTGGGGGGGGGGGTGCTGATGTGTGACGTCACGTGAGGGGGAGTGCTTCAATTTTAAAACACCTTTTGTTGGGTCCGATCTGGAACAACAAAATTAAATTCGGGTTTCATCGGGACCGGATCCGGTGTTGTGAGATGTGTCCGGCTGTGCCGTGTTGTTGGTGGAGTGGGCAGCGGGGTGTTTGTCTCCGGGCTCTCCTCAGCCCCGGTTTTCACTTTGCGACCGAGCCCGGGCCGTGGGTCAATTCCTTGTGGTTCTGCAGGGGGTTTGGGGCGAAGGGACAGTGGGTGTGGGTGTGGGTCCCGGGACAAATTAACTTGTAAACACCGGAACATTTGGTGAATTGGATCAGACAGCTTCGCTCGCCTGTCCTTTCAGGAAACAACAATTCTCTCTTCATATTAATGACTGTCTAAACTTGCTATGAACAAGATTGTGTTACAAGATTGTGAGTTACAGAGTCTAGGACAGCTGTCACCGTCATGGGCTGCGAGTGCAGACAGGGATTGGGGTCACTGAGCTGTGCATCAGAGAAGGACACGGGTTTGTACAGCCTCCTGTGGGGTAGAAATGTCCACACGGTGAATTCGGATCTGCTGGCACATCGGGAGTCTGAAAGGGAATAGGGAAGGGGCTGAGCAGAGAGTTTTAACAGGGGTGGAGGGGTACAGAAGCTATCTAATGTGCAACGTGCAATCATAGTAATTTATAACAGTTTATAATAAATAAAACAGACAATGTAATATAGAGGACACTCAAGTCAGCGTGAGTTCATCAGTCTGACGGCCTGGTGGAAGAAGCTGTCCCGGAGCCTGTTGGTCCTGGCTTTTATGTTGCGGTACCGCTTCCCGGATGGTATCAGGAGAATGACAGTGTTGTGATTTCCTGTGTCACGGGTACAGACAGTCGTCTCAAGTGAGGAGTTTGTGTGGAGATGCAGCTTCCCTGGAGGTGGAGGAAAGAGGACACACCAACAGGTGGAACCAGCTGTGGGAAGACATGGTTTGTCAGGTCTGAACATGAGCTGAATGTACCATAACCTTCAGACTGAATCAGAAAACCATTCTGAGGGTATTTGAAATGTCAGAAGCAGGGGAGATGTGACCACATGTGCAGAGGGCAGGGTTTGTGTCTCCATCAGACCCTCAGTGAGATGGTTCAAGTTACAATGTACAGGGATGAAAGCAAAGTGTTTGGGGCCGGATTTAATCACTGATTCCGACACAGTGAGAGGGGTAGTTTTCCTGTAAGGAAGCAACATTAATGGAAGACGACACAGGGACTTCATCAATTGCCAGTTGTTTAGCAGAAGTGACCAATTTGTATGATACCTTGACAGAAACAGATTTTCACAGTGGTGACTGGTTCAGTCTGGTTTATTTCAAGTTGGAGAGGGGTGTGGAGTTTTCAAATCAATGCCTTGCGGTGCCACCATCATTAATTTGTCATGTCCGGTGTGGTGGATCACACAGCACGGAAACAGGCCTTTGGCCGGCCATACCTGTTCTGACCATCCACTCACTGTCTACACTGGTCCCATTTATCAGCACTCGGTTCATAGCCGACTGTATCTCGGCAGTTTCAATGTTCATCCACTTCGTAATGTTGTGAGGGGACCTGTCTCCACCACCACCTCGGGCAGTGTGTTCCAGATTTCAGCTACCCTCTGAGTGAAAAATCACTTCCTCAGATCCCTCTAAACCTCTTCGGCCTCTGTTTAAATCTGTGCCCTCTGATCAGTGACACTTCTGTCCCAGGATCGTGGCCGACATGGGCATCAGTGAGGCCTTTGACAAGGTTCAGCATGGTAAGAATAGAATAGTGCAGCACAGTACAGGCCCACAATGTTGTGCCGACCCTCAAACCCTGCCTCCCAACTAAGCCCCCAACTTAAATTCCTCCACATACCTGTCTAGTAGTCTCTTAAACTTCACTAGTGTATCTGCCTCCACCACTGACTCAGGCAGTGCATTCCACGCACCAACCACTCTCTGAATAAAAAACCTTCCTCTAATATCCCCCTTGAACTTCCCACCCCTTACCTTAAAGCCATGTCCTCTTGTATTGACCAGTGGTGCCCAGGGGAAGAGGTGCTGGCTATCCACTCTATCTATTCCTCTTATTATCTTGTACACCTCTATCATGTCTCCTCTCATCCTCCTTTTCTCCAAAGAGTAAAGCCCTAGATCCCTTAATCTCTGATCATAATGCATACTCTCTAAACCAGACAGCATCCTGGTAAATCTCCTCTGTACCCTTTCCAATGCTTCCACATCTTTCCTATAGTGAAGCAACCAGAACTGGACACAGTACTCCAAGTTGCTGTGGAAAGTTAGATCACATGGGATCCCAGGAGAGCTGGCTAACTGGATGCACAGTTGTCTTGATGGTAGGAAGCAGAGAGTGATAGTGAAAGGCTGTTTATGGGACTCAAGGCCTGTGCCTAGTAATGTTCCCCAGGGTTACAACCATTGCTCTCATTAGTTATTGATATTTACTTATAATTGCATTTACACAGTTGTTGAATTCTCTGCTCTACTTGATCTTACACTGATCATCTTGTCATCTAGATCAATAATTTGGTTGACCATGTACAGGGTATGGATGGTAGGTTTGCAGGAAGTAAGTTCAAACACGTACTTTTTCTGAAATATATTAAGTTTAAACTCTCCACTGTTTCCCTCTCTGCAATCGACCACCCACCCGCTCGCCTTACTGCCTTCCCTCTCTGCCCCGTCTTCCCTCTCACCCCCACATTGGACATAAGGTCCTGGTGAAAGTGAATTCTTTTAGGGGAATCTGAAGGGGAATTCTTCACTCCGAGTTTGGTGAGAGTGTGGAATGAGCTGCCAGTGGAAGTTGTGGATGTGGGTTTGATTGAGATACTAAAGAGAAATTTGGGTGATGACATGGATGGGAGGTTTATGGAGGCTATGGTGCAGGTAGTTGGAACGAGGCAGTAAAAACAAAAGCAGGTCAGCATTGACTAGAAGGGCCGAAGGGCCTGTTTCAGTGCTGCTGGGCTCTGTGACTAATAATATTCTGATCTGTAATTTCCACAGTCAGTGCTTTGCTGCTAATGATAGAACCCAGAAATTTACCCAAGCAAGAATTGAAAGACTCTTAGCTGGCTACAGAAAGCATTTACAAACTGTGATACTTGCCAAAGGGGGTGTTACTAAGTACTGACCATGCAGATTGCCCAGACTTTTGCTTCGGGCCCTTTTCCTTTTCTGTTATTTTGAAACTGTAAAAGATGGAAATAAAAATGTAACCTTGCTTAAGATATTAAAGAAATGTGTCATGTTTAACTTTTTACTTTTTGGAAATCAGGTAATCTTTTACTCACTAAGCTATTCACTGTAAGAGAAATTTTAACCATGGGTGCCCAAACATTTACATGCCACTGTATATATCCTGTGCCTTCTGAATTGCTTCCAGAAATTCCTGCCCGTGTTCTTTGCAAAACAATTTTGACCAATTTTTCTTTCATACCTCTCTAATTCTCTTTATTTCACATCTGACTTTAGCTTCTCCTTCTCTAATGTCAGGGTAAGTTTGATCATATTAAGATCACTTGCCCCAAAGGATCTTTGAACTTAAGTGACCTAATTAATTCTGGTTCATTACAACACCCAGTCCAGAATAACTGATCCCCAAGTGGGCTCAGCCACGAGCTGCTCCAAAAAACCACCTTGTAGGAATTCCTCCTCTTGAGACCAACACCATCCTAATTTTCCTAAGCACCTGCATGACAATTCCCCATGACTATTGTAACATTGCCCTTTTGGCACCCATTTTCTATCTCCCATGGTAATTTGAGGCCCACATACTTACTGCTGTTTGGAGGTCTCTATACAATTCCCACCACAGATTTTTTTTACATTTGCTGTTCCTTAATCCTACCCACAGATTCTATATCTTCCATCCCTATGCCACCTCTTTCTAATGATTTTATTTAATATTTTACCAACAGAGCCACACAACCCCACTACCAGCTTGTTCTTTCAAGAAGCATGTAAGTATCTGATAAGCAGTCGTGATAAGAAAGACAGGCCAGAAAACTTAAATGAGATACTAACTCAGAAAAATGAATCATTACTATGGAAGAAAACATTAACCAGTGGAATGAGTATGACCCTCCGTGATCTGGGCCGACAATTACGTGTCGGCGGCACCTAATTAATTATCATGTTTATTTTGGCTTTTTTCTTAAAGATGTGCTGTGTGCCTCCTCCCCCCCGCCCCCCCAGCTACCGCTGCATTCTCCGCGAATCACTATCTGTCCGCAGTCTGGGGGTTGGGGTGGTGGGACACTGGGGTGTCGTCTGTTTCCATCAGGCAGGCAGCTCATCTTCTCCTATGTCTGCCCACCTCGATATCGAAGGTTGAGATTCATCGGCTGGTGTGGAAGGTTTGCTTGACTGCTGAGCCTCGCGCATTTTTAGATCATACAGTTCTTTGTAAGCACTCAAACCATCCTGCAAATATCCCCAAACCGACGTACCCTTTCAAAATTAAAGTCGTACTTTATCATTGCAGTGAAAATCTCACGCAGTTGCTTCATGTTCATTTCGCTAATGAATTTGGTTTCGATTGTTATCCTTTCCTCTTCCAATTGCATCAACCCTTCATCTATCAGTTCTTGGTCATGGGATGCCAAAACCTCTTCAACATCATCTTCATCAGCTTCCACAAGCCAAACTCATGTTGTCCTTACTTCGTTCACCACAATCAAAACGCTTAATTATGTCTAGTTTTACACTAAGTGTAACATCCTTACGAGCTCTTTCTAGCTTTTCCGACACCTTAAAACTCATCTTGCTAATGGCTGCTCAATGCAACGTGATTAAGCAGTACCGACGAGAATGCCATTCCAAATCTGGGGGGAGAGCAGCTACTCGGGGTGCACACTGATTTTTTTCGTAACAGTGAAAACACCTTCTGTTAGCGAAAACAGGGAACTAATGTAAGTCTTTCGTAACAGTGAGGTTTCGTAACGCGAACGTTCGAAAAGCAGGGGACACCTGTACAGGACAGGATGGTTAACAAAAGGAAAAAAATATCAAAAATACATGAAATGAGAACAAACAAACAAGGGAGTAAGTGCAGAAAATGCCAAGAGAAAGCAGGAACAATCCAACACATTTCAGGATCCTGCAGCAGGTTAACACAATCTGATTACTTACAAAGGTACAATCAAGTAGCAAATATCATTCACCAAAATCTTGCTTTAAAATTCAAACTCATGAATACCCTCCATCACTTCATAAAGGCGCCATAAATTCAAGCCTGATCCAGTTTTATAGTCAAAATCTTACAAATTATTTCATAATCAATACATTATTTCAGATAGGATAATCCATAATAACCATTCGGACATAATGTTACAGGATAAACAAGCAGGAACAACTCCCTCAATAAATAAAACCATTCCCAACACATCCTCACCATGGGTATTGTTTGTGTCATCAGTCAGACAACCGAAAGATTTTCTCTGTCAATCAGCTTCCAAATGTTGCTATTCAGTCATTCGTTGCCATGCCCCGCTGCTGATTCCCTTCTCCTCGACTTCTTCAGTCTGCAGAAAGTTCAATGGAATCCTCTTCACCCACAGAGTGGTGACTGGAACCTATCCCACAGGGAGAGCGAGAGATGAACAACAGGGGAGGATTGAAAAGGACTGTTGTGCAACTGAATCACTGGCAGGGTCCAGACGGCCTGAGTTGACTCTCTACTGTACACTAGTTGTGTTATAAATTCACTAAGTACCATAGACAGAGTTTAAAATAGAACTGATTTATTGGTCTCTTATCCAGAATATTAAACTCCAGTCCCATTAAAGGTGAATATGCAGCAGAAGCTCCTCCCATGTGCAGTGACCAGGGTGCAGAACTGGGTGTGGTGAGCAGCAGCTATAATTGCAGAGTTCAGCACCGACAGTCACTCTCGAAATTGCAATCAGCAACTGTGATGTACAAATATCCAGCATGCAGCTTATTGAAACTTTCTACCCATTGTAAACCCGGTAGTGTGTCACAAGCTGTAAGGTTTCACTGCTAATGTAATGGTCTTTCTGTAACGTTTCACTGCTGAGGTAATGGTTTCTCTGTAGCAGCAATGTTTAGGTTATGACTAGAGACAACAGGGTTTTGGAGTGCAGGCTATACCATGACAGAAGTGTTCTTTCTTGTGAGTCTGGAAGAGAGATTTTCATGGTCTTTTGTCGGGGAGAGATGAGAAGACATGAATGCAGAGAGTGGGCCCTTTTTTTTTTTGTTTACATCACTAACCATATAGTCAAAGTAAGAATTATAAAGCTCAATCACTTAATCACATATTGTTTACTGTTTGTTATTTTGTGGTACTGATTTGTAACAGGGAACACATCATGCAGTATCCACCCAAATGAGATTTCTTAAGTTTGGCCAGACTGAGGGACTATCATCCCCTATATTAAGCAGCTAGCCAAAGTGGGGGTTATATAAGGTTAGATGACTAAGTGAATCGCTTCCCACAGTCTGAGCAGGTGAATGGCCTCTCTCCACTGTGAACTCAATGATACAAATTTGGTTGATTTGGCTGAGAATCTCCTCCCAAAGTCTGAGCAGGAGATCGGCCTCTATCCAGTGTGAACTCGCTGGTGTCTCTGTAGTTGACATGACCCTGTGAATCCCTTCCCACAGACTGAGCAAGTGAAAGGCCTCTCCCCTGTGTGAACTCTCTGATGAGCCACCAGTTGAAATGACGAAGCAAATCCCTTCCCACAGACTGAGCAGGTGAACTGCCACTTCCCAGTGTGAACTGACTGGTGTCTTAGTTGGTGAGGTGACAAAGTGAATGTCTTCCCACAGACTGAGCAGGTGAACGACCTCTCTCCAGTGTGAACGTGCTGATGTACCTTCAGTTGAGATGAGGAAGTAAATCCCTTCCCACAGTCTGAGCAGGTGAATGGCCTCTCCCCAGTGTGAACTCTCTGATGTATCTTCAGTTTAGATGACCGCGTGAATCCCTTTCCGCAGTCTGAGCAGGTGAAAGGCTTCTCCCCAGTGTGAACTCGCTGATGTACCTTCAGTTTAGATGATGAAATGAATCGCTTCCCACAGTCTGAGCAGGTGAATGGCCGCTCCCCGGTGTGAACTCGCTGATGTACCTTCAGTTGCCATGACTGAATGAATCCCTTCCCACAGTCTGAGCAGGTGAATGGCCACTCCCCGGTGTGAACTCGCTGGTGTCCCATTAGGTCAGATGACTGAGTGTATCTCTTCCCACAGTCCAAGCAGGTGAACGGCCACTCCCCTGTGTGAACTCGCTGATGTACCTTCAGTTTAGATGACGAAATGAATCCCTTCCCACAGTCTGAGCAGGTGAACGGCCTTTCTCCAGTGTGAACTCGCTGATGTACCTTCAGTTGGAATGAGCAAGTGAATCCCTTCCCGCAGTCCGGGCAGGTGAACAGCCGTTCCCCAGTGTGAATTCTCTGGTGCTCTTGTAGGTTTGATGCCTGAGTGAATCCCTTCCCACAGACTGAGCAGGTGAACGGCCTCTCCCCAGTGTGAACTCTCTGGTGTACCTTCAGATTAGATAACCAAGTGAATCCCTTCCCACAGTCCGAGCAGATGAACGGCCTCTCCCCAGTGTGAACTCTCTGGTGTACCTTCAGTTTAGATGACCAAGTGAATCCTTTCCCACAGGTCGAGCAGGTGAACGGCCTCTCCCCGGTGTGAATTCGCTGGTGAGCCATTAGGTCAGATGACCGAGTGAATCCTTCCCCACAAATTCAGCAGATGACCAGCCTCTGTCCAGTGTGAACTGACTGGTGCATCCACAGGTGGGAAGACCGACTGAAACCCTTCTCACCCACAGAACAGGCGAATGGCCTTGCCCAGTGTGTACTTGCTGATGTACCTTCAGTTGAGGTGACCAAGTGAATCCATTACCACAGTCTGAGCAGATGAATGGGTTCACCCCTGTGTAAAATGACGGGCGTGCCATTCGGTCAGATGATTGAGTGAATCTCTCCCCACAGTCTGAGCAGGAAGGATGATCAAGTGAATCCCTTGCTCCACTTCTTAAATATCTGGACAGAGACAGCAAAACTGGCGTGTTGTGTTCAAGATTCCTGTGGACAAATTCCTTGTCATTTTTAACCTGTAAAAAGATTTACAAAATCCATCAGTGGGTGCAGGACAACATTTCAGATGAGATCACTTGAGTTGTCAAGGTGTGATCTGACATCAAACTGTTACAGTGAAGTTCAACCCAACTTGGATAGAGAAATCATCTTCTATCTGGGCACAGTGCTGGTATCTGGAATGACCATCAAATTCTCTGATGCTCTTCCTGTCTCTACAAGAATGGGGCATTTCTGCCATCTCCAATCTGTGACCTGGCTCAGCTTGACTCTCTCCATTGGTATTATTCCCTGTTCCCACTGAGCTGCATGGGTGCCTGGCCCCACAGTAACTGAAACACTCTCACACAAATAGCCTTTGTTGACGTACTGCTGGGATTTTCTTTTATGTACTGTTAATTTAAAGTGCCACAGTTTTAACACCATGTAAATGACTCTGACTGAGATGTATGGTTGGTCTGCACAGCTGTTAAAAGGAATTAGAGTGAATATTAGTATCATTTTAGGTTCTTGTCACAGTCATAGAAAAAAGTACAACACAGAAAGAGACCCTTCGGCCTATCAAGTTTGTGCTGAACTATTTAAACTTTCTGCTCCCATATCTCTACCATCCAGGTACCTACACAAACCTCTTAAATGATGAAATTGAGCTTCCATTCACCACTTGTGCGGGCTGTTCATTCCACACGCGGATGTTCATCTGTGTGAAGAAGTTCCCCGTCATGTTCCCCTTAAAATTTCACCTTTCACACTTAATCCATGGCCTCTGGTTGTAGTCTCATCCAATCTCAGTGGAAAAAGGCAGCTTGCATTTACCCCATCTATAACCCTCACAATTTTAAAACGCCTCCATCAAACCTCCCCTCAATCATTTATATTCCAAGGAACAAATATCAGCAACAAATATCTTGTTCTGGATGCTGTTGAGGGGAATGACCTGACAGGGGACGCCCATGGTGACCGGGGTCTCTGCCACTGAGCTTGGCGCTGTTGTGCAGGAGAGAAGGAGGGAGAAGAGAAATGCGTTAGTCGTAGGGGATTCCATAGTCAGGGGAACGGACAGGAGATTCTGTGAGCCTGATGGAGATACCCGCATGGTGCGTTGCCTCCCAGGTGCCAGGGTACGGGATGTCTCGGATTGAGACCTGAATATTCTGAAGGGGGAGGGTGAGCAGCCAGTTGTCTTGGTACATGTTGGTACCAATGACATAGATAGGACAAAGGAGGAGGTCCTGAAGAGAGGTTTCCAGGAGTTAGGAAGGAAGCTGAGAAGCAGGACCTCCAGGGTAGTAATCTCAGGATTGCTACCTGTGCCACGTGCTAGCGAGGGCAAGAATAGTAGGATCAGACAGATGAATTCGTGGCTGAGAGACTGGTGTAGGGGGCAGGGCTTCAGATTCTTGGATAATTGGGATCTCTTCTGGGGGAAGTATGACCTGTTCAAAATGAACAGGTTACACCTGAACCCGAAGGGGACCAATATCCTGGAGGGAAAGTTTAATAGAGCTGTTAGAGAGGGTTGAAACTAATTTGGCAGGGGGGTGGGAACCGGAATGATAGAGCGGAGGAAGGGGAAAACAGAAATAAATCTAAGATAGTGAGCAGTAAAGATGTCAGGAAAGACAGGCAGGTGATAGAGCAAATTTGTAGCCATTGGGATGAGTTGCAGTGAAATCAAAGTGAAAAGTATCAAATACTGGTCTCAAGGTGTTGTACTTAAATGCACGCAGCATAAGGAATAAGGTGGATGATCTTGTCGTACAGCTACAGATTGGCAGGTATGATATTGTGGCCATCACTAAGACCTGGCCAAAGGATGCATGTCTCTGGGAGCTGAACGTCCAAGGATACACGGTGTATCGGAAGGATAGGAAGGTAGACAGAGGAGGAGGCGTGGCTTTATTGGTAAGAAATGATATTAAATCATTAGAAAGAGGTGATATAGGATCGGAAGGTGCAGAATCTTTATTGGTTGAGCTCAGAAATCGCAGGGGTAAAAGGACCCTAATGGCAGTTATTTATAGGCCGCCAAACAGCTGCAGTGATGCAGAATACAAATTACAACTGGAAATAGAAAAGTCTTGTCAGAAGGGCAGTGTTATGATAATTGTGCGGGATTTTAACATGCGAGTGGATTGGGAAAATCAGGTCGGCACTGGATCTCAAGAGGAAGAATTTGTAGAATGTCTGCGAGATGCTTTTTAGAACAGCTTGTTGTTGATCCCACTAGGGGATCGGCTGTACTGGATTGGGTATTGTGTAATGAACCGGAGGTGATTAGAGAGATTGAGGTGAAGGAACCCTTAGGAGGCAGTGATCATAACATGATTGAGTTCACTGTGAAATTAGAAAAAGAGAAGCCGAAATCTGATGTGTCGGTATTTCAGTGGAGTAAAGGAAATTACAGTGGCATGAGAGAGGAACTGGCCAAAGTTGAATGGGAAGGGACACTGGCGGGAAAGACGGCAGAGCAGCAGTTGCTGGAGTTTATGCGAGAAGTGAGGAAGGTGCAAGACAGGTATATTCCAAAACAGAAGAAATTTTCGAACGGAAAAAGGATGCAACCTTGGTTGACAAGAGAAGGCAAAGCCAAAGTTAGAGCAAAGGATACAAGGAAGCAAAAAATAGTGGGAAGAGAGAGGATTGGGAAGTTTTTAAAACCTTACAAAAGGAAACTAAGAATGTCATTAAGAGGGAAAAGATTAACTATGCATGGAAGCTAGCAAATAATATCAAAGAGAATACTAAAAGCTTTTTCAAGTATATAAACAGGAAAAGACGTGAAAGTAGATATAGGACAGATAGAAATGATGCTGGAGAAATTGTAATGGGAGATGCGGAGATAAGGAGATGGCGGAGGAACTGAACGAGATTATTGCATCAGTCTTCACTGAGGAAGACATCAGCAGCAGAGGAGGACAAAGGGCTTAATTAGGAAGGGGAAAAAAGATTATGAGAGAAAACTGGCAGGGAACATAAAAACGGACTGTAAAAGCTTTTATAGATATGTAAAAAGGAAAAGACTGGTAAAGACAAATGTAGGTCCCCTGCAGACAGAAACAGGTGAATTGATTATGGGGAGCAAGGACATGGCAGACCAATTGAATAATTACTTTGGTTCTGTCTTCACTAAGGAGGACATAAATAATCTTCCAGAAATACTAGGGGACAGAGGGTCCAGAGAGATGGAGGAACTGAGCGAAATACTTGTTAGTAGGGAAGTGGTGTTAGGTAAATTGAAGGGATTGAAGGCAGATAAATCCCCAGGGCCAGATGGTCTGCATCCTAGAGTGCTTAAGGAAGTAGCCCAAGAAATAGTGGATGCATTAGTGATAATTTTTCAAAACTCGTTAGATTCTGGACTAGTTCCTGAGGATTGGAGTGTGGCTAATGTAACTCCACTTTTTAAAAAAGGAGGGAGAGAGAAACCGGGGAATTATAGACCGGTTAGCCTAACGTCGGTGGTGGGGAAACTGCTGGAGTCAGTTATCAAGGATGTGATAACAGCACATTTGGAAAGCAGTGAAATGATCGGACAAAGTCAGCATGGATTTGTGAAAGGAAAATCATGTCTGACGAATCTCATTGAATTTTTTGAGGATGTAACTAGTAGAGTGGATAGGGGAGAACCAGTGGATATGGTATATTTGGATTTTCAAAAGGCTTTTGACAAGGTCCCACACAGGAGATTAGTGTGCAAACTTAAAGCACACGGTATTGAGGGTAAGGTATTGGTGTGGGTGGAGAATTGGTTAGCAGACAGGAAGCAAAGAGCGGGAATAAACGGGACCTTTTCAGAATGGCAGGCGGTGACTAGTCGGGTACCGCAAGGCTCAGTGCTGGGACCCCAGTTGTTTACAATATATATTAATGACTTGTATGAGGGAATTAAATGCAGCATCTCCAAGTTTGCGGATGACACGAAGCTTGGTGGCAGTGTTAGCTGTGAGGAGGATGCTAAGAGGATGCAGGGTGACTTGGATAGGTTGGGTGAGTGGGCAAATTCATGGCAGATGCAACTTAATGTGGATAAATGTGAGGTTGTCCACTTTGGTGGCAAAAATAGGAAAACAGATTATTATCTGAATGGTGGCCGATTAGGAAAAGGGGAGGTGCAACGAGACCTGGGTGTCATTATACACCAGTCATTGAAAGTGGGCATGCAGGTACAGCAGGCGGTGAAAAAGGCGAATGGTATGCTGGCATTTATAGCTGAGGATTCGAGTACAGGAGCAGGGAGATACTGCTGCAGTTGTACAAGGCCTTGGTGAGACCGCACCTGGAGTATTGTGTGCAGTTTTGGTCCCCTAATCTGAGGAAAGACATCCTTGCCATGGAGGGAGTACAAAGAAGGTTCACTAGATTGATTCCTGGGATGGCAGAACTTTCATATGAAGAAAGACTGGATGAACTGGGCTTGTACTCGTTGGAATTTAGAAGATTGAGGGGGGATCTGATTGAAACGTATTAAATCCTAAAGGGATTGGACAGGCTAGATGCAGGAAGATTGTTCCCGATGTTGGGGAAGTCCAGAACGAGGGGCCACAGTTTGAGGTTAGAGGGGAAGCCTTTTAGGACCGAGATTAGGAAAAACTTCTTCACACAGAGAGTGGTGAAGCTGTGGAATTCTCTGCCACAGGAAACAGTTGAGGCCAGTTCATTGGCTATATTTAAGAGGGAGTTAGATATGGCCCTTGTGGCTACGGGGGTCAGGGGGTATGGAGGGAAGGCTAGGGCGGGGTTCTGAGTTGGATGATCAGCCATGATCATAATAAATGGCGGTGCAGGCTCGAAGAGCCGAATGGCCTACTCCTGCACATATTTTCTATGTTTCTATGTTTCTATACCGGACACTCAAGGATGGCAGGGAAGAGAAGTGTGCGCAGTCACAATTACGACAGAGAAAGTACTCAGGAAACTGAATAGTCTAAAGGTAGATAAATCTCCCGGACCAGGTGGAATGCATCCTCGTGTTCTGAAGGAAGTAGCTGTGGAGACTGCAGAGGCATTAGCGATGATCTTTCAAAGTCGATAGATTTTGGCATGGTTCCGGAGGACTGGAAGATTGCAAATGTCACTCCGCTCTTTAAGAAGGGGGCAAAAAGCAAAAAGGAAATTATAGACCTGTTAGCTTGACATTGGTGGCTGGGAAGTTGTTGGTGTCGATTGTCAAGGATGAGGTTACAGAGTACCTGGAGGCATATGACAAGATAGGCAGAACTCAGAATGGATTCTTTAAAGGAAAATCATGCCTGACTAACCTATTACAATTTTTTGAGGAAATTACCAGTAGGCTAGATGCAGTGGATGTTGTATATTTGGATTTTCAGAAGGCCTTTGACAAGGTGCCACACATGAGGCTACTTAACAAGGTAAGATCCCATGGAATTACGGGAAAGTTACATACGTGGATAGAGCGTATGTAGCATATGATTGGCAGGAAACAGAGAGTGGGAATAAAGGGATCATATTCTGGTTGGCTGCCGGTTACCAGTGGTTTTCCACAGGGGTCCGTGTTGGGACCGCTTCTTTTTGCATTGTACATCAACGATTTGAATTATGAAACAGATGGCTTTGTGGATAAGTGTGCTGATGATATGAAGATAGGTGGAGGGGCCGGTAGTGCTGAGGAAATGGAGAGTCTGCAGAGAGACTTGGATAGATTGGAAGAATGGGCAGAGAAGTGACAAATGAAGTACAATGTTGGAAAGTGTATGGTTATGCACTTTGGCAGAAGAAATAAACGGGCAGACTATTATTTAAATGGGGAAAGAATTCAAAGTTCTGAGATGCAACGGGACTTGCGAGTGCTAGTACAGTATACCCTTAAGGTTAACCTCCAGGTTGAGTCGGTAGTGAAGAAGGTGAATGCAATGTTGGCATTCATTTCTAGAGGAACAGCGTATAGAAGCAGGGATGTGATGTTGAAGCTCTATAAGGCGCTGGTGAGACCTCACTTGGAGTACTGTGGGCAGTTTTGGTCTCCTTATTTAAGAAAGGATGTGCTGACGTTGGCGAGGTTACAGAGAAGATTCACCAGAATGATTCCGGGAATGAGAGGGTTAACATATGAGGAACGTTTGTCTGTCCTTGGACTGTATTTCTTGGAGTTTAGAAGAATGAGGGGAGACCTCATAGAAACATTTCGAATGTTAGAAGGCATGGACAGAGTGGATGTGGCAAAGTTGTTTCCCATGATGGGGGAGTCTAGTACGAGAGGGCATGACTTCAGGATTGAAGGGCGCCCATTCAGAACAGAAATGCGAAGAATTTATTTTAGTCAAAAGGTGGTTAATCTATGGAATTTGTTGCCACAGGCAGCAGTGGAGGCCAAGTCATTGGGTGTATTTAAGGCAGAGATTGATAGGTACCTGAGTAGCCAGGGTATGTAAGGTTATGCTGAGAAGGCGGGGGCGTGGGACTAAATGGGAGAATGGTTCAGCTCATGATAAAATGGCGGAGCAGACTCGATGGGCGGAATGGCCGACTTGGACTCCTTTGTCTTATGGTCTTATGGTCTAAGAGAATTTTCGCAGTGTGATCGCTATTTCCAGTTATTACCCAGGAGGCTATGCTCTATTTGCCCGGTTTCGTTCTCCTGGAACGCTTTCACTTACGTGTCCTTTATCAGACGGCTTGGAGCATTCTTGTGGATGAGTTGTTGACGGGATGCGTATCTTGCCCCATTCTCCACCAAGAGAATGCTCAAAAGTGGAAGGAACAGGCAGGCTACAGAGCTGACGGATGGTACCGCGGAAATTTCACCTCAGGTGGCTGAAGGATGGACGTCCGCAGTGGACTCTGGCATCAGGGACTGATTCGGACGGGACATTGGAGTAATCTGGATATAAGTGCATATAATTATAAACCAAGCTATGTCGATTTAGTTGTGCCGTTAGTTATGCAAACACGTGCCTTCAATTTATCCCCCAAACCTCGTTTACCGTCTGTGCCGCCTGAAATGTCTTTGACTCCCTTCTTCACCGTTTGCACATCGCTCCCCTTATCACTTCATTTCTTGAATATTGAGATCATTTTTCTTTATATCGGTATGGGAACGTCATGGGAGAAAATTTCTGTTAACAGAATGTCTGTATGTACAGCTCGGAAGGCAGTTCATCGAAGCGAATAAGGAGTCAGTGTGGTCTCGTGCCGGCCACGTCATGTGTCACAAATATGTCTGTGATTTTAAAGGAATAATCTCGACGATTTAACGAAGCAGGAAGGTAGATAGAGTTTGGATGGACTTTGATTATGCTTCTAACAAGGCACCCATACAGATACAGGGACGCCAAGATGAATTGTCAAACTAGTAACAGAATTAGCTTGGTAAAAAGATGCAAATGGTAGTGTGCCAGCGTGTCTCTCCTCCCGGACGCCGGCAATAAGTGGCGAGCTGTAGATTTGCTGCAGGGTCCTTTATTGTTTGTAAAAGTGTATGTGAAACAAAATGTGACTTAATCCACATTGTGAAATAAAAGTCTGGGAGGACATATAGACCTTCAGAGGGTCGTTTTTAGTTGTAACCTTTCAAGGCTAGGCTATACCTTTCTGAATGCAGTGAGACAGTACAGCGAAAGTGGATTTTGTTATGCTTGCATTGTTCACCGAGGGTTTGAGTGGAAGAATTCGGACTCTTAGGAGCCTGGGCCTGGACTCCGAGACAGAGACTGGACAAGGGCGCAGAACATGGGTCTTGACTAGAGCTCGGATCCCGGAACTAGGCGAGGACATTACGTGGCTACAGGACTAGACATGGGTTGGGTTCCTCCAGGCGAGGACACGACGAGGTTTGGGTTCTTCGAGGCGAGGACACGACGAGGCTTGGGTTCCTCGAGGCGAGGACACGACGGGGCTTGGGTTCCTCGAGGAGAGAACATGACGAGGCTTGGGTTCCTCCAGGCGAGGATATGGCGAAGCTTGGGTTTTTCAAGGCGAGGGCATGACGAGGCTTGGGTTCGGACTCCGAGCCAGAGACTGGACCAGGACCTGGAACCTGGGTCTTGATTCGAGCTCGGACTCCGGAACTAGGCGAAGACATGACGTGGTCTTGGGAGACAGGACTAGGCGAGGCTACAGGACAGAACGACAGACTCCTGGGCAAGAGGAGGGAACCCCAGCACAGGACGAAGCACATGGACAGGAAGAGAACACGAGACCTTGACTTGGTAGAGGGAGAACAGGAACATGGAACACAGAGTCGGAACCTCTCCTTGGGAACAGGACATAGAGCCGGGACTCATACACAGAACACAGAGAGAGACAGTTCGCAACACAAGGTAGCGGCAAACGGCCGGACCTTCCTAGCGAAGGCGTGGACACAGTGACGGTTCCAAACAACGATAGCCAGTTCCTTATCTAGTCACAGCAAGGCTCCGGTCTTGCTCCGGCGGTAGAACTTGACAGTGATACAGGCGAGGACGCAGACGAGGTTGCAGGCAAGTCTTCAGGTAAGGATTCAGGCAGAAGGTGAAGGGAAGGGAAGGGTACAGTCCAGCAACTGAAGCTGAACCCAGGAGCTGTTTATGTAGCCAGCCGAAGATGAAAATCATGTGCTTCAATTTAGCCACTCAACAGAACAAGGGAAAATCGGAAAATCAACAATAAGGACCGCACCGTGAACCGGAATGCCGACTTCAAGGCCAGGACCATGACATAAACAGACCCTGTGAATAAATCAGGCATTCAGTTCGACAAGTTTGAACGACACTGAAGCTGGTTGTTTTGCCTCAGTAGGCTTTAGACCAGGTGAGAATCAACTTCTCGTGTTCCATGTTAATAACCTGAATAAATCTGTTTTCACGTAATCCCCACATTGTGCGGATGGGATTCCTGGCTGTCCTGTGGAGTGTTGGTGATAGTAACGCCTCCCTAAAATATGAACCATATTGAGATTTAATTAAAAAGTGAATGTGGGTCATCTGTACACGATTTCAGGAAATCAATTTGAAAAGTAATGCATCGTGTGCTTATTTATTAGTTTTCACAGAAGGTACTCAAATATTTAGGTGTTGATCTCTGACTTATGTGAGGGCTAATTTCTATAAACTGACATATTTCGGGGTAAGCTAGAATATAATGTATGCAGGATCGAGAGTGGAAGATCGTCTTCTATTGCCAACAGGTGGAGTGGTCAATTGAGGAGCTATTGATACAGTTAAGGTGCACTGCTGATCACGAAACAAACGGAACAACACAACGTAAGCTAAGATGGCACAGGTAATTTATTTCCAAAATTTGCATTCTTCTACTAATTATTGAGAAAAATTGTTTTCTATTCTCTATTCCTTCTGAAGTTTTTGGAGGCTGTTGTGTCGTATTCGAAAAGTTTTTGCCCGTCTTTTTCGCTATTTCAGATGATACAGCTTGGCAGCTCGGGAAATACTCTCTGCTGCTTTACAGTGATCCAATGTAGGGTACAGATAGTTTGGTTTCTTTAGCATTGAAATGACTGTATTCCAGTCTGTTTTCCATCCGGCCCATTCTAGGCATTCAGACGTTTTATTTCTACGTTGAGCTAATTATTATCAGATGCGAATGAGACACTTTCTATTACCAGTATGGGGATGTTTTAAATGAGATTTTTTTCCTTATTATCAAACTGAAAGCGCAGATCCTTTACAAGATGTTTCCTGTTGTAGGACGTGTGCGAGCTGGGACTGAATTCTACTTAGAGGAGAGAGCCTTAGATGAACTTACATTTGTCTTGGTCAATGCCCGGATAAGGGTCCATGGAGACAGTATCAAAGCCTTTAACTCTCTCCTGAAGTTAGTTTGGGTCGCTGCATAAATACACGTGTTTGTACACGAACTCATGTTCGTGAGCATTGCCCCGGTTTGAGCAGCGATATATCGGGCAGAATTATAGTCACGATCATAATACATGGTTAGACTGGCGATAAAACTGGTCACTGACGAAGGCAGCCAAAATATCATGAAGCTGCCCGACACACAGAACAGTAACATGATGCCCGTTTTTCTGTTCTCCATTTCCGTGTCACGTTCAATCTTACTCTTATGGATTCGGAAGCCCCTCCGGGATTTGCTGGCCACCAAGATATACCTGGCTGTCATCCCATTAAATAGAATTATTAAACCAAATGCGCACAGCAAGTTTTGAAAGGATTTGAATTTGCTGAGAGCGACAAACATTGGAGAGTTGAAGAATTCCAATTTTGGGCGAATACCCCACGAAATATTTCCAATTATTTGTTGAGGCTGAAATGCAAACAAGAAAGGTATATTCTCCAAACAAAGCACTGCCAGTATTACTGCTGCCAGGATTCTCGCAATCTTCACTCTGCAGTATTTTGTTTTAAACTTCCGACAGCATATGGCAACATATCGATCACAGGTGAAGGCGACGGTGTACCACAGTGATAATTCCAGAGTGACTGCCAACACGTAGACCGTGGCTTTAAGGACTCTCGTATAATGTAGAAATGAATTTGACAGGCGGAATATTAAAATCTCATAGACAAGGACATTGATGAGAATGACCAATAAATCTGCCACTGCCATCATCGTCATGTAGGCAGAGGTGCATTTGGAAAGACCGCATTTTCCCCGGGAGAGAATAATAATTGTTAACAAATTAGCTGCAACAGAAAAAAAAAACAACAGAAAAAGACGTCACTATAGGAGGAAGACAAGTGAATCTTACAACTTGTTGTTGAAATATGTTCGGATGGATTTCTGTTCAGTCTGTGCACACTGACGGTCTGAGAGTGAGCATAGGCAAGACAAAAAGGCACTTCGCAGTGTGATCTTCACCAGCTGGAAACGGGCTGAAAAAATAGCAAGTGCAATTTACTGGAAGCCTGGGTAATGTGCTGCCCATCAGGAGGCCAAACCAGGTTACCATTGCATGGCGAATGGCAGGGTGTGAGCTTCTCCGTACAAAAGAAAATGAGCTGTAAATACAGATCCATCATTCATTTGAAGTGAAACAATGGGTGACCGGGCGGCACCGTGAGCTTTTTGCACATCGCCCATCACAAATCAGGACCTTGTGCACTGCGGTTGTGTTATTGAGTTAAAGTTATACAATACATAATTGAAACCGAATTCCTTGTATTGTTTACATTTGTAGTCACCTTAATACGTGAATTATATCAAAATTACTGACATAGTTCAGAATATTTACAAGTATACTGATGGGACTGAGAAGTCTATGTATACATTCGGGGTATAGTTCGTCTAAATGCATTCCAGCATTTTCCACTCAGATTGTGTGAAACTATTTTGAACGATCATAGGATTAGCGTGAAAGTTGAAATGTTTCGGGATAATCTGAGAGAAGTTATTTACTCAGAGGGTGCTGCGGGTGTGGAAACAGCTTCCTACCGTGCGGACGATGCGGGATCTATTGTACGACGTAAGATAAGTTTGGATAGGGACAAGATGGGAAGGAGGTAGACGAATGTTAGTCAGGTGCCGGTTGAGAGGACAACAGAGGTACAGGTCTCTAAGGCGGGCCGAATGGCCGCTTTTTGTGTTGTAGCACACTTTTACTCTATGACAGGGACGATGAAAAATACATTACCTATTGAACGAAGCACTACTGCTATTTCAGGTATGGTATCCCTCCGTTATCTTTGCACCGCACATGAGGAGACCCCTCCTGTGTCCAGAAGAAAGTCTTCTCAGCGGCCGTGTGGACAGGTAACGATAAGACGCTTACTGAGCAGCTTGTGCAATGGATACATTGTGGTGCATCTCCTGATCATACTTCATAAAAAAAACAACATTGTCCTGCAGAAGGCCATTAGCTGTTACACAATGTATTAATAAGACTTACCGGGTAAACCAAACACCACTAGTACAGGGTAACAAACGTCTTTCATCTGTAGGATCGCCGGTCGACGCATTTTCAATTGCTTGAATTATCTCCCGTTGTGTAGTTCACATCGGCGTATGACTTGGATCACGAAACTCTGCTAATTTATAGGAAACACGAATTCTCCGTCACGGGTAAACGGGTTGTGCAATAAATGACGTTACTTGCAGCCAATGAACAAACAACGGTTGATATTCCGCTCCAGGTCCACCTGGTCTCCAGTTGAGAGACTGTGCAGCTGGATCATGAAGCTCCTTCACTCACATTCCTAACACAACAGTGTCACCCCCTCCCCCAGGGAGTGACGTCAGCGCTCCCCTCGCCTGCGGAGAGCATCGCTCCAGGTCCACCTGGTCTCCAGTTGACAGACTGTGCAGCTGGATCATGAAGCTCCTTCATTCACATTCCACAACAGAACAGTGTCACCCCCTCCCCCAGGGAGTGACGTCAGCGCTCCCCTCGCCTGCGGAGAGCATCGCTCCAGGTCGAGCCTTTTGCTGTATCACAGTAATTCAGTGAATAGGTCCTGTTCCGTTCGATAACTGCAATTGTTACACAGCCTTTGCTGATTCCTACTGACCATAACATTACTGATGTTGTACATGTCTTTACATTTCACATAATAATTCTTCAATAACATGTATCATGATGCGTCAAGTCTAATGCCAATCTGTTAGTCTTTGTCTAACCTTATAGGTTGTCATTCCTTCCTGAATGTGACATCATTTAAACCAAACAATTGATGCAGCGTCCCGGCAATGCTGTAGTGACCCTACTCTAACATTACTAATGATACATTCTGTTATAGCTGGTGGAGATTCACTGCTATATCCAATATAGTTACTCCAAACAAGCAGATATAAATCATCTCCAGCAGGACTGAAAATGCTAATATTTAAGCGTTCAGAGTCGCATGTGCCTCCACATTACTTTGGTGTGGGTACCAAAACCACTGGCACTGATGAAACTTTTCATCGGAGAGATTACAAAGTTGCACCTTTACTGGGCAATCGACATTACCAATGAAATAGAAGAGGTTTCCCGTGAGATTTTCTTTCCATTAGCAGACATTAGTATGACAAGAGTATTCGCTATGATATTCAGGATTTAAAGAGCCATGTGGAAGATTGTCTTACACCTTTTCATCTACAAATTTTATGGTCGATAAGGAACTTCATACCTGACGCACTTGGGGGTAGGGAGACACAAAATGTTTTTTTTTTGTGTTGTTATGATCTTATAAAATATTATATACAAAATTACCGGCTCATTGCTGGGACCGGGGATTAATGTGCTTGAGCGGAGCAACGTTGGCGTCTCAGCAGTTGTCAGACTACAAGTGCGAGTAATGATGCATATTGAACTTTATCAGTGATGCCCACTCCTGAAAAGTACATTTTGTAAATTAGATAAATTAGCGCAGTGTGGTAATGAACCACAATATGCATGTGCGCTGGCAGGTACTGTATGTAATATGAAACGAGAGTACGTCAACAGCCATACAGAGCGGTCACTATTCGTGACACAATGTCCATAGATCGTCGACATACAAATGCGTATCCAGGAGTACATCGGAATTAAGTCGATGATGTGTGATATTCTGTTTCCCTTCGGAGCTGAGGTAAATCAAATGACAAATCCATCTCAGTGCCAGGGTTATTTAAATTAAGCAATTCACTACAAACATATCAGATTGTTTTGTAAATCAGCACGTTCGCCAATTTGAGCATCAGCCACTGAAAATGTCCTTCATCATTCCAATAGATTCAAATCAGGCAGAAGGCAGCAGTGGTTGGCTGCCAGTGAGTAGTGGTTTTCCTCAGAGGTCAGTATTGGGAAAGCTACTCTTCAAACTGTTTGTCAATGATTTGGATAATGTAACTGATGGCTTTGTGGAAAGGTTTGCAGATGATACAAATATTGCAGGAGAGGTAGGTAGTGCCGAGGAAGCAATGTGATTACAGCAGAACTCAGATAAATTGCAAGAACGGGCAAAAATGTGGCTGATGGAATACAGTGTGGAGCAAAAAATAGATCATCAGTTTGGTAAAAGGAACACCATTGCGGACTGCTATCAAAATGGGGTGAAAATTCAAACATCGGGATGTAGAGGAGCTTAGGAGCCCTTGTGCAAGACTTGCAGAAAGATAAGTTAAAGTCTGAGTCTGTGGTAAAGAAGGCAAATGCAATGAAAGCATTTACTTCAAGAGGAACAGGATTTAAAAGCAAGGAGATAACGCTGAGCCTTTGTAAGTCACTAGTCAGGCCGATCTTGGAGTGTTGTCATCAACTATGGGCCCCATATCTCAGAAAGGATCTGTTGTTATTGGAGAGAGTCAAGAGGACATTGTTGGGAATGATTCCCGGAATGACTGGGTCGGCATATGGAGAGCGTTCGGCAGTTTTGTGTCTGTATTCACTGGAATTTGGAAGTATACATGAGGATCTCACTGAGACCTAAGGGATTTTGAAAGGGCTGGATAGTGTGGATGTGGAGAGGATGTTTCCTATGTTTGAGGTACCCAGTCGAGGGTTCATCGACAACGTTGATAGACCACCTTTCCGAACAGAGGCAAAGAGGATTTTTTTTTCTTTTAGCTAGAGAGTAGTGGATCTGTGGTATACTCTGCCACAGACTGAGGTGGAGGCCACGTCCATGGGTATATAGTGGCATGCAAAAGTTTGGGCTCCTCTGGTCAAAATGTCTGTTGCTGTGAATTGTTAAGTGAGTAGAAGATGAACTGATCTCCAAAAGTCAGAGACGAATCATTCTTTTCAACATTTTAAACAAGATTAGTGTATTACTTTTGTTTTGTACAATTTTAGAGTGAAAAAAGGAAAGGAGAACCATGCAAAAGTTTTGGCACCCCCTAGAGATTTCAGCTCTCAGATAACTTTTACCAATGTCTCAGACCTTAATTAGCTTGTAGGGGCTATGGCTTGTATACAATCATCGTTAGGAAAGGCCAAGTGATACAAATTTGAAAGCTTCATAAGTACCCTGACTCCTCAAACCATGTCCCAAAAATCAGCAGCTATGGGATCCTCCAAGCAGCTGCCTAGAACACTGAAAATTAAAATAAATAATGCCCACGACTCAGGAGAAGGCTATAAGATGATAGCACAGCGTTTTCAGGTAGCCGTTTCCTCAGTTCGCAATGTAATTAAGAAATGGCAGTTAACAGGAACGGTGGGGGTGAAGTTGAGGTCTGGAAGACCAAGAAAACTTTCCGAGAGAACTGCTCGTAGGATTTATAGAAAGGCAAATCAAAACCCCCGTTTGACAGCAAGAGACCTTCAGGAAGATTTAGCAGACTCTGGAGTGGTGGTGCACTCTTCTACTGTGCAGCGACACCTGCACAAATATGACTTTCATGGAAGAGCCATCAGAGGAAAACCTTTCCTGCGTCCTTCACACAAAATTCAGCGCCAGATGTTTGCAAAGAAACATCTAAACAAGCTTCATACATTTTGGAAACTGATGAAGTTAAAATAGAACTTTTTGGCCTCAATGAGCAAAGGTATGTTTGGTGAAAAAAGGCTGCAGAATTTCAACTCTTGAGCACGGCGGTGGATGGATCATGCTCTGGCCTTGAGTTGCAGCCAGTGGCACGGGGAACATTTCACTGGTAGAGGGAAGAATTATTTCAATTAAATACCAGCAAATTCTGGAAGCAAACATCACACCGTCTGTAAAAAAAAGCTGAAGATGAAAAGAGAATGGCTTCTGCAACAGGATAATGATCCTAAACACACCTCAAAATCCACAATGGACTATCTCTAGAACCTCATCATCGAAAATCTGTGGATAGATATCAAAAGAGCAGAGCTTGCAAGACGGCCCAGGAATCTCACAGAACTAGAAGCCTTTTGCAAAGAAAAATGGGCGAAAATCCACCGTACAAAAATTGAACGACTCTTCGTTGGCTACAAAAAGCATTTACAAGTTGTGATACAGGGTGCCCAAACTTTCTCTTCAGGCCCTTTTCCTTTTTTTTTGTTATTTTGAAACTATAAAAGCTGGAAATAAAAAAAAAGAAATAATCTTGCTTAAATATTTAAGAAATGTGTCATCTTTTTTGAAATCAGGTCATAATTTACTCGCACACTTTTATACCTGCGGAAGATTATACCTTTACTGTAGTCGATCTGTGCTCAGCACTTTTCTCCTTTGCACAAGGACAGCCAGTATTTAATTACCTTATAAGAAGCAGCCCCAGATTAACACTTCCTTGCACATCTGGCGATAAGAGGGCATAGGGCGTATTTGGAGAAAATACAGTTTTGCCAAGATACATCTAACACCTTGGATTTCAGCTCAGTAAAGGTAGGCGAAGTTTGGGATGCAATCGAATGAAAGCAATAAAGCAGATCCTAGTCCCGAAAACGAAAGTGGACATTTTTTTTCCTCTCCTGGGAATGGAAGGGTGCCGTCGACAGTGAACTCACGAATTCCGGAAGAAGGATAGATTATTGTGTTCTACTGTGCTGCAAGCGTTGCTCCCCTCCATCATGGACTGGACACCCACCCAAAAGGGAGAAAAGCTTCCACAACCTGAAGCAGGCTTTAGTCACAGCTCCCGCTCGGGTTACCTAGCAGGAGCAAGCACTTTCAACAATACAGTGGCATGCGGAAGTTTGGGCACCCGGTCAAATTTTCTGTTACTGTGAATAGCTGAGCGAATAAAAGATGAACTAATTTCCAAAAGGCATAACGTTAAAGATGACACATTTCTTTAATATTTTAAGGAGGATTACATTTTAATTTCCATCTTTCACAGTTTCAATATAACAAAAAATGAAAAAGCTCGAAGCAAGTTTGGGCACCCTTCATGGTCAGTACTTAGCAACAGCCCCTTTGGCAAGTATGACAGCGGCGGATCCAAATGCAAGACACAGACACTGAAGTACTAGGGACAGGACTAGGAGTGACAAGGAAGCAAGGGAAGAGGGGAAGAAATGACGCTGGACATTGACCGAGGCCCTGGACGAGACAAGGATTCAGGCCCTGGGCCAGGTCTTGTCTAGGATAGGGGAACCAGGACATGGAACTGGCAACTCGGAGCCAGGGCTTAGACTCCGAGCCAGAGACTGGACAAGGACCCAGAACCTGGGTCTTGACTCAGGCTCGGACCCCAGAACTAGGCGAGGATAAGACTTGTCTACAGGAAGGGACAAGAGACTCCACGACAGGACGAGGAATCCCCAGCACCGGGTTGGGCGAGGCGTAAGGACAGGGCGAGAACACGAAGCCTTGACTTGGACAGGACGAGGTTCTTGGAGTTGGCTAGGACAGGACGAGGTTCTTGGACAGGGCGAGAGACACCAGCACAGGAGAAGGGAACACCAGCACCGGGTTGGGCGAGGTACTCCTGGGCTGGCCAACAACACGAAGGCTTGACTTGGTCGAGGGAGACTCAGGAACGCAGAGCCTTGGTCGATGGAGAGACAGGAACATGAAATACAGAGTCGGGACCCCTCTTTGAGAACAGGACGTAGGGCCGGGACTCATTACACAGAATGCTGAATACGACGGGACGGTTCCCAACAAAAGAGGTAGACGGCCGAAAATACCTAGCGAATGCGTGGACACAGAATAATAAAATACATGTATTTTCTTTAAAAATCCCGTGTTAGGAAAGAATTAAGTTAGTCAAAATAACATTTGATCCTCCCTTGGCGGGCGTAAAATGGGAGACAGAGAACGACGGTTCTGAAAGAGAGCGGCATTAGCTTGAAATGTGGAGGTTTTATGAGAGAAAAAAAGACTATCAGCCTTCTGTGCAAACGTGCTCTCATGTGACACAGGAGTAGCAGGTAGACAAGAAAGGCAGACATGGGGAGGAAGGGAAGACAGGGAGTGAGAATGACAGTGAGAGAGGGGGACAGATACAGAAAATAATGGAATTAACTGTTGGGAACTGTGTTCCCTCCAGCGCAATGTGGATCAGATCAGTGAGTGGCCGATAATCATTCTTTGCACACAGTCCTTCTGTGCCTTTACAAGTGGCTGACTGGTAGTTATCATGTCATCCTGATATATTAGTAGTTTAATGATCATCAGCATGTGTACTTTGTCCCAATTTGCTGCAAAATCCTGAAGCTGTTGAATCAGAACGGAGGGAGAAAAATAAAGTATGTTCCTTGCACCCCATACCCGTACGCATATTCCATACAAGAGAGCACGCAGCAGTCATACAGACTTTGTCACTGTACGGCAGCTGATGCTGTTCCGCTGGGTGCATCGTGTCGGTGTGATAGGATGCACTTTAATCCAGGGCATCAGCATCTTTCTATGCAATGACTTTGTATTTATTGGCAGTGAAAGGTGACGCTGTAACTTTTCACGATCTACTCTCCATTGAAGATCACACAAAACACCAGTGCTCTAATTCGGATATTCAATTTATTTTGTTATGAATTTTTCTTCTATATTCGAGTCCTTGGAATGCTTCCTCTCACTTGAGCAGCAGACGCAATCATATATTATTTCAATTTTTCTTTTGTTTTTGGAAACTAATGTTGTTTTAGTTTTACCCCAGACTAATGATATGGTATATCTGTGACCCTGCAAAGGCCGAACGGAAACTGGTGAATAACACAGGAATAGCTTATTTCCCTCAGCCATCAGGTTTCTGAATGGATATTGAGCCCATAAAAACTCCCTCACTACATGTTGTGCTCTTTGTGAAGAATTCAATTTAGCTCTTTTACATATTATCTTCTAACGTGATTTTAAACCTCTGTCTGGTTCTGATTGTGTACAGTCTGTGACTCGCTTCTAAGATTCGCGGTTGCTTTATTTAGTATTGCGTAGGGTCGATTTAAGAAATCAACTACGTCTCTGATAGTTGTAACCTTCCAGAAGTCCAAACTATTTCCCTTTTCCTATCTGGCAACGTTCTCAATCTACTGTGCAATATTATCCTCTACCACCAATCATCTTACAATGCGTTTGAGATTCCTTCCGATATATGGTAGGAAAAGTTCTTCTTCAGATCTCTCTGTATTACCAATCCCTTTACACGGTTCTATTGTCCAAATAGTGTCCCGTCGCGCAGGGTGAGAAGGCTCTTCCATTTGCATTATTTCAACCAGCGGGAGCAATGAAGAAGATGCTGATTATGATTTATTCTGTATGTGTTTGTGCTACACACGTGGAGACTGAAACGGCTACGCAAAAGCTAAAGTTAAAATGGTCAACATTTGTGACACCAAATTACATCATTGAATTGTTCAATCCCTTCGCTCCGACATCTGGGCTATAAAACAAGTTATTTCTGTTGGTGATCATTTGATATAATTTCCAGTCTGCTGTGCACAGGATGATCTATACAGAAACCATACCAGATGCATGTTGACAAATTGCAATCTCTGTATTGGCATCAGAATAACGGCACATCAGTTGCACTTTTAAGGTAAAAGCCGATATATGGGTTTGGCGGTGATCCTGCTTTTGAGGTTAACGGTGAAGGAGCAGGACAGTAGCACCTGGAAAAATTGTCCACCTGTCTTGCTGGTTACGCTGTCATATGGGGCAGTAACGTACAAAATACAATGCTGCATTTATGGTGCCTTTGATCTAGGTAATCGCGATCAGCTGACTGAAGGGAATTGTCGGAGAGTTGGATAAATCTCCAGTTGAATTCTATGCAGGGAAGAATAATTTAAAATATGGGTGTCTTAGGAATACATTTCAGTGAATGACCAGGACAGGCTGTAACATTATCACTGTGGTCACTGTTATGGCTCAAGAGACAACATTATCATCATGGTCAACTATTGGCCTTGAATAGTAATGACGTCGGCAGCTTGGTCTGCAGTGAGATCATCATCTCAGCTCAGTGAGCTGAGATCCGGAGAAGCAATGACAACATCAGCGTGAAAATTGACCAACTTTGAAAGTGTAGAACACTCTGTTTATTAAAGGCAAGTGCCCGTAATCTTTCTGAAGTTCCAGCATTACACTCAATGTGTCTGTTTCATAACTGCTGTTCGGCATTTCCAATCCAGGGAGTGGCTCTCCATGAGGTCAGAGAGATCAGTTTGCGTGTCAGCGGCTGAGACTTTGGACAGATTCATCAAGGAGAACTCTTCCTTTTCCTCTTTTAGAGCAATGTTTATAAATCATTGCAAGATCTTTAAGAATAGCGTGTTTTTTTTAAATACAAACTTATGGCGTATTCCATAATTCTGGATGTGCCGAGCTGCAACGGGTTAACTACAGCTATTTCTGACTGCAATTAATCTGATTTGTGATGTGCATTAATTCTCTTTGTTGTTGTACACAGCCTTGTTGAATCAAAACAAACCTGAACATTTATTGGGAACATTCATCACAATACTTTTAAGTGTTTAAATATGTTAAATGTGTGTTTATATTCATACATGATATTTCAAGAAACATATTTGCTATGTCATTACCAACGTGCGAGACCGGAACAAGAAGCTGCTGTATAAAGCTGTAATTGATGTAGACTCGATATTATTATATTCCCATGCGTGTTCCATTATCTGCACCACTGAATACAAGCTGAACCTCCTTTCATACTTTCGGTTTTTTATCCACTTCTCCACTGAACAATGTCAGGAATTATTTTTTGTGCAGATAGACCAAATAAAGGATATGTAAGTCGCGCCTTTCCTCCGCTAGCCTGCAGGTCACACTTGATTATGGTGAGTCCATCTGCTTCGCCCACTACACCCCTCCACCCCACCGATCAGGGTCAGGTGTAGATGTGGGAGCAGGTGGAGGATGGTCCTATGAGCAGATGCTGTATATCACAGGTCCTGGTTACGCGACCATTGACGCCAGGCATACCATCTTTGAAGAGTACTGATTATCCCTGGAGTCCTCGAACACATGGGCGATCTGTTGCCGTTTTTCTCGTTCACATTAACGATCAAAATGAGATCACATTTGAGATTGTGGAAGCGATTCTGGGAAAGGTACGATCTGTACCAAAGGGACAAGTTACACCTGAACCCATGGGGTCTAATGTCCTAGCGGGCAAGTTGGCTCGAGGTTTTCTGGTCAGTTTATCTTAATTTGGCATGGAGCAGGGAACCGGCGTGATAGTGCTAAAGATGCGGCAGTTGTTTGAGAAACAGAGGCAATGTGTAACGAGACCGCTAGAAAGGAAAGGCTAATGATAGAGCAAAATTGCTATTAAGAAGATTAGTTGCAAGTTAAAAAGGCGGCGAAATTGAAATGGGTGAATACTGGACTGAAGGTGCTATATTTGAATGCGTGTTGTTTACTGGATATTGTGGAATAAATTCTAGCAGAGCTACATATTGGCATACGTGTGTAAGCTGTGGAAAGAACAACTGAATCATGGAAAGAAGATTATAGCTAGGAGCTTAATGTGAGTGATACACATTGTAGCAAAAGTCCGGGAAAGAATGTAAAAGGGGCGGTGTTGCTGTGTTGGTTAAAACTGAAATCAAGTCATCGGAAAGAGGTGATAGAGGGTCGTGAGGCGTTGTATCATTGTGGGCAGAGCTAATCAACTGTAAGGATAAAACCCCTTGATGCGATTTTTAGAGAGACCCCACAGACAAGAGTTGCGATGTGGTATGCAAATTACAACGGGAGATAGAACTCCATGCATAAGGGGTAAAATAACAACCATCATGAGGGATTTAATATTCAGCACGACTGGGAAAATCATGTTGGTGCTGGATTCCAACAGTGAGAATTTCTAGAATGCCTACGTGATTTTTTTTTTAGAGCAACTCGAAGTTAACCCACTACGGTATCAGCTATTCTGGAGTGGGTATAGTGTAATGAGCCGGAAATAATTGGAGAGATTCACCAAAGAACGCCTTGAAGAAAGTGATCACAATATGATCTAATTGACCCTGAAATTTGCGAAAAAAAGAGCTGAAGTGGGACGCATCAGAGTTACAGTGGAGTAAATGGAATGAAAGCGGCATGAGAGAGGAGCTGGTCAACATTGTCCTGGAAAGGCACACTGACAGCAATGAACAGCACGGCAGCAATGGCTGTCATTTCCGGAAGGAATCTGGAAGGCACAGGATATGTACTTCCGAAAGAGGCGATGTCTTTTAAAGGGAAGATGGTACAACCGTGGCGAACAAGAGAAGTCAAAGCCAACATAATAGCCATAGAGCAGGTTTGCAATGCAGCGAGAATTACTGGGAAGCATGATGATCTTCTGATGCCAACGGAAGACAACTAATAAGTCATTAAGAAGTAAAAGAAAATATGGAAGACAATAAAATTAAAGAAGTTAACAGAAGTTTCTTCAGATACACAGGGTGTATAAGAGAGTCAAGAGTGGATATTGGACCGCTGGAAAGCAATGATCAAGAGGTAGTATGTGAGATAATTGAATGGCGGTCTTTCTTAAAAAGTATTCTACATCTATTTTCACTGTGACACTGCCAATATGGTGAAAGTTCCAGTTGTCAGGGGCCGTGAAATGAAATATACAATAATTCCAAAATCAGAGTTGCTAAGTAGATAATGTTTTGCATACCGACGAATAAATTCCCTGTCACATTACAAATACTTCCATGCAACATGAATCGTCATGGCAACAAACCTTCACTAGTCACTTTAGCATAGTAGCACACTAGATACTGGACCATGTTTTTTTTTAACTGCGGATGTTGTGAAGGTTTAATTAAACGGAGGACATTATACACATCATTTTGAAGGGAATTTGGTGCACGATGTTTTGCCGAATTTAACACCACTTTATGCTGAGTGAGGGATTACTCCCTTATTAATAATGATCAGTTCGGCACAGGCACATTCTGTACTTATTGAATCAGCTGAAACACAAGTGAATTTACACAACCGAAAACCTGAGTGAACACGTAGTAATTTCCCAGACACCCTCCCCCATCCCACCAATGAACAACCAAAGAGTGTAAAACCTGGGAAGAAGTCTACACTGGCCAGGTGCTCTTCCTTGTCCCGATCTCATCCACGTGATCTATTTTTTACTTCAGCTCCTTTGCATCCGAAGCTTTATTTTGGAAGCTACGCTAACTGGTGACTGAAGATAATGGTAACATGCCACCAACGTAACCTATCTTGTTTGCTGTATCACGTAACGAGGTTCACCCTCGGCGTTGGTAAACTAAGAGCACAAATAACCTGATATATCTGCCTAACAGGTGCCCGCCACCCTTCAATTGCCAGTGGGAATTTCATTTTACTCGTGTCCGGAGCCTCTCTGCCCACACGACACCCGCTTCGCCCCACGCCCCCCCCCTCAAAAAAATACTTCCTCCTGTGGTGAATTTTAGCGAGACTGCTCAGATAACTAACTTTGCACCTATCCTTCTGCCATATTCTGCGTTGTAAACAATGGTCCTTGTTGATATCTGGATTTTGACAGCTTTGTGCATTGCCCTGATATATGTGTCTAGACAGCCGTGAGCTGAGAACCGTAAACGTTATGCTGTGTCTGAATATCCCTTTATGCTCACGCATTAGGATTCATTATGATGTTCCGAGCATAGATCTCTGATGTCACCCGTCCTTCAACATCACCCACTCCAGCACACTCTCAATGGCTTCACTGGAACAGCAACTCGGAAGTCGTTCGGTAAACATTTTTGTGCTGATTGTGAAGTTGTTGAATATCACCGCTCAGGGAATAATGACCCTGGGATGTAAGATTAAGGACCCCATAGGAGCATTCACTTGAACTTAGTTCAATAATTTTCATTGAATAATCTTGTCTCAGAAACATCGATATGTAAAGGTAATAGAATGCTGCCAACTATTGTTTAGTTTGTGCATTTTCGCCATTAATTGTTTTCTCTCTGAACAGTCTGTACCTCTCTGTCACTCCAACCCGATATCAATTCTCAAATATTGGGATTGTTTATTGCCATGCATCAACACACGAACATAATGGAGAACGAAGCCATTATTACTCGATTCCGATGCAGCTTTAAAAAACAAAGTAAGCATAAAAACACAATAAATATCAATATAAACTTATACTATAAAATAAAACGTACAATGAGGTAGTAAATACATAAGGTTAATTTATATACGTGGACTGAGTGCATGTACTTAAATCGACGCTAGTTATGGGAGTACTTGAACATCAGATGACTCTGACAGAAAATGATAAAGTAATAAATTGAATGACCTCTAAAATGTGCCTACGGCCAGAACGTTATACGGCATAATTGCAAAGACATTTCACACAATACATTAAACCGTTTCGACCCGATCAATTCCCAACTATCGCGAGTCAGTGTCATAACGGGGGTGCTGGTGGCGGTCCCAAATGCAAGACGCAGTCACTGAAGTACAAGGAACTGGACTGAACTAGAGTTAGGGCCCGGACAGGGCATAGACTAGGAGCTTGTACAGGAACACAGACTTAGGCTAGGAAAGCGGGACTAGGACAAGGAACTGGGAACTAGGAGCCTGAACTTGGTCTCCGCGTCAGAGAGTGGATAAGGACCCAGAACCTGCGTCTTGACTCGCAACTAGGCGAGGACATGACGTGGCTACAGGACAGGACGTGGCTTGTGTTCTTCAACGCTTGGCTGCGGGACAAGACGGGGCTTGGGTTCTTCAAGGCTTGGTTGCAGGACTAGACGAGGAACTCCTTCACAGAACAAAGCACATATACAGGACGATAACCCGACCTTGACGTGGTCTTGGGAGAACAGGAATACGGAGCCGTGGTCTTGGGAGAAAAGGAACACAGAACCGTGGTCTTGGGAGAACAGGAAAACAGAACACAGAGCCGGGACCCCACCTTTGGAACAGGACTTGGGGCCGGGGCTCTACACAGAGTCAGGACCCCTCCTAAGGAGCAGGACGTAGGGCCGGGCTCATACCCAGAACATAGAGAGACGGTTCTGAACACAAGGTAGCGGCAAACGGCCGGACCTACCTAGTGAAGGCGAAATCACAGACAGTTCACAACTCAAGGTAGCGGCACACGGCCGGACCTACCTAGCGAAGGCGAGGACACAAAGGGACAGTTCCAATCGACGATAGACAGATCCTTATCTTGACATACGAAGGCTTCAGTCTTGCTCCGGCGGTAGAGCTTGACAGCGATACAGGCGAGGACGCCGACAAGGTTGCAGGCAAGCCTTCCGGCCAAGGCATCAGGTAAAGATTACAGGCAAGGCTTCAGGCAAGACTTCAGAAGGAAGGGGAAGGAAGGGGAAGGGAAGGAAAGGGAAGGAAATGGAAGGGAAGGGAAGGGAAGGGAACAGTCCAGTAGCCAGAGGCTGAATTCTGAAGCTATTTATGAAGCCAGTCCAAGCGAGAATCAGGTGCTTCAACGGAAACCGGGGAAAACTGGAAAACCTGGAATAAGGAAAGATGAACCGGAACGTGAACCGGAATGCGGACTTTACTGACCGGACCATACTGTCAGAGAGATATAAGTTAAGAAACATTTGGATATCTAGGCAGAAAATCTCATTTGGTATCATTTTGAGTTTATCAGATGGAAAAACATTCGCTTCTCTGCAGGAGAAAGTATCTCAGATATGCATCCACTGTTCATAGAAAATGCTTAACCGAGCTTAAAGGAGATGCGGTGAGGTTGTGAGAAATGGGAAAGAGCAAATGAGGAACAGGTGTTTCCCTTTCAATGCTTCAATCATGAAGCGAGCATCTGCTGAATCCGAGTTTCTCGTATATCTCGGAATATCTGTGGTATAGAGTCTTCGAAAGGTCAACATCTAAGTAGTAGTTATCGGAACTTGCTTAGGATTGCACAATTGGTGAAGAATCTGCCAGCGGAGGGGATCATCTCTTTCAGTAACACAATGAAGCAATTGCTCTGTGGTCTACGGAGTACTGGCTTAATAGTACTGGTCCACGGCATCAAATTTGTTGCGAAACTTTGCACTGGTGAATATTTATGCAAAACATTCATTTGCGACCTCCGCTACCACTTCCGACTCTAGGCACATGTTTCTTTCCTCTGTCTTCTTGATGTTGTGTGGGATGTTGAAGTCCATCCTCTCTGTCTGTAGATTCATTCGACTTTGTGATTAGTCCCAGTTCACATCCCCAGTTTCCTGACTTATAGCGTCATGATGGGTATTTCCCCAAATTAAACACTTCCCAATATATTGTGCTCATATCTTTGTCCATGGCTATGTAAAAGTCCAGGGAGTTGTCGTCAGTATCACCAAAATACTCGCTAAGCCTCGTATATTTATTCTCTTCAAGCATCGGCTTGCTAAACTATTCCTAAACTTTTCTAAATTATATTTTTTAAAAAACTACATCACTGTTTGCGTTCTTTTTGCGCTATCCTCTCTTGTTTATTTATTTCTTATTACTTATTTTAGTGCTTTTGAACGTATTGCACTGCACACGCATTTCACGACATTTACTGGAGATAGTAAACGTGATGCTGGTTCCGATTCTGATGAAGGAAATGAGGAGCCAGTGATGATCCATAATGTGCACCTCCATTTATTGAGGCTTCAGGCACTGCAAGGCGAGACAGAACTTCAGGCGAGGCGAGAGTTACCGGCAAGACAAGGCAGGGCTTCAGGCGAGCAAACAGAAGGCAGGGGAAGGGATACAAGGAGTAAGGACAAGAACAATCTAGCAACCACGCCCTGGTCTCTGGAGGTATTTATGCAGCCAGCCCCAACTAGCATCAGCTGCCTCAAATAGCTCAGCAAGGACAGAAACAGGGTAGATAGGAAAACCTGGAGCAAGGGTCGATGGAGCGGACCATGAACCGGAATACGGAATTCACGGACCGGACTATGACAGAAACGGTGAAGACTTCGACCAGCCGGACGACAATGAACACTTCAGGTATTTTGTATGCATGGAATCCCTGATACTGTGGCCTGTGATAACTGTCCATCGTTTACAAGTAAGGAATTCCAACTATCTGCAGAAGACTATGGAGTTCGATCGCAGCATACGTCCCTTTTTCACCCATCTTCAAACAGTATGGCTGAATGAGCTGCTCAGATGTCATGCAGGGGACTCAAGAGTTTCATGGGGACATGCACCACAGGATCTACTGGCTGTTTTTCTTGATGCCGGATAACCTCACAAACCACCACATAGGTATTTATGGACCGCAGGCTGCACTCCTGATTAGATTTGTCGCGCCAGATCGGGAAGAACGAGTAAGGGAGACAAAAGACAATGAAAGTGCGGTACGACTGAAATAGGGAACATTGGAACATTGAGGTGGGAGATCCGGTTTATGTCCGCCAGAACCCTGAGAGCCCAAGGTGGATGAAAGGAGACCAGCAAGTTCCTTCAACACTTGAGGATGGTTACTTGAGCACTTGAGTGTATGCCGCCGACATCCAGACTACCTCAACAGATGGCCAAGTGAATCCGTCGTTCCACAACGGGCTAGTGAACAAGCCGGGTTAACGCTGGAACTTGTCGAAGAGAATACCCAGATGACAGCACTGAATCCAGACTATCAATCGAGCCTGTGGTTTCTGGATTATGCCTATCAGAACGGAGCAGAAAACAGGAGGAATATTATCCAGTTGGCTTCACCTAAAAAAAAGGGGGCGGAAAGACGTCCGATCCATCGGGCGACTCTTTATTGGTGTGTCATGTGACATCACGGGATTGGTCGATTATGCCGTTAGGTTTGGCCTACTAATTCTGTCCGTGTGATCGTGTTCATTGTGTCCGGGTGACTACGAGTACACCAGGCCTATTCGGCTGCAGATGACACGGTAAACGTTCTTCAATTGTAACAGTGGCATAAGCACAGCTCAGACATCATCTATGATTTTACTGATAACACAACTGTTATAGGCAGGATCTCAGAAGGTGACGAGGAACGGTATAGGAGTGAGGTAGATCCGCAGGTTGAGTGATGTCACAACAGCACCCAACATCACCGAAACTATTGAATTGATTGTGGTCTCCAGGAAGAAGAAGTGGGAAGAGGCGGAGAAGCTTCCGGTTTGAGATGGTGCTGGTGCAGCTCAGTTACCACTTACCGGTGGCGATAAAAAACAAAGAAAACAACAAACTACGTTATTAATAAATTTATTCTGGTAAACGATCGCTGCAAACAAAAGCCTCTAACTTACCATTCGGAGTTGAGCTTTTAAACCGCCTGTATGAACTGGCATTTTTGCAGTGTGAAATGAAAACTCGAAAGCGCTGGACGCTGCTGCCGTGAAGGCCGAATCAAGCCGTCGGGGTCCGGGTCGGAGATCCGAGAACGAGCCAATGTACAGCCATCGCTGGAGCGGACTGAGCCGATTCGATGTGGCAGAGCAGAGGCGAGCGGAGGCGAGGCAGAGCTCGGCCCCGTGCCCGAGACCGAAGACAGATCCGAGATTAGATCGATTTTAAAGTGGGGCCGAATTGGAAAGTTCGGAAGGAGCAGAATAGAGGCGGTGAGGCCAGACCCGAGAGCGTATCGAAGCAGCAGGGCACAAGTCCGAAAGCGAGGACCGACGTGATGTCTGGACGTTTTCATCGAAGGACCAGTTTGGACAATGGACTGGAGAAGGGATATGTTCTTGAATCGATTGGTGCAATGTCTGGCTTCCTGTCTGTCGGGGGGCACTTACTTTCCTGAACTTCAGTTCTGAATGTTATTTGCTTAAGTTTATCTTTTGCAGCATTGGTCTGTTTGTTTATTCCCTGCACATCGAATGTTTGACGATTTTCTTTCTTAACCCGTGCTATTGGCTTTCTTTGTTGTGTGGTTATTTGTAAGGAGACGAATCTAAATGTTGAAAAAATGTACAGTGATAATGAATACACTTTGAAATTTGAACTGTAAACAGGTACGTCTTCATTGACGGGTCAGCAGAGGAAAGGACGAGCAGCTTCGATTTCCCGTGGGTCCAGAACTCTGTAGATGATGAATTGGGAAAGAAGATTTAATGCAATTACAGGAAATTTTGAGAAGATTTATCATGTCTCAAAAGTCTCCAGAAAGTTTATAGAGGTCCACCATGGACAGTGTGCAGGCTGTTGCATCACCGTCAGGTGTGGAGGTGCTAATGCAGAAGATCGGGAAAAGCCACGAAGTGTTGTAAAGTTGTCATATCCAGTAATGGCATCAGGCTCCTCACCATATTCAAAAAGCAATGCCTGTACAAGACGGCATCCATCATTAAGGACCCTCAAGGTGCAGAACACTTTGCTTTACTGTCTTCAGTAAGGAGGTACCTGGTCACAAGTCACACCCTGAGCGTTTCAGCAACACATGAGCGCATAATGCATACAGAAATACGGTATCGTAGGCACTCGTTTCTGCCCACGTTTTAGTCTATTCCAAGATCAATCTGACCCTTTATTACAACATAGCCCTTATCTTTCCATTCATCTACGTGCCGATCTGAGAGTCAATGGACGTCTCTAACGTATATGACGCTACGTCACCAGTTACAGAGGGTTGTACGTACACACCACTCACTGTGTAAAAGAAAAGCCTCTGCCATCACGACAATACTTTCCGCCCAACTCCATAAGGTTATGCCTCCATGTTTTTGCCATTTCTGCCTGGGAAATATGAAGTTTCTCGTGCTGTGCAATCGACCATTGCCTCTCATCATCTTCTACGCCTTTCTGACGTCACAGCTCACATCCTGTCCTCCTAAAGCAAATTCTTAACTCGCACAACCTCTCTTCATAATCACGGTAAATCTCCTCTGCTCCGTCTCTAACGCTTCAACATCCTTCCTACAATGTGACGACCAGAACGGGACAGAAGACAGCAAATGCGGATTCAGCAGGGTTTTACAGAGCTGCCAAATCATCTATTGACCCTTGCACTCATTCCCCCATCTCCTGAAGGCCACCGCAGCCTTTGTTTTCTGCGAAACCAACTCTGAATCCACATAGGTAATTTTCCCTGGAACTCATGCCTCCTGCCTTCTTGAATGAGCTGACTGAATGGGCGAAAATACCATACTATAATGAATTTTCACAACCTCCAGTCCTCGTTTTTTAATTAATATTTCTTTCCAATTCCTCAGGGAATTCACTTAGGTTCGTGACACATGTTCTGCTCTTCTGAAAGTCCTGTGGAATATCTTTAATCAGATTGTGCTTCTGCAAATGAATGGAATAAAATGGAACTTTTTTGTCATTGCTGAAGACAACGAAATTACTTTCCTCCCGCATACTGGGCAAAAACAGATAAATGCAATGGCCCTCAGGAAGAAGTTATTTCAGTCTACTGTCATGGAGAAGATGATTCCCTATCTCCTACCAGATGGCAGGATATTAAACAGACAATGTCAGAAATTGGATGGGTCTTTAATGTTGCCGTAGGCATCTGGAGTTGAAGATTATCTCCGAGTCCGGTAGTTGAGTCCCAGTGATGTTCTGAGCAGTCCTAATCGACCGTTTGAGCGGATTGCAATCTGTCTCTCTGCTTCTAGAGTATAGCACATACAATGTTGACCTGCTGTGTTTGAGACAGATTAGCTCTCCCTAATCATCTCATACAGTATAGTCACTGTTGTGCTTTCGCCACCAGCGAGGTTTTCATGATGGACCAAGAGAGCTGCTCGGTGATATTCATCACCAAAACCTTGCACCTGATGACGCTCTCCATTACGTCACTGGTTAGAAACAATGGGGCTTGTTCGAGACTTCTGGCATTTTTGAAGTCGACTGTCATTTCTATTTTCTTCTTGATGTTGAGTGGAAGGCTGAAGTTCATCCTCTCTAACTTTAGATTCATTAGACTTTGTGATTAGTCCAGTCACTGTTGTGTCCTCTGAGACTATGATGATTGAGTCTGTAGCGTGAACAGGAGTGCAGTCATAGGCGGAGGGAGAGTAGAGAACTGGGCTCAGTACACACCACTGTAAGGGACCTGTGCTCAGGGTTTCGGGATTTGATGCGCACCTGCTTAGTTTCACCGTCTGGGTACGATGAGTGAGGATGTCCACGTTGCAGTTACAGGTTGATGTGCCAAGACTTGTCGTATCTCCAGGAACTCGCCACCATTTTGCCCATCACTTAAGTAGGAGTCGTTGATTTATCCTTTCAAGGGTTATTCCTGTTACCTTTCTTGAACAAAATAATTATATTTGTCAGAACCTCCAACCATCTAATCCTTCACACCTATTCATGTAGCCAATGAGGACTCACATGTCATTAGCAAAGCCGAGACAATCTCTTTCCACGCACCCAGTAGTAGTATGTGCTATGCTCCGTTCGGTCTCGGTGTCTTATCTATCTTCATACTCTTCAAAATCTCCAGTGAATCTTCCTTCGAAACCTTGACATATTCCAGCATATGAGGCTGCCCCCTCGTTCATCAAGTTCCCTCTGGGATTCCTACTCTGTGGTCTACGGAGTACTGGGTTAATAGTGCTGGTCCCCGGCATCAACTCTGCTGGGAAGCTCTGCACTGGTGAATACTGAAGCAAAGCATTCATTAACGAGCTCCACGTGGACGTGTTGCACTGCACACACATTTCACGACATTTACTGGAGATAGTAAACGTGATGCTGGTTCCGATTCTGATGATGGAAATGAGGAGCCAGTGATGATCCATAATATGCGCCGCCATTTATTGAGACCTTATTCGGAGCCAGAAAAGCCGATGCCCATTAGGGATTGCTGATATTTGTCACAGAGATTATTATAGAGATCTTTGACCTTCAATGTCAAAAATCAGAGGTTACTTCAATACGTTTCGTGCTGCCCTTGTCAATCACGCCTGCACAATGTGTTGCTGAGTTCAGTGTGACTGATGAAGTATGGACAAAGTTGGAATAAGTTGATGAAATTCGTGTGGTCTACAATTACATTGGGCAAATAACGCAGACTGTGCAAGCCCGCTGTAAAGTTCATACGATGTGGGATTGGTTTCAGGATAAATCGTGAGATAACTCAAAGCTAACATTGGCTTTGTGAGATATGGAGCGAGATATCTTACAACGAATATCAAATAAAATGAATGTGAAGGCAACAATAGAAGTAGGTGATAGGTCATGACAGGCATTTCAATCCGGAATGAGCGGAACGCCTTTAGTAACTTTCTGATTGTCTATTTGACTAGACGGTGTTATGGACTGAGCTTTAAGTATTCCCCGAGAGAACACAGAAATAGAAACGGCACCTTGTTTGTTAACTGACTGTAACTAACTCGAGTTGTTGTGCAAACTTTGTTGCTGTTGTTGTTTTTTTTTCAACCGGGGTATAGATTACTACATAAAAGGGCAGCGAAATCAGAACGCAGGCGAGCGGCGCTTCGTGAAAGGAGTGCGGTACATTTTGTACAATACCCGAAAATGTCTCTACCGACAATCCGGCAAGTAAGGATTGTATTTTACCCTATTCTCGCAACTTTCGGTGTTCCGGGTAAGTCGACACATCCTGAGTCAGAAAAGTTCCGGACGGTCTTCTATTAACACTAGATGTCGTTTATCGGCGAAACCAACTCAGCGCCGAGACTCGGCAGACTATTGCTGCTGAACGGATCGTCTCCGCTCCATGCGCTGATGCGGGATAAAGTTCACTGCCGCCCCACCCTCCCCGCCCCCAAAGTTCATCGTACACGATGTTGCTGAAATTCAGAAAGATGAATGCTTTCCGCTGTTGACCATTGTCAGCGTGAACTTGATACCGCGGATTGTTGCTAATGGAAATACATTTTGTGACCTAACTTTTGGAGAAGGAGCAGTATAACAGTACGAATTGTGGAAACGTTGTGGATTTTACGAACTACCGCCTTAGCTGACTCCCCCCCCCCACCCTCTCTCTCTCTCTCTCTCTCTCTCTCTCTCTCTCTCTCTCACTCTCTCTCGTTCTGTCTCTCCGTCTCTCTGTGTCTCTCTCTTTTTTCCTGTCTCTCTCTCTCTGACTGTCTCTCTCTTTCTCTGTCTCTCCCTTTCTCCCTCTCTCTCTCTCTCTCTCTCTCTCTCTCTCTCTCATACACACACACACACTTTCCTCTTTCCCTCTCCGTCCTCTTTCTCTCCCTCGTCGTCCCTCCCTCTCTCTCCCTCGCTCTCTCTTTCTCGCTCACTCGCTCTTTCCCTCTCCTTCCCTCCCGCCTTTGTGGATTTTCGATCAAACCTTTATGTCTTACCCTTACCAGTTGGGAATTATAGTAAATATAGCTAGCACAAGAAGGGGGTGTCCAGCTGGGGATGTGAAACAATTTCTCCCTATCGCACCTTTAAGATGATAATGAATGTGATCAAAAATGGCGAATATATCGAAGTGGAAGAGCTTATTTATTGATAGACGTTGCTGAAACTATTCGAGTTTAAGCTGGATTGTGTACAAGCGACACTGGACGAGTCAGTGAAGTCCGATTCTGTTCACCAGGCTCTGCGCTCATTCATTGACTAAACGGAGGGAACGATTGCATCCGTTTCACCCTGGGGTTGATGACAGACAGCGGGCACGACCCCAGTTACTCCGGGCCAGTAGCGGCTCAATAATACATAGAGTTCCGTTGAGTGAAATCTGTCGGCTGCACATCAGCCGATCCTCCTACAGCTACTGTGTTCAGCTCTCTCACGGCTCTCATTCCCTCCGGCTGGTGTCTGAACGGGGCTTCGAGGGTAAGAGCCAATGAAGTGATGGTCCCACGGGTAGGGATTGTAGGGCGCAAGGGAGGTATGGAGAAGATGGTGATCTCCCCTATTTTTCTGGGTTGTGATGGGGAAAGAGCAGCAGTGCTGCCCCCTCTCGGTTACATCGCCAAGGTGACATCGAGAGCACGTCACCAGCAACTTAACCACAAGCAAATGCGCAGTTCAGCTGCAAACCGCTTTAGTTCATTGAATGAGGAGTTTTTATTCTCTCTTGGAACATATTCCCCGGTAACTTTGCCGATCACTTTCGGAATAGTATTTCACATTGGACTTCGAGAACACTTCTCCTCGCCATGTTTGTAACTCACCATTTGTGACTCTTTCCCTAGCGAACCTATTGGCAATGGTGGTCCTTTTCCGAGGGAATTGCGGCCTTTCCAAATGTATATCGCTCTACATGATTGCCATGGCAATGGCAGATCTCCTGGTGATGATGTTCTGTGTAATTGGGTACCATATTGTCATGTACCAGTTTCCAATCTCCTTCCTGCCCTACACATCGGCCTGTAAGACCGTCGTGTACTTCAATTCGACCAGCCTGCAAACCTCGGTCTGGTACACTGTTCTGTTCACAGTCGATCGGTTTGTAGCGATCTGTTGCCAGAAGCTTAAAGCGAAATATTGCACAGTGAGGACAGCTGTTGCCGGCATTATAACCGTGGCGTTCCTGGTGCATTTACAGAATGTCCCATATCTATTTGAGTTTAAACCTGTGCGTATAGTTAACGGTATTCAATGGGGCTGTCAGGCGAGCACATGGTTCAGGACGTCTGTTGTGGGAGTCGCATTCTCCTTTCTGCAGAGTATTTTAACGGTTGTATTACCTTTTGTTCTGATAACCCTGTTTAACTGTCTGACAGTGAGGCGCATTTTATTAGCCAGTAAAGTGCGCCGTGGACTGCGCGGTCACAGCAGTCAAACACAGAAGGCTCCGGAAATGTTAAGCCGCCGGAAATCCGTCATTTTACTCTTTAGTGTGTCCGGCAGTTTCATTCTGTTGTGGCTGACGATTGCTGTGAGCTTTCTGACCACCCGACTCGCAGGAACCGCGCATTACGACGGCGATTACAACGATTCTGCCTATGTGGCAGCTGAAGCCGGCTACATACTCATGTATCTGAGTTCCTGCACGAACGCCTGCATTTATACAGCGACCCAGACTAAGTTTAGAGAAGAAATGCGGCTGGTGTTAAGATCTCCTTGGACTTTGTTTTTAATATTGGTGAAAAAACACATGTAAAGCAAAGCACATGGTCCTAAAGTTCAAATGTCCATTAATCTCCGCATCGGGCATCCGTCATTGGGTCGCCATATACATCTGCGTTTTATGTGTTTAAGTATAATGCGTCTCGTTATTAAATTGACTTGGAATAAAATAACACTCAAATCCATTTCCGTGCAGGAGCGTCCTTGACGTGTATTATCGAATTGAACTGCGATGTGGAACTGACCCATTAATGGAGTCACTCCGCATCTGATCATTAAGTTGTTCCTGCTTTCGCTCTGAGATCTGCTCGGTTGCTAGTTCAATTCCATGATCGCTGCTTGAGCTGCTGAGGTTCTCCGGCATTTTGTGTGTTTTGTTTCCCCCTGGATCTCTCTTCGGCCCCGTCAGATGCAATTTCGGAGACATGGTCAGTCACGGTTAAATCAGTGAAACCGGCCGCATCAGGGACTGGAATCAAGATTAGTTCAGATTGGTGCTGTTCATGACGATTGCTCACACATCGTCTTATCTCCACAACGGGGAAGGCAAGTCAGAGACAAGGTGACCTGTGGATTATATTAGATGAGCAGCCGTTCACCTCCTCTCGCACTCCTGATCTTTGGCAGAATCCAGATCCCGTGCCCAATCCCGGGGAAGGTGTTCAACACTACCCAATGCCCGTTCTCTTCTTTCTTCCCGCAGTGAAATTCGTGGCGATTGTGATCCTGTCCCGGGGAAAGTGCGGCCTCTCTACCTGCACCACTCGCTACCTGGTGGCCATGGCAACGGCCGATCTACTGACCGTTGTCAGCGAGGTCATTTTATATCGAATCATATATAAATACTTTCCGTGGACTTTTCTGAGCATTACCCCTGTGTGCAGGGTTATCCAGGTCCTGACGTTCACAGTCACATACTGTTCTGTCTGGTTCACCGTCGCTTTCACCTTTGATCGGTTTATCAACATTTGCTGCCAGAAGCTGAAAACAATATATTGCACCAGGAAAACTGCGGCTGTGGTTCTGACAACAACCGGCGTTCAGTCCTATCTGAAAAACGTTCCGCGCTTCTTCCTCTGGGAACCCAGAGAGATAATCGACAATGTACCGTGGTTCGGTGAACTCATGGACTATACGTGGTGAGAGGTGGGTAGGATATGACTGGCTCGATACGGTTTTAGGTCCGCTCATTCCTTTCGTTGTGATTCTGCTGCTCAACGCTCTGACAGTCCGGCACATTTTAGTGGCCAGTCGGGTCCGTAAGGGGCTGAGGGGTCAGAGAAAAGGCGAGAACCGCAGTGACCCGGAGATGGAGAGCAAAAGGAGGTCTGTGGTTTCACACTTCACACTCTCCGGCAGTTTCATCCTCCTGTGGCTGACACTGGTTGTAAATTTCATGTATTACGAGATCACAGGAAAAGGATTCGATTTCAATGATCCTGAATAGATCTTTCACTTTGTCGGGGTTTTGCTGAGGAATTTCAGCTGCTGCACGAACACATTTATTTACGCGGTGACTCAGTCGAAGTTCAGGGAGCAGGTGATCAGCGCGGTGAAATATCCGATCACCTCTGTGTTCAGTTCATTAATAAAGCCGCGACCTGAGCACAAACCACATTCACCACCTTATCCCAGGTGTTATTCCCGGGAGGATTGTCCCATCGACCGGCAGCGCCGCGACATTAGGATTGTTGACACTAAGAACAGCAGGAGAGGGGATCGAGAGAGATGTAGTCAGGGACGCGGTTGTGAGGGGAGACGGGAGAGAGTGGCTGAATGAGGTGATGGAACGATAGCGGGGTACGCATGGGGTTAGTGAGATTGTAAGAACAAGAGAGATATTGTGTGTGTGTGTGTGTGTGTGTGTGTGTGTGTGTGTGTGTGTGAGAGAGAGAGAGAGAGAGAGAGAGAGAGAGAGAGAGAGAGAGAGAGAGAGAGAGAGAGAGAGAGAGAGAGAGAGAATGAGCGGAATGTAGTTAAACTGGATGGAGTGTAGAAAAGGTTTAGGAGGAGGTTTCCGTGACTAGGGGGCCTGTGTTGTAGTGAGGGATTGTCCAGGCTGTGTTATTATTTCATGGAGCTTCGGAGACTGAGATGCCGGCAAATGGAGACGATTGAAATGACCAGAGGTTCGGGTAAGCTGGACGGAGACAGGTCAATTTCCCGCTGTCGACTGAACTCTATAATATAGTCCCTCTAGTGTGACCCATCCTGTTGTTAAGTTCTACCCACAGTCACTGTGTGGCTGGAGTTGAGGGAGTGGAGGCAATTCACATGCATTTCCGTTGGCTGCAGTGGCGGGTCCCATTACTGGGACCAGTGTACATTTTACTCTCAGTTTGTAGGATTTTGTGAATAAAACGAGCCCGAGTCGTTTTATATGCTCAATAAAAGTTTCAAGCCTTCAGTTGAATTACGCGAAAAACAATAGCGATCCCCTTACCCTCTCGTCATTATGTCAGGCACCACCTCTTAATGGGAACAAAACGATTGTGGGGCTGGAGGGGCAGGTATAAGTTCTGGGATCAGAGCACATTTACTGTGAGTTCGTAAGATCTTGCGAATACAATGTGCCCCGTTCGTGTTAGGTGCTTAATAAACACTAGGGACCTTTACTTCCATTACGAGGAAACCAAAAGCGGAATCCCCTTACATTCTCGTGATTATGTCACGCACCACCTCTTAAAGCGAACACTACAACTCAATGACGGTGTTTGTGAATTACGTCACACTGCTTCCATTATGGATCATTTGTGCCATTTGCCACCATTAACGTCACCTACAATTGAATCTGAGAGTAGGGCCTGTGGTGGCGGAGGGGAGAATCCATGTCGCATCGCCCTCAGTGTTGGGATCACTGCACAGTCACTCTACAGTCTCCTTTTGACTCGAGTCCTCCGTTCCCGGCAACCAAATCCGTGAATCATTTCTGCGCCTTTCTAGATTAATCACGTCTTCCTGAGACAAGCGACCAGAGATGTGCACCGAACTCCAGCTGTGGTCTCACCGACATGGAAAAGTACAGTCGGCCCTTATGCTCACTGCATTGTTCTGAACTAACCGAACTGGCAATTTCATGGATAAAGACACCACTTCCTTCTGCCTGCACAAGGTGCACATCCTTCCATTTTTACATGGCGACGGGGAGGGAGGGAGGAGTGCACACAGTGGGGAAGGCCGATTGGTAGTCGCGAAGACTGGTTGGAGAAAGGGCTATCGCGGAATCGATGTGGGAACGAGTGGGGTTTGAGAGGAGGTATGGGAGAGGTCAACGAGGAGGTAAGACTTGAATATTTGAGAAGGATTTTAGGATGGATGCTCTGCAATCCCAGAATTCCCCACGAGAATGAAGGCTCTCTAGCAGCTCGTTGTTATGTGGGTACAGCCTATTCTCTAACTCACTACGTCCACCTTATCCCAGACGCTCTCTCAAATCCTAGTCTATTTCCTTATCCAGTCTTTTTTATCTCCCGACTCTCTGTATCCCCCATCTTTCCCCGCGCAACACGCCCACCAGTCTCTAAAACACTCTCTCCCCTAGTCACTCACTCCGATTCACTCCCCAACTCCGGTCTCTCGCCCCCACGAGTCTCTCTCTCTCTACCCCCGTCACGCTCCCGTAAAAGACTCTCTCCCCAAGTCTTCTTCACCCCCAGTCAGTCTCTAGGCCCCCAGCATCTCTGTCTGCAGTCTCTCTTCCGCTCGGCTTTCTCTCTACCCCCCTCTCTCCCACCATCCGAGTCTCTCTCTTTATCTCAGTCGCTCCCTTCTGGATCTCTACCAATCTCCATCCTAACTCCGTTCTGTCTCCCTATCTCAAATTTCTCTCACCACCTCAGATCTTTCGACTGTCGCTGCCTCACTGCCTCTGGACTTACTCGACCCTTTCGGCCTCTTTCTTTGCCACCATTCCCTCTACCCATCTCTCTCCTACCTCCTCCAGTCTCTCTCCTCAGCACTCCAATCTCACTCTCCCAGATTCTGTACCTCCCAGTATCATTCTTTCTCCAGTCTCTCCCTCTCTCACCCCTCTTAATCCCTCCTTCTCTCTCTGGCCCACACATTCCTCTCTGCCTCTCTCTCCCCTCTCTCTTTCTCTGCCCATGCTTCACTCTCTCCCTGCAGTATCTCGTCTCCCACTGTCTCTGTAGGTCTCCCTCGACCCTCTCTACCCCGTCTTTCTCACCCTCCAATCTCCCTGCCACTCTCTCAAGTCTATATCTCCCACGTGTTCCTACCTTCCCAGCTCCATCTCATTCCACAGTCTACATTTTTACCCCTCACTACCTCTCTCGCCACAGTATCTCTCATTCCAGCATCTCTCCCATGCCCTTTAATCTCTCTCTCTCTCTCTCTCTCCCTCTCCCTCTCTCACTCACTCTCAATTTCACTCTCTCTCACCATCGCACATTGAAAGGGACGGGGTGCTTTCTCGAATGAATGGGATGGGAGAAAAGAATTTAGAGAGGGAGGTACGGATAGTATTAGAGTGGGAGGGGAAAGGAGGCTCGTAGTGCAGAAGAAGATGGGGGAGTGAGATTGAGAGAGGAGGGTGTGCTGAGGAGTGAGAAGATGGAAAGGGAAGATGGAGAACGTGAGCGTCACTGTGGAAAGAGGAGGGAGGAAGGTGAGGGAGCTGCACACATTCAGACAGGGTGTTGGCAGATTTCCATTCCCTCTGTCATACCAACATTCAATCTTGTAATCCTGTTGTTATCAACGAAAACAGGATTCAACACTCGATGCGCGAATGTGACATTCTGGGTAAGAGGTACACAACACGAAACTTAAATAAAAGCTCAGTCCAGAAATATGAAGATATTGTCACCATAGATGGACATGACCCTCCATGGAAGACATCCTCACGATCTGAGCAGACTGGGCGTCGAAAAGAAAGCATCCGACGCCACACTGGAAGTTGGAGACATCTTCCTGGAAAAAGAGTGGCTCCTTGGGCAGCCCAGATCCGGTGGTGCACGAAAAATATCAAAAGTACACAATGAAAGGTCAACAAATTCAAAACCATAAAGATACAACATGCCGAGAGAAAGCAGAAGTTATGCAATCTTATTAGTGACATAAGCACCATCTAGTGGCAAGAATCATTCCCCAAAATGTTGATTTAAATACTGTACAAACTCATGAAAGGTGCTATATATTTCTACAAATATAGTCCTGATACAGTTTTAGAGAGAGTCCTACAAATGCATGACGACAGATCCATGATATCCGACCGGGTATAATATCACAGGATAAACAAGCAAGAACAACGTACTTTATTGATGTAGCCATTCCAAATAACACATAATTTACAGAAATCAATAAGTGAAAATGTCAGAAATATACTGACCTGAAAGAGGAAATTGGAAGTCTATGGTACACGAAGGGGGTAAACATTGACCCAATGGTAATATCTACAACTGGTATCATCCCAAAGACACTACACGATAGCATTAAACATGTAGGCCTACCAGGAAATATTTATGTAAATCTCCCAAAAGCGACTATACTAAAGACCACTAGAACAGTCGGAAAGTTTATAACAATTGAGAAATGAGTGTGCTTATCTCTGTTGATATCTGAAGTTTTACCAGCAGTACCTGAGAAAAAGAATCATACTAAACATGCGATTGTACTGGAGTGAGTGCAGTGGAGATTCAACGTGCAGTTTATTCGGCTGGAAATTCATTAAAACTCAGGAAGTGAGATGACATTCTTTCCTCGAAGCAGAGTAGGCATTGGGTTCTTACGTAGAAATTTACACAATTATAAGCAGAATGCACGAGATCTGCTGTGTAAAAAAATTCTCCATACCAGGTTTACATAATGCAAAGAGCAAGTACAAGGTTTAGTGTAAATTCGTGTAGGCCGTTCATTTTCTTGTTTTCATTTCATCCTTATGCAAACGACTGAAGTAACGAATGGACTGCATTTCAGCCGATTTGGTCTTCAATGTCCTCTGATCCAGACCCGCTCTCTCATTATCCAAAGGGGTGGGGCTGTGAAGAGAGCGGGAATGTGGTGAAAAATATTTTTTAAAAAGGTAAGACGAGTTTAATTTTAGGTGGGAGGTGGGATACGCTGGCTGCGGGAGCCGAAGGGTCTGTTCCCGTGCTATGTCGCTCATGGGCTCTAAACCAGTTTTATTCTCGGCACTACCACGTTGCCCTAAGACAGCCGATTCTGAGTGTCAAGACGAAAAACGCTGCGACCCGCCTCTGAGTAGAACTTAATATTTTGCTTAGTAATTAGTTGAATAATTGACGTGAGCGGATATTTCGCTGCGCTGATGAATTGCTGTCTGAACTTGGACTGAGTTACCCCATAAATAAACGTGTTTGTGCAGCAACTTTATATCACCAGTATGTATCCGGTGTGTTGAAGGATGTATTCCGAATCGTTGTAATTATTCTGATCCAGTCCGGCGATGGTGTAATAAAGGAATTCGGCAACACTCACCGACCACAGGATGACGAAGCTTCTGGAGATGGTGAGAAGTAAGATCACAGACCTCTTCCTGCTTTCCATCTCCGGGTCACTGCGGTTCTCCACCTTGCTCTGACCCCTCAGCCCCTTACGGACACGACTAGTCACTAAAATGTGTCTGACTGTCAGAGCGTTCAGCAGTAGTATTAACACGAAAGGAAGAAATGGCATTACAACTTCAGAAAACCATCTGTAGCCCACCCATCCAGGATCCTTAAAGGAGCCGGGCTTTGGAATACAGTCCCAGGGTATATTGACAATCACTTTCACAGGACGATATTTAAAGACGAAGGGCACATTAATAAAACAGAGCAGAACGCCGGTTGTTGTCAGAACCACAGCTGCAATTTTCCCGGTGCAATATTTCGTTTTCCGCTTCTGACAACAAATGGCGACAAACCGATCAAACGTAAAAGTGACAGTGAACCAGACCGAACAGTCTGTGGCTGCTTGTCCGAGGGCGGAGATCACACTGCACACGGGGGTGATGTCCAGGAAAGTTCCGGGGAAGTAATAATAACTGACTCGCCAAAATATGACCGCAAAAATGATGGTTAGGAGATCCGGCGTTGCCATGGCCACCAGGTAGCGAGTGGTGCAGGTGGAGAGGCCGCACGTTCCCCGGGACAGGATCAGAATCGCGACTAAATTCACTGGGAAACAACAAAAAGAACAAGGGTATTACTGTCTCGTTTTTCCGTGGGTTTCAGGACAGATATAAGCTGGACATAGAGATTAGTCAATCTTTGCAGACAACTCATTTCGGGAGGTTTAAAAGGTGTAAAGCGGGAGGTGCAGATGTCGCAAACGCGGCTATGCTGGGTGAAAAGGCACGGTACTCTTTAGTGGAAGAAGAACAGTGTTTGGGAAGGAGGAATTGTCAACTAATCGCCGAGGGCGCTTTGAAGACATCAATATAAATCTCCCGCCATCAGGTTTTCGACAGATGTGTAAAGCCAGGTTATTTCCGCAACTTCCTCAGCGATGGTGATTGCCGCGTTCCCGTCACCTATGTTCTGGCACTCTGTCTGTACCACGAAGGCCCTCCCCCTCCGCTTCTGTCAGTTGCAAATTTCAAATTTCAAATCAAATTTATTTCCCCCGCTGTAAGACTTCGACCCCTCCTCGGCTGCCCATTTGTCACCCCACTCCACAGGGTGCACTACTGTTGTCCGAGGTTCCTTCACACTATGTCAAAGCATCCGATCAGAAAGCTCTCAATTTCCCGTTTAAAGATTCTGCCTGACCTGCTGATCGTTTCATGTATTGTGCACGTTAGCGCTTAAACCATCCAATTTCCAAAGGAAAGCCAAATAAATTACTACAAAACATCTCTCTCTTTTAGGGGTTGCTCCAAATTACTGCAGCATTATTCTAATTGCTTCAGCGCTGATTTTTCCAGAGCGGAGTATCGCATGTACCTTACCCCGTCTGACCACTAAAGGGCACCGCTGTGTTGGCTCTTAACTCCCTCTTTACTTCATGGCCAAAGTGGCGTGGAAGCAAAACCTGGTACACTAAAACACACACAGTCCCTTCTTTGTATTTTCAAAACTCCCGATGGTTCAGAGTCTCACACGGAAGTGACGTCTACCTTTCTCCGTCAATCTCACCAGGATTTCGCTTCCCACATTCCCTTCAAACTTGTATCAATTTCCTAAAACAGAGCTTGATACTTTTAAATGTGCATTTAAAATCTGTTCCGCTATTGATACGGCCTAACACCATATATCCTGCGAAGGTGACAAGCGCAAAATTTAGTTTCACAATGGCTTTGCTTTGACAAATCGAAACTGCCTGCCATGAATCCGTAAAATGTATCCATGTCCCCGAACTTCCATTCTCTATCTGTTTCAAATTCAAATTTACTTCCAATCCAGGCCACTGATTAAACTGTAAGGAAACCGCGAACACAATCTTGACACCGGCATTACAACACTGTCGGTAACAGAACGAGTCCAAAGACCGCACACACAGAATTACAAAACTAACTTCGCCTCCGGTCTTACCAGGAACACCAATAACGGCAATGATCATGTACCATATCTTTCTCACACGGTAAAATGTTTCAAGCATGCTGTGTGATATGCAGCCTGTCGCCCAGAGGCTCGCGATCTCGCTGAAGAAACTCTGAGCTGATGAATCCCCACGGTCATTCATTTATACTCACACCAGCGCACTGAATATTCACTACTACACAAAGCTGACGTCTCCCCCAACACTTGGAGTAAAAATGAACATGATGCAATTCAAGTAAAATCCCACTTGTGATGAGGTATGGAGAGCTTGACGGGAAATTGCAAAATCTCAAAGACAAAGAAATGACGATTCGAGAAGTCAGTAAATGTTGTTGTGAAACAGTTTCAGGCTTAACTCTCGGTTTCATGATTGTTATTATTGATCTTGTCCATTTCTGGACTCTGTAGCCTTTGTCAACATAGGCCAAAGCTGTACTGTCGTTGGACTGCTCTGTGTTACTCTGGGAATTGCCTCGGCTATCGGTCTTGCAAGAGAAATATAAAATAAAGAATGCGTTGCCTGTACGTTCGTGAAATATCGTGAAGAGACTTAAACTAATATCGCATCCAGGCTTAAGAAGATTCTGAACGCATGCAATCCGTTAATCAAATTAATGACAATACATACAAAATGCTGGAGGAACTCAACAGATTAGGCAGCATCATTGGAGTGAATAATCTGTCGACATTTCTGGCCGAAGCACATTCTTAAATTAATTCATGCTTCGTAGATCTCCTCAGCTCCATTACCAAAAGCGATATTTCCCAGCGGCCATTCATTTCATTTCCAATCCCCATTCCCGGTCAGCCATGTCGGTCCGTGACAGCCCTTTCTGCCACGACGGGGTGACTCTCAGGCTGGGGGACTAACACCTTATGTTCCGCCTAGGTAACCTCCAGTCTTATGATATGAAATGGATTTGTCTAACTTCTGATATTTTTCACTCCGCTTTCCCTCTTCTTCATTTCCCCACTCTGGATTCTTACCCTTCACCCCGCTTACCTGTCATCTCTCTCTGGTGCCGCCTTTTTTTCCGTTCTCCTCTGATCCACTCCCCTCTCCTGTCAGCTTTTTTCTGCTCCAGCCCTCAACAATAACAGCCATCATCACGCATCCAAACGTAGAGCGGTCCTTTCTACTATTTCAGACTCGGGGTGTTTCCCCGAGGAGATACGACGTTGAAGCACGACGTTCCCACAGAATGGTTACTGGGTGATTAAAATTAATCGGACCATTAAAAAGAGTGACAGAAAACCAAGGAAACCGAACAACGAGAGGAACTCATCGCTACCGCCTGCCTTCCCGATATTTCCACGGTTTCAGGAATGATCGCCAGGCTCCTGAAGAAATACCGGATTAATACCATCCACACACCCGCAAGGAAACTCAAGGCACAGCATCTGCGGGTCAAAGGTGATTTGGGACTCAAGTCAGCAGGATTGTGTAGGATTCCGTACGGAGTGGTTGCGGAGCAGAGTATGTCGGCACAGTGGAACCCCACATCAAGGAGCACAGAAGCTTTATCCGTTTGGGTTACCGAGAGAAATCGGCGGTAGCAGAACATAGCATTTCCAATGGCCATAGAATTGACTTCGACAGTGCAAAACTACTCTGTCGCGACAATGGCTTTTGGGATGGTCTGATAAAGGAAGCCGTTGAAATAAAACAAGTGGAAAGGTATTTCAACAAAGACGAAGTCGGAACAGGAATTTGACTGTAAAGATGTTATGAGAGCGGAAACCTGATTGGATGAGGTGTAATCAATCAGCAGGGCCGACTAGAGAGGTAAAAGTATCACCTGGCAAGACATATCCAAGCATTATTCTTGAAGAAGATGGTAGCGGTTATGATTGAAACGTCGGTTATAATCTATACCTGTACCCCGATTGAAGCGCGAGAAGGCTTTATTCGTCGTATACGTTAAGAAAGCAGTAGATACTTTTTAAAAGTACTGAAAGCATTTTCTTCATCACTGAGACAGTGTGCCAATTGAATTCCCTGATATGTGCAGGTGGTTGCAAATGATAACGCTAGAGATATTTGGTTGATGGATGGGTAAGACTGGAATCTCGGCTTCCAGGCTGTGAATGAGCAAATGTAGATGAAATGAGCTGAGGAAGAAACTTGAACGATTGTGTGTGGAGAAGATCACTGTAGTTCAGAGGAGAACATCACCATGGAAAGAACGACCAGCCGGTCTTCTTCGATTAGTTTAAACCGGGATGATTACTTTTATTTACGCTTCTAGCAACAGATGGTGACAAGCTGATCAAACGTAACAGTGACAGTGAGCCAAACATAACTTTCCCTGGCTGCAAATCCCAGGGCAGAGATCGCACTGCATTTGGGGGTGATGTCCAGGAATGTCCCGGGGAAATAATAATAAGTTATCCGCCACAATATGACCCAAAAGATGATGGTTAGTAAACCCCCTGCTGCAATGGCCACCAGGTAGCGAGCGGTGAACGTGGAAATGCCGAACTTATCCCCGGGACAGAATCGCAATCGCCACTAAATTCACTGGGGGAACAGAAAAAAAAAGGTGAATTACTGTGTTGCCGCTGCTTGAGTCTCAGAGCAGAAATAAGTTGGAAATTGATAACAAGCAAACTTTGCAGGCAACCTATTTCTGGAGGTTTAAAAAGAGTAAAGCGGGAGGTTAAACGAATGCATGCTGGGTGAAATGGTGCGGTACTCGGTGTGGGGAGAGCATCAGTGTTTGGGAAGGAGGGCTCTTCAACTGAACGTCGAGGCGTTTGGAGAAACTATATAACTCTTGAAGCATCAGGTTTTGGACTGACGTGTAAAACCGGGATAATTCGGCCACTTTCTCAGAGATGGTGATTGCCCCGTTCCTGTCACCTGTGTTCTGGTACTGTCATAGGACAGCGAAGCTCCGCTCTGCGTCGGTCCATTTTCACAGTTCAAAGCAAACTCATTTACACCGTTCGCATGCCTCCCCCTTCTCCGAGACACCCGTTTATCAACCCCACCCCCACCCCCCGCCACAGGAGCCCCGCTTAAGTTCGCGCCTTTTAAATTCTGCGACTATCCTTGTTCGGGTGTCTTTCACATTATATCAAGGAATCCGATCAGAAAATTCCAATTTCATTTTCTAAGGATTCTGCCTATCACGCTGATGATTTTAAGTCGTGACCGGATCTTGAATCATCCCTTAAGGGCTGTGCCTTTAAAGAGAGAGAGAGAGAGCTGTACAGCACCAACGCCTTGTTAGTAAGAGCGAGAGAGGCGAAGACTGCGCACAGTTTGTTTGGAATTTCTGCAAGGACACTGCCAGCTTCTGAGTTCCTACAGAGAGAGAAGGGAGGATCTACTTGATGGACAGCTGGTGTTCAGCATAGTGAGGTAAACAGAAGGTCAGTTGGTAGGCAGACAGACACAAGATTTTGGACACTGAATGAGCTGTGATGTGCCCACAGAAAGGTGGGTTTTTTGGAGGATCGATCAGGAGAAGCGATCAGTGACTCTCGCAGTGTGGAAAAGGTGGGACCAGTGGGAAATTATTAGTGTGCCCAACCCTCGCCTTGGCTGATAACTCCACCACAGAAAACGGTCCCCTTGTTGTGGTCACATTCGGTGACTTCTAAATGGTTTCGGAGGACCACAGGAAGAATCGACAGCATCGGCTTAGTCGAACAACCACAACACCTCTCTCTCTCCATCACTACTCAACTCAATACCACGAACTGAACTGAACTTTACTTTAGGGGGTACGTGACAAAATTTGGGCCTGCGTTCGGGATATGAACAAATTGGTAGGAGCCATTCCAAAAGTTGTGTGTGGGCTTTTTGGGATAGGTTGGGGAAAATCACTTTCGGTTTGTGTTCTGTGAAAAAACAGCAGACATGGATGTTCAGGATTTTCTGGCAGGAGCAGACCCTGTTGTTTTGAAGAGAGCTAGAAAGGATGAGTTATGTAAAAGTGTTCCAGAACTGGAACTTAAGACGGTAAAGAAGGGTATGATTAAGGTAGAAATTCAATGAAACATAGTTGAATATTGTCTTTCGATGAAGCAATTTACTGAGGATGTGTTGAAAATGTTCGCAGAATGTAAACTTACTGAGGCTGAGCTTCAGCTTCAGTTGGAAAAATTAAAAAATGGAACAGGAATTTCAATTAAAACGGTTCGAGGCTGAGGAGGTAGAAAAACAGAGACAGTTCGAGTGGGAGATGTGGTAGCTGGGAGGTTTAGTGTTAGACCCTGCTGATTTTTACAGCTCGAAAGAGCTTATGTTGATTGAAGAATTTAAAAATTGTGTTCCAGATGATGTAAAGGCATACCTAGATGCAGAGGATACCGCCACCTTCCGAGGCTCTGCTAAGACAACAGACGAGTTTGTTTTAACCCACGATGTTGAGTTTACTCCAGATGAGAGTGTCCCAGAGAGTAGCTGGGAAGTTCAGGGTAGCCTAGAATTTAGAACTGGGACTAGCCCAGGATGAGGTAGCTGTCCCGATTGCCTCCGTTCAGGTTGTTGAAGCCCCTGTGGATTTAAAGGGTACTGAACCTTGTGTTGAAGCTCAGTTAACGTCTGAGATGTCTGACTCGGTTGACAAGGATGTAGTCCTTTTGTTTCAGATGGTCTTGGTTCAATGAATAAGGGGTTAACCTTGGTACCAGTGGAAATTAAGGATTCTCAGTCACTTGTGTTAGACAGAGTTCTGAAAGTTAGTGATGAGATGAAAATAGGAGAGGTAAATATTACCAAATATGTGGAGGAAAGTGTTGTGACTGGATTTGAAATAAGGTACTTGTGAAAGTTGGTTTGGTTTCGGGACCTTTGACCCTGGTTGCAGGACAATGGCCTGCTAAAGAATTATGTGCTACACTGTTGAATTTTGCTTTAACATTTGGATGTAAACACCTTCAAGGTTATGAAGTTGCTTTTCACGATTGTTATGTGGAGAAACAGGATTGTTTTGGTTTGGAGAAGCCATTTGTAGGGATTACTACGGAGACAGTACTAGATAAAGTTTTTAGCAATAAAATAATGGAATGTTTGGGGTCTTTCATAATATACACATGGTTTCTGTAAGTCTGGTGAAAGTGCTGAGTTCAGTAAACATTGCGGGGAGGTTGACACCTATTCAAGGTGATGTTTATCCAGCAGTTCAGCTAACGAGCAAAGCTGCTGCTAATCACCCACACAGGAAGAGGAAGTGGAAGCCACTGTGTCTGCAAGTGTATATTGGGCTATTGTGCACCGAAAGCTTTCAGGGCTAAAATTTTAAACATGGCTCAAAGTGTGCCTTTACAGGGACATTTTGGAGTGAGAAAGATAGTGAACGAAATTATGAAGGAATTCTACTGGCCTCATTTTAGAAAGGATATTGTGAATTTTTGCAAGACCTGCCATATCTACCAGGTTGTGGGGAAACCTAATCAGGTTATTCAGGTAGCACCACTTAAAAGGAAACCTGCTTTTGGTTAACCTTTTTTCTAAGGTCATAGTGGATTGTGTTGGCCTATTGCCAAAGACTGCAGCTGGTCGTCAGTACTTGTTAACAATTAGATGTGCTCCATCTAGGTTCCCTGAAGCCTTGCCTCTCGGAAACATCCAGACCAATACTGTGGTACGAGCACTCATCAATTTTTTTCACACTGGTAGGTCTGCCCAAAGAAATTCAATCTGACCAAGGTAGTATCTTTACTTTCAGAGCATTCCAGGGGATTGTTCGAGAACTGGGAGCTAAGCACATTGTGTCATCTGCATATCACCCAGAGTCCAAGGAAGCCTTGGAACAGTTACAATCCACTCATAAGACCATTATTGAAACATATTGTGTGCAAAATGGGAAAAACTGAAATGTGGGGGTTCCCCTACTCTTATTTGCTGTTGGAGACTCAATTCAAGAAACATTGAGGTTTAATCTGTTTGAGCTTATTTTCGGTCACTGGCCCAAAGCACCTTTGAACTACTCAGAGAACTGTGCATTCATTCGAAAAGATGTGTCAGTGTGCTGGATTATGTTTTGAAATTTCGAAAAAGCCTTAACAAGGCTTGTGGCCTTGCAAAGCAGAATTTTCAAAACGTTCAAATTAAAGTGGAACACCAGTTTGACAGGATAGCACCTGTGAATACTGTTATGAAAAAAAATGGAGTCGTTAATGCTGGTAATCAGATACCAGATAATTTTCACAAGTTGAATATAGTATCCACAAGACGAGAATTCCTTTATTTTGAAAAAAAAAGAAACATTACTGACAAGGTCCATCAGTTGGAGACTGCACCGCAAAACCAATTGAAAGACTTCATTAGCAAGTATAAAGATGTATTCCCTGACATTACAAAACAGTGCACAGCTGCAGTGCATGGCGTCATTGTAAGCTCAGCCGAGACGATCAAAGAATGAATTTAGGAACAGCATCTTTACAGAGTGAACTTTGAGAAAAGTAAAATGGTTGAACAAGAAATTGGAAACAAGAAAAAAGAAACAAGGAAAGAGAGTGGATGACTGTATTGATAAAGCGGGAAAGGCTAAATACCTTACAGAGATTGACCTGTTAAAAGATACTGAGGTGTTCCTTTAACAGGGAGGGTTCGAGAAATATCTACATTTGTGACGCCGTCTGGACTGCATGAATACAATGTTTTACCCTTTGGAAAGATAAATGCTCGAGGGACATTTCAAAAGATGATGAATTCAGTAATTCAGGGTTCAGAAAACACAGGGGCTTATATTGATGATTTAGTGGTCTGGAATGACACGTGGGGAGAGCATATTGCAGCGGTAGAAAAACTACTTGACACACTTTCCAGGGCCAATCTTACCGTGAACCTCAATAAGAGTGAATTTGTACATGCCACAGTTACATAACTGGGCTCTGTAGTAGGCCAGGGCCAGCTGGGTCCTGCATAGACCAAGGTTCAAGCTATTGCTGAGGTTTCCGTTCCAACGGGCAAGAAAGCTTTAAGAAAGTTTTTGGATATGGTTGGGTATTATCGTACGTTTTGTAAGAACTTCGCAGACAACTCTCTCCCCTTAACGAAACTCCAAGGGAAGAGTGAAAGATTTCTGTGGAGTGACCTTTGCCAGGAGGAATTTGAACGCCTGTAAATCATCCTGTTTTATCATCCTGTACTCAAAGCATCTGATTTTTCAAAACCATTCTCTAAAGCGACTGACGCTAGTGACGAAGCTGCTGGGGCAGTACTGTTACAGAAGGGTGTGGATGACATTGAACACCCAGTAGCTTATTTCTCAAATAAATTTAATGTACACCAAGAAAATTACTTTACTGTGGAAAAGGAGTTGCGAGACCCGACGCAGCTCCCGATGTGGTCTTTTATATATTGGCGAGACCCGACACAGACTGGGAGACCGCTTTGCTGAACACCTATGCTCTGTCCGCCAGAGAAAGCAGGATCTCCCAGTGGCCACACATTTTAATTCCACATCCCATTCCCATTCTGACATGTCTATCCACGGCCTCCTCTACTGTAAAGATGAAGCCACACTCAGGTTGGAGGAACAACACCTTATATTCCGTCTGGGTAGCCTCCAACCTCATGGCATGAACATCGACTTCTCTAACTTCCGCTAATGCCCCACCTCCCCCTCATACCCCATCTGTTACTTATTTTTATGCACACATTCTTTCTCTCACTCTCCTTTTTCTCCCTCTGTCCCTCTGAATATATCCCTTGCCCATCCTCTGGGTCCCCCCCCCTTGTCTTTCTTCCCGGACCTCCTGTCCCATGATCCTCTCGTATCCCTTTTGCCAATCACCTGTCCAGCTCTTGGCTCCATCCCTCCCCCTCCTGTCTTCTCCTATCATTTTCGATCTCCACCCCCTCCAACTTTCAAATCCCTTACTCACTCTTCCTTCAGTTAGTCCTGACGAAGGGTCTCGGCCTGAAACGTCGACTGCACCTCTTCATAGAGATGCTGCCTGGCCTGCTGCGTTCACCAGCAACTTTTATGTGTGTTGCTATCACTTATCCTGGCTTCACAACATGTTGAAGTCTATGTTTGTCCTGCCCAGAACCCACTTGTGGTTTATACGGACCACAATCCATTGTTTCTTTTTGAACTAAGATGAAGGATAAGAACAGAAGGTTACTAACCTGGTTACTAATCCTGCAAGAATATGAGCGAAAATTCAAACATGTGAAAGGTACTAACAACATTATAGCTGATTGTTTATCCAGATCTTAAGTTAGAAATAGTACACGTTTTGATCTGTTATGTGGCAATTATATATGTATTGTTTCAAATCTGCAATCTACAGTTAAACTAAAAATTTTGCTTCATCAAAATTTTTCCTTAAAGGAGGGAGATATGACTGGATCCTTAATCATCCGTTATGGACTGTACCTTTAAAAAGAGAGAGAGAGCTGTCCAACACAAACATCTTGTTATTAAGAGAGAGAGGGGCGAAGACTGCTCACAGTTTGTTTGGGGTTTCTGCAAGGACACTGCCAGCTTCTGAGTTCCTCCAGAGAGAGAAGCGAGGAGCTACTTGATGGACAGCTGGTGTTCAGCATAGTGAGATAAACACAAGGTCAGCTGGTTGTTAGACAGACACATGGCTTTGGACACTGGATGAGCTTTGCTGTGCCCACAGAAAGGTGGGTTTTTGGAGGATCGATCAGGAGAATCGATCAGTGGCTCACGCAATGTGGAAAAGGTGTCACCGGTGGGAAGTTATTAGTGTGCCCAGCCCTCGCCTGGGTTGATAACTCCACCACAGAAAACGGTCCCCTTTTTGTGGTCATATTCGGTGACTTCTTAAGGATTTCGGAGGACAACGGGAAGAATGGATGGCATCAGCTTACTCGAACAACCAGAACACTTCTCTCTCCCCATCATTACTCAACTCAATACCATGAACTGAATTGAACCTTACCATTACCGTAAGACTGTATCCAGTTACCCCTAGGCTTGAAGAAGCTTGGTGTTTATATTTTTACACACACACACACACACACACACACACACACACACACACACACATATATATATATATATATATATATCATTGCTAACCTGTTCGATATATCTGATTTTATATTACTATATTGCGTAGTTACTAATAAATACCATTAGTTAATAGCAATACCAGACTTCAAGGTGTCTTCCATTTCTGCTGGTTGTTTAACCCAGGGGTCTCCAAACTTTTTTGTACTGCGGACAGGTTTAATATTGACAATATTCTTGCGGACCGGCTGACCGGCGGGGAGCGGGGGAGGAGAGTAGGGTTGCCAACGGACAAAAGTAGAGTCCTGACGAAGGGTCTCGGCCCGAAGCGTCAGCTGTACCTCTTCCTAGAGATGCTGTCTGGCCTGCTGCGTTCACCAGCAACTTTGATGTGTGTTGTTAGTCAAATACGTTGTTTACCCAGCCGAAGACTACAATGACCATGAAGCCTTGCGCGGGCACCAGTGCGCATGCATGTTACCTGCCCATTTTTCTTTTCTGCAAATTGTTTTTGGCGATTCTGTTCGGGGGATGGGGGGGTGTTAATCACGACCGGAATATAGGTGCTAAATAGCTAATACACTCAATTTCTAAAAGAGTTTATCTAACGAATTTTATATTAAACACACAGCGCATATATTCCTCGCATGAACATAGTGAGAAGTCAATTATCAGCGGAGGACAGGGGAGCTTGAAGTGTTGAATGAACTTCCAGTAGAAGTGGTAGAGGCAGGTTCGGTATTATCATTTAAAGAAAAATTGGATAGGTATATGGACATGAAAGGAATGGACGGTTACGGGCTGAGTGCAGGTCGGTGGGACTAGGTGAGAGTAGCGTTCGGCACGGACTAGAAGGGCCAAGATGGCCTGTTTCCGTGCTGTAATTGTTATATGGTTATATAGGTCACTTATAATTCAATAGCATCATAACATTTTAAGTAACGTTTGGATATTAAACACACAGCACATATTTTCCTCGTATGAACATAGAAAATCATTGCAACACACCAATATCGCTGAATTAGTGGGAGCCCTGGGCTTGTTTTCCTGCAACAAGACGATGCCATCGAGGGGTGACGGGATACAGCGATACTCGAAGGAGGTTCCTTATGCCCAGTCTATTCCACAGTTCTGTTTTCGTTGCATTCATTGCAGAGATATGTTGGAAATGGAAGCAATGTTTTCAGTGCTTCCGTGGCTATCGCAGGATAGTTAGCCTTGGCTTCGATCCGGAATGTCGGCAGAGATGTTATGTCAAACAGACTTTTCAGCCCGCCGTCATTTGCAAGCTCGAGGAGTTGATCTCCCTCCCGCGCTGACATGGATGATGCGCGGGTAATGACCTCGCATGCGTAATGGCTCAACAGTGGCCGTGACAGGGAATGAGGAAAAGTGCAGCTGACTCATATCGCCAAATCACATCGTTTCCGTAGCACATGCTCTGCGGCCCTGTGGTTGGGGACCGCTGGTTTAACCCGTCACGGGGTACGAGACAAAGTATTTTGCACGTTAATGCTTACATCATCAAACAATAATACAGGTATTTCAAAACATCTGCTGCTTTAGTGACGGCTCCAAATTACAGCAACATGATTCTAAATGCTTCGATGCTTATTGATCCAGAGCGGAGTATCGCATCAGCCTTAACCGTCTGTTCTCAAAAGGACACCACTGAGTTGGTTCTTATCTCCCGCTTCACTTCACGATTAACAGTGCTCGGAAACATATACAGGTACACTGAAACGCACAGAGACCCTCCTTTGACTCCCTGGTGGTTGTGAGTCTAACTTACAAGTGATGGCGACAACTCTCCCCGGTAACTCAAAGGCGATTCGGTCCCGCGTCCCCTTCACATTTGCAGTAATTTCTAGTAAACACAGTATAATACTTTGAAGTTTGAATTGAAAGCATGTTGCTCTGTTGATATGGAATAAAAACAAGCAGCCTTTAAACGTGACGAGCGCGCTGCATTATCGACGTTTACTTTGATAGCGACTTTGCATTGCGAGCGATGAATTCAGAAAAATGAATCGCTCTCCGATCCACATTCTACATCGGCTACAACTGCCGGTTGACTTTGTTCCAATATCGCTGATACATCGGCATCACAAGGCTGTCGGTAACTGAACGAGTCCAGAGGCTGCACACACAAAACTACAAACCTTAGTTCGCCTATGCTCTTACGGGGAACACCGATAGCAGCAATGATCGTGCAACATATCTTTCTCACACGGTAAAATGTTTCAAGCATGCTTTGGGAGATTCATCCTGCCTTCCAGCTTTCCGCGATCTCACTGAAGAATCTCTGAGCGACGTGAGATCCTGTCTTCTGTACGCGGTGCCCTGACTGACGAAGGCTGGCATGCCAAACGCCACTTTCAAAGCCCCGTCTGCCTGTGACCCCACTTTCAGGGAACCACATACCAAAATTAGGTGCGTTCCGTTAATCGAAGGCTAAAGTTCTAAGACAGAGTTAATACAGATTTCTCTCCATTCACCCCTCCTCTAAACGCATTTCCCTCACTTACACTGTCCCTCTCTCCTCCCAATGCTCTTCTTCCGCAGCTACCGACTCTACCTACACCTTTCACCCCAAATGCCCCCGCTCCTCTTTCTTACCGGCCAACTCTCCCTCTCACTATATCTGCCGCCTTCGTCTCTCACCCTCTCACCCCCCCCCCCCCACGGAACTCACCCCCTTCTCTCACACTCTAAAATTTCCACTTCTCTCCCACACACTCTCCCTTCTCTATCTCTTACCTCTCCTCCCCTCTGTTCTCCGTCTTTCACCTCCCATTTGCCTTCTTCGTCTCTTCCCCTCTCACGCCTCTCCCCTCTCAACCCTCTCTCCCCCTTTCACCCCCTAACCCTCTCCGTCTCACACCACCTCTCCCCCCTCACCCTTCTCTGTCTCTCACTTCTCTCAGCCTCTCACCTTTGTCTCTCCCCTCTCTCTCCCCTGTCGGTGTTCCACCATTCTCCCCCCTCTCTCCGACGTCCCCCTTCATGCCTGTCACGTTTCGCCCCACCCCAACTATTTCTCCAGCCAATGTTCCACCACTCTTACTCTTCCATCTCTGTCTCACCTCTCTCTCCCCAATCTGTCTTTCACGCCTCTTCCCTCTAACGACTATTCTCTCCCACCTCTACTCTTTCCCCCTTCTCTACGCCCATCTCTCTTCCACCCTCCCGCTCTCTTCCTCACCCATGCCCCCTTCTCTTCCTCCCTGTCTCTGTCTCCCACCTCTGCCTACCCCACACTCCCATTCCCCTCTCTCTCCCACTCCCAACTGTGTCCCTCATTTCCCCCGGCCATCTATCATTACCCCTCGCTCTCTCCCTTCTCATCTGTTTCTCACTTTTCTCCCGTCCATGTGTCTCAGCTCTCACTCTAACCCCATTTCTCTCTCTCATTCTCTACTCCGCTCATTCCGTCTGGCTCTCTCCTCCTCTTATATCTCTCCGCCAAATTATGTCTTCCTCACCTCCCTCCTCCTCCCTTCGTAGAGGTTTGTGAGCAGGATGACGGTGATTTTGCTGGTCTCACGGTCAGCATCAACTCCAGGAATATCGAGTACTGCACTGCAGAGCACCTGGTGGTGAGCAGGATCCCCCTGTGCACGGGGGTGTGGACAGCGAAGGATGGGACATAAGTAGGAGAGATGGGAGAGAGGGGGTAAGTGAAAGAGGGTGGAAAGAGACTGGAGGGAGCAAGAGAGCGCGAAAGGTAGAGAGAGAGATGAAGGACAGGGGGAGAAAGGAAAACAGGGTGGAGAGAGAGTTGGGAAGAGAGAGATGGGGAAAGAGATGGAGAGAAAAGAGGCGATAGACAGCGGTCTGGGAAAGAGGTTGAGGAGTGGGTAATGAATGACGCAGAGATGATGATGGTTTTACTCATCTCGTCTCCTCTCCTCACCTTCTCTTTCTTCCCTCCCCTCCTCAATCTGATCCCTACCACTTCCCTCCGCCCTCCGTCCCACCCCGCAGAGAATGGTGGTGATCCACGCTAACCAGTCCGAACCACCAGAGCTGGCCTTCAATCTTCTCCAGCAATCCCGCGCCCACTCCTGCCTTTGACGGGCCCCAGTCAAGACTCTCTCTCATCCTCGGCATCCCGCCACGCCTGGAACACTCCGCTCTCCCCTCTATCACCGCCATTCTCACCCTGCTGGTGGCGATTTTGTGCTGGACACCACGGACGACCGCTCTTGCAGCTTCGCCGAATGAGTCGCACCCTTTTCCTCACCGTCCACTCGCTTCCCTCTCTGTTTGTTCAATCTCAGCTCCCCTTCCCTCCTGTCCGTTCCCTCACTGTCGCCCCCGCTCTTCCAACTCTCCATTTAACCTTCTTGCCGACAGCCATATTGTGCCAGTGTGTGACCCTGTCCCCACTTGCTCCACCACTAAATGTGTCACTCCCCTACACTCACCCCATTTCCCATCCCATCATTCGCAAACCTCTTCCATCCCACCCCTCGCTTTCCTCTCCCCGCCACCTCGATGTTGTGTGCACATTATGCTGGGTGGCTGCCATTTTGCGATGCCAATTTTCGCATACTCACCTTATCACTCATGACACCCTCCCTTCTCTATGCCCTTTCCCCTTCTCCGGCCACCCACCACATCCTGGGTGGTGAACATTTTCTGATAGGAAATTTCGCTCCCTCGCCCCATCCTTCTCTCCATCGTTGAGTGAGTTGGTTCCCTGTCCCTCCGTTGCGACACTCAACTCTCCGTCCCATCAGTCCTGTCCGAGTCCCGGCCCCTCGCTCCCCCTTTTCCCTTTATCTTGCCCTCCATCTAATATGCGAAGGAGATGTTACCACCCACCTATCCTCCACTGTTGAGGAAGCTAGGTCAGTCCCCCTCGCTCTCGTCCCATTACATCACCACCTCCCCGTCCCATCACTTCCCCTTCTTCCCTATCCCATCACTTCCCCTCCCTCACCGTCCCGTCACTTCCCTTCCTTTCCTATCCCATCCCTTCCCCACCATCCCCTTTCCATTATTTCTCCTCCCTCCCCGTTCCATCACTTCTCCTCCCTCCCCGTCCCATCACTCCCGCTCCGTCCCAGTCTCATCATTTCCCATCCTTCCCTGTCCCATCCCTCCCACACCCTCCCTTTTCCATCACTTCTCCTCCCTCCCCGTTTCATCATTTCTCCTCCCTCCACGTCCCATCACTTCCGCTCCCTCCCCGTCCTACATTCCCCTTCCTCCCTTTTCCATCACTTCCCCTACCTCCCTGTCCCATCACTTCAACTCCCTCCACGTCCCATCACTTACCCTATCTCCACGTCCTATCACTTCCCCTCCCTCTCCGTCCTCTCAGTTCCCCTTCCTCCCCGTCCCATCAGTTCCCCTTCATCCCCGTCCTACACTTACCCTCCCTCCCCTTTCCATCACTTCCCCTACCTCCCACTCCCATCACTTCCCCTCCCTCCCCGACCCATCATTCCCCTCCTTCCCCGTCCCGTCACTTCCTCTCCCTCTCCGTCCCGTCACTTCCCTTCCCCACCCTCCCCTTTCCATTATTTCTCCTCCCTCCCCGTTTCATCACTTCCCCTCCCTCCCCGTCCCATCAGTTTCCTTCCACCACTGTCGTTTCACTCCTCCTGACTCCGTCTTTACTTCATCCATGTCGGCCTCTAGTTTATAACAGGGACATTCGACCCTCCCCTTTTCGTCCCTTATTGAGTCATTGACTTCGCCACGCTCACCGTCTCATCAGTCCACTCCTCGTCCCATCTCTCTTCTTCCTCCCAAACCTCTCACCCCTCTTCCATGTGAATATCTGAGATATATACATTAATTCATTCAATAACAACATTATTCGAATTGAATCATATACACAATATCCAATACTATATAAAACACAAATTAAAACACTGTTATTACAATCAATCACATACTCTATCCCCGGATTGTATCCATGGGCACCGCATGTTCCTTCGCCATAGATTCTATGTGCGACAGTGGCCATTGCAAGTCAAGGTCTCACTCCATCCCTGGCGGCCACATTTACCAAGCATTCGCCCATCTTCAATCAGCGCGTCCCTCCCTCTCTTGTACTCACTTCTACCAAAGCCGTCACTCCCTCCCCAGCAGACATTTCCAGTGAAGCGTCGGCCATTTGAGGTCAACGTGTCCTTCACTCCTTCTCTGCCGCTCACTTTAACCAAGGCGTCGCTCCCTCCTTGGTCCCGTTTCAACCCGGCCGAACGGGGTCTCCTTCACTCACCACATCTCCCCCTTTTTCTCAACAACATTAACGATGGTGACGGCCGTTTTCAATCGGCGTCTCACTCCCTCCCTTCCCGGCGCTCACTTTAAACAAGATATCACTAACCCTAAATTGTCCCGTCAGACAGTTTAGGCGAAGTACCGGCCATTTTATGTCGGAGCGTCACTCTCTCCCAATCGATCATTTTACATCGACCCATTACCCCCTCCCTCTTCTCAATGCGCCACTGTCACCATTTCGACCACTTTACCCGGTGCGTCTCTCCCTCCCTGTAGGCCCTTTGAAGTCTGTCTGTCACTCTCTCCCTGCCGGCCATTGTAACAAAGGAATCGGGGACTATTTCAGGTCGGGCCGCCACTCCCTCTGACATGTCAGTGAGTTACTCTATTCCTGCCCTCCCCTTTCTCTCAGTGCGTCACTGCCTCCCTGGTGACAATGTTATGTCACTCCTTCCCTGGTAATAATTTTATATTTTGGCTTTAATCCAGAATCCTATTTTTAATCAGCACATAACTCCCCAACCCCGTGGTAAATTTTAATCAGTGCGCCATCCCCACCCTGTCGGTCATTTTAACTCTACCTGTCATTTCCACTCTCTTGTCAGTGCATCACTCCCTCCCTGTCGGCCATGAGAAACAAGATGACCGCGGCTATCTTAATTCCACCCATTGTCAATCAGCCCATCACTTTCTCCCGGGAAACCATTTTCAGTTCCTGAGTATCGTCAGTTTTACAAACTCTTAAATGTCCTCACGACCCTCCTCTTTCCGTGCCACAAATAAACCCATCGGCGCTCTCGTCGAATTCTGTAAAGGCAGCCCTGAGTTCTGCCAAACACGGAATTCAGGCGTCGCGGCCAGTCCTGTTGGAAATGAACTGGAAGGCAGACGGTGGGGTGAATGGGAAGGGGTGTGACCGTTAGAAATGCGGATGGTGGGGATGAATGGCAAAGGGCGGCGTTTGATTGACAGCGCGGCCCGTGTGAGCGGACTGGAAGGGACGGCGTTCCGTTTTTGCAAAATTATCCTCATCTTCGATTTCATCCTGGGCTACTTCTCGAACCTAGAAAACAGATGTGACTATTCATCGCTAGGGTTCTAATATTCACCTGTACTCCCCTGCCAGTGTGTGCCCCCGCCACCCTCCGTGCACACTGTATTCCTCCCCGCCGTTCCACTACTTCTCTCTGTCTCCACAGAGCTTCATCTCCTGTGTGTGTGTGTGTGTGTGTGTGGGGGGGGGGGGGTGCCTGTGTGTCTGACCCCGAGAGTGTGTGATGGGACGGTGTGGAAGGAGCTTCACTCTGCGCCTGATCCCGGGAGTGTGCGATGGGACGGTGTGGAGGGACCTTCACTCTGTGTTTGACCCCGGTAGTGTGTGATGGGACGGTGTGGAGGGAGTTTCACTCCGTGTTTAACTCCGGTATTCCGTCCCCCATCCCTCTCATACTCGGGACCTCAGTGGACTTACGTCTGATATTAACAGTTTGCGGGGTGGAATCACATCGATTTTAACTGTCTGTGTGGTGTCAGGGGAGGGTCAGTTAGCCAGAAAGGGGGTTGGGTGGAGATGAGATCCTGGGCACCCAGATTCTGCCAGTCCGACCTCCCTCAGCCTGGAGCTGAGACGCTACTGTGTCAGTGTGAGGAGCTCCGACCCACTGTTACAGTGCACAGGGTGCCGGGGGCAGCAGAAACCTCAAATAAAACTCAAGTTCGACACAAGGACCGGAAGTTACAGCGATTTATTGATTTCATCATGACAAATATAAATTAAACAATGTTTGAGCTGCTGACGTGTGATAATAAATAAGTTGCTCCCGAATCACTCACAGTCACACACAATTAACTAACCGGCGACAACGAGTGACAGTTTGAATAATCAGTCCCGTTTCTCACCGTCACTCTGCATCGGGGAACCGATGATCATAAGATCACACTTCAGGGCTGTGTCCGAGAATGCTGCAGATCCAGGGTCACTGCCGAGGTATTTTTCTCTTTTAACATGCTTATATCGGCCAGACTGTCGAATACACCGTCCTCAGCAAAGGGGGCAAAACGATTCTCTCGCGGGATAATCCCACCCCGGGACACCGCTGTCCCAGACAGAGCTCCGGCCCCCAGACTCTTCTTGACTGTGTAATGACCCGGGGTCCTACGTGTGGGAGTCTCAAAACCGCACATCCAGCGGAAGCTGCGCCGCTGGACAGGAGGTGGAAATATATCACTGCGGGACCGCTCTGTACGTTACAGAGAGCGAGACTGGAGCCAGTTCCGTTAGAACCGTTGAGAATTACACTGGTGCGCGACCATTATAGGTAAGGTCGGGAGTTGAAGGGGAGGGCGGGAGTTAAAGTGGAGGGAGAAGTTAAAGGGGAGGGAGAAGTTAAAGGGGAGGGAGGAGTTAAAAGGGAGGGAGGAGTTAAAAGGGAGGGATAAGTTACAGGGGAGGGAGGAGTTATAGGGGAAGGAGAAGTTAAAGGGGTTGGAGGAGTCAAAGTGGAGCGCGGGAAATCGGCCAAAATGTTCCCATCCCGCGGCGAGGATGTTCACACATTCAGATGTTTACAGATCCACTCTCAGTCTGGGTCTGATTTCATGCAGAGATCTCAATTCCTTCTCCCCGGTCCGACTGAACCGATTCACGGTCAGACTGAAAAAAATGGAAGAATAAAGATGAAATAAACAGATTACACAACAATGGCAGTAATGGGGGACTGGGGTTAATGTTTCAACAACACCAGAAACAAAAGGCTGAGAGTGAAGGTGTAAAGGAATCTCGAAGAGTAGCCATTGTTTTTACACTGCTCGGGAAAAAAGACGTTAGACTGCGCAGGGGCGTGATGGAGAGCAACAAATGCCACCATATAACACAGCGGGCAAAGTTGAGAGCGGTCAGCGGAGTGAGAGGGAGCAAAGTCGGACGGCTTTGGCTCAACAGGCAGAGGCGAGGGTCGGTTCCGGTAAGTTTTGTTTTGTTTGTTGAAGGTAGGGAGAATGCCAGGCAGGATGTTGGAATGCTCCTCTTGCAGGATGTGGGAAGTCAGGGAGACCCCCGGTGTCCCTGACAACGACACCTGCAAGAAGTGCATCCAGCTGCAGCTCCTAACAAACCGCGTCAGGGAACTGGAGCAGGAGCTGGAGGACCTGCGGATCATTCGGGAGCATGAGGAGATTATAGATAGTAGCTACAGGGAGGTAGTTACACCAAATGAGCAGCGCACAGGGAATTGGGTCACTTTCAGGCGAGGGAAGAGGAGAGAGCAGGCACAGCAGGGTTGCCCTGTGGCCATTCCCCTGAACAACACGTATACCGCATTGGATACTGTTGGGGGTAATGACTTACCTGGGACAAGCTGCGGGAGCTCGATTTCCGGCACTGAGTCTGGTTCTGCAGTGCAGAAGGGAGGGTGGAAAGAGAGGAGAGCGTTAGTGACAGGGGACTCGATATTTAGAGGTAGAGATAGGAGGTTCTGTGGTCGTGGCAGAGACTCCCGGATGGTTTGTTGCCTCCCGGGTGACAGGGTCAAGGATGTCTCTGATCGCTTGCATGACATTCTGAAGTGGGAGTGTGATCAGTCAGATGTTGTGGTGCATATCGGTACCAATGACATAGCAAGGAAGAGTGAGGAGGTCTTGCAGAGTGAGTATAGAGAGCTTGGTAGGAAGTTGAAAAGCAGGACCTTGAGGGTAGTAATCTCAGGATTGCCACCTGTGCCACACGCCAGTGAGGGTAAGAATAGGATGCTCTGGAAGATGAGCAAGTGGCTGAGGAACTGGTGTATGGGGCAGGGTTTCAGATTTCAGGATCACTGCGACCTCTTCTGGGGAGGTGGGACCTGTACACCTGAACTACAAGGGGACCAATATACGTGCAGGAAGGTTTGTAAATACTTTTGGGGAGGGTTTAAAGTAGATTTGCAGGAGGATGGGAGCCAGAGTGTCAGCGCAGGTAGTGGAGTGGGGTGAAAATAAATGATGGTAGAAGTCCATGCAAAGTCACAAATAGAAGGGTTGTGTGTGGTGGTAAACATCATCTGAGGTGTGTCTATTTCAATGCAAAGAGTATTGTGGGGAAGGCAGACTGCTGGGGGCGTGGCTTGATCCCTATTTTAATTTTCCACATATTAGTTGGGACTCAAATAATGTTTAAGGTCCAGACGGGTTAGAGTTTGTAAAATGTGTTCAGGAAAATTTTCTAAATCAACTTATAGAGGTACCAACTGGAGAGGATGCAATATTAGATCTCCTATTAGGAAACGAGTTAGGGCAGGTGACGGAATTGTGTGTAGGGGAACACTTTGGTTCCAGTGATCATAACACCATTAGTTTGAACATGTTCATGGATAAAAATAGATCTGGTCCTCGGGCTGAGGTTCTAAACTTGGAAACGTCCAAATTTGAAGAAATGAGAAAGTATTAAAGAGCGTGGTTTGGGACAGGTTGTTCTCTGGCAAGGACGTGATTGGCAAGTAGGAGGCCTTCAAAGGAGAAATTTTGAGAGTGCAGAGTTTGTATGTTCCTGTCAGGATTAAAGGCAAAGTGAATAAGAATAAGGAACCTTATTTCTCAAGGGATATTGGAACTCTGATAAAAAAGAAGAGAGAGATGTATGACATGTATGGGAAACAGGGAACAAATAAGGTGCTTAAGGGGTATAAAAAGTGCAAAAAAAACTTAAGAAAGAAATCAGGAGGGCTAACAGAAGACATGAGGTTTCTTTGGCAGTCGAGGTGAACGATAATTCAAAGAGCTTCTACAGGTATATTAAGAGCTAAAGGATTGTAAGGGATAAAATTGGTTCTCTTGAAAATCAGAGTGGTCGGCTATGTATGGAACCAGAAGAAATGAGGGAGTTCTTCAATGTTTTTTTTTTTTTGCATCTGTATTTACTAATAAAACTGGCATGGAGTCTATGGAAATAAGGCAAACAAGTAGTGAGGTTGTGGAAACTATACAGATTGAAGAGGAGGGGGTGCTTGTTATCTGGAGACAAATCAGTGTAGATCAATCCCCAGGACGTGATAGAGTATTCCCTCAGACCTTGAAGGAGACTAGTGTTGAAATTGCAGGGGCCCTGGCAGATGTATTTAAGATGTCGGGATCTACGGGTGAGGTACTGGAGGATTGGAGGATAGCTCATGTTGTTCCATTGTTTAAAAAAAAGGATCTAAAAGTGATCTGTGCCGGGGATCCAGCTACTACAGCTTGTCCCAGGTAAGTTTTATAGGCCGCTAAGTTTGACGTCAGTAGTAGGTAAATTATTGGAAGGAGTACGAAGAGATAGGATCTACAAGCATTTGGATAGACAGGGGCTTACTAGGGAGAGTCAACTTTGTGCTTGGTAAGTCATGTTTAACCAATCTATTGGAGTTTTTCAAGGAGGTTACCAGGAATGTGGATGAAGGGAAGGCAGTGGATGTTGTCTTCATGGACTTCAGTTCGGCCTTTGACAAGGTCCTGCATGGCAGGTTAGTTAGGAAGAATCAGTCGTTTGGGATACATGGAGAGGCAGTAAATTGGATTATACATTGGCTCTATGAAAATAGTCAAAGAGTGGTAGTAGAGAATTGCTTCTCAGAGTGGAGGCCTGTGACTAGTGGTGTGCCACAGGGATCAGTGCTGTGTCCATTGTTATTATGTCATCTATATCAATGATCTGGATGTTGATGTGGTAAATTAGATCAGCAAATTTGCTGATGATACAAACATTGGAGGTGTAGTGCACAGTGAAGAAGGTTTCCAAAGCTTGCAGAGGGATTTGGACCAGCTGGAAAATGGGCTGAAAAATGGCAGATGGAGTTTAATACAGACAAACGTGAGGTATTACACTTTGGAAGGATAAACCAATGTAGAACATACAGGGTAAATGGTAGGGCACAGAGGAGTGCAGCAGAACAGAGTGATCTGGGAATACAGATAAAAAACAAAATCCCTATAAGTGCATCACAGGAAGATAGGGTCGTAAAGAGAGCTTTTGGTACGTTGGTCTTTATTATTCAAAGTATTGAATATGTAAGGCGTTTCTTTGATATGTTAACCGCTGAGGAAGTTCTCACTCCATCAGCTTGTTTGGGTTATAAAAAAGAGTTATATTTATTTGCTAACCAATTAGAGTAGATGTTATTCTTTCTTGTGTGTCTGTAAGCTATTGTAATGCGTGGGCTTTGGTGCAGAAGGTGCGATGGGGACCAGAGAGAGTGGACGCGATGTTGTAAACTGGCCGACAGAACGGACTCCGAGTGGGAATCCGATGTTCAGGGTCTTCGGCGAGGAGAGGAGACGAAGACAGACTCATCTGGAGCGTCTGGTCGACCACCGTAGTTTGTCCCAGGCGACAGGTCAAGGAGGTCGGAGGGGATCGAATGCTGGAAACAGGAGCCTGTTACTTGAGCTCCAACTCTTGTGCATGAAGTGGTTGAACTTCGATAAGTTTGGCGCCTTTTACTTTCCTTTCTATATTTTATATCTATTAATTACATAGTTCCATTAATATCGATAAAGTGAAATCATTTGATCATTTAATTGGCGGGGTGGGGTACATCACACAAACTTCATTGATTACCCAGTCTGGCGGGGCCGAAGGCTGCTTCCCCTAGACAAAAGCGCGTTGAGCGAGCCTGAGGCTTACCAGGGGGCTACAAGTACAAGCTTTGGAATGTTATAGTGAGGTTGTATAAGGCATTGGTGAGGCCTAATCTATAGTATTGTGTGCAGTTTCGGCCACCAAATTACAGGAAGTATATTAAAACATTGAAAGAGTGCAGAGAAGGTTTACGAGGATGTTGCCAGGACTTGAGAAACTCAGTTACAGAGAAAGGTTGAATGGGTTAGCACTTTATTCCCTGGAACGTAGAAGAATGAGGGGAGATTTGATAGAGGTATTTAAAAATATGACGGGTATAGATAGAGTGAATGCAAGCAGAATTTTTCCACTGAGGCTAGGGGCGAAAATAAAAACAGAGGACATGGGTTAAAGGTGAAGGGGGAAAGATTAATAGGAACATTAGTGGGGGCTTCTTCACACAGAGAGTGGTGGGAGTGTGGAATGAGCTGCCAGATCAAGTGGTAAATGCGGGCTCACTTTTAAAATTTAAGACAAACTTCGACAGGTACGCGGATGAGAGGTGTATGGAGGGATATGATCCGGATGCAGGTCAGTGAGACTTGGCAAAAAAATTGTTCGGCACAGCCAAGAAGGGCCAAGAGGCCTGGTCCTGTGCTGTAGTTTCTATGGTTCTGATACTCACAGACAAATATCCGCGGAAAACCCATGGATCCACTGATATTTTATCACATTGAACATTAACCGAAACACTCACTCGATGCACTCCAGACTCGGGAGGATCAGTATGAGGAGGCGGAGAGCGGGGACAGATCGATCTGTGAGCGAGTTCCATCCCAGGTCCAGCTCCGTCAGTGACCGGTTTGTACTGAGAGCGGAGACGAGATCCTCGACACCAGAAACTGTGAGACCGACCCTCGCCAACCTGGATGAGAGAGAGTGAGGGTGAAGGACACAGAGAGACAGCAGATGGTACAAATCCTCAATGTTTATCAGTAACACAATTACTGATCACATTAATATTCAGTGTCAGACACTCAGTGACTTTAAACAGAATCTCCCACAGTCTGGTACTTACCAGAGTTTCTGTATTTTACACTCCCGGTTCCTCAGAGCCGCAGACACCAGTTTCACTCCTGAATCTCCTAGTTTATTACCACTCAGGTAGAGCTCCGTCAGTGATCTGTTTGTACGGAGTGCGGAGGCGAGATCCTCGGCTCCAGAATCTGTGAGACCGACACGCCCCAGCCTGGAGATGAGAGAGAGTGAGGGTGAAGTACACAGAGAAGCAGGAGATGGTACAAATCTCCAGTGTTGATCAGTAACATAATCACTGATTACATTAATATTCAGTGTCAGAGACATAGTGACTGTAAACACAATCTCCCAGAGTCTGGTACTTACCACAGTTCCTGTATTTTACACTCCGGGTTCCTCAGAGCCGCAGACACCAGTTTCACTCCTGAATCTCCCAGTTTATTACCATTTAGGATCAGCTCTGTCAGCGATGGGTTTGCACTGAGAGCGGACGCGAGATCCTCGGCACCAGAATCTGTGAGACCGACATGGTTCAGCCTGGAGATGAGAGAGCGTGAGGGTGAAGGACATACAGAGACAGGAGACAGTACAGATCCTCAGCGTTTATCAGTAACACAATTACTGATCACATTAATGTTCAGTGTCAGACGCTCAGTGACTTTAAGCACAATCCCCCATAGTCTGATACTTACCCCAGTTTCTGTATTTTACAGTCCGGGTTCCTCAGAGCCGCAGACACCAGTTTCACTCCTGAATCTCCCAGTTTATTCAGCCGAAGTCTAAACACAAACAGACAAATTGATGAACAGAGTGATTCAAACGGTTGGTCTGAGGAAATTTTTCTCACTCTGATATCTCAGGAAACACTAAACCCTTCAGTAAATCACTGATCGGAGTTCCCATCACTGTCAATGTCCCTCACTGCCCAGCTCCGGGGTATTCACCGAACGTAGGTAATTTAGTCTGTCGGTGTGATCCCGTAAACTCCATATATTCTGTTTTATTCCCCGACGTTTAGAAAAGTGTTCCTGATGTGAGAGGATCGAAAGGGGCAGGATTGAAGGACTGGAGAAAGTCCCACAGTTGGAAGATTTCTGAATGGGAAAGTGTCGATAGGAGATGGTGGAAGAAAGATTCCACAGGAGGACGGGTGATGGGGAACAGAGATCCCACAGGAGGAAGTAGGATGGGGAAGAAAGATCGCACAGCAGAAATTGGGATGTGGAAGAGAGGTCGCAAATTAAGATGGAGGATGGGGAAGAGAAATCGCCAGGAGGAAGAGAAATGGGGAAGGGAGATCCCATAGTAGGAAGGGGGATGTGGATGAGAGATACCACAGGAGCAAAGGGGATGGGGTAGAGATCTCACGAGAGGAAGGTGGATTGGTAGGAGAGCTTCCACAGGAGGTAGGGAATGGGAATGAGAAATCCCACAGGAGAAAGGGGGATGGGAAAGAGAGATCCCACAGGAGGAAGGGTGATGGGGAAGAGATATCCCACAGGAAGAAGGTGGATGAGGAAGAGAGCTCTTCCTGGAAAAAGGGGGATTGTGCAGAGAAATCCCTCAGGACTAAGAGGAATGGTGAAGAGAGATCCCACAGGATAAACAGGGATGGTAAGACAGTCTCCACTGGAGGAAGGGAATGGGAATGAGAAATCCCACAGGAGGAAGGACGTGGGGATGAGAGATCCCACGGGAGGAGGGGGATGAGGAAGAGAGATCCCACAGGAGGAAGGGGGATGGGGATGAGAGATCCCACAGGAGGAAGGGAGATAGGTATGTGGGATCAGACAGGAAGAAGAAGGATGGGGAAGGAAATGGGGAAAAGTGGTCTCTCAGGTGGAAGTGGGATGGCAAATAGAGATCCGAACAGGAGGAAGGGCGACGTGTTAGAGAGATCTCACAGGAAGAAGGGGAATTAAGAAGGGAGATCCTACAGGAGGAAGGATGATGGGGAAGAGAGATCCCACAGGAGGAAAAGGGATATGGATGAAAGATCGCACAGGAGAAAGGGGGGATGGAGAAGAGAGATCCGACTGGACGAAGGGGGACGGGGATGAGAGATCCCAACTGACGGTGTGGGTTTGTGAAGGGAGATACCGGAGGAGGAAGTGGGATGGTGAAGAGAGGTCCCAGAGCATGAAGGGGGAAGGGTGATGAGGAAAATATACCCAACAGGAGAAAGTTGGATGGGGAAGAGAGATCCCACAGAAGGAAGGGGGATAGAGAAGTATGACACCACAGGAGGAAAGGGGATGGGGAAAAGAGATCCCACAGGAGAATGGTGAATGGGGAAGGGAGATCCCACAGGAGGAAAGGGGATGGGGAAGAGAGATCTGTCAGGAGGAAGGTGGATGCAGAGGAGATATCCTACGGGAGGAAGGGGGTGGGGATGAGAAATCCACACAGGAGAAAAGGGAATGGGGAAGGGAGATCCCACAGGAGGAAGGGAAAAGTGGATGAGAGGTCCCACAGCAGGAAGTGGGTTGGGGAAGAGAGATCCCACAGAAGGAAGGGGGATAGGGACAAGGTATCCCATAGGAGGAAAGGGAATGGGGAAGAGAGATCCCAGAGGTGGATGATGGATGTGGATGAGAAATCCCACAGGAGGAAGGGGTTTGGGGAAGAGAGATCCAACAGGAGGATGGGTTGAGAGTCCCACAGGAGGATACCGATGGGGAAAGGTAATCCCACTGGATGAGGGGATGCAGAAATAGATTGCTTTTGAGGGGTGTGCCTGAACTATTGCCTCAAACTGTGAGAGGAGATGTGTCCCCTGCATGTGGGTATCTGGTAGTGAGCAAACTCACACAGGTGAACTGAGGTGATAGTTACACACAGGGAAGGGCAGGGGAGGGCAATCTCACAATGGCATTTCTTTGCTTTCACTGAGACAGTGTGCTGACAGTCTGCTGTCCCTCACCGGGAAGGGGGTGTGAATTTCAGACCAACCTGTTGCAGTCAGTGTCGGTCTGGGTGTCAGTAACAGTGAGAATGAACATTGTCAATGGACGTGTCGCAGGCAGCGAGAAACATGGTCATTTGTGTGATTTGCTACCATTAAACCAATGGTTGCTGTTCACTGATCTGATGAAGTCCCCAACATTCCTTCACAAGGAAGCACAAAACACTTCTGAGCTTGGAGACTTACTGAGCGACCCCCTGTTATTTGTCATAATTCTTCACAATCTAATTTACTACAGTTTTACCCAATCCCTGTACATTGAAACAACACAATTGGACAGGTTCAGAGTTCAGAGTGAGAGATAAATCAAATTACCTCAACAGTTGGCACTTGTGCAGCCCGGGTCCGAGCCGCTGGATTCCTTCACGCTGAATGTTGCAGTCCTGTAAGTCGAGGTGTTTTATTGTATCACAGGTTCCGATGACATGAGACAGGACTGCGAGGTCAATCGGGGTCAGTGGCATTCCACTGAATGAAAGTGTTTTCACAGATCCCAGTGTGGCCTGAGCCAGCCAACGATTCTGTGACTCAAACAGGTAGTGCAATGTGTTCAAGAGGCTCTTTTTATCAGCTGCACTGCACACGTTTCCACTCTGGTGTTTAACCTCCTCCATCACCCAGTCAATCACCCTGCAGGTTGTTTCATGAGGAAATGGACCCAGAAACTCCTCCAGGCCCCGAGCTGTCATTGGGGAGGAGAGACCAGCAACAAAACGGAGAAATAACTCAAACTGACCACTTCTCGTTCTATGGGTTTCAGTGAGGAATTTCACGATATCCCCGGGATGTGGATTCAGGAATTGTGCGACTGCAGCTACAAACTCCTGGATGGTGAGGTGTGGGAATGTGTACACTACACACCGGGCAGAAACCTCTCTTTCCAATATCTCCATCAGGAACCCGGACAGGAACTGGGAAGGCTGCAGACCGTAGTTGATCAAATCTCCATCCGTAAACACAACCTTCCTCTCGGATAGTCCTCTGAAGGCCATCTGACCAACCCTGAGTAACACATCACGGGGGTTCTCAATCTCACGGCCGTGGTTTTTCAGGATGTTGTAAATATAGTAGGAATATAATTGGGTTATGGTCTTGGGAACTCGCTGCGGGTCTCTGACTCTTTGGGTGAAGAAGGGGCCCAGTGCCAGAGCGAGGATCCAGCAGTAGGAGGGGTTGTAGCTCATGGTGTACAGGATCTCGTTCTCCTCCACGTGTTTGAAAACAGCTGCCGCCACTGCCTGATCTTCAAAATGCCTAATGAAATATTTCTTCCGTTCATCACCAACAAATCCCAGGATTTCAGCCCAGACACTGATCTCTGCTTTTTCCAATAAATGTAACGCAGTGGGGCGGGTGGTCACCAGCACTGAACACCCTGGGAGCAGCTTGTGCTGGATTAAACTGTACACAATATCCGACACTTCACACCACCACTCGGGATCTGGGCACTGGTGCTTGGGTTCTGTATCTCTCCGACTGTCAGCAAAATCAATTTTGTGTTTGAATTCATCCAAACCATCGAATATAAACAGCAATCCCTCTGGGATCTTCCAGACGTCTCTCAGAATATTCCCAAAGTAAGGATACTGATCCAGAATCAGTTCCCTCAAGTTTATTCTACAGTTAATGGAGTTTAAATCCCGGAATTTGAAACTGAAGACAAACTGGAATTGTTGGTATATTTTCCCCGTGGCCCAGTCATGAAGAATCTTTTGGACCATTGTTGTTTTCCCAATCCCTTGGACTCCGGCCACTGCTGCCGAACTTCCAGATTTGGATTTACTTTGGGCAAAGCTGTTCTGAAACATCTGATCCGTCCGGATTTTTTCCAGCTCTCTGCGGAGATGTTTCTCTCTCCACTCCTCGTGGTCTCTGCCTCTTGCCAGCAGCTCATGTTCCACCAGTGTCCGATCTCGAATAGTAGAAATGACCGTGAGCTCAGCATATCGATCAACCAGCTGGAAAACCTTCTCCTTCTCCCTCATCAGGATCGTGTTCACTCTCAGTGTTTCAGTCTGTGCCCGCAGAGTCTCCTTGTGTTTCTGTTGAAGGTCTTCCATGGGAACAGACAGTGATCAATCTGTTAGATGTCTCAACTCAGAACTCAGTATTTAAGTACACAAGAGTTAGCTCAAAACCATTGCATTAATTGGATTGATCAATAAATGAACAGTAAAACAAATACAATTAACAGACCCTGAACGAGACAGTGAGGCGCTGATTTGATAAACACTTGATTATCACATTTCAAATTAACTGTGATGTGAAGGTGAGTATTTCCAACTCCCACTACTTCCAGAGCTCTCATTAGGGTAGTGGGCATTCTGTCAAAGGAATGGGTCGGGAAATCACAGCTTCCCGCCTCCCCTCTCACCGTCACTGATTCAAAATACAAAGAAGTAGCTTTGTTGATCAGTACATGCACTGTGGGTGGATGGTTGGGAGAGAAAATGTCAATGTCTTGTTCAGGAGGTTGAGGCAGTTAGCATTTTGACGCAAAACGCAGACAATCCCACCCCACCCCCATTACCACAGATGCTGCTCAGCTCACTGAGTTCCTCAGGAAAATGATTTGAGACGGCAGATCTGCAGTCTCATGTCTCTTAACAAGTGTTTGTTGCAAATACTTAACAAATTTAAGATTCAAGATAGATACGTGTAAAGGAGAAGGAAATAATTGTTATTCCGGATCTGATGTAGCACAAAAAAAACTCAGATAAAGAATGCAATGAAAAACACAAAAATATAAATATATACGGTACAGGAGTCACTCTGACCTCAGGTGGTTCTGACTGAAAATTTTAAAACCGTGCTAGTGGTGGGGTGGGGGTTGTTAGTTTTGGAGGGGTGGCTTAGTGATTGGAGGTGTTGATCAGTCTTACTGCTTGAGGAAAGTAACTGGTTTTAAGTCTGGTGCTCCTGCTGTGGATGCTACGTAGCTTCCTCCCTCATGGGAGAGGGGCAAACAGACCACAGGCAGGATTAGTGGGATCCTTCCTGAAGCTGCTGGCTCTTTTCCGGAGCCTTTCTGTATATACGTCCCTGATGGAAGGTAGGCTGGGGGTGCCGGTGATGCGTTGGGCAGTTTTGATGACCCGTTGTAGAGCCTTCCAGTCTGCCACAGTTATGCAGCATGTTGGCCTGCCCTCTGCAGCACAGCTGTAGAAGGACGGGAGTGTAGATGTGAGTACAGGTCAGACAACGTCTGTGGAAAGGGGAGAAAGGGGAGATGCTACTGGTCTATGAATTTAAATACAAGTTTGAAAACCATGTTGATTATAAATCTGGTGGTAAAGAAGAGAGTAGAGACTAGGAATTTCGGTAGCAGGTGTTACAGGATTTCAGCTGTCACAGGACCTGCATAGAACAGCATAGGAATAGGACCTTCGGCCCACAACATTGGTGCCAGCATGATATCCCCACAAACTCATCCTACCTGTCTCCAGATCTATGGACATGGACATCAAGATCCCTGCAAACATGAATAATGTCAGGATCGTGACATTTACTTCATACTTCCCCCATACATTTGGTCTTCTGAATTGCAGCAACTCACATTTCTCTGGATTAAACTCCAGCTGATATTTGCCCATCGACATCTGCAGCTGATCTATATCTCGATGGATTCTTTGACACACCTCTTCATTCTCCACAATCCAGTGTCTCATTGCAGCGTCGTGAAACTCATCTCTCCCTTTCAGACTAAATGTACAACATCTCTCTTCAAGATCCACAGGCACCGCCGTCGTTGACTTCAGTCCTTTTTTGGAAAACGCCGGACCCAAATACTGCTCAGCTAATATAATCATGCCAGTTGGGGATTTGTCCAACAAGAGCTGCTGCCAGTCTAAACCTTTGCCACTTAATTGCCTTCCCCCAAGTTATCTTTCCCACACCCAATTCTTTGTAGTGTGGAGGATCAGAAGGACCTTGGGGTCCAAGTCCATAGGACCAGGTTGCGCAGGTTGAGCCTGTGGTTAAGAAGGCATTCGGTGCTTTGGCCTTCATCAACCCTGGGATTGAGTTTAGAAGCCAAGGGGTAATTTTGCAGCTATATAGCACCTTGGTCAGACCCCACTTGGAGTACTGTGCTCATTTCTGGTCGTCTCACTACAGGAAGGATGTGGAAACTGTGGAAAGGGAGCAGAGGAGATTTACAAGGATGTTGCCGGGATTGCAGTGCACGTTTTATGAGAATAGGGAGAGTGAACTTGGTCTTTTCTCCTCGGAGTGACGGAGGATGAGAGGTGACTTGATAAAGGTGTATAAGATGATGACAGCCATTGATCGTGTGGATAGTCAGAGGCTTTATTTCCAGGGATGAAATGACTAACACAAGAGCATATAATTTTATGGTGCTTGGAAGTATGTACAGAGGAGATACAGAGATGTTTTTTTTTTATGCAGAGAGTGGTGGATGCGTGTAATGCGCTGCCGGTGACGGTGGTGCAGGCGGATATGATAGGGCCTTTTAAGAGACTCCTGTATAGGTACATGGAGCTCAGAAAAAAAAATGGAAGACTGTTGGTAACCCTAGGTAATTTCAAAAATAAGTACATGTTCGGCACGGCATCGTGGGCCAAAGGGCTCGAATTGTGCTGTAAGTTTTCTACGTTTCTATAAGCTGCAGCCGTCTCCTTATTCATAAAGAGGAGTCGTGTTCACTGTTCCCAAAGGTTTCACCACTGAAACCTAAGCAACTTGTAGGCTTACATGTCACAATGGGGGCGCTGGGAACGGACCCAAATGCGAGACAGACACTGCAGTACAAGAAACAGGAATTGACTAGATTAGGGATGTGACAGGATACAGACAAGGAGCAGGGACAAGAACGTAGACTGGGGCTTGGACCCCAAGCCAGAGACTCGAGAAGGACCCAGAACCAGGGTCTTGCCTCGGGCTTGGGCTCCAGAACCAGGCATGGACATAACATCATTCCAGTCTGGAGGCTGGTTCTTGAGGCTAGAGGCTTGGAGACAGGCTTGAGGGTTGAGTCTGGGATCTTGGATCTTGAGCTTGGCTGTTGGTTGGGGTCCTGGATCTTGAGCTTGGCTGCTGGCTGGGGTCTTGAATCTGGGGTTTTGGATCTTGAGCTTGGCTGCCGGCTAGGGTCTTGGTCTTCAGGTCTCCCGGCTGGGGTCTTGGTCTTGAGGCTAAAGTACTTCGAGGCTTGGATATGGACTCCGAGCCAGAGACTGGGCAATGACCCAGAACATGGGACTTGACTCGGGCTCGGACTCCAGAACTAGGCAAAGACAAGACGAGGCTATAGGACTGGACATGACTTTGGTGTGGAACTCCTGGGTAGGGCGAGACATAAGGACAGTTAAAGGCACATGGACAGGACTCCGATAGGACTGGACTAGGTACTGACTGGACGAGGGACTTCAGGAGCATGGAGCCTTGGACTAGAAGAGACAGGAGCAATGAACACCGAGCCGGGACCCCTCGTTGGGAACAGGACGTGGGGCCGGGACTCACACACATAACACAGAGCCGGGACCCCTCCTTGGGAACAGGACGTAGGGCAGGGACTCAGACAAAGAACACTGAACATGAAGAGACGGATCCCAACACAAGGTGGCGGCAAACGGCCGGACCCCCCCCACCTCACTCTCTAGCGAAGGCGTGGACACAGAGACACAATTCCACAAAACCAAAGACAGCTCCTTATCTTGACCTAACAAGGCTCCAGTCTTGCTCCGGCGGTAAGGCTTCAGCGGTACAGGCGGGGTATCCAGGCTAGGTGAGCAGGCAGAGAGTCAGGTGAGGTATCCAGGCGGAGAGTCAGGCGGGGGTGGGGGTGCAGACAAGGAGGGGAACAGAGCAGTCCAGCCGGGTATCCCTGGTTAGCACAGGTATTTAGGTCTGAGTCCCAAAACGAGAAACATGTGCCCACAACAGAAACTGGGTGGAACCAGAAATCCCGGAGCAAGGAACTATGGACCGGACGTGAACCGGAAGACGGAATTCACGGACCGGACTATGACATTACATCCAAATACCAGGTGCAGTATGGCCTCTCCTCTAATTCATACATTACATACCTTATTCCCAGAACAAATCCCACTATCAGAAATTCCTAAAATATTCCTGCAGTAAGGAAACACGGGACAGAGAATGTTAGGTCATCAGCAACACAGGGGAAAGTTAAAGTTACCTACTACAACAAACTTGTTGCTTTTGCATCCTATCCACGTCAACTCTATCTATCACCTTCATAATTTTAAATACCTCTATCAAGTCCCCCCTCAACCTTCTACGCTCCAAAGAGTAAAGACATAACTTGTTCAACCATTCTCTGTAACTTAGGAGATAAAACCCAGGCAACATTTTAGTAAATCTCCTCTGTACTCTCTCAATTTTACTGACATCTTTCCGATAATTCGGTGACCAGAACTGTACACAATACTCCAAATTTGGCCTCACCAATGCCTTGTACAATTTCAACATTACATCCCAACTCCTATACTCAATGCTCTGATTTATAAAGGCCAGCATACCAAAAGCTTTCTTCACCACCCTATCCACATGAGATTCTACCTTCAGGGAACTATGCACCATTATTCCTTGATCCCTTTGTTCTACTGCATTCTTCAATGCCCTACCATTTACCATGTATGTCCTATTTTGATTAGTCCTACCAAAATGTAGCACCTCACATTTATCAGCATTAAACTCCATCTGCCATCTTTCAGCCCACTCTTCTAACTGGCCTAAATCTCTCTGCAAGCTTTGAAAACCTACTTCATTATCCACAACTCCACCTATCTTAGTATCATCTGCATACTTACTAATCCAACTTACCACCACACCATCCAGATCATTAATATATATGACAAACAACATTGGACCCAGTACAGATCCCTGAGGCACACCGCTACACACCGTCCTCCAATCTGATACACAGTTATCCACCACTACTCTCTGGCGTCTCCCATCCAGCCACTGCTGAATCCATTTTACTACTTCGATATTAATGCATAATGATTGAACCTTCCTAACTAACCTTCCGTGTGGAACTTTGTCAAAGGCCTTACTAAAGTCCATATAGACAACATGACCGCTTTACCCTCGTCAACGTTCCTAGTAACCTCATCAAAAAATTCAGTAAGTTTTGTCAAACATGACCTTCCACTCACAAACCCATTTTGACTGCTCCTAATCAGACTCTGTCTATCCACATAATTATATATACTATCTCTAAGAATATTTTCCATCAATTTACCCACCACTGACGTCAAACTCACAGGCCGATAATTGCTAGGTTTACTCTTAGAACCCCTTTTAAACAATGGAACAACATGAGCAATATGCGAATCCTCCGGTACCATTCCCGTTTCTAATGATATTTGAAATATTTCTGTCAAAGCCCCTGCTATTTCCGCACTAACTTCCCTCAAGGTACTAGGGAATATCCTGTCCGGACGCGGAGACTCATGCACTTTTATATTCCTTAAAAGCGCCATTACTTTCTCTTCTTTAATCATCATACTTTCCATAACTACCCTTCTTGTTTCATTTACCTTACAGAATTCAATATCCTTCTCCTTAGTGAATACCGAAGAAAAGAAATTATTCAAAATCTCCCCCATCTCTTTTGGCTCCGCACACAGCCGTCCACTCTGACTCTGTAAGGGACCAATTTTATTCCTCACTATCCTTTTGCTGTTAATATAACGGTAGAAACCCTTGGGATTTATTTTCACCTTACTTGGCAAAGCAACCTCATATCTTCTTTTAGCTTTTCTATTTTTTTTCTTAAGATTCTTTTTACATTCTTTATATTCCCCCAGCACCGTATTTACTCCAAGCAGCCTATATTTATTGTAGATCCCTCTCTTTTTCGAACAAAGCTTCCAATATCCATTGAAAACGATGGCTTACTCAAACGTTTAACTTTTCCTTTCAACCTAACAGGAACATAAAGATCCTGTACCCTCAAAATTTCATCTTTAAATGACCTCCGTTTCTCTATTACATCTTTCCCATGAAACAAATTGTCCCAATCCACTCCTTCTAAATCCTTCTGCATCTCCTCAAAGTTAGCTTTATCCAATCAAAAATCTCAACCCTGGGTCCAGTCCTATCCTTCTCCATAATTATATTGAAACTAATGGTATTGTGATTACTGGACCCGAAGTGCTCCCCAACACATACCTCCCTCACCTGCCCTACCTCATTCCTTAACAGGAAAATCTAACACTGCCCCTTCTCTAGTTGGTGCATCTATGTATTGCTGCAAAGAACTATCTTGCACACATTTAGTAATTAGTTATTTAGTTATTAGTCTAATCTGTATCTTCCTTCGACCCCACTAGGCAGGGGATAATGTAGCTGGGCAAGTGTTTGGACTGTCAGTGGGAAAGTATTCTGGACATAAAGACCATCTGTCTCAGTTATGGAAAGGGATGGAGATACCCTGAGTATTAAGGTCCTGAATTAAGGAAAGGCAGATGTCAATGTAAGGCAGGGTCTGGATGAAGTGTGGGAGCAGTTCATTGCAGCTACACTACAGCTGAACACAAACTTTTGAAAGGACGTGTGAAAGTATGTTAGGACTCTGTCAAGAGTGTCCAGGATTTCACAGAGTTCGAAGGGCCTGTCAAGAGTGTGCAAGATCTCAGCACGTCAGGACACTCGCAGAGATGTGTAGGGTCTCACAGTATGTCAACGGCTCTGTCAGGGATTTGTGGGGTCTCACAGTGTGTCAGGACCCTGTCACGGGTGTGTGGATTCTCACAACGTGTCAAAGGCTCTGTGAGGGATTTGTGGGGTCTCACAGTGTGTCAGGACCCTGTCGCGTTGTGTGGGGTCTCATGGTTTGTCAGGAACCTGCAGGGGCGTGAGGACCTCACAGGGTGGCAGGAACCTGCCAGGGGTGTGTGGGGCCTTACAGAGTTTAGTGACCCTATCAGGGGTGTGTGGGGTCTCACAGTGTGTCAGGACCACGTCACGGGTGTGTGGGGCCTTATAGTGTGTATTGACTCTGTCGGGGGTGTGCGGGGTCTCACAGTGTGTCGGGCACTGCCAGAGATGTGTGGCGCCTCACAGGGTATCAGGACCATGACAGAAGTGTGTGGGGTCTCACAGGGTGTCAGGAACCTGCTAGGGGTGTGTGGGGCTTTACAGTGTGTCAGGACCCTGTAAGGGTTGTGTGGGGTCTCACAGTGTGTCGAGACCCTGTCACGGATGGGTGGGGTCTCACAGGCTCAGGACACCGCTGAGAGCATATGGGGTCTCACGGTCTGTCAGGACCCTGCTAGGAGAGTGTGGGCTCTCCATTCAATGTACTTGGGTGAGATAGGGAACGTAGGAAAACATTGATTGTTGAAATAGTTACTTTAGAGAATGTGACAATTGTAGAAATGATTTTCTTCAATAATCAGGAAGAGAATATATTTCCTATTCAGAAATGGGTGTGGGAATTTCACTATCATCCCTGTTCCCTTGGCAAACAACATGAAGAACAGTGAAGAATAAGTTAGCAGGCAAATTGCCGCAATCGCACATTCTTAGTTTCTCTGTCCTAATTACCACCACAGTGTCCATCACACAGCACCAACACATATGAATTTCAGCTTCTGTGGACTGAGCTGAGGATCTTGTCCCCCATCTCAGACTCAATAACACTGCCTCCTGATGGACTCCCCAGGATTATTGAGTGGGAAATTAAACCGGATAACTGTCGCAGTGTTTGCACTAGGAGGGTGGAGATGTGAACAGAGTGGGATTCATTTGCTGTTTTGTGGTTGAGCAGACTAGTTGAGGTGTTACCTGATTTCTCATTAAATCAATGCTGTCATTGTTATTCCGTGACGAGAACTACAATGGACTACGGATTCTAAAAATAAAAAATAATGACCTCTACTATCTGAGGAAATTAGAAAAAGTGATACAGGATGAGGGCTGTTCCAGGGTTGGATGGCTTTCTTGGAAGGATTTCACTTTTCGGAGTGAAGAGATTTCGGAGAATTTCACTCTTCCAGATCGTCCTCTTCTCCATTCTGACCCCGGTGGAAGTATCTGTCGTTCCAGGACCCAAAGAGGTGTGATCCCTTTCAGAAATCTCCCCAGCTCTCTGAGTTGTTCTTCATACTGTCCTGTGAAAACTCTCCCTCCATCAAACAGTTCCCATGCATCTTAATGTGCATTGTGTTATGGAGCCAACATTTACCCGGTCAAATCTCCGTAGCTCAATAACGATATGTGTCTACACAATACTAACATTTGGTGGAAACAGCTGGATCTATGCTTACCTTTCAGCTCTCTGGGAATCTTGGGGACGAGTCGATGGACCGGAACACAACCTGTTCGGATTTAAACAATTTGAGGAATTGAAATGTGTAAAATTATGAAGTGGATAGTGCTTAAATCCAAAAATAAGTTTATCTGTGATATTATCTCACCACGTTCCTGTATTTCGTTCAGTATCCTGTCCAACTTTGGGACACCAATCCGCATTTTCACGAAGGTTTCCCACATCACCCTCCGGGCGCGGGAGCCTTTCTCCATCACCATGCTCAGGAGGAGTTTAGAACTGTCCGCCCGCTCTCCCTTGTCAGCGAGATCAGAGATTTTCTGTGAAGAATAACAGTGAACATATTGGGGACTGACAGATTCACACAGAGAATGAGAAGTAAATGATGTGCTCTGTAATGGGATCACACTGAGCAGTCACCCGGACGGGTGCTGATCCTGTCTGGACATGGACTGTACATTCTGAGTGCAGAGCACACGAAGGGACGTTCACCGTGAACCTGGTCCACCAGTCAATGAGATCCTGGCTGGTCTGTGACCGCTTCATTGACGTGGCTCCAAATGCATAAATAATTCCCTACCGTATTTGACTGTGTAAAACAGAAATTAGAAAATAACGATCACAGAGGAAGAAAGAAGTCAGAAGGGATTTTATAACAGAGTGAGTAGTCTCAAAGAAGTTGCAGAAAAGATGATGTGATTCATCTTCATTCCTTCACTGCCAGCATGACAGCGGATTACCGATTGATGCCCTCACCCGCATCTCCTCCATTTCCCGCACTTCGGCCCTCACCCCATCTTCCCGACACCACAACAGGGACAGAGTTCCCCTTGTCCTCGCCTACCTCTGGATCCAGCACATTATCCTCCGCAACTTCTGCCACCTTCAACAGGACCCCACAGCTGAGCACATCTTTCCCTCTCCACCCCTCTCCGCTTTCCGCAGGGATCGATCCCTCCGCGACTCGCTTATCAGCACGTCCATACCCACGGATCTCCCACTCGGCACTTATCCCTGTAAGCGTAAGTGCTACACCTATCCCTACACCTCCTCTCTTGCCACCATTCAGGGCCCCAGGCAGTCCTTCCAGTCGAGGCAACACTTCACTTACGAAGCTGTTGGGGTCATCTATTGCATCCGGTACTCCCGGGGCGGCCTGCTCTACATCGGTGAAACCCGACGCAGATTGGGGGACCGCTTCGTCGAGTACCTCCACTCCGTCCGCCACAACAGACAGGATCTCCCGGTAGCCACCCACTTCGACTCTGCTTCCCATTCCCATTCAGATATGCCCATACATGGCCTCCTCTACTGCCATGAAGAGACTAAACTCAGGTTGGAGGAGCAGCACCTCATAACCGTCTAGGTAGTCTCCAGCCCCTTGGTATGAACATAGAATTCTCCAAATTCCAGTAATTCCCTCCCCCTCCCTTCCTCCATCTCTATTTCACATCCCCTCCCTCATAGTTCCACCTCCTTCTACTACTTCGCATTGTTCTCCTGCCAATCACCTCCCTGCTTCCCCTCCCCCATCCCTTTGTCTTTAAAATTACTGTTTTTTTTCAACTAGAAGCATTCTTCAAACCCTCCCCAAAGTTCTTCCTTCAGTCCTGACGAAGGATTTCGGCCCGAAACATCGACTAATATTTTCAACTGATGTTGACTGACCTGCTGAGTTCCTCCAGCGCATTGTGAGTGTTCCTTTGACACCCAATGCTTTTCCTTTGTCTTTTCTAGTGGAAGTTTATTCAGTGATTACACATTACAGAATGGTAGCACTCCCCAATCCACACTGTTTGCAGTTACGGATTGTATCAGAATTATCTCCACCCAGAACAGAACACAATAGAGCTTCTGTGGCATTCACTGATGATGTCCCAGTTCTCACTGACATCCTGTTGTCACGCTGTACATTCTTCCCAGACTGAAATTTCCTGTCATAATGCCGGTGGCGTAATGGCATCAGCGTCGGACTTCGGGATAAAAGGTCCCGAGTTCGAATCCAACCGGCACCCCTGCACGCTTTCCATCCGTGCTGGGTTACGAGCTGGTGATCTCTTTGGAAACTCACCCGGCAGAAGGCAATGGCAAACTACTGTGTAACTTGCCTCGTACGCGGTTCCCCCACTACCTCAGAGAGGCGTGGAGGGAAATCGTCCGCTAATCGGAGAAACTCCGGATGCGACCTACCTACTGTAAAAACCGACGTTTTCTACTGTAAGCCCACAGATCTGTTACTTCTCACTCACTCTGAACATCGAGCAGCTCCCACCATTCGCAGGGTTTTTTCACCGCTTTCTATCACTGGTTCAGATTCACAGGTTTGTGATTGTATGTACAATATCCTCCCTCCCACTCACCCGATGTTCCTCTCCGCTGAACTGATTCTCGAACGTTAACGCCAGGCTCATTCCGTGCACCCCTCCTTCCATCGCCTGCTGCAGCCTGTCCCGGTAGAAGTCCGTCAACTGCAGCAGCTGGAAATCGTCCCAACCTGCCAGGAGCTCGGTAATCACTGAGATCGGACGTGTGAAGGAAAATGAGGAGCATTAAAGAAATTACTGACTCCGCGTTGGTTAGTAACTTTCTCTCTGCAACCTAAAGATCGCCAAACACAGACCAATATATATAGGAGGAGGAGCAGAGGGTGGCTCGACGGCAGCGCGCGCGGTCACTTCGGTGGTGATGTCTGCTATCTGTCAAGTAGTGGACCGTGCACAATTTTGATTTTTTGGAGAAAGACGTGAAGCACGGAGGAACATCTGGAAACCTTCTGAAATGCCCGCTTCATGGCCGCTGCTACTATGTGGTATGAGGAATCTCCGGAGCAAAAGGCCCCGAAAGCCTCGGCTTTGCGTGTTTCAGCGACCCGGGAGAGGTCGAAGGCGCTAGGCAGAGGGTGCGCTCGCGAGGCTGCATCTGAGAGGCTGGTCAGAAGTTCGAAGTGTTCGGACGGATGGACTCAGTGTCGGCTGTGGTCGGCTGCTTCCAAGTCACCGGCAAGTTGACCGTGCCTGGAGGTTTATGGCAGGGAGTTTCTCCCTTTTGCCGCCTGCTATCGGGGACTCGGAGACTTTTGAGACTTTATTTACCGTGTCCATGGTTTGTTCTTCATCAAAGTATGGTATTGCTTTGCACTGCTGTAACTATATGTTATAATTATGTGGTTCTGTCGTTCTTAGTCTTTGGTTTGTCCTGTTTTCTGTGATATCACTCTGGAGAAATATTGTATCATTTCTTAATGCATGTATGCATTTCTAAATGGCAATAAAAAGAGGACTGAGTGTGCTCTTAATCTAATCTATATAGATGTCGGGGAAGGATCGGGCTTGGGCCGGGAGGTGGGGGGGGGCGCCAGGGGTATAGTTCCATCTGTGAAAGGCTGCTCTTTCGTGTCCCCGGGAATATACCTCCCTGTTTGGAAAGGACTCTACTTATTTCTGACAATGTAGTAACCCATCACCCTCACTCTCCTGGTACTGCCCAACAGCACCGCTTTGCTCTAGGTTACTGTCTGCCTGCCTGGTCAACCGCTTCCTCAGTAAACCTCTGGGATATCTCACAAAATGCTGGAGGTACTCAGCATGTCGGGCAGGATCGATGGATGAGAATAAACAATCATCGTTTCGGGCCAAGGCCCTTCATCGGACTGCAAATGAGGGAACAGATATTCTAGTTATTGCCACATTACTTTCTATTCCTTGTGGTCCTGATTCAAAACGTCATATGCTATTCCTCTCCATGGATGCTGCCTGACCTGCTGAGTTCACCAATATTTTGTGTGTCTTCTTGTTGCCCAAAACCTTCAGCATCTGCAGAATGTCTTGTCTTCTGGAATAACTCGCTATGTTCATGTGCATCACAATCTGTTCGAGGAGCAGGAGCAGACGGTACATGTATTCCTTCCATGTGTGACTGTGTTTCCCCAGAGATGTTAACTCTCTCTTATCTCTCTGCTCAGTTTTCACAAATATATGAATTAAACCCAGACGCAGAATCTGCAGAGTATTCATAAATTAAAATAATTCACCAACATACCCGTGCCCTTTCCCGATGTTGACGTCACTGGAACTTCTTCATTGCTCGCACCTTGACCCATCTTTAGGACGGGTGTGATAAGTTTTTGCTGCTCTGTAATAAAAAAAAATAAAAATAACAGGAGGGTCAAACATTCATTGGGGTTTAAAGGAGAACACTGTCTTGATTTTCAACTGAGGCAAACACTTCTAAACATCATGGGCCTGTCCACTGAAGCCCTGATATGGTCTGATCCACCTGCGCCCATCCTTCCACAGTCACGCAATACCCATTCCTGCCCTATGCATGGATTGTACACTGGGCCGAGATTCTCCAGGGTATCTACTGGCTATATTGCAGGCAGTTCCCTTTTTGGTAGCAATCTTGTTTTTCTGGACCGGGAGCGATGTGTCAATGGAATGGCAAGGCAGGTTGAGCAGACAGCACCCACTGATTTGGTCCTCCTACCATTGGTGGCGCTATAGTGTGTAATGGACAAGTGTTACAACAGTGTGGGGTGAAGCATTTCTGCTGACCAATGGGACATGTATTCCTCTCGTCACTGAATTATACAGATTTCTCAGTCACACCTGACTCTCACCGTCTCCTTTCAGTTTAACGTCGCCTGGCATTGATACCTATGGCAATATTATGGATTGAGTCTACATAGAAACACTCTGACATCCTGAATAATGCAAATTCACCCACAGCGTCACGACATCTTGTCCTGAACCACCATAGTATCTCCAGCCGGACTTTACAACCGTTATTAGCACTTAAACTGCGGTCAAGATTACTTTGAGCATATCACCTGGCTATTATCAGACAATTACATGGCACCCTGTTAATTACAATGTAGACCCGCCATACATCCAAAAAAATCAAGATGACAATAACAATCTTTAACATAAATATGACAAAATGCTAGTATTATTCAAAAAAAAATAGACAGACTATTAATATTTTAGGTGGGAGACTCTATCAGAGCTGAGCCTGTGTGTAGGAGACATGTATCTGTTCTCTATCTCCATTGTATTCTGTGTGGCGTATTTATGATTTTTTTTATATAACAAGTCGCATCAGCAGGGGTGTGGTAAACGCGAAGGGAATCAGGTACATATTTGTGCGTTGTTCTGTGCAGTACATAGCTGGGTACTGACGGATGTCATACCTCCATTATTATCCACTCAAATATGCAGAACTTACACTTCGGTACACTTCAGTTTCAAAGCCTCAAGATTGTATGTTTGCTGATTGCTAATAAGGGATCGAATGCATATCACCGACATTCGTAACAATCATTATTGGAGCTGAGGGACATCATGCAACTATAACAAATCGGTGGGACCGCCAGCAACGGCAACTTGATTTGGTTAGATTACACGGCTATATTCTCAGCAGATGGTTCTCAATCTGCCGATCATCTAAAAAATTTTGCTTCCGTATTCACCAGTGGAAAGGATCTTGGCACTTGTGGGAATGGCTTACAGAGGACTGAACCGCTTGAGTGTTAAGAAAGAGGACGTGCTGGGTCTTTTGAAAGGTATTAAGTTAGAAAAGTCGCCGAGACTTTTACTGTGGGAAGCGAGAGAGGAGATTGCTAAGACACTCACGATGATCCTTGCATCATCAATAGGATGTTTGGAAGTTCAGAATGTTGTTCCCTTGTTCAAGAAAGGGAGTGGAGATAACCAAGGAAATTATAGACCAATGAGTCTTACTTCAGTAGTAGGCAAGTTGTTGGAAAAGATCATGAGAGGCAGGATTCATGGGCATTTGAAGAAACATAATCTGATAAGGGATGGTCAGCACGGTTATGTTAAGGGCAGGCCATGGTTTACGAACCTGACAATTGTTTGAGGATGCAACAAAACACATTGATGAAGGTAGAGCAGTGGATATAGTGTATATGGATTTCAGTAAGGCATTTGATAAAGTTCCCCATGCCAAGCTCATTCAGAAAGTAATGATGAATGGGATCCAAGGAGACATTGCTTTCTGGATCAAGAATTAGCTTGCCCACAGAGGATAAAGGGTGGTTGTAGACGGTTCGTATACTGCATGGAGGATGGTGACCTGGGGTGTTCCGGAGGGATCAGTTCTGGGACCCCTGCTCTTCGTGATTTTTATAAATGACGTGGCTGAGGAAGTAGAAGGGTGCGTTGGCAAGTTTGCTGATGACACAAAAGATGGGGGTGTTGTGAATATTCTGGAGAGTTGTCAGAGGTTACAGCGCGACATCGGTAGGAGGCAGAAGTGGCATATGGAGTTCAATCCAAATATATATGAATTGGTTAATTTTGGTAGGTCAAATTTGAAGTCAGAATATAATATTAATGGCAAGACTCCTGACATTGTGGAGGATGAGAGAGATCTCGGGGTCCGGGTCGATAGAACACTGGAAGCTGCTGCACAGGTTGACGTTGTTATTATAGTGTGTTGGCATTCATCACCATGGGATTGAGTGCTATAGAGAGAGTGCAGAGGAGATATACCAGGATGCAGCCTCGATTGGGGAGCATGTCTTATGAGAATAGGTTGAGTGAACCTGGCCTTTTCTCCTTCGACCGACGGAGGACAGGAGGTGACCTGATGAGTTGTATAAGATGAGAGTCATTGGTCGTGCGGATAGCCAGAGGCTTTTGCCCAGGGTCGAAATAGGGGGCAAAGTTTTAAGCTGCTTGGAAGTAGGTAGAAAGGAGATGTCAGTGATAGTTTTTTCACACAGAGATTGGTAGTGCATGGAATGCACTGCCAGCGACAGTGGTAGAGGCGGATACAATAGGGTCTTTTAAGAGACTCTTAGATAGGTACTGTAGATTTCTGTGTTCTATATTTTTAACATTTTACTTACGAGATGCCAAGATGATCATCATGAATCAAATCTCACTGAGATTTCACAGATTCTGCTGAACTTACTACCAACTGCGCAAGTATGGGAAGGTACAGGTACAGAGGAACACTGACTTGCAACAGCATCACAGGCAAGTACATTCAGATAACACACGGAACACAAATTATGCGATTCTGTGTCATTAATAATCTGGAAATACAAATTTTACATAATTTATAATAGATAAATATACATTTTCTGTCAATGACTTGGAAATGTTGAATTTGTCCCTCAGACAAATTGTTGACACATTTTGAGAACAACTAACCTCCAAGCCCAGTTACACTGTTACCTTATATCACCCCAATGTACAGTTGTAATGTGTTGATCTGAATAGATGATCTGCAATACAAGATTTTCACTGAACTTTGGTATATAACAATAATAAAGGTAAGACCATTAGATATAGGAGCAGAAATAGGCCATTTGGCCCATCGGGCCCTCTCTGACATTTAATCATGGCTGATCCTTTTTTCCCTCCTCAGCCCCATTCCCAGGTCTTCTTCCCGTAACCTCTGATGCCATGTCCAATGTGGAATCTATCAATCTCTGTCTTAAATACACACAAAGACTTGGCCTCCACATCTGCCTGTGGTACCATATTCCAAAAATTAACCACCCTCTGGATAAAGAAATTTCTCTGCATCTCTCTTTTGAATGGACGCCCCTCTATCTTGAAGCTGTGCCTTCTTGTCCTAGACTTTGCCCTTGACCTAGAATGGTCTTTCAACATTCAAAAGGTTTCAATGAGATTTCCCCCTCATCCCTTTAATTTTCAGCGAGCATAGACGCACAACCACTAACCTTTGTTTATATGATTACCCTTTCATTCCCTGATTCATACTTGTGATCATTCTCTGAACTCTCTCCATTGTCAGCGAATCTTTTCTTACATAAGAAGCCCAGAACTGTTCACAATACTCAAGGTGAGGCCTCACCAGTGCCTTATCAATCCTCAGCATTACTTACAAAATTGTTGCCACAGTTTGGAAACAACTGGGCTCCAAGCACCGGTCCTTACAACACCCACTGGGACATCCTGCAGACCCAAGCAATGTCTGTTTATGTCTTATCTTTAAACTCACAGAGAACAGAAACAGGAGCAGGCCACTCGGCCCCTCTAGTACATCTTCACCATATCTCACACTGGTAGGTGTAGTCAGTTATTTCACTACCACCAATATCCAGCCACCGGACCAGAGACTTCTGCTTCATTGCACAAGTAGAAACATTTACCCCATCTGTCGAAGCACAAACCTGGGCTGGAGCCGAACCACTGCCAGTTCTATATTGCTGGAGTCCCCATGCCAGGACTCCTAGTGTCGGTTAAATTCTTGAGTGTCTCGGCTATTCCCAGTTCCAAAACTTACACTCCCCTCCATCCCACAATAGATCTGGAACCTGATGATACCTTAATAAGCCAGGAATCCCGGGCCGTAGGTTACCAGCGGGTGGGGAGATACATTTTAACTTATCTCCACAAGATAAATTGAGCACATGCGTTCATTTTCTTACTGTTGAGTGGGATCTGGAGCAGCGCAATTGCCCATCGTATTTCCCGTGGTGTAAGAGGAACAAAATGTCTTGATATAAAATTGCAAATAAAACATTGCAATTTCAGTACAAGAAAAAAAGATGCAGTACATGATGCAGAATTGTTGACTGATTGCAAGATGCTTGCGACATTCGGAACAGAGTTGTATGAATGTAATCCCTACATTTATTAGTTATCTCTCCATTCCAACGCAGACATCATATACTCCATATGCTCAAGATATCCTCACATCCACAGCCGCGCCGGAGGTCAGTCTCTCTGCTGAGGGGCAGTGATCAGAGAGCGATAAAAATGTTCAACACTTCTTGCAGCTCTGGTGAGCTGTTACCCTGATGGAGGAAGTGGCTCAGCAAAACTAAATGAAAAAAATAAATAACAGACTCAACCTCACATGCTCTGAGTTTCCTTATAACAAAGATGAATACCGAACACTCAATCAATTTAAAATTTCACTGATTGTTTCAACCCTGCCTCGAAGTACATCAAGAAAATTTGTTGGTAGTTCATTTTCTACAGAACTTCCAGCAGAAGCTGGTCCAAAATCAAAGATCATTTTTGGGTGCGGCCTGTCTGTTCCAAATGTCAACTCTGGGATATTTATAAGAGACATCGCACAATGCATTGTGGTGATAACCATGACGTTTCGTTCTTTGTTCAATTAAGTGGTTAAACATTCCATCATATTCTTGTGTTTGCAAATGACATGCAGCTACGGTCAACCCCGGGCATTAATACAGGTGAAATTCAGATCCTGCTACTGGACAGCAGGATCGAAGGGAAGGTCCCCAGATACAACTGTATAGATTGAGATTGTGATCTCAGACCCGAGACTCCCCTACTTTTAAAAACATTTTGTCCTCATCCACTCTATCCAGAGCTCAGGATTTCATTGAGTTTCCTGATCCGGAAATCACCATCCCTCTATCGAGAACATGTCCAGAGACACCAAATGATCCTCATAGATACAATTTTTCATTCCAGAATTTTTGTAAACAACAACTGTAATGAGCACATTCCCACGAATAATAGACAATTTGGAGGCAGGATGATTTATTGAGAAAACCTGTGGCTTCCTTACTTCCCTGCAAACCTTCACAAAAAATCTCCTGATGATCAGTGTGCTCATCTAGGCATGGAGCTGAAAGAGATGGGGGAGATTTTCAATGAATTCTCTCTGCCTATGTTTACTTGGGAGACAAATATAGAAATGTGGGAAGTTAATCAAGTCATGGATTGTATACGGATTACACAACAGGACCTTGTCGTCTTGAGGTGAATTAGGATAGACAATTCCCCAAGGCCTTACAATGTGTCCCTTGGACCTTGTGGCAGTCTACTGTAGAGGATGCAGGAGCCCTGGCAGACACAGATATTGCTGGTATTGAAGGGACGGTGTTACAGGGTAGGTTGAACAGGTTAGAAAGCTTATTCCTGGAGCGCAGGAGAATGAGGAAAGATCCTAGGATCGCTCGGTTAATGGTAATGGTCCATGGCATAAAAAAAGGTTTGGTAACCCATGCTGGAGTTATATGATCATATGGTGGTATAAATAGGGTGAATGCATATGGCTTTTGACCCTCTGGTTGGGTGAGGTCGTGGACTTATGGTGAAAATTGAAATATTTAAGAGGAGTCTGAGAGGGAACTATTTCACTCGAGAGGGTGATGTGAATGCGAACCAGCTCCCAGCAGAAGCAATAAATGCAGGTTCATTTGCAGCGTTTAAGAGTAGTTTGTATGGGTACATGGATGAGGGAGGTATTGATGGCTATGGTCTGGGTGCACGTGGATGGATCAAGGCAAAGAATGGCACAGACTAGATGGGCCGAAATCCCGGTTTCTGTGCTGTAATAGAACAAATTTAAATTGAGCCTACTACACAAGTCCATTTCCCAGGATCATTCCAATGTAATGTTCTAAAAAAAAAACTGTAAATACAAGAAACACTCAACACATAAAGAATATCTGTGGAGAGAGGAACAATGTTAAGCTTCAACTCCAACCTGTGTCAGAATGGCTTCAAACATTTCAGGTCTCCAGCATCTTGAGTGTTTCTTTAAAATACAACTGTTCACATACAGGCGACAGTGAGTTTTCACATATAGGCGACAGTGAGCGGATATTTCCAGACACGGTGAGGTAGATATCCAACGATGCAGACACTGAACAGCTCATTCCATATACACACTAGTTCTGTGTATTGAGATTACTTCTCAGGTCTCTCCGGTCTCTCAGCTTTTTTGTATCTGTGCCCTTTCGGTTTGGACTCTCCGACCCCGGGGAACAAACCTTGGCATATTTGACTGGACTTCAAGACTACTTTAGGAAAAAAACGGTGTTGACTGTGCCAGTGACCTCCCCCCGCCCCCGACGTTTTAAACAATAGCTCCAGGCACACAGAATAAGTCAGCCACGAAAGCTCACCCCCCCAACACCCCAAGGTGAGCAGCCACTTTCTCTAATAACAGCTGACGCAAGGTCTCTGTCAAGATGCTACCACTGTACGGTTTCCGGACCAAAAACATGTCAGACCAACTACACCCGCAGCGTGCACACATGTCTAGACCTTGGTGAACATATTCCTACTTCTCCGTCTAAACACACCACTTTGCAACTGGCTGTGGGAATTGCTAACCAAAACGGATTCAGACAGTCAGGATATACAACTGCTCCTCCCTCCAGATCATCCTCAAAACAGACTGTGTGCTGAGCCCATTGCTGTACAATCTGCTCACACAGGACTGCACGGCCAAATACCCGGGTAATCACATGGTCAAGTTCGCCGTTGTCACGACAATGGAGAGGTCCAACACTAATATCAATTAGATGGCATAAAGAGAAAAGAGTTCAAGGCTTGGTGCCATACAAATAACCTCTTCTTCAATGTCAGCAAGACAAAGGAGATTGTTATCAACTTCAGGAGAACTTGCACCACTGGCAAACATCTTTACATTAGCAGCATAGCTGTGGAAACTGGAAGCAGTTTCAAACTCCTGGGCATGCGCATCTCAAACCTCATGGTCCCAGAACACAATTCACAGAATCAGGAAAGCTCGCTCCCCAACATCTCGACTTTCTGGGGAGGCTGCAAAGAGATCTCTATGTATAGTGCATGAGGGAAAGGGGTCGGCAACGGCATGAAGGTTCCCACCCATTCTTGCCCATGGACTATTTTTTCCCACTCCCATCAGCGAAGAGGCTACATGGCATCACCTCCAGGACCAGTACACCCAAAAATTGTTATTTTCTCAAGCAGTAAGGCAAATCAACACCTCCACCCACTAACTCACTCCTCCACACCCCCATCACCACTATTTTAAGATTGCCTGTCAGTCATCCTATGTCCAGATACCCCTCTGCCTATCATCATTTCATGGACATGCGATCAATGCTTTAAGCTATCATATGTATTGAGTGTTTTTATAATTGTGGTTTTTATCTTTCTGTGTTTTTGTGCTTTGTTCCTGCGTCAGATCCGGTGTGTTTTGTTTTCCCTTTCACTTGTACACTGGAGTGACATTAAACAACCTGAATCTTGAATCTTGGGGAATACACAACGACCAGCCACATTATCTATGCTCCTTCCTGATTTTATAAACTTCTACAATGTCACACTCATTCTCCTGTGCTCCGTGGAATAAAGATCCAGCTTGGTCAATCCCTCCCTTTCACCCGGCCCTGTAGTCCAGTCAGCATCTTCACCAATCTCTTCAATACGCTCTCCAGCTAGTTAATCTCTTTCCTATAACAGGGTGAACAAAACTGTATATGATACTCGCTGTAGCCTCACCAACAATTTATACAACTACAATATAATGCCCATAACCCAAAACTCAATGCCACAACTGATGAAGGTCAGCATGGTTAAAGCCTTCTTTGCCAAACTTTACACTTGCACGTCCACTTTCAGAAAGCCGTACACTTGTACTCCCAGGTTGTCGCGCCATTCACTACTTCAGTCCCACCATGGTCACACTGTCCAAAATGCAACATCCGTCACTTGTTCAAGTTGAAAACCATTTGCCATTCCACATCCCATCTCTATAACTGATCAAGATCTCCTTAAAAATCATTGTAACCTGTTGCAATATCAAGCAGACTCCCGAATTTAGTATGAAACTTGCTGACCATGTCATGCACATTCATATTCAAGAAAATGCCCTGAATAATGGATTACAGAGGTCTCAACACTAACACTCACATCCCACTCGTCACAAGCCTCCATTCGCTAAATCTATCTTCAGTCATCACCCTCTTCTTCCTGTCATCGATCCCGCTGTACAGATATGACATCCCACTGGGTGATATGGGTGATGTAGTCGGTGATTTCCCCACAACTAATGTACAATCGCACAGATCTGCAGATTCACTGCAGACTGAGAAGTTTCCAATAAACACCTATATAGTTACCAAGTGGACGGATGCCCCTATACAGCCCATTCCATATTCTGACAGACTCCTTCCCAATATAATAACACACAACCCTGCGATGCTTTGGTGCCGGCGATTTGCCGTGGTGATCCTGCCATTTCCCATTCATAAACTAAGGTGGAACTGGAACCTAATGCCCCCCTGCCGAACTGTTCAACAGATTGGTGCAAATGCCATAGCCACAACCATAGAGCCAATGCTCACAGCATCCTTTCCTCCCACTATCATTCTGTTGCATTTGTTCCTGAGCCACTGACTCGATGCTCAGAGGCAGTGACCAAAGAGCGATTAAAATTCTGCAACATATGTTGCAATTCTGGCCAGTTGTTACCGTGGAAACGGAGGAAGTGGCTCAACAACGGTAACTGAAAAAGGAAATAACAAACTCAATATCATACCCTACGAGTTACATTGTGACAAAGATTAACACTGCAGCCATTTTATAACGGGGAAACTAAAATTGTAATGGCTACTTTTACTCTGACTCCTGTTGTATTCCGTTAAACCTCTGTAGGTCCAGCTCATAAAAAAAAGACTCCTGGAAAACTCGACCAGGTAAAAGGTGGAAGACAATGATTTACAATCAAGACGACGGTTAGAAGAAGCGTTGCTGATATATGTATACCATTGAGCTGATGAGATACATGCTGGACAGAAAACAGCAGAGAACTGTGACACAGCTGAACACAACAGAGAAACAAGTCTCCCCTTCATGGTCTTTGTCTGTACTCACCACTGCCTCAGTAAAACAGCCAACATCCCCACAGCCTTGGACATTTTCAATTCTCGCCTCCCATCGAGTCGGAGATCAAATAAAACAGAAACATATCAGCAAGCTCAAGGACAGATCCTTAACCAAACTAAATGTTCCCCAATTTGATGAGATGGACTCCTGACCTCACAATGTAACTCGATGTGACCTTGCACCATATGTCCAAATGCATTGCACTTTCTCTGTAACCATAATGAGTTGTTACTCTGTTATTCTTTTGCCCTGTTTCACCGCAGTGTACTGCAGTAATGTATTGACCTGCACGGATAATGCCGAACACAAGGTTTTCACTGAACCTCGGTATATGACAAAAATAAAGATTTTCCCCATTTTAATTGAGCAGGAATATTAGACAGCTGGGGACTTCCTTTGGGAAATCTAGAGGAGAACTTCATTTTTCGAGAAATCCATATAAATGAAAAATATGATGAAACATAGTCATATAAATAAATAAATATAATAATCGGGTCATGTATAGGGAAACACTGGACGCATTGTGGAAAATCCTAGCATGGGATAGAAAGTCGAAATTCCCCCAAGAGGACATGACAGATCAGGATTTCACCGTCGCCTGAATGGACTAAAGATTAAACTACACATAGACGGGGATTAGTGTCCCGAAAGTCCAATTACTCTGTTTAACCTTCTCTGTCTACAAAAATACAGCAGGCCTAATGGCCGCTCTGTGTCTCAGAATGATGTAAAATAACTGTGGACCCCAGGCATCGATCCAGGTGAAGTTTGGATCCGCTACCGGACCACGTGATGTAGGTAAAGTTCCCCAGTTACAACTGAACGGATGGTGTAGTCTCGGCATCACTGCCTCGTCCCGCTTGTAGAACCAAGGCACCAGGGGCTGAGCGGTGGCTCATCTCAGGCGGCTCGGTGTGTGAATCCAACAACCCTGATCGATCCCGCCAGAGATGTGAACGGGACTCACACATCAGACGTCCCCGCTCGGGACCGGCCTCAATACTCACCGCTGGAAAATTGATGTACTAGCCCCGCAAACAGAGATCCGTCCGCCGGCTCCCGGAAAGAAAACCACCGCCCAGCCCGGGATTGAGCATGCGCAATGTGATCTCGCGTCTTGGAGCGGTGGGCGGGGCCTCAGAAACAAACCCGCAGATGCTGCAGTTCCGAATTAAACGGGCTCATATGACTGATGGGTTTGGTCTCCCATGGCAATATCACAATCAGATTCAATATCCCCGGCATATGTCATGAAATGTGTTGCCTTTGCGGCAGCAACATAGTGCAATAAACAACAATATCGAAAACAACTGATAAGTAGTGCAAAAATATAAATGTAAATAAACAAAACTCAGTGCCACAACTGATGAAGGGCAGCATGATTAAAGACTTCTTTTCCAACCTTTGCACTTTCATGTCCACTTTCAGGAAACCTACACTTGTAACCCATGTTGCTCTGTTCCACAATACCCGGTGCCCCGCCATTCACTATTGCAGTCCCACCATGGTTTGACTGTCCACAGTGCACCATCCCTCACTTGTCCAAGTTGAAAACCATTTGCCATTCCACAGCCCGTCTCCATATCTGACCAAGATATTAAAAAAAAATCATTGTAATCTGTTGCAATCTCAAGCAGACTTCCGAATTTAATATTAAACTTGCTGACCATGCAATGTATATTCATATATTAAATAAGTATCCTAAGTAATTAATTACAGAGGTCTCAATACTGACACACACATCCAACTCGTCACAAGCATCCATTCGCTAAGTCTGTCTTCAGTCGTCACCCCCTGTATAGTAACCACCCTGGACGGAAGCCCATGTACTGCCCATATTCTCAGAGGCTGCATCGTAATATGATAACCCACAGCCCTGCGACGCTTTGGTGCCGGTGATTTGCCGTGGCGTTCCTGCCATTTCCGATTCATAACCTGAGATGGAACTGGAACCCAATAACTCTCTGCCTGGGTCGGTGGTCAGGCTGATTCACCAGTGGTAGATTGGGAGAGGATGCAGATACACTTTAGCTTGTCTCCAGCAGCGAAACTGAGCACATTTGATCACAATCTTACTGCTGTATGGGATCTTACCCAGCTCAGTTTGCTGCCATGTTTCCCTCAGTGTAGCAGGAACAAAATGTTTTGAATGTAATGTTATAAAATATAAAATGTTTGGAACTCAGCTACAGCTGTGAAAGGAGAAATGGTGAAAGGCCCAGTTTCGCAATTGGGGCTGTTCAACATGCAACCGACTTGCCGAGCGTTTCCTATATTTCATTCTTCTTGCTTTAAATTTCCTGCAACAGCAAAATGTCCTCTTTATTTAATACACAGATATAAACTAACTGCAGAAATATTTGGGGCATCCAAAACTGTTCAACAGATTTGTGTAAATACCATCGCCACAACCAGCAATTTGTTAGTTTTTAGTTCATTGCGCCCATGGCGTAAGACATTCCATACAGTCAATGCTCACAGTATCCTTTCTTCCCTATCTCTCTGTTGCATTTGTTCCTGTGGCCACTGTCTCTACGCTGAGGGGAGGTGACCAAAGAGCGATAAAGCTGTGCAACTCTAGTTGCAGTTCTGGCCGGTTGTTACTGTGGAAACGGAGGAAGTGGCTCACCAAAAGATAACTGAAAAAGGAAATACCAAACTCAACATCATACGCTACGAGTTACATTGTGACAAAGATTAACACAGCAGCCATTTTGTAACGGTTGAACTAAACTTGTAATGACGGCTTTTATCCCCCCTCGTCTTGATTCAGTTAAACCTCTGGTAGCTCTAGATAACAAAACACAGTTCCTGAAAAACTCAATGGGGTAAAAGGTGGAAGGCAATACTTCACAATGAAGACAATGGTTTGAAGAAACTTTGTTGATATACAGTGGCATAAAAACATTTGCGTAACCCTGGTCATTTTTTTTTTACTGTGAATTGCTAAGCGAGTAAAAGATAAATTTATTTCCAAAAGGCATGAAATTAAACATGACACATTTCTTTAATATTTTAAGGAAGATTACTTTTCGAATTCCATCTCTTACAGTTACAAAATAACAGAAAAGGAAAAGGGCCCGAAGCAAAAGTTTGGACACCCTGCATCATCAGTACATAGTAATACTCTCTTTAGCAAGTATCACAGCTTGTAAGCACTTTATGTCGCCAGCTAAGAGTCTTTCAATCCTTGTTTAGGGGATTTTCGCCCATTCTTCCTTGCAAAAGGCTTCTAGTTCTGTGAGATTCTCGGGCCACTCTTGCATGCACTGCTCATTTGAAGTTTATCAGCCGATTTTCTATGATATTTAGGTCATGGCAAAACCTTCAGCTTCCGCCTCTTGAGTGATCAATTGTGGATTTTGAAGTGTGTGTTTAGGATCATTATCCTGTTGTAGAAGCCATTCTCTTTTCATCGTCAGCTTTTTTTTTTGCAGACGGTGTAATATTTGCTTCCAGAATTTGCTAGTATTTAATTGATTCCATTCTTCCCTCTACCAATGAAATGTTCTCCGTGCCACTGGCTGCAACACAAGCCCAAAGCATGGTCGATCCACCCCTGTGATTAACAGTTGGAAAGGTGTACTTTTCATGAAATTCTGCACCCTTTTTTCTCCAAACATATCTTTGATTATTGCGGCCAAAATTCGGCGTCAGAAGTTTGCAAGGGAACATCTAAACAGCCTGATGCATTTTGGAAACAAGTCCTGTGGACTGATGAATTTAAAATGGATATTTTTGGCCATGGACTCAGCTGAACACATCAGAGATACAAGTCGCCCCTTCATGGCCTCTGTCTGTACTACCAGCTGCCTCAGTAAAGCAGGCATCATAGTGAAAGATCCCCACAGATCTGGACATTCTCACTTCTCACCCTCCCATCGGGTCGAACATAAAAAAAAATACAGAAACGTACCACCAGGTTCACAGACAGCTTCCATTCTGCTGTTATAAGCGAAGTGAATGTTCCCAGTGTGAAGAGATGGACTACTGACCTCACAATGTACCTTGATGTGACCTTGCACCACATATTTACCGGCACTGCACTTTCTCTGCAACCACAATGATTTGTTACACTTTATTGATTATCCCGATTTCACCTCAATATACTGTAGTAATGTATTGATCTGCCTGGATTTTACGGAATGCAAGACTTTCAGTGAACCTCGGAGCATGACAAAAATAAACAGTCTCCATTTTAATTGTGTGGAAATATTAGACAGTTAGGGTCTTCCTTTGGAAATTCTGGAGAGAAACTTCATTTTCTGATAAATGCATATAAATGACTCTTTGGCAGCACCACAATGCAATACATAACAATATCGAAAAAAAAGAATTGCAGTAAATGTATATATTGCATATTTAAATTAAGTACGTAGTGCAAAAATAAAAAAAAAGAATACAAAACTGATAAACCAATAGCCCATTTTAATTGTGTAAAAATGTTAGACAACCTGGGTTGCTGCTTTGGAACTTCTAGGGGGAGGCTTAACAGAAGTTTACAAAATTTTGAGAAGCCCAGATAATTGGAAAAAGCTTAATTCTCTCATTAAAAAAAAAGATCATACATCGGGAAACATTGGTTGCGCTTCAATGAGTGGACGTGACAGATCTGGATCTCACTTTCTTGTCTGAATGGACGGAAAATGAAACTACACATACATTGAAAAAAACCCCGCAGATTCTGCAAATCTGTAGTAAAATACAGTGGGAAACGGGATCAGGTGACGAGTACATGTTCTTCCACCTGAACCGGTGACTCCGCTGCTCGCCCCTCACGTACTGTCCCACCCACATGCTGCATTTTCCACAGTATTTCATATTGACAGTAGCTACATTTCAGCTCTTTGCTCTGTATACTTCCCCCTTCTGTTCTCCCTGGACATAGAGTCAAGAGCTCAGTCCCCATGCCTGCCTGACATAGAATTTATACCCAGAACGGAGGTGTGCAGGTTTTATTCAAATCACTCTATGTTAACAAACACTAATTTCTATTCACATTCCTCCGGCCTCACTGGACAGCAACACTGAAACGTCAAGTGAGAAACAGCAGGAGGTGGCCGTTCAGCCCCTCTAACCATCAACAAGATGACGGCTGCTCTCCCATCTCAGCCACGTGTTTCTGTCCGATCCTCATTTCCTCGATCCTTCAGTCTCCTCACATCTGCCGGCCTCTGTTTTATGTGAGGTCCCTCACTGTGCCTTCACCGCCCTCTGTAGTGGGTATTTACATATATTCACCACCCTCGGAGTGGAGGCAGTTCCCCTCATCTCAGTCTCAGACAGTCCACCCTCAATTCACCGGTTAATAATGTTATGTATTTCAGTGCGTTCGCCTGTCAGTCCTCGATTCTCCATTTGAACGGGTTTTCGCATTTGATTTTCTTTTATATGATGATCCCAACACTTTAGGGATTAGTTTGGTAAATCTTCATTGTACTCTAAATAACATATACCCTCTAACCTCTTTGTTAATCCTCTATGAAAATAATTCTCTCATAATAGTGAAGGCACTCAACAGTTCAAGGAGCATCTTCCGAAAAGAGTAAGCAGCCGATATTTCTGGCTGTGACCCTTCTTCAGGACTGAAGAAAAGTTGGAGAGTATCCAGGGGGAAGTAATAGGCAGGTGGGACGAAGTAAATGGTCAGACTGATGAATTGGGCAAGTGTGGGGACTGGAAGTTTTGATCACCGGAAGGAGAAAACGATATTCATACCATGAGTTGAGGGCATCCAGCCAGAAGTTAAGGAACTGCACCTCCACTGCGAGGGTGGCCTCATTTTGGCACAAGAGTAGACAATGGGTCGACACCATCATTTGCAGCCCCGTGTTGCCCCAACCACTCACCTTCCACCCCTGTCACTATTTCCACCTTCCGACCTCCCCCTCACTTGGATCCATCTCTCACTCCCCAGCTCTTGCCCCATCCCCACCCCTCACCTCTTTTCTCGGACTATTTCCCGTCCACTCTCAGTCCAGAGGGAGGGTCTCGGCCCGAAATGTTGACGGTCCATTTCCCTCCACAGATGCTGCCCGACCCACTGAGTTCCTCCGGCAGTTTGTTCTTTGGTCTGTATAACCCGTGTTAGTGTGGGGAGCGGGATTTTACACCATATTCCAGGTACATCTCAACAAAGCCCAAACAAGTGTTGAAGTCATGTCACTCCGATACACAATAACATTTGCAATAAGCACAATGAACCTTGGACCTACCCATTTCCCACTTTCGGGAATGTGGAACAGTCCATGTTCCAAGCCTACACCGGTATCGCTCCCCAACTCCTCTGACACTGCACTGATGGCTGCATTGGTGCTGTTTTCTGCACCTGGGGTCAAATTTACTTAGTCCATTTACTGACACGTTGAACCCCTTTCTCGATCTATCTGCCTGCATCTCAGGAGGCTGTATATCCACTGATACCTTATATAAACCCATTGATTATCACAGCTACCTGGACTATACCTATTCCATCCCTTCTCTCAGTTCCTCCGTCTCCACTGCATCTGTTCTCAGGATGAGGCTTTTTATTTCAGAACTAATGATACGTCCTCCTTCTTCCTTTCTTCACCAGCAATGCTGCCCTTATCCGCATTTCTTCCACCCATCTTCCATCTGCCCTCAGCCCATCCACCTGCGGCCCCACAAGGGAAAGGTTCCCTCTGGTCCTCATCTATCACACCACCAGCTCCTGCGCCCAGCACATAATTCTACGTAACTTTCGCCATCTCGAACCAGGTCCCAGCACCGAACACATCTTTCCCTCAGCCCCACCTCCACACTTTCTGTTTTCCGCAGGGAGCGCTCCTACGCGACTCCCTTATCCATTCTGCCCTCCCCGTTGAACGCCTTTCTTGTGGTTTTCATTGTGAACTTCACATGTGCCAAACCTGCCCCTGCACCCTCCTGTCTCACAAGCATTCAGGGCCCTAAACAGTCCTTCTAGCTGAGGTGACACTTCACCTGTGGGTCTATAGAAGACCTATATTGTATTTGGGCTTCCGGTGTGGCCTCCTGTATATGGGTGAGACCCAACGTAGTTTGGAAGACCGCTTCGCCGAGCACACACGCTCCATCCACCAGAAAAAGTGGAATCTTCCGGTGGCATCCATTTCAATTCTATTTCCCATTCACATTCATACATGTCAGTCTATCGCATTCCATACTGCCGCGATGAGGCTACGCTCAAGTTGGATATGCAACGTCTTGTAATTCGTCTGGGAGGTTTCCAAACCGATCTGTAGAATTTCCGGTGACTGGCCCGCCCCCTCTCCCTCAGCATTCCCCGCTCCCATTACTTTCTCACACCTTATCTCCTTACCTGCCGATCAGCTGCCACTGCGCTCCTCCTCTTTCCCTTTCGTCATGACCTGTCATCTACTGACTTTTTCACTTATCGACTTGCCAGTTCTTTTCCTCACCAGCCGCGCTCTCTATTTCACCTTTAAGCTACTACCTTGTACTTCGTTCTCTCCTCCCCACCTTCTTACGCAGACTTCTTTCTTTTTCATTTCCAATCCTCATGAAGGGTCTCGGCCTAAATGTCGACTGTTTTCTCTTTTCTATAGATGGTTCCTGATGTGCTGAGTTCCTCCAGCATTTTGTGTATTATTTTGATTCTCAGCATCTGCGGATTTTCTCTTGTAAGGATTTGAAGGAAATTGGAGCATGGCGGGAAAATGAGGGAAGGACCCTTTAGGAGGACGGGACCAATGATGCCCAGAAAGTCGGCACATCAGTGACTCCAACGTCCAGGAAGGCGGTACCTCAACTCTCTGTACAAAGCGCGGGGAATGACCCGGCCTCATGGGCATCCACTGCAACCAACGAAGACCACAACTTCAGTCGCTTGTTCATACCACTGGACCGAACTTATGACGTGGAGCGAATGGACCCATCGCAGAACAACGGTTTTACCAGTTTAAAAACTCTCTCCCATAGGTTTCCTGACATGATGGACAAACTCTCTCTCTCTCTGTCTTTCTTTCCCCTACTCCCTTTCTCTGTCTCTCTGTTCCGCTGCGTGCCTGCGTCATCAAAATGTGTTCTTCCCCACGTACGTACCTAACGTACTGGAGTCAAAGTTAACTTTTCAAACTTTATCATTTTCTGTCCTTTACACGAACTTGATGAGAGAATCTGCACGGTTTTATTTAATTATTTGTTTAGAATTTCACCCAGTTTTATTTTTTAGCTAATTCTACCGAATCCTTTCTAAATAAATTATGAATATATTATGTACCTCTCCAAGGGTCGGGGTCGAAAACTCGGCCCGGCATTCCCGGCGGCCAGCGCTATTTATGTTACAAGAACGTAGGCAGCGAACCCAAGTGCATACACGGAGCTTGAGTCTAGATGCTTACACAGGCGTAAACGTCGAAGAGCAAACAGGAGGAATGTTTACACGGAGCCCTGACACGGAACATTGACACGGAGCCTTGATTCAGAGTCTTGACACGGAGCCTTGACTCACAGAAACGGAGTCCCATAGTTAAACCTCGAAACAGGAGCTAGATTTAGAACGAACGGTTCTGAGCGATCGGGGAACGTAATTATCTCACAGGAAAAAAGACAAACGAACTGGCGTCTAGTGGTTGTGACGCCGGGCTTCTTATACTGCAGTTCTTGGTAGAAACCAGGTGTGCTGTCATCTCAGCGAATTAGCAATACATGTGAAATTAATGGTCGGAATCAAGGCATAATCAAAGGAAATTAGGAGTAAGATAGGGGATTAACGATCGGGACCATGACTATACGCCCCCCCCCCCCAAGAACGGGAGCCTCCAGGCGAGCCACCAGGCTTGACCGGGTGGGCCCGATAGAAATCACGGATGAGGGAAGACTCCAATATGAAGGAGCGGAGAAGTGCCTTAGCGTGGGCTACAGCTGTCTGGGATAATCCACCGGAGATCTGCTCTTCCTTCCGCAGCTTCATCATGGAAATGAGAAACGTGTTTGCCCACATCGTCCGTGGTAAAGATGCCGCTAAGCGTTTACTCTCTCTCCGTCAGGGCACACGCAGAGCTACCGAGTATTCCACGGAGTTCCGAACGTTAGCGGCCGACTCGGGATAGAACGACAAGGCACTCCAAGGGGTATTTCGGGATGGTCTCAGCGACAGGGTGAAAGACAAGTTGGTGGCAAGAGATTAAACCAACAACCTAGATGCGTTGATCTCCCTAGCTACCAGGTTGAACAATCGTCTCCGAGAAAGCCAAAGGGAAAGATCTGATTGTCCACCACGTTTGGACACTCCACGGCACTCATTTCCGCCTCCCGCAAGAACAAACCTCTCTCCTCCTCCTACTCCTCGGGTGGCTCCCAGCCCGGCCGTTTCCACCACCCCGGGAGAGGTGAACCCATGCAGCTGAGCCGGAAGCGCCTCTCTCCCGCTAGGCGACTCCGGAGATTGAGAGCGGGTGAGTGTATATATTGCAGCCAGTCCGGCCACTTCTATGCTACTTGGCCCCATCGGCCAAAGAATGAAGGTTCACCAGTAGAAAGGGGGACACTGGTGATCCAGACGATAGCCCCTTCCGTTCCCAGAACTCCGATGCAGATCCTGGCTACTTTATGTTACAACAAACAATCCCTGCCTCTGTGAGCTGCAGTGGACTCCACTGCTGAGGGATACCTTCTGAATGAAGATATAGCTTCCCAGGCCGGACTTTCTCGGGAACCGTTGAGTACCCCTCTGGAAGCCCAGTCACTGGACGTTAGACTTCTGGCCCGAGTCACTCACTGCACACCACCACTGTTTCTTATTCTGCCTGGGAGCCATCGGGATCAGGTAAAATATAACGTGATTTCCTCTCCGCAAGCTCCTATCGTTCTTGGGTATCCCGGTTAAGCCACCACAAATCCCACTTTGATTGGTCCACTGGGAAGATAGCCGTTCTGTCACTCCACTTGTCTTCAATCACCCCGACTTTTCCAAGGTTCCTGCAGTGTACCACGATCTGGGAGATGTGTTCAGCAAACAACGGGCTCTTTCCCTGCCTCCACATGATTGTGCTATTGAAACCAGAGAATTGTGAAATCTTCTTAAGGATAGTAAATAAATGAAGGATGAGGTGGCTCATAAATATGAACAAGTACTTATGGAGTAACATCTAGAGATTTTTCATACGAAATTCAGGAACTTAGTAGATGCTGATAGAACTGAGAACTTGGATAAATGTATAACTTCGTGTCTCGAATCCAAGATGGCCGCGAGGAGCTGAAGAAACTTCTGGAAACACATGCCTATAACCAGGGATTGGCTGCCGTTGAGAAGTATGGAGAAGGGGCTCTGAATGATCCCAAAATGTATGTACAGACCATTCTGAAAGTCACAAAAAGAATAATGCATTAGTGATGTCAGCTTTCAACAATGACGCTGTTTTTGTGGCTGTGTTACATAAGGTTTGGGGCCGTTTCCTTAATAGTAATGCGGTCACAAGAATGGCTCAGTCGTCAAGTAAATCTCCAGAGTGATTAGCAGAATGCGGTGACTCTCTACTGAAGATAAAGCAAGAAATCTGACCAGTGATGTAAGTAGCCAAAACAAACCAACCACTCGTGCAGCTAAGAAAAGTAAGCAGTCCTGAACATTTGTCTGTAATTGAGCAAGAAAAGCGTTCACTGATTTGCACAAAAGAGAGACCGGTATCTATCAGACGTTATACCCTCCTACCAAACCCCATCCACCCGCCCGAGTTGTCAACAGTCCGGTCAAGCCTGTTGGTACGCCTGAAGGCTCCTATGGGGGCGGGGGTACAATCGCGGTCTGGGCCATTGACTCCTCATTTTATTCTAATTCCCTTTTCCCTGTGTTCTACGGGGTTCCTTGATTAAGGCACCTGCTTCTCATCTGAACCGGCAGCATAAAAACTCCGGCGGACATCGACTCAGCGCGGGACGGTCACCAGAGCCGGTGCGACAATGCACGTTCCAGGTCGCCGAGAATACTGGATTCTCAGTTTTATCAGTGCCTGGGGTTGCTTCGGGAATTCTGACGTTTTCTTGTGCAGCAGACTATAGCCGGCCGTTTCCCGCTACTCCGAGTCAAGATACGAATTATCTTTTGTTGTTTTGTTTCGTTGTTTCGTGCCCAGATGAGTATTGCTGGCCGTTTGCCGGTACTCTGAATCAGGACACAAATTGTCTGTCGCGGTTTGGTTTTGTCGTTTTGTGTCCAGATGAGTATTGCTGGGCCGATTACCGCTTCATGTGCTGCTCCGAGTCAAGATGCAACAATTTATTGTTCCTGTTTTAAAATGCGTTCGTGGAATTATGGTGGGAAGTTCTCGGTCATTTATTGTTACATTTCATCTTGTGTAACACCGTTATTCGCTTGCGTGTTCGCAGATAACACTGACTGTAAACTCTCCAGTCAATATGAGACTGAACATTTCTCTCCGCAGGTCATCAAGCCTGAGCTCTTTCTGTGCTGATCACAATGAAAACGGCAGTTGACCTCAACGGAGCTTTCTCGTCTGTTAATATGTTACTCGCCACATTCATGTCAGGAGTGGGAACAGAAATTAACGGTGAGGCTGCAACGTCGGAGAGAGCACCTGAAGACCGGGGAAATAAGTCGAGGAACTGCACAGTATGCCTCTCTTACACCCTGGGGCCGGGATCCCGTACAGGGGACGCCGAACCGACGGAAGACTTGGGAACTGAGCATCGTGCCTTCCCAATGAACCCCGACAGGGCAAGCCACCTGGGCTCTCCAACCCGGAGGACACAATGGAGCGCATCACCCGCCTCTCTCGTGCTTCGAACTGGGGAACCCCATACGCCGCAGCCATTGGAGCACGGGCAACATGGTACGGACCACAGACGCCGCCGGAGCAAGAAAATCCCAACGGGCATCAGAAGTTAACGCCACCCAGAAAATCCCCAGGTACAATGGTATCATCCTCAATGGAGCCTTGCCTCGTGCAAGTCAAATTTTCTTCATGGTATAACGGGTGGACCTTCACCGAAACTGCGGTGCACCATGTCCTGGACTGGGATACCTTGCGATCCCTCCTCAGCCTACCGCTGACTGGAGCGGAGTTTCGGGCAGAGGCCATTGGAGGAAGAAACGAGAGAAAAGCTGGGCAGTAGACGGCGTCGTCTGGGAGAAAGTCTGGGGACTTTCGCAGAAGATATCCGCCACTGTGCTCGCATGGCTATTCGCAGTTCCCTGTTGAGGCCCAGGAAGAGCTTGCCCTCCCCGCCTTTGTAAAGGCCCTGACGACGGAATGCTTTCTGCAGCATCTTCGCACGACATCACATTAACGATGGCCGAGGCGGAGATGGTAGAGCTACTTTAACTCCCCCAGCCCTAACGGCGTTCCAGCGTCGCCACGCACGCCGCAAACCCGAGCTCCTGTCTCCGAGGCGGAGGAGGAAACTGACGAGAAAGAGCCCGTGCGACTTGTACGACCAGTGCCTCGCAAGCCGCACGGCCTGCTACAGAGCGATCTCCGCTGCCTGTGCATCGAGGTGGCCCACGACAGCCCGCAGCAGGGCCCATGACAGCCCACCGCAGCCATCGGGTAGCGAGCGGGCGGAGCCGGTGGGCCGTTTGTGTGAAGGGCAAGGCTTATACTTGGACTGCCTGGTGGAGGGCATCAGATCACCATTATCCGTCCGGGTGTGCTCCTCAACAATAACAACTATCCATGCCCGGATGGATAACGTCGGCGGTCAAGCGCCCGTCAATGAGTTCTCACAATATTTGTGTGAGCAGCCGGTCCTGCACTATGTGCAATGAGGTGTACCTGCGCATGTACAGGTGGACTTGGTTTATAATAGACTAAAATTCAAGTGTTCATAAAACTGAAGGCATTCGGAAAGAAACTGTTCTTGTACCTATTTGTCCTAGCATACAGTGATCTAAAGCGCCTACCAGAAGGAACGAGTTGAAACAGGAGATGTGCAGGGTGTGATGGGTCTACAAAGATGCTACGTGCATTTAAATGCAGCACCTCCAGTCCTGCCTTCCTTGCACTTATACGTTTTGTCTTTGTGGTACATCTTAACTCTTTGTTCGTTCTGCAGTTGGTCATATGGTAGGAACAGACAAAGCTTTAGTAAACCTGTGGACTGTGGCCGTGGCATGTAGACCACAGTCAGAGCCACAGTCAATAAAAATCATTCAAGTGATTTACCCCGTCGTCGCTATCACTGCTCTTCCTGGTGAGTCCCTCTCCAAAGATCATTTATATAACGATATTTAACTTTTGCTTTCATTCGAATGTGTAGCACCCATTTGAAATGTATGCTGTTGTCGCGCATTGTGGGTATGAAAACTTCAACGGTTAAAATTCTGCAAATGATTATGTCACTGCGGCTCTTCTAATTGTGAAATTGTAATGATGAGTGGTCTAATGGGCAAAACTCTGTTCAAGCGTTGTACATCTCAGTTCATGACCCAGGCTCTCATATTTTGCATCTATAAACGTCGCTTCTTTCAATCCCTGCATCCTCCCCTCCAAAATACTTCTGCTGAATGGAGATGTTTCCTCGCCCTGTGCTTCCATTGCTTTTTAAGCTGAGATCCAAATCCGCAATATTCACGGAGACAACTGCTCTGACTGTGGTCTACACGCCACGGCACAGTCCATGGGTTTGCTAAAACTTTGTCGGTTGCTACCATATGACCAACTGCAGAAAGAACAAAGAGTTAAGATGTACCACAAAGGCAAAAATTATATGTGCAAGGAAGGCAGGACTGGAGGTGCTGTATTTAAATGCACCTATCATTCGGATTAAGGTCGACGATCTTGTGGCGCATTAGAGACTGGTCCTTATGATGTTGACGGCATGGCTGAGTCTTGGCTGAAAGAAGGATATAGTTGGAAGTTTAAAGGAAATACTGAATATCGAAAGGAAGGTCAGTAACGTATAGGCGGTGGTGTGTCTCCATTCGTAAGAAATGGAATTACATCATTAGCAAGAGGTGCAATATGGTCAGAGAATGTCGAATCCATGTTTGTGGAGTTAAAAAAAAAAAAAACTTCAAGGGTTAAAAAAATTGTTAATGGAGGGCAAATATAGAAAGGAATTCGGAAAATCAGGTCTGCATCAGAATCAACTTTATTATCACCTGAAATTTGGTAACTTAGCAGTAACAGTTCAATGCAACAAATGATATAGAAGAGAAAAAAAAACAAAAATAATAATAAATACTTAAATCAATTACAGTGTACGTTTATCGAATAGATGAATAATCGTGCAAAACAGAAATAATATATATTAAATAACTGATGGAAGTTTGACAATGTTTCAGGTTTTCTTCGATAACTTTTGAAGACATGCTGGACAAAGGACAGATCCTCCTAAATGAAAATAGGACGTTAAGTGTGATGACCCTCTCCACCTCTGACCCTCCGACAAATACTAGCTCATCGATCTTCGGTGTCCTGTTCTTGAAGTCACTAATCAGCTCCACCTTCTTGCTGACATTGAGTGAGAGTTGCTGTCGTAGAACTACTCAGACAGATTTTCAACCTTTCTCCTATATACTGATTTATCAAGGCCATTCATTCGTTAAACGGCAGTCGTGTATACAGTAGGGTTAAACATAGCATTGAAGCTGTGATTAGCCTCAGTCATCAACATAACGTAAGTAGAGCAGGGGCGAAGCACACAAACCTGCGGCGCACCTGTGCTAATGCAGGTTATGGAGGGGATGTTTTTGCGAATCTGAACTGACCGGGGACTGCAGATAAGGAACTCGAAGATCTAATTGCACAAGGAGATAGTAACGCCAAGGTCCTGAAGCTTGTTCATTAGACGTGTGGGATGACAGTATTGGATGTCGAATTGCAGTGGATGAAGAACATCCCGATGCATGCGTCTTCCCTGTCCCAGTGTTGCAGCGCTCACTGAAGAGCTAATTAAATTGCCTCTGCTGTGGACCTGTTGTGACCATAGGTAAACTGGAGCGGATCTAAGTTTCTTCTCAGGCAGGAGTTGATATGCTTCCTAACAAAAGCATTTCATCATAGTGGATGTAATTGCGACTAGCCGAGAGTACTTGAGGCTGATGTCTACAGTCTTCTCAGTCACCAGTATAATTAAAGCCTGCATGAGCCAGGTAGTTGCCTCAGACTGTCTGTGCGATATATTAAAGACCTCAGTGAAAACCCCAGACAGTTGATCAGCTCGGGTCATTAGTACTCGGCCACGTACTCAGTCTGGACCGAATGCTTACCGTCCTTTCACCCTCCTGAATGACGCTGTCATGTCGGGCATGAGACTGAAATCATCGGGTCATCGGAAGCTGTCGGAGCTCTTGAAGGTGCTCCTTGTCTGACGGCTAGTGCAAGCTTAGAGGGCATTGTGATTACCTCGGTCGCTTGGCTTCACTTTATAAGAAGCGACAGCATTCAAGCCCTGCCAGCGCTGTCGAGCATTTGTCAGTGATTCAGGTGTGGCCCTCAGCAAACGGTTCAGCCAGGGATTCTGAATGGAGAAAACTCTGAATGACTTGATGGGCAAACGCTCTCCTACGACTGTTTTTGTAAAGTCCGTGACAACCATTCAGACCCTCCGATGAGTCCTTAGCAGGACCAGGTTCGCGAACTAGAAACAATCCTATAGCCGCCCCCTGCCTCCCATCGTATAGTAGTAGTCATAGTCATACTTTATTGATCCCAGGGGAAATTGGTTTCCGTTACAGTTGCACCATAAATAATAAATATTAATAAAACCGTAAATAGTTAAATAGTAATATGTAAATTGTGCCAGGAAATAAGTCCAGGACCAGCCTATTGGCTCAGGGTGTCTGACCCTCCAAGGAAAGAGTTGTAAAGTTTGATGGCCACAGGCAGGAATGACTTCCTATGACGCTCAGTGCTGCATCTCGGTGGAATGAGTCTCTGGCTGAATGTACTCCTGAGCCCACCCAGTACATTATGTAGTGGATGGGAGACATTGTCCAAGAAGGCATGCAACTTAGACAGCATCCTCTTTTCAGACACCACCGTGAGAGAGTCCAGTTTCATCCCCACAACATCACTGGCCTTACGAATGAGTTTGTTCATCCTGTTGGTGTCTGCTACCCTCAGCCTGCTGCCCCAGCACACAACAGCAAACATGATAGCACTGGCCACCACAGACTCGTAGAACATCCTCAGCATCGTCCGGCAGATGTTAAAGGACCTCAGTCGCCTCAGGAAGTAGAGACGGCTCTGATCCTTCTTGTAGACAGCCTCAGTGCTCTTTGACCAGTCCAGTTTATTGTCAATTCGTATCCCCAGGTATTTGTAATCCTCCACCATGCCCACACTGACCCCCTGGATGGAAACAGGGGTCACTGGTACCTTAGCTCTCCACAGGTCTACCACCAGCTCCTTAGTCTTTTTCACATTAAGCTGCAGATAATTCTGCTCACCCCATATGACAAAGATTCCTACCGTAGCCCTGTACTCAGCCTCATCTCCCTTGCTGATGCATCCAACTACGGCAGAGTCATCTGAAAACTTCTGAAGATGACAAGACTCTCTGCAGTAGTTGAAGTCCAAGGTGCAAATGGTGAAGAGAAAGGGTATGGGCAGAGATTTCTTCAAATAAGCCTGATTGAAGTTTCGCGTCAATGGTTTTAAAGACTGATTAAAGTCACCAAAATTATTTGGAAGAATTCGAGCTGGACGGTTTTTTGTTTGTTGATGACATCATTCAATATCTCCCGTGCCTGCTTAACGCCGGCATTCAGTGGTCAAGATCACGAGGAACTGTCTTGTATTTAGTCATTAGATGTTTCAGATTGGGGGAACCAGAGTGCGACAAGAGAGCTGAGTCCTAGCAACTCAAAGAGTTTATTCTGAAACACAACTTTGCCGGGTTGAGGGAGAACAAAGTGCCACGGAACGGGGAGGTGCCCCGAAAGATTTAGATTACACAGTCATGTCTGTGAGGTGACAGGATGTTTATTTCTCTATCACTGCAGGCGAGAGCTAAGTTGGGACAGTCCCGTGTAGGTTTGGTGCGGGCCACAGTCCCATCCGTCTCCACGGATTTATGGGGTGAAATCAGCTGAGGTTGCAGGCCGGTAGCCCGGCAGCTGGGTCTCCATCTCCGCAATGCACTGGACGACCAGGCGAAGCGACAGCCTTGAGTTGGGAGTCAAGAGTAACCCAAAGTGAAAAGAATTGAATGGACTGGTGGCGCACGAACCGAGTGGGCGCCAGGCTGTCACAAGATCCCAAGGGCGGGTCGTCAGAGGCCACGATGTCGGTGGCGTGAGAAAAAGATTCGGTTTGGCGTCCAAGCTGCACACTCATAGTCCCATTCAGAAAGTACTCTGCTGCGCCGGAATCCACCAAAGCCTCCCAGGCGTGTAGAGCCGACGGATTGTGGAGAAGGAAAGCGGGAGAGAGACGGGCTATGGTAATGGAACGAGGGGCTGGGGAGAGGCGACTCAGTTGATATTCGATGCGTTGGTGATCGGCTTCACCCTATTGGCTACGCAGGTTTTTGTTTCCTCCACCGACAGATTGTGGAGAAGGACAGCGGGAGAGAGATGGGCTATGGCAATGGAACGAGGGGCTGGTGCGAGGCGACTCAGTTGATATTCGATGCCTTGGTGGTCGGCTTCACCGTATTGGCTACGCAGGTTTTTGTTTCCTCCACCGACGCTCGGTCTCCTGAGGAGGTTAATGAATCTCTCTCTACCCGCGTGGGGTCTGGAGCCATTGGTGATGAGGCTAGTTCCATAAGATCGCGGTCAATACGGAGAGCCAGTCTCATGTGGTTTTAGAGGTCGGTGGGCAACTCCCGTGCAACCAGCTCATCTATTAATTGCTCCGAGAGGCCGCAATGGAAATGGACAAGTGGCTCTTCCGCCATTCTAGCCGAACCCCGGGACGAGGGTCCTGAATTCCACGGGTACAATCCTTGTCGCAGGTGAGGTATCAGATCCACTGCCTCCTCTACGCATCCCGGATGGTCGGAGACCCGGCGCCTGTCAGCGGTGAAACCCCATATCTATTGTAAATGCTGACTTTATTAGCGGTGCCCAGGTCAGAGAAGTCAATAGCAGACTAAGAAGACGATCTTGTTACTGTGTCTAGAATACAGAGAATACTGGATATCGAAGTCTAAGACGCTCTGGGACAGGAAGTTGCAGCATCGGGTTGGAGATCCGTCGAATCCGTTTGGATAGGAGAATCCGCGGTTCAGAGGGAGGACGATTACACGCGTGCAGTCGCTACACCGAGGCGCAGAGTTGAATGAGAGCGGCGGACGGCAGTTATTGGTTTCCTGCTGCTTCCAGATCGTCTGCTCTTGTCGGCGGACGATTTCCTTTAGGCAAACATACTCTTGGATCAATCGAAATTTCACTTATGCTGTCCGGAAATGTAGAGATGTCCAGCACTACTCTCACATTGGGGATAATCACCACATACCTCAGTATTGACCACGATCTGCCGATCAGTGTCCATCTAATGAATTTAATCCCGTAACCCACGCCTCATTTATTTACGATTGCAGAAAGTATCTCGTCCCAGTGAAAGCCTCTCCTTGTGTGCCATTCAGTTCAGAGCACTCAATACAGAATAACATTGTCGCGGAGAAACCACAGAATAGAGAATATTGTGTTATATTTCCAACGGAAGTGCAGGTCAGCTGTTTACATAGAACATAAAACATAGAACATAGAATAGTACAGCACAGTACAGGCTCTTCGGCCCACAATGTTGTGCCGACCCTCAAACCCTGCCTCCCATATAACCCCCCACCTTAGATTCCTCCATATACCTGTCTAGTAGTCTCTTAAACTTCACTAGTGTATCTGCCTCCACCACTGACTCAGGCAGTGCATTCCACGCACCAACCACTCTCTGAGTAAAAAAACCTTCCTCTAATATCCCCCTTGAACTTCCCACCCCTTACCTTAAAGCCATGTCCTCTTGTATTCAGCAGTGGAGCCCTGGGGAAGAGGTGCTGGCTATCCACTCTATTTATTCCTCTTATTATCTTGTACACCTCTATCATGTCTCCTCTCATCCTCCTTCTCTCCAAAGAGTAAAGCCCTAGCACCCTTAATCTCTGATCACAATGCATACTTTCTAAACCAGGCAGCATCCTGGTAAATCTCCTCTGTACCCTTTCCAATGCTTCCACATCCTTCCTATAGTGAGGTGACCAGAACTGGATACAATACTCCAAGTGTGGCCTAACCAGAGTTTTATAGAGCTGCATCATTACATCGCGACATTTCCTTAGTCTTTTTCTGCTCCCATCTTCACTCCCTCGATTGGGCTGGAACGGTGTCAAGAATCTCTTGTCAATGATCTCGCTATCACTCAATACAAACCGCTCTCTATAAGAGTTGGATTTCAGTTATAATGAGTTGGGGAACTCGCAAATGAGTCTTGTGTCCGTGGATATGAGAACAGGCAATGTAAGATACAGGAACTGATATCAGCATCAGTCTGTGAGAGATTCTGTACAGAATCACCGACTGCTAGTGTTACCAGTCATTGTGTTGTTGACAAAGGCTGGGAGTCTGCACAGTCTCCTCTATTTCCATCACCCTCTGTCTGTTTGAACTCTGGGGTATACAGAACCAGTCTCACAGAGTATTGCATCGAAGGTGTCGTCTCCGCTCTTGATAAAAAAAACAGTTACTTAAAGAGCAGTATCTGGGATCAAACTTTTGTACCCAGCGATCTGCCCCCACTCTCCATCACCTCACACTGACCCTTTCCACTATGGAATCCGTCGTGCGAGTGTTTGTTTAAATATTTAGCATGTTACCACCGTTATCACTGGATCCAGTGCCTTTTCTTGTGACTCACTTTTTGAAATAGATATGAAATATACTGCCATTCACTGTAATGGATACTGATGTACAATCTGTTTACTTTCTCTTTATTCTTTGAACTGTTTCAGGCTAAGCGGGAAGCAGCTCATTTCGGAGCAAAAGAAACAACTGAGGTCACTTTGATCAATGATGGCCGTCCCTTGCTGCCAAATAATTAGTTCTTATGAGGAAAAAATTACAAACGTTCGTCCCCGACAGAAATTCACCTGGTGAACTCACTCGCGTCCGAAACAGGCTGACAGGTACTGATCTGCATTTTCTTTCAGAGCTAACTGATGGCCACATGTCAGATCCCAGAAGGTTACCGACGTTAGAGTAAATCAGGTTATGCAGAGGGACAACATAAATGTATTCGTGGATTTCTTCAATGAATTACAGAGACATGATTGCTCATATTCTCACTGACCTCTGTCGTTACTGAAAGTCTTCTCTGCCGTCAGGATTCGAAGGCAATTGCCCCGATTCCTCGCTCTATCAGGATCTAACAAGAAATAATCTGTGAATCATTAATTTTTATTGTTTGTTGTTTGATTGGCGACTAAGATGGAAAACCGGTCGCTCCGGCTCAGCAGAACATCATTTTGACCACATGTCTTTCTGTGATTCGCAATAGCTGCGATGAAACTTTAGGTTCAGAATCGAAATTCTAGCGACACAAAACGTTAAACTATTTCCTTTTACAGTGAACATATTATTATCAATACCATACCACAAAGAAACCATGCCAACAGACAACGCCACGGGAAATTAAAACCATTAATTTAATTTCGCTTTTTGCCGGTGGCGATCCGGATCCCTGATGGAATTGTGCCGGCTGAAAGAGCAAGAATGGAATGAAACCGAACATTACGTAGGACGGGAAGGCTTGGCCTGACGTACATTTTTCTTGGTCAATGACAGAATAAACCTACAGGGAAATATTATCAGCATTTTCATCTCTTCCCTGAATTTCGTTTGTGTCACTGCATAAATACAGGTGTTTGTACAGGAACTGAGCCGGGTGAGTACGTGTCCGGTTTCAGAAACTATGTATGCAGTTGAGTAATAGTCGTGATCAGAACGCTTGCTGAAACCGACAATAAAATGATTCACAGCCGTTGTCAGACTGAGTAACATGAAGATGCCCGATACACTAAACAGTAAAATTATTGACTTTCTTCTGCTTTCCATTTCCGGGTCACGAGAATTCTCATTCTTGTGATTTCGGAATCCTTTTCGGGATTTGCTAGCGACCAAGATATGTCTGACTGTCAACCCATTAAGTAGAAACATTAAACCAAAGGCGCACACTGTACCTAGGAAAACTTTAAATCGGGTGAACGCGACAAATGCTAACGACCTCATGACATCCATATTGAAGTCAATACCCCATGAAATATTATTAATTCTTAGCAGAGGTTGAAGTACAAACAGATAGGGGATATTCTCTGAAGATACCAGGATCAGAATTATTGCTGCAAGGATTTGCACAGTTTTCACTCTGCAGTACTTTGTTTTAAACTTCTGACAACACATGGCAACAAATCGGTCAAAGGTGAAGGCGACTGTGTACCACTTTGACAGATCCAGACTGACAATTATCAGATACGCCAGTGGGGCACGGAAGCTCGTGTAATTCAGAAAGGTATTTGGAAAACGTGGAATTAAAATTTCCCGCAGAACGACGTGGATGACGATGACGGATAAATCTGACACGGCCATGATCATCATGTAGGCGCAGATACATTCAGAAAGTCCGCAATTTCGCCGGGAAAGTATGATAATTGTCAACAGGTTTGCTGTAAAAGTAATTAAAAGAAGTCAGTAAAGGAACAAGTATTCTCCTGTCCCTGCTGCTCATGTGTTCTCCACTCTTTTTTTTAATGAGATGGACCCTTACTGCTTACTGAAGGGCCGTGGACCCCAGAGTGGGAACAGCTGTCACTCCAGCTAGACCCATATAGACCAATGACGGCTAGCCGAGTCACGACACTATGAAAAAGGCTTTGTCAAACACAGATATCTTATGAGTAATTATTTGTAGGATAAGTGTATAAATATATCTTCGAACTAACACTACACCACTACATTCGGAGTGGATCGCTGCCACTTCTTAGATTTGCTGGAGGGAGACGCATGAATGAATTCCGAGCGACCGGGTAAAAGAAAGAGTATTCATACCGAAATACAACATTTGTTTTTTGTTCATTAATTGACAGAAGGTGGGCAGTCAGAGCAAATTCCATTTTTTCCCCTTTATTTATTTTGTTTTTATTATTTCACCCGTTTTCAGAGGTAATGAGGAATGGGGCGCAGTGGAGAGACGGTACTCACATGAAAATCCAACTGGTAAGGAAGGTTCTTCGCTTTCATTGCACAATGCTGATCGGAAGGGTACGTGGAATATCAGGGGTTGGTTTAAGTTCAGAAGTACTGATACTGAAGACTGTAATTTCTCAAAATAATAACAAATAATCATATATCTTTGGTTTCCAAGATTTCGCACAGGTTGTGGCGAGAAAGCAATTGTGTTTCCGGAGATGTTCCCGTCCCATTGTAGTCGAAGCCATTTGGTGAAACAGCGGATCACAGAGATTCTAGACGCAGAATCCCGAAATATTACAGTTTAAAGTGTGTGCATGTACAAGATTGCATGCAGCGTCAAATGGAACAATACATTTACAATAATTTTTTTCAGGGTTTGACGGCCATTCACAAAATCTCCCTTACTGAATGATCTGTTGTCGGCATCAGGGATGAGGATATTCCTTTTGCACAGATCGAGCTGTTGTACCCACGCTCTGCACAGACCGATGTTACTGCACCGCCCAACCTCCCTGGATTATTTAATATCCTTACATGCGGTACTTTACGATGCATTATCTGTACCCACTGCAATATAGAAAAGCAACGAGCTGCGAAATGGTCGGAAACTGTTAGACAATGTGTAACTTTAACTCACCGGGCAAAGCAAAGACCGCTAGAATCGGGTAGCAAACATCTTTCGTCTGTAGCATCGGGGCTCGAGTCATCAACGAATTGCGTTTGAATTTGATTATGTCTTGTCGTTCATGTCAGAGTACAGACGAGATCCTGAAACCCTCCCGTTTTATAGAAAGCCAGAATCCTCAGTGGGTAAAATGTGTGTACAGCTGGTGTTAATTAGAGTCACTTAACAAAAAAGAGGGGATTTTATGGCTCCACGTCGACCGGGTCTAATAAGAATTGCAATGATTCACATTCCAAACGGATCCTATCCCCACCTCCCCCCACCGCAACCCCAGGAAGTGACTCCAGCTCTCGCTCAGTGTTCCTGGAGGGAACATACCTCCAAGCCGATCTGATCTTCCTGCTGCCTCAGATTAATTCAACAAACACGCCATTCCACCATTCAATAAATGGATCTATTATTCTCTGTGGGGATCTCTCGCGCTGAAGTTTATTGTATTGCTTCGGCTATTTTTGCCTACAGGTCTTTGATGATGTATCCTCTTTCCCATTTTTCCTGATGAATCTAACCAAGCGTTAAGGGTGATGGTCCCATCCTAATATTATATACTCGTTTTGATTTCAGACCCTTTCCCACAGAACTGACGGTAACATTCTCTCGTTACGTTAACGTGCTCGCTCCAAACGAGTACACAGGTTCACTCTCCAGCAGTACTGCATATCTCATATTTAATCCGCTGTAGTTAACTCTGCACGATCAATAAATAGTAAGGAAACATCACAAACGATCGGTCAGCACCTCTCGATGGGAAACTGGCGAGCATATTTATGTTGTTTAGACCCTTCCTCCTCTGCACCACATCCTGTCCAGTTACTGTTGATCGGTGCCGCTGCTCTCTTATTGCTGCTCGGCCGGAATCTGAAAACTAATTCATTCAGAGTCCACCGTGTTTAGAAGTGTTGCAGGACAAATGACGGATTTTTACACATTATGATTGTGACCAAATGAGACTGGTTGGTGAATACCGCAGTCTGAAAAGCTTCGATAAATGCAACACAACAGCTGTCCAACACTTCGAAAGTGACTGGTGATGGTTCAGCGTCTCATCAACGGAGATGGTTCGTGTCTAGCCTTGCAGGCGGCCGTTCGACACACTTGTATCATCGGCCACGAGAAAGAAAGTGAAAGGGAAATTGAAACAGCAGTCGGCTACTCAGAACCGTAATCCTGTTAATATACTAACCCTACTCATCTAATCTTGGTTTCTGTTCCAATGACGGAGTGGGATTATTGGGTTTACTCCGACAGCCGGACGATTAGATGTGCGTGTTCCTGTGTCGTGATCAAATAGAGTTACAGGGTTATAGAGGACAGCAGCAGGTATTCGGTCCAACTCTTCTATGTCAACTAAGATGCTCTTCCCAACTCGCCGCATTTACCGGCGTTTGCGCAAAACCTTCTAAACTATTCCAATCTATGGACTCGTGCAACAGTCTTTAAATGTTGTTATGTCCCCTGCCTCAGCCAATTCGCCTGGTTGTTCGTTTTACATAGATACACCACTTGTGTGGAATAGTTGTCAAGCTTTCTGGAAGAAAGAAAACTCTAATGCATTCAATCTAACAAAGGTCCTCATGATTGCACATTTCTCCAATGTCACTCCTTGCCCTCCTCAACGACAAACAACAAAATCACCCCGTGGATTGTCTGGCAGTCCTCTCTGTGCTAGAAACAGTTCCACACACTGCCACTTCACTACATCCAAAAGTATTGTCATCTTTCATATAGCCGGCTAATTAAGGCTGGACATAAAACTCCGATTTGGTGTCACTAGCGTATTGCACATTTGGATCCTGACCTGCCAACTCCTGAAAACCACCGTGACAAAAGCTTGCCTTTCCTGTCTGTCTATATGTGGCAGCACGTTTAGGGAAAAATACACCTGAGCTTTCTCTACACTACCCAGAGCCATCAAATTTACTCTGCATGTCCTATCACGACTCACAGTCTGCGAGTGCTCGTGCAGATTCAATTGTTACATTAACGTGGTCACACCAAATGAGTATCAATGATACTCTGGCGGCGGCATCCACCACGTTTGCCTGGAGGTGGACCACATGGCCGCCGTCCTTCAGCAGCTGCGGTCCCAGCAGGTGCGTACCCTGATGCCGCCTCTTGGTGAGGCCGAGGCCGGGGCCCGGCCCGGGGCCGCCCGCCGTCACCGCACCGTCGGCGGCGTGTAGCCAGTGCGAGGCGGCGGCGGGCGGAGGGGGCGAGGCCCGAGGCCTGAAGCTGGCCTGCCGCTCGTCGCGACCGCCGCCGCCCGCCCCCGCCGCCTGGTACGGCCAGCGTGGCGGCGAGCTGCGAGCCCACTTCCATAGGCCGGTAACCAAGGTGATCATCCCAACGGCGGAGCAGGCGGAAGAGGAGACATCTCCCAACGGCTGCAAAGGCGGATGAGGATGCCCAACAATGGGTAGGGAGGCTTGCGAGCACGCCGCAAGAACTGCCGTAGACCCACAACACTCAGGGCTTGTCTACCTAGCGTGTGAAGTCTGGATTCGGCGGACTGCGCGGAGGAAACCATCACTGGTTCAACGGGCAGAAAGGCGATTCTCAGCAATGCGTCGTGGAGCGCTAAGAGGGCACAGTGAGACACACAGAACACTGCTGGCCATCCACTGCATCCTGACCTATCTCCAGCCGTCTCGACTATGTCTTGCCACTGGGTCCAGATGGGCCGGGACGAGAGAGTGAGGCTGACGACCTGCGCAACTCTCCCTCACTTTAATCCAAGTCAAGCACAAGTCATGACTTCAAACCCAACGCGCAGCCTAAAGTCCTGTGGCGATGGGGGAGTGGCGAAGCGGCAGGTACGGATACACTGGAAGCTGCAGACACAAACCTGCACACAGGCGGCCCAGGGCATAGGGTCGCTCTGTACTGGACCAAAGCAGCAGTTCAGTTCGGCAGCCCCCTGGGTGTCTGAGCAGCCCTCTTTAGGATCGCTCTGCTCACCTCCATGGAGGAAGGGGCTAGAAAAGGTGCGTCAAACATAGTCTGCTTCACTTCACCCTGGCCAGCTTACCGCGGCTGGTGGGGATCCCTCATAGCGGTCGACCTACGACAGTGAAGAAGAAAGTGATGGTGCTCAACCTTGGCACATGGAACGTGAGAACTCTGCGAGATAACGTGAAGGCAGACAGACCAGAGAGAAGAACTGCACTGGTTGCAAAAGAGCTAGCTCGCTACAACGTGGACATAGCAGCTCTCAGCGAAACACGCCTAGCAGACAAGGGCCAGCTGACAGAACGTAGTGGTGGATACACGTTCTTCTGGAGCGGTCGCAGCAGCGCTGAACGACGAGAAGCAGGCGTGGGATTTGCCATCAATTCTAACCTCGCCCGTAAACTCACCAAGCACCCAGAGAGCATCAACGACCGCCTGATGACACTTCAGCTCCCAATTGCAAACAAGAAGAGTGCTACGCTGATTAGTGCCTACGCTCCCACCATGACCAACCCAGATGACATTAAAGACAAGTTCTATGAAGAACTCGACGCCCTCATCTCAGCAATCCCACAGTCAGAGAAGCTCATCGTTCTCGGGGACTTCAATGCCAGAGTAGGGACAGACTCCCAAACCTGGGAAGGGATCATCGGAAGACACGGCACTGGCAAGTGTAACAACAACGGCCTTCTGCTCCTCAAGACATGTGCCACACACGACCTTGTCATCACCAACACCCTGTTCCGCCTACCCACCCGTAAGAAGACGTCATGGATGCACCCACGCTCGAAGCACTGGCATCTGATTGACTGCATCATCACCAGGAAGAGGGACAGGATGGGTGTCAGAGTGACGAGAGCCATGTGTGGTGCCGACTGCTGGACCGACCACCGCCTCATTGTGTCCAAGTTCAGGCTTCACATTCTGCCCATGAGAAGACCCCAAGGGCAGAAGATTGCAAAGAGGCTGAATGTCTCCAAGCTGAAAAGTAGCAGGGTTGCAGAAGAACTCGTCGATGACCTTGAAGGCAGACTGCCAGACACACCACAGGGTGACGGGACCAGCGTTGAGGAACAGTGGACGGCCTTCAGTGACGCTGTCTACACCACCACCCTCGAACACCTCGGATCAGCAACCCGAAGAAAGCAAACTAAGTCTCCATTAATTCCCACGTGGCAGACCAAATGCAAAGATTACTCCCATTGGCAGTCTTAAGACACAAAATGATTCCCAGAGACACAGGATCTACTTTTTACGATCGCAAGTGACCCTCAGAGCGTTATATTCGGGTTACCTTACTTCATAATTTCCATTTGCGCTCACCCCGCCATGCCCCCCCGCCCCATCTATCCCTCTTGCTGACAACTCCCCCTACCTGTCACTTTTCCACCTGGTTTTCACTGCTTTCCATGCGTGTGTTTTTTTCTTCTGTTGGGAACTTCAATACATGGACCGTGTGCAATCAATTTCAGATCATCATGTAATCTGCTCACGGGTAGTGTAGCCGAGTGGTTTCTGTCTCCAGTCTTTAAAGTGAAGGGGCTTCGAATCACAACACAACCACGGCTCGAATGTCCCCCTGTGCTTTTTCGAGAAGCTGTCGTTGGGCGGATGGTCGCAACCGACATTCACCAACCTACAGTTGTAACAGAAATCTCTCATACCTCTGATGATCCCGTACATCGATTCTCCTTCCACCCCAGCGCAGTAAAACAGTGGCTAAGATTGTGTCACTAAATTGAACGTAGATTGTTTTTTACAAGTGGAGTCCTCATGTTGTAATTAATTTTGGAAAGAACTGACCATCCACTCTCCAAACAGACTGGCCGGAGCTCTCATCATTGAAGCCAATCTGTTCTTTACATAGGTTAACCCAGCGTAAAAGAACAGGTCGAGGAGAGAATCTCTCTGTCCACCAAAGTCCGCCCCTCATTGAAACATGCGATAGAAACACCATTACAGTTTCTCCACGTTGCTAAAATTACCTCTGCATTGAACGGAGTCACGTCCACGTTTCACTCACGTAATAAATATGTGCACTGATCTGCCAGCGTAAATTAAAACAATATACTATCCATAATCCCGATAAAACTGTTCCTGCTGTACATGACATTAAATCAAAGGTGGAGTCCCGGCCGATATGCAAGCTATCAGTTACCCAGTGAAACCGCGCGACATGCGATGTACCCAGCATAGGCGCCGCGCCGCAAATGCTTGGAGGACAGTATCAAACTCCACCTTCCAGCACCCTGACATGGGGTTAAACTGGAGGAATTATCCATGTCATTGCGGCTGTCGTTACAGTACAAGGTGAGCGCAGGGAATGAAAACTGAAAGGTCCGGAAATGGGCAATTCCTTAGTTACTTTTCACACTAAACTATTGAAACCTGCAGTTGAGACGATTCCATTCTGGAACAGAATTATAAATCAGTTCTTCCATGTCCAGTATAATCCGATTTCTGACTTGCTTTACCAAGCTGCTGTTAAAGAATGGAGCCCTCCACCAAATCTACTGACATGCCGATTATCAGATCCTTCAGGCTCTCTGTGACCTGCGACCTCTGATGTGACCGACTCAGCACTGCTGTAAAATGCTCACATTCCCGCTCTCCTGTCACACGGGGCTCGCTTCCTGATGGTTATTGTGATTAATATAATTTTCCATCCAAAAGAGGTTGTTTGACTATCCGCAGATGAGTGGGTCTGGTTCAGATACAACGGAGCAGATTGGAAAATGAAGATTAAGATGGAATTAATGAAACATTAGTGTGATCGTGTGTTTAATAATAGCTCGCTTGTGCACTAGGCGGGGCTAAAGACATTGGTTTCTGACTCTACAGATGCTATTTCCTCTTGTTTTCACTATTTCCGTTGTCTATGAATTATTTCCTTCCATTAACGTTCTGGCGAGAGTGACGAGAACGGAAGATTGGCGAAGACTGGCGAAGAACTAATCTACAGCGAGAAATGTCAAAATTACAGCTGAATTATCCTTGAGAGGCGGGGAGCCACCATGTGGTGACTGAAGGACATTGCAGCGGCCGATACGTTTTTTGTTGCAACACACATAAAAGTTGCTGGTGAACGCAGCAGGCCAGGCAGCATCTCTAGGAAGAGGTACGGTCGGGTGTTGTTGGATGTTGCGCCCTGACCAAAACATCACAGCAAATTCGTCGTGAATTTAATAAATATGCCCTATAAAGTTGGCCCTTGTTCCTGAAGTGGGAACGAAGAGTGGGCAAAATTTCGTTTTTTATTGCTTGCGGGCAGAAAAAAATTGTCCTTAAGAGCAGGATGAATAAATAGAGAGTCGGAGGTGCAGGGTGTCTGGTCCGTGCTCAATAGCGTAGAACATTGAGCTCCTGGCAGCGTTTCTGTGGTGTAGTGGTTATCACGTGCGCTTTACACGCGAAAGGTCTCCAGTTCAATCCTGGACAGAAACACCCTTTAGGCTCCAGGATTTAGGAGGCACGTGATCTCAAAGATCCCGGGAACTTTTACGTTCGTATTTACATTTATTATCATGGGTATACCCCTGCGGGAAATTGAAAAGGAATGCTCAAAAATCTCGTGCATAATCTACAGAGCAACGGAATTGGGAACCGTTTTGTTTCGAGACAAGATGATGATGCGAGATCGTATATCGGTATAGAGTTATAGTCACTATATTTTAATATGTCGGTCTTGCTGAGTATTGATGCAACATGTAACTACTTACAGAATATCCCACGCGTGCATGCAGATGAGTAATTAACCAGTGATGTTTTTCTTTTCTTCGTCTTTAACGTCACGAATAAGTTTATATTTCGGTATACACTTTGCCCTGTGACTCAACACATAGCTCCCGATGTTCCCTCGGCACCCTGTTACCTCTATTACATTATTAAAACATAAGGGTCAGTTATCCTCATCAAACCGGCCACTGTTACGTACATTATTCAATGCCTTGATGGCGGACTTACCACTGATGTTCCAATCTGCCCACAGTCGATATGAAATATGTATCACTGAAGTTGCAGAAATGTCAGTCAAAATGTATCCGGAGGTATCAGCAGAATGGAAGGGAGAAAACATAAAACTGTACATCGGAAGTAAAGAGACAGATGGGTGGGGAAATCGCGGTTTAATCGGTGCCGCCCACAGTATTCATGCGCTGTATGGAAATTCCTTCAGTTTGTGTTTTACTTGTAGATTCCTCGCCTGCGTGGCCGCGATTGATGCATTTCACTTACTCGGTCCGGACGTTGTGCCGCTCTTCTGCTGTCTCCGGAATCGGATGACGAGAACATACTCCGCTCGATCTGTCTTTGATATCAGTTCGGTACACTCGAGTATTAATCGACACCGCGCTGTGTTTAAACGTTTCTGACGCGTGTTCTGAAGGAAGGTTTGAAAATCACCTGCTTCGGGATCTGTGCGCTCAACTCCCAGTTCAGAATTTCCGCATGCACCTCCATCCGCCCTTCATCGTTGCGAAGAGACGGAGGCTGAATGGGGAAACTGATAAACATCGCAACTTATAGTGACACTCACACATTTTCCCCTGTAGGCGCATTTGTACTGATCGTTCAAGGAACAGCAGACTTTGGAACAGTTCAGGAGAACTGGAAAATTGGAAATGTCTCTCCACTCTTTAAAGGGAGAGAAACAAAAGACAAGAAATTTTATTCCCATTCCCATTCCCATTCCCATTCTGAACACATCTTAATTCCACGTCCCATTCCCATTCTGATATGTCTATCGACGCCCTCCTCTACTGCCAAGATGAAGCCACACTCAGGTTGGAGGAACAACACCTTATATTCTGTCCGGGAAGCCTCCAACCCAATGGCATGAACATTGACTTCTCTAACTTCCGCTAATACTCTATCTCCCCCTCTAACCCCATCCGTTATTTATTTTTATACACACATTCTTTCTCTCACTCTCCTTTTTATCCCTCTGTCCCCCCTCACTGTACTCCTTGCCCATCCTCTGTTTCCCCCACCCCCCTTTTCTTTCTGCCTAGGCCACCTGTCCCATTATCCTCTCATATCTCTTTTGCCAATCACCTGTCCAGCTCCTGGCTCCATCCCTCCCCCTCCTGTCTTCTCCTATCATTTTGGATCTCCCTCTCTCCCTCCCACTTTCAAATGTCTTACTAGCTCTTCCTTCAGTTAGTCCTGACGAAGGGTCTCGGCCTGAAACGTCGACTGCACCTCTTCCTAGAGATGCTGCCTGGCCTGCTGCGTTCACCAGCAACTTTTATCTGTGTTACAGGAAATGTTAGGCCCGTTAGTCTTCTTCCGTGTTTAGGACGATGTTGTCCATTATTAAGGATGAAGTTTCGGGGCACCTCGAGGCACATATTAAAATAGGGCAAAGTCAGCATGGTGTTCCTCAGGGGAAATTTAGCCTGACAAATCTGTTGGAATTCCTCGAGGAAATAACAGACAGGATAAATGGAGAAGGGTCAGTGGATGTTGCTGGCCTAGAAAATCAGAAGGAATGTCACAGGGTGCAACTCTTGAGGTTTCTTAACAAGAGGAGAGCCGATGGTCTTACGGGAGTTATACTAGCATGGATCGAAGATTGGCTGAATGGCCGGAGGCAGCGAGTGGAATTAAATGGAGCGTTTTTCTTGTCGGCTGCCGGTGACCAGTTGGTGCTTGGACCACTTATTTTCACGTTATATGTCAATAATCTGAATAAGGGGATTGATAGTTTTCTGGCCAGTTTGCAAACGGTATAAATATAGGTTGATGGTTATGTTGTGTGAGTGTTGATCAGCAGGAACTTGGCAGAAGGAACTGAACTGATTAGGAGAGAGATGTAAAATTATATTGGGAAGTGTATGGTCATTCACTTAGGCAGAAGCTATAAAGGCGTGGTCTATTTTCTAAACGGCGAGCATGTTCAGAAAACAGATGTGTAGAAGGAAGCGGGAGACCTGGTACAGGATTCCCGAAAGATCAACTTGCAGGTTGGCTCAGTATTAACGAAGGGAAGCGCAGTGACAGTTTACATTTCGAGAGAACTGTTAAAGGAAAACAAGGATGTAATGCTGAGTCTTTGTAAGACATTGGTCAGACCGCAGTTGGAATCTATTGAGCAGCGTGTGTTCCTTAACCAAAAGCGGGTGTGCTGGCATTGGAAAGCGCCCAGGAGACATTCGCCAGAATGATCCTGGGAATTACAAGGCGAAATATGCAGAGCGTTTAATGACTTTGGGACTACACTTGCTGTAGTTTCGGAGAATGACGCGGGTATCCCATTGAAACATCGAATAATGAAAGGCCTGGAGATAGTGGACATGGAGAGGATGCTTCTTGTCGTGGAGAAGTCTAAGAATAGAGGGAACTAACCCAGAATATAAGGAAGTCATTTTCGAACTGGGGTAAGGAGAGATTTCTGTAGCCTGATGGTTGTGAATTTGTGGAATTTATTGCTACAGATAGCTGTGGAGGCCACGTCATTCGATATATTAACAGTTTCATGATCAGTAAGGGGGTTACATGTGACGAGGAGAAGGCAGGAGAATAGGGTTGAAAGGGATAGTATATCAGCCATGCTGGAACGGCAGAGCAGACCCGATGGGCGGAATGGCCTAATTCCTCTCCAAATGACCAAATTTGGAGACAAATTCCAATTGTGAACATTATTTTTCATGACTCACAAAGCAAACTATCTGGCAAATATTGGAGACTTGGAAGCTTTAAAGTACAGTAATAGTTGAACAGATGGCCCCTCACATAAAGAGGTCACGACGAGGATGGGATTCGAACCCACGCGTGCTGAGCACAATGGATTAGCAGTCCATCGCCTTAACCTCTCGGCCACCTCGTCTGTTCTTCTGTCTCTTGTGTTACAAAATTCTGAATTTCTTCACAGCACTTAGAAACTCCGCTTATGTTCGAAATATTTGTTTTCAGATACCATTTATATTTACTTTGCCTGTGATGCTTACCAGAATTTCTGGATATTGGGAAGAAAGACTTAGTGGGATAAGTGCTAACCATAGGGAAAAACAGAACTAGCTATTATTGGCATTTCAGACGCCACCGCCGTGCTATGCCAAATTGATCGATTCCGTGCGCTGTAGCTCTAAGAAATAGTGTGTTTTGGGTAGTGCAGTGAGATAAAATTATATCGAATTTAGTAAACGTCTAGTAACTTGTTTATCAAATTGTTTGATTTCAAGAAACACATATTATCGTAAATTATCATCTGGCTCCAAAACAACGGCGTTTCGTGTATTGGCAATTATGAGAACCCGATAGCTATTAAATTACAGAAACGCTGAAGAGCACTTAGCTCTGTCTGCGGCAGCAGATCTGAATATCCCAACCTTAACCGACACAATGCGTGGCTGCTCGGTTCTGGTATATGCATATGATATATAAAAAGAAATCACGCCCGATGATGTTTTGAATGAACTGGACCATTTTGCTGATTCCACTCCCAGAATTTAGGGCCGCCTGAAAAGTCAGAGGCGCGTGCCTTTAAGGATGGCTTTTTATGTAAGAGAAACAGAGATACAGAATATTAAATCCTTGTAAATGAAAGTCGCAAAATGTAGTGATATTAACAACATTGGCCGAACGTTCATCTGGACGTGTGTAGCAGTATTGGGCCGGTACCGAATTTAAACGAGAGCCGATGGTGTTACGGCCTGGGGGAAGTATCTGAAGGTGAGACCCTCTTAGTGGAAGCTCCAAAATACCACGAGGGAGGGGAGTTGACCGCTGAAGACACCTCGGTGAGAGAAAGGTCGCGGCGACTGGCCCCTGCAGCCGTGAAGGACGTGTGTGTGGATTATAGGACTCTGACAAGGCGCACTGTCATTGACCTGAATACGGGTCTGACGGCCGAAGACGCGATGGTCTGTCTGAATGGTGCGATGTGGTTTAATGTGCTGGATTTGAGGAGTGGATGTTGCCAGATCCCGATGAGTGAGGCCAATGAGGAGAAGACGGCAGTTATAGGTCCCCTAGGATTCTTCCAGTCCGAAAAGATGCCACAGGGCATATCCGGAGCCCTTGCAACCTTCCCGCGGGGGACGGGGGATGTGGACTTGTTTGGAGTTTTGGTGTATTTGGATGATCTCCTAGCATTGAGATTCACCTTGGAAGACTATGAATTGAGGCGAGTGAGGAATCCCGGGCGACTAGGGATAAACTAAGTAAAACTTTCTTTGGACGAGTGCCAGCTCTGGAGAAGGACGCAGATCCTGAGTGTTTGGCTGAGAGAGGAGATTTGTACCGCTGAACTGAACGCTCAGAAATGCAGGATGGAGACTGAGTGCTACAATTTTGGGACAACCATTGAAGGATTGGAGTCCACGCTCATCAAAGTGGAGACGGGGAAACGGTATTCCGAGCCGAAACTGCGGTCATTACTGATGAATTAATCCAAAGAGACGCTGCAATGACCAACCTTCGAAAGGATCAGCAGAAGCTCAAGAAATCGACCCAGCACAGATTGGAAGAAACTGGTGGTGTAATTGCGTCCCAGATAGAGATGGACACGGAGCGTGGGTCAGAACTGCTGCGACTGCGGGTGGAGGTCGAGGAGTCAAAGAGTCAGAGGACATCTCGATTGCCGGAGGTTGAAGAGGCCGCAGAGGCAGCCCAGGCTAAGTGCTTCCGTTTGGAGAGCATCAAACAGCATTTACCAATCGAGGAAATGGGGAGGAATATGGATTCGAAGGATGGTGTGCTGGTTGTGTGGTACATACTAGGTGAGAGTAAGCGTTCGACACGGACTAGAATGGTCGAGATGGACTGGTTCCGTGCTGTAATTGTTATATGGTTAAATGGTTATAGAAGGAGGTGGGACCATGAGGGAGGTGGTAGGCAGCAGGGGGAGGGGGCAGAGTAAAACTGGGATAGGGGAAAGGCGGGGGCGAGAATTTCCGGAAGTTGGGAAATTCAATATTCATACCAAGGGGCTGGAGACCACCCAGACGGTATATGAGGTGTTGCTCCTCCAACCTGAGTTTAACCTCATCATGGCAGTAGAGGAGGCCATGTATGGACATATCTGAATGGGAATGTGAAGCAGAGTTGAAGTGGGTGGCAACCAGGGGATCCTGTCTATTGTGCTCGACGAAGCAGTCCCCCAATCTGCCTCGGGTTTCACCGATGTAGAGGAGGCCGCACCGGAAGCACTGGATGTAATAGATGACCTCTCATGGTATTTTTTAATTCAAATCAGCCCTGTGTTAAATGTTTAACTATCACAGTGACTGAAGGCAGCTGCAGGTTCATGAGGAACTGTTACTGTCAGATTCTGCAGTTCTTGCGGCTGCTCATCGCACCCAGGACTGAACCCTGGTCACTGAGTATTGGAGGAGTCTGTTCTGCTGATGTTAGCCTTAAACTAGACTGATGTTTAATATTGTGGATCTGTGAAAGATAAATCCGTTCTGTATCAAATCCCGTGTCTCAGGTACTTACTGTATCTACCACACTCACAATGTACACTAGAGAGGTCACTCGGCCCATCTGGTCCCTGCCCAGGTTTCTGTTCCATATCAGTATATGAAAATCTATCCCTGCCGTTCCCCTCTCACTCTCCCTGTGATGACAGGTTGCAACTAGTCACCACTCCGTGGGATAGGAGATTTTCTTTGAATTTCATGGAATCATAGAAATCTACAGCACATTACAGACCCGTTGGCCCACAATGTTTTGTCGACCATGTAACTTACTCTAGAAACTGTCTAGAATTACCCTACTGCATAACCCTCTATTTTCCTAACCTCCATGTATCTATTTAAGAATCTCTTAAAAGACCCTATTGTATCCTCCTCTACCACCATCGCTGGCTGTGCTTTCCACACACACACCACTCTTTGTGTAAAAACTTAGCTCTGACATCTCCTCTGTACCTACTTCCAAGCAGCTTAAACCTATGCCCCCTCGTGTTAGCCATTTCAGCCCTGGGAAAAGCCTCTGGCTATCCACACAACCAATGCCTCTCATCATCCTATACACCTGCATGAATTTCCTGCATGATTGTCTCCAGGCTGAATAAGACGATGAACTCACTGTGGTTTTGATGTTCTTTGGAGCTCTGAACTAAGGTGGTTAAACTCCTCCTTCCCCGCTCTTTTCAACGTTTTCTATCATTTTCACTCATTTCAAAGGACTGTGCCATAGACAGCTGGGTTGTTGCAATGCACTTCTAAAGTCTGACAGCAGACTAGCGAGTGAATCTTCGATGGAGCAGAGGCAGAAACCAAAGAGTTGCCAGCCTGAGTCAGGGCTTTGGGGCTCCAGAAAGAGATGGGGTCTAGAGTTTATGAGGAGGAGGAGGAAGAAGAGGAATCAGACCAGCAGGATGTGGCTACAGAAACATTTGGAAGCTGATTGATTTTTAAAAAGGTGGTTAATGTCTGCAAAATACTGGAGAAAATCAACAGATGAGGCCGCAAATGTGGAGAGGAATAAATAGATAACGATTAGGCCGAGCCCCTTCGGCATGGCTAGACTGTGTACTCCTCTGCTTAGTTGCTGCCCGAACTGCAGAGTTCATCCAGAATAGTGTGTGTGTGTGTGTGTGTGTGTGTGTGTGTGTGTGTGTGTGTGTGTGTGTGTCTACATTTCCAGCAACAGCAGAATCTCTTGTGTTTTATATCTGCATTTTGTAAGAGGATTGTACCTTGGCTCCTGACACGCGAAATGCCTGTTGATATTGAGTATATTATTTATGGAAGCTGCTTTCTGCGTGAAAACAGCTGCTGAGTTTTCTACACACAAAACACAGTGAGGCATGGACATGTAACCGGTGCCTGCAGAAACCTAAAGTCACCGTGATCACCCAGAAAGCGGTGCCTTAAAAATAACGCCCGCGCTGCAGCACCGATTAAATGCGCAGGCGTCAGGGTTGTTGACGTTCCCGAATATCACGCATGCGCGCAGTACACAAAAGGCCGCGGAACGATCAGCTACAGGTAAGAGCATATTCCGGGCGGGGGGTTTCGACTCTGACTGAGGGGCAATTGCTCCTGCCATCGTGGCCCGCAATCCCGGGGCAGTCCTGTTCTCTTCCCTCTCTCTCTCTCTCTCAGCCCCACCATCCGTACACGGGCCCCGGGGAGCTTCCGGCTGATGAGGGAGTGGGAAACGATGCATCTTTCAGACAGAGCTGAGCTCCAGCTGTCTAAGTACAAGGATTAGGAACTCGGGGAAAGGGAACAAAATCTTTTAGATCAGTAGCTGAGAAAATCTCCTTTGTTCTACCTTCAACCACAAACAAAAGAAACTCTGCAAATGCTGGAAATCCAAGCAACACACATAAAATAGGTAAAATAGAACTATTTTCCATAGATGCTGCCTGGCCTGCTGAGCTCCCCCAGCATTTTGTGTGTGTTGCTTGTTCTACCTCCTCTTGTTCTGGACGTTTCTACCCGTGGGAACATATTTTGACCCATTCTGTCCGGTTACATAATGATATCAAACACCTTTGACCTAGGCAACATGTAGCTTTCACATAACAAACGTGCCAGACTCCAATGAGACAGACTGCTGCCCTTCCCTTCATATTCATTGGCATTGCCATCAATGAGTTCACCACCATCAGTCACCTGGGGGAGGGTTCAGGAGAGATATTTATGTACAATACAGAAAATGGTATTACCTGTGTGTATTGTGGCAATGCAAAAGTTGCTGGAGAATTTGCAAGTGGGAAGAAGTGAGTGATATTGGGAAATCTGACTTTTTAAAGTATCATTTTACGAGCAAATCAGATATGGACAGTGTGCAAAATTTCTGTTGAGAAGATCCTTCACTACCCGCTACAGGCCTGCTACATAGGTTGTGTGAGAGTGCAGATGAACATGATCAAACCTAGGGGAGATCAAAGTTCTTATTGATTGTGATTTGCTAGCTGTTAAAGTCAATACCTCTCTATATAAAATTCAGTGTGCACGTTTTTGTTACTGTTAAACATTGCACAGTGCAAGATATTTGCACACACTTGTCATTACAAATTTGAGGGGGCATTGGTGGAAAGGTGGGGAGACCTCCAGTGTCCCTGACACCATCACCTACAAGATGTGTATCCAGCTACACTTTAAGGAGTTGGAACTCAAAATGGATGAATTCCAGATCATCTGGGAGTCAGAAGGGATGATAGATATAACATGAAGAGAGGTGAGTTACACCCAAGGTGCAGGACACAGGAAACTGGGTGAGAGTCAGGAAGGGGAATGAGGTTAAATAGCCATCGCAGAGTACTCTTGTGGCCATCCCTCACAACAGCAGATGGACCACTTTAGAAACTTGTTGGGCGGTGGGGGGGGGGGTGGAATTACCTTGCAGAGGAAAGTCAAAGTGGTGATAGGGGATTAGTTAGTTTGGGAAATAAAACTAGCAGAGGTCTAATATCCTAGTGGTAAGGCTTGCTATTGCTAGTGTGGGGGTGGGAGTGTTGGTTAAAGTAAAGTTGCAGGGGGGTGGGGGGCGGGAGCCAGAATGACAGAACAGATAGTGGAGAGGGTGAATTGAATTGAATTGACTTTATTACATACATCCTTCATATACATGAGGAGTAGAAATCTTTACGTTACATCTCCGTTTCAATGTGCAATGTGTAATTTATAGTAATTTATAACAAATAGTTTGTACATAGGACAGTCTATATAACATAGAAATACAGTTCTATCAGCATGAATTAATCAGTCTGATGGCCTGCTGGAAGAAGCTGTCCCGGAGCCTGTTGATCCTGGCATTTACGCTGTGGTACCGTTTCCCAGATGGTAGCAGCTAGAACAGTTGGTGGCTGTCTCTGTAAATGTCCTGATAGTGGAAAGTTCACATCTACAGATTCGCTGGGCTGTCTGCACCACTCTCTGCAGAGTCCTGCCATTAAGGGAAGTACAGTTCCAAACCAGGCAGTGATGCAGCCAATTAGATTGCTCTCAATATTGCCCCTATAGAGTGTTCTTAGGATTTGGTGGCTCATAACAAACTTCTTCAACTGTCTGAGGTGAAAGAGGCGCTGTTGTGCCTTTTCCACCACACAGCCGGTATGTACAGACCACATTAAATCCTCGTTGATGTTTATGCCGAGGAACTCAAAGCTGTTCACCCTCTCAACCTCAGATCCATTGGTGTCAACAGGGGTTAACCTGTCTCCATTCCTCCTGTTGTCCACAATCAGCTCCTTTGTTTTTCTGATATTGAGGGAGAGGTTGTTTCCTTGACACCAGACAGATGTTGTTCAGACCTAAGACGAAGTCAGCAATCAGAAGGTTGAGCATGGTGCGATGAATGTGCTGAGCTGTGTATATCACAATGCAAGAAGCATTGTAGGAAAGCCAGATGAGCCCAGGGCATGGAATTATGATATTGTAGGCATCACTGGGAGCTGGTTGCACCCAACAGTCTGAGGGATTCAGAGGAACAAATTTGTAGAGAGTTCACAGACTATACCAAGAAACAAAAGTTGATATTGTAAGTGATTATAACTTCCCATATGTAGCCCCCTGGTAAACCTCAGCTCGCTCAACTCGCTTTCATCTAGGGGAAGCAGCCTTCGACCCCGCCAAACTGGGTAATCAAGTTTGTGTGGATGCTGTGGCCAGTTAGAAGATTAGGTTTTGTACCTTCAAATTAATCACGGACATGGACACGTGACCGGGCTCTTCTTGTAGTGTATGGTGCGCTGTCTTCTCCAGCATCTCCGCCTCCACATTCAAGGATCAGTGACATTCCCGCAAAATAACAGACAATACAGCATATGCCATTAAATGATTACAATTTATAGATATTACTGGAACTATAATTAATAGAGATAAAATATAAAAGGAAATAAAAGGCGCCAAACTTATCAAAGTTCACTTCGTGCACAACAGTTGGATCTCAAGTAACAGGGTCTTCTTTCCACCATTCAATCCCCTCCGACCACCTCGACCCGCCGCCTGGGACCAACCACAGTGGTCGACCAGACGCTCCACACGAGTATGTCTTCGTCTCCTCTCCTCGCTGAAGGCCCTGGGCCTTGGACTCTGGCTCGTGGTCCATCCTATCGGCCAGCCCACAGCATCGTGTCCACTGTCTCTGTCCCCATCGTGCCTTCTGCGCCAAAGCCCGCGTATCACACTAGCTTACAGACACACAAGAAAAAATAATGTCTATCCCAATTGGTTAGCAACTGAATACTACTCTCTTTGTAACCCAAACAAGCAGCTAGAGAGAAAACTTTCTCAGCAGTTAACATAACAAAGAAGCCATTTTGGTTACCGTACACAGTAACATAAAAGAAGAAACCCCTTACACATATATTGACTGGGACTCCCATACTGTAAAAGGACTAGTTGTCAAATGTGCCTTAATTAGTATGTAAAATTTCCGATGTTGAAGTGTGCAGTAAGCTATTAGAAAATGGTCCAGGGCTGGTGACTGAAATTAGTGTACGGGAACACGTTATGTCTAGTGATCATAATGCCATGAGATTCCAAGTAAATACGGAAAAAACAGAGGTATGGACCAGGGGTTGAGATTCTAAATTGGAGAAAGTCAATTTTTATGGTATTTGCAAGGATTTGACAAGTGTGGATAGGGACAGGCTGTTTTCTGGCAAAGGAGTACGTGGTAAGTTGGAGTTCTTCAGAAGTGAAATTTTGAGGGTGTAGAGTTTGTATGTGCCTGTCAAAATAAAAGTTGAATTGTAACTAGTGCAGGGAACCTTGGTTTTCAAGAGATATTGAAGCCCCAGATATTTTGTTCCTGTAAATGCCTCAGGCTGTTGGGTGCTACCAAAACACATTAATGACTACAATATCATATTTCCACGCCCTGAGCTCATCTTTCTTTAGTTGTCTTCTGTTGGTTTCTAAAAGCTTCTCAATCTTTTTTGCTCATTATCTGCACTCTCTTTGTTTTTTATGTTGACTTTGGCTTCTCACTTCAGCCATGGTTGTGTCCTCCTGCCTTTCTAATGCTTCCACTTCTTTGGGATGTATCAATCACTCAGCTCCCGAATTGCTCCCCAAAACTCCAGCCATTGCTGCTCTGTTGTCATTCCTACCAATTTCCCCTTCCAATCAAGTTTGGCCAGCTTCCGTGTCACAGAAACATGGAGAAAGTCAGTGCAGAAACATGCCCACTCTGGAAGATCCGAATGGTAATTTATATGAGGAGACAAAATGGATGGGGGAGATTTTACATGGTATTTTTGCATCTGTATTTGCTCAGGGGATGGACACAGAGTCTATAGAAGTGAGGCAAAGTGGCATCAACTTCGTGGACCCTGTACAGATTACAGAGGTGGAGGTGTTTGCTGTCTTAAGGCCAATAAGCGTGGATAAATCACCAGGGCCTGACAAGTTGTTCCCTGGGACCCTGCGGAAGACAAGTGCAGAAATTGTTGGGGCCCAAGCAGAGATACTTAAATCGTCCTTAGTGACAGGTGAGACACTGGGGGATTGGAGGACAGCCAATGTTGTTCTGCTATTCAAGAAAGGCTCTAAAAATAAATAGGAAATTCTACATTGGTGAGCTTGACATCAGTTGTGAGGAAGTTATTAGAAAGTATGTGCAGGAAATCAATATATATTTGGATACATGTGGACTGATTAAGGATAGGCAGCATGGCTTTGTGCATGGTAGGTCATGTCTAACCAATCTTATAGAGTCTCTCGAGGAAGTTATCGGGAAAGTGGATGAAGGCAATGCAGTGGATGTTGTCTACATGGATTTTAGCAAGGCACTTGACAAAGTCACATATGGGAGGTTGGTCAAGAAGGTTCAGTCACTCAGCATTCAAGATGAGATGGTAAATTGGATGAGACATTGGCTTTGGGAGAAGCCAAAGTTGTGGTAGCAGATGGTTGCCTCTCTGACTGGAGGCCTGTGACTAGTGGTGTGCCACAGGGATCAGTGCTGGATCTGTTGTTGTTTGTCATCTATATCAGTAATCTGGATGATAGTGTGGTTAACTGGATCAGCAAATTTGTGGATGATACCAAGATTGGGGTGTAGTGGGCAGTGAGGAAGACTATCATGGCTTGCAGTGTGATCTGGACCAGCTGGGAAATAGTTTGAGAAATGGAAAATGCAATTTAATGCAGACTAGTGTGAACCGTTGCATGTTGGTAGGAACAAGGTCTTACACAGTGACTGGTCGGGCACTGAGGAGTGCTGTAGAAGGAAGGGATCTGGGACTACAGGTCCATAATTCACTGAAAGTGATGCCCCAGTTAGATAGGGATGGAGAGAAAGATTTTGGCACATTGGCCTTCATAAGCCAAAGTACTGAGTACAGGAGATGGATGTTATGTTGACATAGTACAAGACATTGGTGAGGCCTAATCTGGAGTATTGTGTACAGTTTTGGTCACCGACCTACAGGAAAGATATAAAAGAGGTTGAAAGAGTCCAGAGAAAATTCATAAGGGTGTTGCCAGGTCTGGAGGACTTGGTTATAAGGAAAGATTGAACAGGTTAGGTGTTTATTCCTTGGAATGTAAAAGATTGAGGGGAGATTTGATGGAGGTGTACCACAATTATGAGGGGTAAAGATAGGGTAAATGCAAGCTGGCCTTCTCCACTGAGATGGGGTGGGACAACAACAAGAGGCCATGGGTTAAGGGTGAAAGGTGAAATATTGACGGGAACATGACTGGAAACTTCTTCACATAGAAGGTCATCCGGGTGTGGAATGAGCAGACAGCACAAGTGGTGAACGTGACCTCAATTTCAACATTTAAGAGGTTTGTGTAGGTACCTGGATGGTAGGGATATGGGAGTAGGAAGCTTAAATAGTTCAGCACAAACTAGATGGGCCAAAGGGTCTTGTTCTGTGTTGTACTTTTCTATGACTGTAACAAGAACCATAAATAAGATTAATATTCACTCTAATTCCTTTTAACAGACCGACCGTTGATCTCAGCAGCAAATTTTTATATGGCGTTAAAACTGTGGCACTTTAATCTAACAGTGCATAAAAGAAAGTCCCAGCTGCAGGTCAATAAAGGCTATTTGTGTGAGAGTGCTTCAGTCACTGTGGAACGAGACACCCATGTAGCTCAGTGGGAAGAGGGAATAATACCAATGGAGGCACAGATTGGAGATGGCAGAACTGCCCCATTCTTATAGAGACAGGAAAAGCATCAGAGAGATTGATTCCAGTTAACATTTAATCCTAGATACCAGCACTGTGCCAGTTCGAAGATGAGTTCTCTCTCCAACTTGGGTTGAAGCTCACTGTAACAGTGTGATGTCAGATCACACCTTGCTGACTAAAGTGATCTCATCTGAAATGTTGTCCTTCAGCCATTGATGGATTTTGTAAATGTTTTCACAGGTTAAAAACGACAAGGAATTTATCTACAGGAATCTCGAACACAACACCCCAGTTTTTCTGACTCTGTCCAGATATTTAAGAATTGGAGCAAGGGATTCACTCGATCTTCCTTCCTGCTCAGACTGGGCAGGGATTCAGTCAATCATCTGACCGACTGGCATGGCCGTCAATCTACACAGGGGAGAGGCCATTCACTTGCTCAGACTGTGGGAATGGATTCACTGGGTCACCTCAACTGAAGGTACATCAGCAAGTTTACACTGGGCAAGACCATTCACCTGTTCTGTGGGTGAGAAGGGATTCAGTTGGTCTTCCCACCTGTAAGCACACCAGTCAGTTCACATTGGGCAGAGGCTGATCATCTGCTGAATTTGTGGGGAAGGATTCACTCGGTCAGCTGACCTAATGGCTGACCAGCGAGTTCACACCAGGGAGCGGCCATTCACCTGCTCAGACTGTGGGAAGGGATTCCATCAGTCAACCACCCTACTGGTACACAAGTCAGTTCACACTGGGGAGAGGCCGTTCACCTGCTCAGACTGTGGGAAGGGATTCACTCAATCGTCCAACCTAATAGTGCACCAGCGAGTTCACATCAGGGAGAAGCCATTCACCTGCTCAGACTGCAGGAAGGGATTCACTAGGTCATCTGACCTACTGGTGCACCAACGAGTTCACACTGGGGAGAGGCCGTTCACCTGCTCAGATTGTGGGATGGGATTCACTCGGTCATCTAAACTGAAGGAACATCAGAGAGTTCACACCGGGGAATGGCCATTCACCTGCTCAGACTGTGGGAAGGGATTCACTTGTTTATCTAAACTGAAGGTACATCAGCGAGTTCACACTGGAGAGAGGCCGTTCACCTGCTCAGACTGTGGGAAGGGATTCTCTCGGTCATCCAAGCTACTGGCACACCAGTCAGTTCACACTGGAGAGAGACCATTCACCTGTTCAGACTGCGGGAAGGGATTCACTTGCTCATCTAATCTGAAGGCACATCAGCGAGTTCACACTGGAGAGAGGCTGTTCACCTGCTCAGACTGTGGAAAGGGCTTTACTCGGTCACCCGACCTACTGGTACACCAGCGAGTTCACACTGCAGAGAGGCCATTCACCTGCTCAGACTGTGGGAAGGGATTCACTCGGTCACCCGACCTACTGGCACACCAGAGAGTTCACACTGGAGAGAGGCCGTTCAGCTGCTCAGACTGTGGGAAAGGGTTCAGTCGGTCACCCGACCTACTGGTACACCAGCGAGTTCACACTGGGGAGAGGCCGTTCTCTTGCTCAGACTGTGGGAGGGGGTTCACTCAGTCCTCCACTTTACAGAGACACCAGTCTGTTCACACAGGGGAGAGGCCGTTCAGCTGCTCAGTCTGTGGGAAGAGATTCGCTCGGTCATCCAACCTAGAGAGTCATCAGCGAGTTCGCACTGGGGAGAAGCCGTTCACCTGCTCAGAATGTGGGAAGGGATTCACTCATTCATTCACCCTACACAGACATCAGCGAGTTCACACTGGGGAGAAGCTGTTCACCTGCTCAGAATGTGGGAAGGGCTTCACTCGGTCATCCAATCTACAGAGTCATCAGCGAGTTCACACTGGAGAGAAGCCGTTCACCTGCTCAGACTGTGGGAAGAGATTCACTTGGTCATCCCAACTACTGGCACACCAGTCAGTTCATACGGGAGAGGCTGTTCCCCTGCTATGAATGTGGGAAAGCATTTCTGCAATCATCCTGCCTACAGAGACACCAGCGAGTTCACACTGGGTAGAGGCCATACACCTGCTCAGAGATTGGGAAGAGATTCTCTCAGCCATCTCCATCAAATGTGCATCATTGAGTTCACACTGGGGAGAGGCCGTTCACCTGCTGTGAATGTGAGAAGGGATTCACTCAGTAATCTAACCTTGTAACACGCTACCGGGTTCACACTGGGGAGAAAGTTTCAATAAGCTTCATGCTGGATATTTGTCCATCATTGTTTCTCAATGCAATTTTGAGAGTGACTGTCGGTGCTGAACTTGGGGGGGGTGTGACGTCACCTGTGGGGGAGCGCTCGTATTTAAAAGCACCTCAATGGACATTTCTTATGATTTCAGTGGGACAACAACATTAATCACGGGTTTCATCACTGAATCCAGTGTTGTGAGATGTAAAGTCCCCTGTTATGTGTCCGGCTGTGCCGTGTTGTTGGTGGAGTGGGCAGCGTGGTGTTTGTCTCGATTCGGGTCACAACACCAGAATTGCCAGCGGGGTCCACACACAGTGTATTAGTGACCAGAAAACCTCTCGTCCCTGCAGTCTTTGTCTCCTGGTAAACTCAACACCCTGACAATGTGGATCATAGACACCCCTTCCTCTCAGAGTCAGGGAATCATTCAGACAGTGATCAAAGAGAGGAATTATATTTATTGCTCATTAAAGTTCACCCAGATTCGATGTTATTGTTCCCTTTTGTGGGAGGGGTGGGTTTTGGGGGTTGACGATCGGGATGCCGTTCTTTTTTACGGGGGTGGGGTGGGAGTCCGATTTTTTTCGCTCTGAAAGCCTTTTTCTTTCTTTGTTTCGTGACTCTCTGGAAGAGAAAAAAAAACTCAGAGTTGTTTATGGATACCTGCTTTGATAATAAATTAACCTTTGAACTATCCGTCCCGAGAGGGACTTCCCGTGTCCAAACATTTTCATTCCCCTTCCCATTCCGACGTGTCAACCCATCGTCTCCTCTTGTGCCAAGATGAGGCCACCCTCAGGGTCCAGGATCAGCACCTTATATTCCGTCTGGGTTCGTTTTCTCTTTCTTCTTTCTTTTCTTTCTTCTCTCTCTCTCTCTCTCTCTCTCTCTCTCTCTCTCTCTCTCTCTCTCTCTCTCTCTCTCTCTCTCTCTCTCTCTCTCTATCTCTATCTCTATCTCTATCTCCCCCCCCCCCCACCGACTTTTCAGCTCAGTGCTTCAACTAATAAAGACAACCATGCCATTTGCCTTCTTAACCACCCGATCAATCTCTGCAGTCTCTTTCAGGGAGCATTGAACTTGGAGTCTAAGATCCCTCTGATCATCAACACTGTTCAGGGTTTTGCATTTCACAGTGTACTGTCTCATACATTCGACCTACCAAGCTGCCAAGATGATCATCACTAATCAAAACTCACTGAGATTTCTCAGGTCCTCTTGAATTTATTGCCAAGTGCACAAGTACGGGAAGGTACAGATACAGAGAAACACTGACTTGTGGCAGCATCACAGGCAAGTACATTCAGATAACACACGGAACACAAATTATACGATTCTCTGTCAGTCACAATCTATAAATACGTTTTATGTCATTAAAAGTATATAAAATACATTGTGTCGTGATCAATATTAAAATGTGCATTTTGTGTCAATAACAGACTTGGAAATGTTGAATTTTGGTCCCTGTCTCCATTCCTCCTGTAATCCACAACCAGCTCCTTTGGTTTTGTGACAATGAGGGAGAGGTTGTTTTCTGGACACCACTGTGTCGGGGTGATGACTTCTTCTCTGTAGGCTGCCTCGTTATTATTTGCGATTAGGCCAATCAATGTAGTGTCGTAAGCAAATTTAATTAGCAGATTGGAGCTGTGGGTGGCGACACAAGTCATGGGAATACAGAGAGTAAAGGAGGGGGCCAAGGAGACAACCCTGCACGTATGAGTGCTGAGGGTCAGAGAGACAGAGGTGAGGGAGCCCACTCTTTCCACCTGCCGGCGATCTGACAGGAAGTCCAGGATCCAGCTACACAAGGCAGGGTGAAGGCCGAGGTCTCTGAGCTCCTTGTTGATACCTCACGCCTTCGTATGGCTACTGCTCTGCCCATGACTGCAAGGAACTGCAGAGAACTTTGGAGAGCAGAGAACATCAGAGAAGCAAACCTCCCCTCCATGGACTCTTCCTACACTTCCCCTGCCTTGGAAAAGCCAGTCATATACTCAAAGATCCTCACAACCCGGACATTCTTGCTGCAAACCTGCTCCCCCATCGGGGAAGAGATACAAAAGCCTTAAAGCGCATACAACCAGGCTCAAGGACGGCTTCCTGTCTGCGGCTATAAGCCAAATGAATGGTCTCCAGTCCGATAAAATGGACTTGATCTCACAATGTAATTCGAGATGACCCTGCACTATATGTCTATCTGCACTGCACTTTCTCTGCAGCCATAATGGTTTGTTACAGTTATTGTTTTGTCGTATATCAGATCAATGTACTGCCGTAATGTATAGATCTGTGTGGATGGTACGTCAGGCAAGATTTTCACTGTAGCTCAGTACATGATAATGATAAACAAATTCACCATTTTAATTGTGTGTAAATATTAGACAGACCGAGCTTCTGCTTTGGAATCACAGAAGGAAACTTAACTGAACTATTGTTATTTCTGAGGAATGCAGATAAATAGAAAAGGCTTCAATCTCGCATTACGATCTGCGGTAACAACTATGAATTGCAATAATGTACATATTAAATTGTTAAATTATATAAATGTTGCAAAACTAGAAATAAAAGATGTAATAAACTCTTTTAATTGTGTGGAAATTCTGGAGCAGAACTTAACTAAACTGTACACATTTATGAGAAGCTCAGAAAAATAGAAATGTCTAAATTCTCAAATGCATGGCTTTGTTTTAAATGTTTAACCATCACGGTGACTGAAGGCAGCTGCAGGTTCATGAGGGACTGTTACTGTCAGATTCTGCAGTTATTGCGGCTGCTCATCGCACCCAGGACTGAACCCTGGTCACTGAGCATTGGAGGAGTCTGTTCTGCTGATGTTAGCCTTAAACTGGACTGATGTTTAATATTGTGGATCTGTGAAAGATAAATCAGTTCTGTATCAAATCCCGTGTCTCAAGTACTTACTGTCTCTACCACACTCACAATGCACACTAGAGAGGCCACTCGGCCCATCTGGTCCCTGCCCATGTTTCTGTTCCATATCAGTATATCAAAATCTATCCCTGCCGTTCCCCTCTCACTCTCCTTGTGATAACAGGTTGTAACTAGTCACCACTCCTTGGGATAGGAGATTTTCCTTGAATTTCATAGAATCATAGAAATCTACAGCTCATTACAGACCCTTTGGCCCACAGCGTTGTGCCGACCACGTAACTTACTTTAGAAACTGCCTAGAGTTACCCTACCACATAGCCCTCTATTTTCCCGAGCTCCATGTACCTATCTACAAGTCTCTTAAAAGACCCGATTGTATCCACCTCTACCACCGTCGATGGCAATGCATTCCACACACACACCAAACACTTTGTTTATAAAACTTAGCTCTTCCACCTTCTCTGCAACTACTTCTAGGCAGCTTAAACCTGTGCCCCCTCGTGTTAGCCGTTTCAGCCCTGGAAAAAAAGCCTCTGGCTATCCACACGACTAATGCCTCTCATCATCCTATACACCTGCATGAATTTCTTGCATGCTTCTCTCCAGGCTGAATAACGCGATGAGCTCACTGTGGTTTTGACGTTCTTCAGGGCTCTGGACTAAGGTGGTTAAGCTCCTTCTTCCCTGCTCTTTTCAAAGTTTTCTGTCATTTTCACTAATTTCAAAGGTCTGTGCCTCAGACAGCTGGGTTGTTGCAATGCACCTCTAAAGTCTGACAGCAGACTAGCAAGTGAATCTTCGATGGTGCAGAGTCAGAAACCAAAGAGTTACCACCCTGAATCAGGGCTTTGGGGCGCCAGAAAGGAAATGGGGCCTAGAATTTACAAGGAGGAGAAGGGAGAGGAATCAGACCACCAGGATGTGGCCACAAATGAAAGATCAGAAACATTTTGAAATTGTTCGATTGAAAAAAAAGGTGGTTAACCTGTGCAAAATACTGTAGGAAATCAACAGATCGGGCCGCAAATGTGGAGAGGAATAAATAGACAACGTTTAGGCCGAGCCCCTTCAGTATGCCTAGACTGTGTACTCCTCTGCTTAGTTGCTGCCTGAACTGCAGAGTTCCTCCAGCATTTTATGTGCATGTGTCTACAGTTCCAGCAGCAGCAAAATCTCTTGTGTTTCATATCTGCATTTGTAAGAAGATTCTACTTCGGCATGAAACACGCGGAAAGTTTGCTGATATTAAGTGCATTGTTTATGAAAGCTGCCTTCTCCATTAAAAGAGCTGCTGAATTCCGCCCCCCCCCCAAAAAAAACTGAGGTATGAACATGGAACCGGTGTTTGCAGAAATGTTTAATGGCACCGTGATTACCCAGAAAGCTCTGCGTAGGAATTGTCGCCGTCGCTGAAGCGCCGATCGAATGCGCATGCGTCAGGGTTGCGGTTGTCCCGAATATCACGCATGCGCGCAGTACATAAAGGCCTCGGAAAATCAGCTCCAGGTAAGAGATATTCCCCGGTTGCCGGATTCGCAACAATTGCTGTGAGCTCCGGACACCGTGGCCCGCAATCCCGGGACATTCGTGCTCTCTTCCCTCTCTCTCAGCCACACGATCCGTACACGGGCCCCGGGCAGCTTCCGGCTGATGAGGGAACCGATGGATCTCTCAGACAGAGCTGAGCTCCAGCTGTCTAAATGCAAGGATTAGGAACTCGGAGAAAGGGAACAAAATCTTTTACATCAGCTGTTGAGAAATTCACCTTTGTTCTGCCTCCCATCACAAATAAGATAAAATCTACAGATATTGAAAATCCAAGCAACACACACAAAATGCTGGAGGAATTCAGCATTTGTACTGTTTTCCATAATGCTGTCTGGCCTGCTGAGTTCCTCCATCATTTTGTGTGTGTTGGCTGTTCTACCTCCTCTTGTTCTGGACCTTTCTACCCGTGGGGACATGTTTTGACCCATTCTCTCTGAGGACACAATGATATCAAGCACCTTTGTCCTTGGCAACAAGTGCCAGACTCCAATGAGACAGACTACTGCCCTTCCCTTCATATTCACTGGCCGCCAGTCACCTGGGGGAGGGTTCAGGGGAAATATTTATGTACAATACAGAAACTGGTGTTACCTGTGTGTATTGTGACGATGCAAACGTTGCTGGAGAACTTGCAAGTGGGAGGAAGTGGAGTGATATTTGGAAATCTGACTTTTTAAAGTGTCGTTTAGCAAGCAAATCAGATATGGACGGTGTGCAAAAGCTGGTGTGAGAAAATCCTTCATAACCCTCTACAGGCCTGCAACACAGATTGTGTGAGAGTGCAGATTAACTTGATGAAACCCAGAGGATATCAAAGTTCTTATTAATAGTGATTTGCTAGCTGTTAAAATAAATCCCTCTCTATTTAAAGTTCAGTGTGCACATGTTGTTGTCACTGGGTAAAAATTGCACAGCACAAGATTTTTTGGCACACTGGTCATTACAAATTAGAGAGGACATTGGTGGGAAGGTGGGGAGACCTCCAGTGTCCCTGATGCCCTCACCTGCAAGATGTGCATCCAGCTGCAGCTTCGACATACCCACCCCACAGAATCCACAGCCTCCCGTAACTTCCTGTCGTCTATCACGCAGGTCTTAGACGACGGCAAGCAGGAGAGTCTGGATCGGCCACTGACCCTGGACGAGCTGACAGGCTCCATCCGTTCCTTTGGGTCGGGTAAGACTCCCAGAAGTGACAGCTCACCGGCTGAGTTGTACTCGGCTCTGTGGAACTGGATGGGCCCAGACCTGCTGGAAGTGTACAACGCTATGCTTCTGGCCGGCAGTATGTCTGAGTCCATGAGGAAGGGCATCATCACCCTCATCTACAAGCAGAACGGGGAAAGGGAGGACATTAGGAATTGGAGACCCATCTCTCTCCTGAATGTGGGCTACAAGATCCTGTCCAAGGCTATCGCCAACAGGGTCGAGTCTGCTCTAGGACAGGTGATTCACCCGGACCAAACCTGTGCTGTACCGGGCAGGAAAATCTCAGACAACCTCGCACTGCTGAGGGACACCATCGCCTACGTGCAGGACAGGGGGGTGGACACCTGCCTGGTCAACTTGGACCAGGAGAAAGCCTTCAACAGGATATCACACACATACATGGCGGACGTGCTTTCCAAAATGGGATTTGGGGAGGGAATCCGGAATTGGATTAGACTGCTCTACACAGACATCCGTAGTGCAGTCCAGGTCAACGGGTGGGAAACAAACAGCTTCCCCATCAGGTCGGGAGTCAGGCAGGGCTGTCCCCTCTCCCCTGTCTTGTTTGTCTGCCGCATAGAACCCTTTGCGGAAGCCGTCAGGAGGGATGAGGGCATAAGAGGGGTGACGCTGCCAGGCAGTGGAGGGACCCAAGTGAGAACCTCCCTGTGCATGGACGACGTCACCGTCTTCTGCTCTGATCCGAGGTCAGTTCACAGGTTGATTGGCACCTGCGAACAGTTCGAGCTAGCGTCGGGGGCCAGGGTCAACCGCACAAAGAGCGAAGCCATGCTCTTTGGCAACTGGCCCGACCGATCCAGCGTCCCCTTCACCATCAGGTCTGACCACGTGAAGGTGTTGGGGATCTGGTTCGGAGGGGCTGAGGCATGCAACAAGAACTGGCAGGAGCGGACTGCCAAGGTGAAACAGAAACTGGGACAGTGGGGAGGGCGCTCCCTGTCAATAACGGGCAAGAACCGGGTCATCAGGTGTGAGGTGCTCTCAGGGCTGCTGCACTTGGCGCAGGTGTGGCCCGTCCCCCGCTCCAACAGCTCGGAAATCACCCGAGCTGTCTTCAGGTTCGTCTGGGGATCCAAGATGGAGCGGGTGAGATGGACTGTCATGCACAAGTCCCTGGACAATGGGGGCAAGAACGTCCCCAATGTCGCCCTCACCCTAATGGCCAGCTTCGTATGTGGCTGCATCAGGTTGTGTGTAGAACCCAGGTATGTGGGCACCAAGTACCACTATGTGCCCAGGCTCTACCTGTCGCCCTGGCTACGAAGGATGGGTCTGGCCCCACTCCCGCGCAACGCCCCAGTCAGCTGGTCGTTGCTGGCATACCTGTCCTACGTAGCAGAGTTCTTCCAGGAGAACGCCTTTGACCACGGGGCCATCAGGCAGTGGTCGGCACGTAATGTCCTGCAGGCACTGCAGGAGAAGGACGTGATGGACACAGTGGTGTGGTTCCCTAAGCAGACCGTCCAGTTCATCTGGCAAAATGCCTCATCGCCAGATCTCACCAACAGGCACCAAGACCTCGCCTGGCTGGCGGTGAGAGGGACCCTCCCAGTCAGAGCCCTCCTATATGCCCGGAACGTCGTCTCCGCACCCCACTGCCCACGGGAGGACTGCAGTGAGGAGGAGTCTGTGACAGTTCGCAGAGAGGGTGTGGAGGAGGATGGACGGGCTAGTGTCACGTTTCATCCCCAGCAGCTGCGTAACAGAGGACTCTGTGATCTACGGGCTGTTCCCGGGGACGCACACGGAGACCAACATCCGGTGCTGCTGGCAGATCATCAATTCGGTGAAAGACGCTCTTTGGTCGGCCCGAAACTTGATGATCTACCAGCACATGGAGATGTCCGTGGCAGAATGCTGCCGACTGGCACACTCTCGGCTACAGGAGTACGTGCTGAGGGACGCACTGAAACTCGGTGCAGCCACCGCAAGGGCCCGGTGGGGAAGGACCACAGTATAGAGTTCTTCTCCCGTGGGAGTGGGAGGGGCCGGGTGGCGGGGAGTATACCCCTCAACAGTGATACGGTAAGGTGAAGAACTGGAGTGCCACGTGGGTGGCCATAAATATGGATATGTACAGACTATAATGGAAACGTATGTAAAGGATGGGAAGTTATTGAATGGTTTATTGTATATATTTATTTTTGAATATAGTATATTTTGAAACATAAAAAAAACCCTGCACTTTCAGGCATTGGATCTGGTGTTTTATAAGGAATAGGATGGGAGGTAGAAAATAGCATTACTGGTCAGGGATAGTATCACGGCTATGGAAAGGGAGGATGCTGCAGAGGGAGTGTCCACTGAGTCGGCGTGGGTGGAAGTCAGAAATAGGAAGGGATCAATCACTGTGCTGGGAGTAGTCTATAGCCCCCAAATAGCCCTCAGGACACCGAGGAGCAGATAAGCAGACAGAGTTTAGAATGGTGCAGATTTGTAGTTATGGGTGATTTCAACTTTCCTCGTATTGACTGGCACCTCCTGACTGCAAGGGGGAGAGGTGGGGCTGAATTTGTCAGGTGCATTCAAGAAGGATTCCTGACACAGTACGTGGACTGGCTGATGAGAGGAGAGGCCATACTGGATCTAGTTCTGGGTAATGAACCTGTTCAGGTGGTAGACCTCTTGGTGGGGGAGCATTTTGGTGAGAGTGACCACAACTCCCTTAGCTTCAGCATAGCTATGGAAAAGGATAAAAACAGACAAAATGGGAAAGTGCTTAACTGGGGAAGGGCTAACTATGAAGGGATGAGGCAGGAACTAGCGAGAGTAAATTGGAAACAGATGTTCAAGGGTGAAAGCACAGAAGTAATGTGGAGGAAATTTAGGGACCACTTGTGCTGGGTTCAGGATAGGTTTTGTCCCTCTGAGACAAGGAAAAAATGGTAGGAAAAGGGAATCGTGGCTGACGAAACACGTGAGGCAACTCGTCAAGAGGAAGAAGGAAGCATATGTTAGATATAAGAAGCAGGAAGCAGGAGGGGCTTATGAGAAATATAGGGTAGCCAGGAAGGAGCTTAAGGACTTAGGAGAGCTCGAAGGGGGCATGATGAGAAGGCCTTGGCATGTAGGATTAAGGAGAACCCCAAGGCGTTCTATGCGAATGTGAAGAACAGAAGGATGGCAAGAATGAAGGTGGGGCTGCTCAAGGATGAAGAAGACAACATGTGCCTGGAGGTGGGGGAGGTTGGGGAGGTCCTAAATGAATACTTTGCTTCAGTATTTACAATTGAAAAGGATCTTGATCAGGGTGAGGTCAAGTTAGAACAGGCCTGTGTGCTGGACAATGTGGAGTTTAAGGAAGAGGGAGTGTTGGATCTTCCTAAAAACATCAGTAAAGAGCTTTTCCAAATGTTCCCGTTAAATTTTCACTTCCCCACTTATCCATGACCTCTGGTTGTCATCCCACCCAACCTCAGTGGAAAAAGCTGCTTGCATTTACCCTATCTATACCCTTATAATTTTGTATACTTCTCACAAATCCTCAATGCAATGTATAATTTCCTTGTTTATGTTTAAAGCCATTTTTAGGTGTATAAGATGATGAGGGGCATTGATCGTGTGGATAGCCAGAGGTTTCTTCCCAGGGCTGAAGTGGCTAACACAAGGGGGCAGAGTTTTAAGGAGCTTGGAAATAGATACTGAGGGGAAGTCAGGGGTAAGTTTTTTACACAGAGAGTGCTGGGTGCGTGGAATACACTGCCAGCTATTTGTGTGAGAGTGTTTCAGTTACTGTGGGGCCAGGCACCCATGCAGCTCAATGGGAACAGGGAATAATACCAATGGAGAGAGTCAAACTGAGCCAGGTCACAGATTGGCAGAAGTGCCCCATTCTTATACAGACAGGAAGAGCATCAGAATTTGATGGCCATTCCAGATACCAGCACAGTGCCCAGTTAGAAGATGATTTCTCTCTCCAACTTGGGTTGAACTTCACTGTAACAGTGTGATGGCAGATCACACCTTGACAAATCAAGTGATCTCATCTGAAATGTTGTCCTACACCCATTGATGGATTTTGTAAATCTTTTTACAGGTTAAAAATGACAAGGAATTTGTCTGCGGGAATCTCGAACACAACACGCCAGTTTTGCTGTCTCTGTCCAGATATTTAAGAAGTGGAGCAAGGGATTCACTCGATCATCCTTCCTGTTCAGACAGTGGGAATGGATTCAGTCGGTCATTTCAACTGAAGGTACATCAGCAAGTTCACACTGGGAAAGGCCATTCGTCTATTCTGTGTGTGAGAAGGGATTCAGTCAGTCTTCCCACCCGTGGACACCAGAGGCTGGTCATCTGCTGAATTTGTGGGGTAGGATTCACTTGGTCATCTGACCTAATGGCTCACCAGCGAGTTCACACCGGGGAGAGGCCATTCACCTGCTCGGACTGTGGGAAGGGATTCACTTGCTCATCTCACCTGAAAGTACATCAGCGAGTTCACACCGGGGAGCGGCCATTCACCTGCTCAGACTGCGGGAAGAGATTCACTATGTCATCTGATCTACTAAAACACCAGTCAGTTCACACCAGAGAGAGGCCATTCACCTGCTCAGACTGTGGGAAGGGATTCACTCGGTCATCTTACCTAATAGTACACCAGCGAATTCACACTGGAGAGTGGCCGTTCTCCTGCTCGGATTGTGGGAAGGGATTCACTTGGTCATCTCAACTGAAGGTACATCAGCGACTTCACACTGGCGAGAGACCATTCGCCTGCTCAGACTGTGGGAAGGGATTCACTCTGTCATCTCATCTGAAGGAACATCAGCGAGTTCATACTGGAGAGAGGCCATTCACCTGCTCAGACTGTGGGAAGGGATTTGCTTCGTCATCTCCACTGAAGGTACATCAGCGACTTCACACTGGCGAGAGGCCATTCACCTGCTCAGTGTGTGGGAAGAGATTCACTTTGTCAACTGATCTACTGAGACACCAGTCAGTTCACACCAGAGAGTGGCCATTCACCTGCTCAGACTGTGGGAAGGGATTCACTTCGTCATCTAAACTGAAGGTACACCAGCGAGTTCACACTGGGGAGAGGCCGTTCACCTGCTCAGACTGTGAGAAGGGATTCACATCGTCATCTAAAGTGAAGGTACATCAGAGAGTTCACACTGGGGAGAGGCCTTTCACCTGCTCGGACTTTGATAAGAGATTCTCTCAGCCAAATCAACCAAATGTGCATCATTGAGTTCAAACTGGGGAGAGGCCGTTCACCTGCTGTGAATGCGGGAAGGGATTCACTCAGTCATCTATCCTTGTGTAAATCCCGTTTTGGCTAGCAGCTTAATATAGGGGGTGATAGCCCCCCAGCCTGGGAAAACTTAAGAAATCTCATTTGGTTGAATGCTGCGTGATGTGTCCCCTGTTACAAATCAGTACCCCGAAATAACAAAAACAGTACAGAGTATGTGATTATACGATTGAGCTTTATAATTCCTACTTTGACTATAGGGTCAGGAAAGAAAACCAAAAAAAGAAAAGGGGCCCACTCTCTCCATTCATGTCTTCTCATTTCTCCCCGGCAAAAGACTGGGAAAATCTCTCTTCCAGACTCACATGAAAGAACAACATTTCTCTCACTGGATAACCCCGCATTCCAAAATCCTGTTATCTGTAGTCATAACCTAAACATTGCTGCTACAGAGAAACCATTACCTCAGCAGTGAAACATTACAGAGAGGCCATTACATTAGCAGTGAAACTTACAGCTTATTCAGCATATTACACTTGTGACACACTGCCGGGTTCACACTGGGGAGAAAGTTTCAATCGGCTACATGCTGGATATTTGTCCATCACCATTGCTGAATGCAATTTCGAGGGTGACTGTTGGTGCTGAACTCTGTAATTATTGCTGCTGCTCACCACACCCAGTTCTGCACCCTGGTCACTGGGTACGGGGGGACTTTCTTCTGCTGCATATTCACCTTTAATGGGACTGGAGTTTAATATTCTGGATCTGAGACATATAAATCAGTTCTATTTTAAACTCTGTCTCTGGTACTTAGTGAATTTATGACACACCTAGTGTACAGTAGGGAATCAACTCAGGCCGGCTGGACCCTGCCAGTGATTCTGTTCCACGACAGTCCTTTTAAATCCACCCCTGTTGTTCATCTCTCGCTCTCCCTGTGGGATGGGTTCCAAACAGTCACCACTCTGTGGGTGAAGAGGTTTTGCTTGAATTTTCTGCAGACTGAACAAGTCGAGCTGACTGCAGTTCTGTCTGAGATGTTCTTCGCCCCTCAAATCTCTGGGCTGAGGAAGAATGTCATTGGGAGTTAACCTCTTTATTCAGGGTTCATTCCCACATTATGGGTCATTTTCTCTGCTTCTGAAGGGTTGTAAGGAAATACCACTGTCCCCTAAAGACTGAAATCAGAATGGGAAACCATCAGTTGGATGCTCAACAGAACAGGGTCAGAAACCAGAGGCGGGTCTGCACAGGGCAGAGTTTGGGGCTCTGGACGATGGTCGGGGTAAAAACGTATGATGAGGAGAAGGGAATCAGCAGCGGGGCATGGCAACGAATGACAGAGCAACAACATTTGGAAGCTGATTGACAGAGAAAATAATTTGTTTGTCTGACTGGTGACACAAACAATGCCCATGGTGAGGTGCTCCACTGGTCAAGGAACATGTGTGTGTTGGGAATGGTTTTATCTATTGAGGGAGTTGTTCCTGCTTGTTTATCCTGTAATATTATATCCGGATGGTTATTGTGGGTTGTCTTATCTGTAATAATGTATTGATTATCATATAATTTGTAAGATTTGGACTCTAAAACTGGATCGGGCTTGAATTTATGGTGCCTTTATGAAGTGATGAAGGGCATTCTTGAGTTTGTATTTTACAGCAAGATTTTGGTGAATGATATTTACCACTTGATTGTACCTTTGTAATTAATCAGATTGAGTTAAACTGCTGCAGGATCCTGGAATGTGTTGGATTGTGTCTCGTTTCTCTTGGCATTTTCTACACTTGCTGCCTTGTTTGTTTGTATTTCCTGTATTTTTGATTTTTTTCCCCCTTTTGTTAACCAGCTTGTCCTGTATTTCTGGAAGGACTCCCTCTGTTTCTGGGAAGAGGTCTCCAACTCTCAGTCAGGTGCTCGATGCTTCCTTGTCACCATCTCGTCTGCTCAGATCGTTGGGATGTCTCCCATGGAGGGTCATACTCATTCCACTGGTTAATCTTTTCTTCCATAGTGATGATTCCTTTTTCTGAGCTGGTCTCTCATTTAAGTTTTCTGGTCTGTATTTCTTATTGTGATTGCATATACACACCTGGAGTGCCGAATTCTGTTCATTTTTGATGAAAATATATACTTAGAAGTTTTATCTGACTGTTGTGTTTTTTTTTCATGTGTGTTATTTCTCTTCCTCCTTCTGTCCAAGATAGTGTTAATCTAAATGGGTTTGAGTGTAAATAGGCTTTTCTAAGGTTGTTATTTATCTTTGTAAATTTTACTGATTGAAATGGGACCAAGGTATTTTTATATTTAAAAAAAGTCAATGTTGGTTTTGATGAAAGTATTTATTGCCTTTGTTGTATTTGTTAACAATTGAGCTCTGGTTGGCAGGTTTTTTTAAGCTTTGAACTAAATTTTGTCAAAGGTTTTCCCTATTTTTCACTACTTTCTATTTTCTTTGCTTGTTGATATTCCAGATACGTGGGTATCAAGATTCCAGATGAAGGGTCTTGGCCCGAAATGATGATTCCCATCCATAGATGCTGCCTGACATGCTGAGCTCCTCCAGCACTTTGTGTGTGGTTCTCTAGATTTCTAGCATCTGCAGGTCCTCTTGTTTCCCAGATACTTTCATGCTTCTTGAAAGAACAAGCTGGTATTGGGGTTGTGTGGGTCTGTTTTTAAAATATTAAATAACATCATTAGGAAGAGCTGGCATAGGGTTGGAAGGTGTAGAATCTGTGGGTAGAATTAAGGAACAGCAAATGTAAAAAAAAAATCCCTGATGGGAATTGTATAGAGACCTCCAAACAGTAGTAAGTATGTGGGCCACAAATTACAATGGGAGATAGAAAGTGCGAGCCAAAAGAGCAATGTTACAATAGTCATGGGGGATTGTCATGCAGGTGATTAGGAAAATTAGGATGATGTTGGTCTCAAGAGGAGGAATTCCTAGAATGCCTGCAAGATGCTTTTTTAGAGCAGCTCATGGTTGAGCCTGCTTGGGGATCAGCTATTCTGGATTGGGTGTTGTAATGAACCCGAATTAATTAGGTCTCTTAAGTTTAAAGAACCCTTAGGGGCAAGTGATCTTAATATGATCAAATTCACCCTGACATTAGAGAAGGAGAAGGTAAAGTCAGATGTGAAATAAAGTGAACTAGAGAGGCATGACAGCAGAATTGGTCAAACTGGTTTGAGAAGAATACGGGCAGGGATGAAACAGAGCAGCAATGGTTGGAATTTCTGGAAGCAATTCGGAAAGCACGGGATATATAAATCACAAAGAGGAAGTGGTATTCTAAAGGTAAGGTGACAAAACCGTGGCTGATAAGAGAAAACCAAAAAACAACATAAAAACCAAAGAGAGGGCATGGAGCAAAAATTACTGGGAAGTTAGAGGTTTGGGAAGCTTTTAAAAACCAACAGAATGCAACTAAAATAATTAAGAAGGAAAAGATGGAACACATAGGTGAGCGAGCCAGTAATATTAAAGAGGATACTAAATTTTTCTTCAGGTACATACAGTGTAAAAGAGAGGTGGAAACCACTGGGAAATGATGCTGGAGAGGTAGTAATGGGGTGGGGGTGGAAGGTGATGGCAGATGAACTGAATAAGTATTGTACATCACTCTTATCTGTCGAAGACACTGGCAGGAATATGAAAGTCCCAGATGTCAGTGGTCAGAATGTGTAAAGTTACGTTACTCGGGAGAAGTTTCTTGGGAAACAGAGATGGTCTGAAGGTAAATAGATCACCTGGACCAGATGGTGAACACCCCAGAGATCTGAAAGAGGTGGCTGAAGGGATGTGGAGGCATTAGCAATCATCTTTCGAGATCTTACCCCCACTACCCGAAATCTCCTCTCCTCACCCACCCTCCCAACTCCACTCCTGTCCCCGCTTGCAGGGCAACAGTCTGCCGGTGTTTGCCCCCCAATGTGGTGAATCGCCACCACCGTGGGCTCAGACATTTCCACAGATGAGCCCCTCCTGTCCCCACCGGGACAAACATCCTGTCCGCCCCCTCTCTCACCGTCTTCATCCTCTCCCTCCCCGGGGAACCGGCATCAAACCGACGGGCCGAGCGGTCTCCTCCTACCTCTCAGCGATACATCAGACTCCGGCCGCAGGAGACGCTTCACAAACGCCCCAACTTCCCTCGGAGGGAAATGGAAATAAATCAGAAAGCGGACATTTACTTTGGGGTTTGTTCCTCTTTGAGAAGAGATGTCAGCGGGGTAACGCCCTCTCGGCTGGTCCGCCTCCGCTATTGGGCGTAATCAGTGATTGACATCGCTTCGGGCCAATCACTACAGCGCAGCGGAGGTGAGGGGTGGAGGGGTCTCGTGGTCGGTAGCTCAGCCGTTAAACTGCCTCAGCAAGAGCGCAGCAGCGCGTGTGTGACGTCGATTCGCGCGAGGGGAACCATGTGTGACGTCAGGCGGGTGGTGGAGCGCTGGTATTTAAAAACACCTGAATGGATATTTCTTATGATTTCAGTGGGACAACAACATTAATCACGGGTTTCATCACTGAATCCAGTGTTGTGAGATGTAAAGTCCCTGTTATGTGTCAGGGTGTGCCGTGTTGTTGGTGGAGTGGGCAGCGTGGTGTTTGTCTCGATTCGGGTCACAACACCAGAATTGCCAGCGGGGTCCACACACAGTGTATTAGTGACCAGAAAACCTCCCGTCCCTGCAGTCTCTGTCTCCTGGTAAACTCAACACCCTGACAATGTGGATCATAGATACCCCTTCCTCTCAGAGTCAGGGAATCATTCAGACAGCTGATCAAAGAGAGGAATTATATTTATTGGTCATTAAAGTTCACCCAGATTCGTTTGGACGGATTTGATGTGGAGTTCGGGGGTCACAGTGAAAGGGCCGGACGGCCGAACTCTCTCCGTTGTCCAAACATCCTTCCAGGTGAGGCGCCCCTTCACCTGTGAATCTTCCGGGGTCGCCCGTTGTGTCCGCTGCTCCCGATGCGGCTCCTCTACACCGGTGACACCGGCTCCTCCGCAGTTGTGCGGGGTCGGGTTGTTTTTACTGGGGGATCGATGTTATTGTTCCCATTTGTGGGAGGGGTGGGTTTTGGGGGTTGATGATCGGGATGCCGTTCTTTTTTTATACGGGAGTGGGGTGGGAGTTTGATTTTTTTCTCTCTGAAAGCCTTTCTTTTTCTTTCTTTGTTTCGTGGCTCCCTGGAGGAGCAAAAAAAAACCTCTGTTTATCGATGCAAACAACAGGAAATCTGCAGATGCTGGAAATTCAAGCAACACACATAAAAGTTGCTGGTGAACGCAGCAGGCCAGGCAGCATCTGTAGGAAGAGGTGCAGTCGACGTTTCAGACTGAGACTTTTCATCAGGACTAACTGAAGGAAGAGTGAGTAAGGGATTTGAAAGTTGGAGGGGGAGGGGGAGATCCAAAATGATGGGAGAAGACAGGAGGGGGAGGAATGGAACCAAGAGCTGGACAGGTGATTGGCAAAAGGGGATACGAGAGGATCATGGGACAGGAGGTCCGGGAAGAAAGACAAGGGGCGGAGGGGGGGACCCAGAGGATGGGCAAGAGATATATTCAGAGGGACAGAGGGAGAAAAAGGAGAGTGAGAGAAAGAATGTGTGCATAAAAATAAGTAACAGATGGGGTACGAGGTGGAGGTGGGGCCTAGCGGAAGTTAGAGAAGTCGATGTTCATGCCATCAGGTTGGAGGAACAACACCTTATATTCCGTCTGGGTAGCTTCCAACCTGATGGCATGAACATCGACTTCTCTAACTTCCGCTAGACCCCACCTCCCCCTCGTACCCCATCTGTTACTTATTTTTATACACACATTCTTTCTCTCACTCTCCTTTTTATCCCTCTGTCCCCCTCACTGTACTCCTTGCCCATCCTCTGTTTCCCCCATCCCCCTTTTCTTTCTGCCTAGGCCTCCTGTCCCATTATCCTCTCATATCTCTTTTGCCAATCACCTGTCCAGCTCCTGGCTCCATCCCTTCCCCTCCTGTCTTCTCCTATCATTTTGGATCTCCCTCTCCCCCTCCCACTTTCAAATCTCTTACTAGCTCTTCCTTCAGTTAGTCCTGACGAAGGGTCTCGGCCTGAAACGTCGACTGCACCTCTTCCTAGAGATGCTGCCTGGCCTGCTGCGTTCACCAGCAACTCTTATGTGTGTTGCTCTGTTTATCGATACCTGCTTTGATAATAAATTAACCTTTGAATTATCCGCTCCGAGCGGGACTTCCCGGTGTCCAAACATTTTCACTCCGATTCCCATTCCTGTTGCGACGTGTCAACCCATCGCCTCCTCTTGTGCCAAGATGAGGCCTCCCTCAGGGTCCAGGATCGGCGCCTCATATTCCGTCTGGGTACCCTCCAACCTGACGGCATGAATATCGATTTATCCTTCCGGTGAACAAATCTCCCCGTCACCTCTCCATCCCACTCCCTCAATTCCTCTCTGACTTTTCAAGTCCTCTCTCCTGCTGATCACTTCTCTCTGGGTCCACTGCTCCAACCCTTTCTCCTATTCTCCACTCTCCTCTCCTATCAGATATGGGTTCTCGTTCTCTCTCTTTCTCTCTCTCTCTCTTTAGACTGGCCGACTGCCTGTCTGCAGACCGCTCTCTCTCTTATGGTTAAATCCACAGTTAGCGCTGTCAGCCTGTGACTGACGTCATAGTCCCGCCTCCTCACTCCGGCGCTCTTAAAGACACAGTCACAGTCCGACCGCAGGCTCGCAACAGCCGCAACACAACTTCCCGACTTTTCAACTCAGTGCTTCAACTAATAAAGACAACCACGCCATTTGCCTTCTTAACCACCCGATCAATCTGTGCAGTCTCTTTCAGGAAGCGATGGACTTGGAGTCTAAGATCCCTCTGATCATCAACACTGACATCTCCGCAGCCGCATTAAACTCCCCGTCCAAGAAGAACAAAACCCGAAGTAAATGTCCCGCTTTCTGATTTATTTCTATTTCCCTCCGAGGGAAGTTTGGGGCGTTTGTGAAGCGTCTCTTGCGGCCGGAGTCTGATGTATCGCTGAGAGGTAGGAGGAGACCGCTCGGCCCGTCGGTTTGATGCCGGTTCCCCGGGGAGGAACAGAAACATGGAGAAGTTCAGTGCAGAAACAGGCCCACTCTTGACGATCCGAATGATAATTTATATGAGGAGACAAAATAGAAGTGGGAGATTTTAAGTAGTATTTTTGCATCTGTATTTACTCAGGAGATGGACACAGAGTCTATAGAAGTGAGGCAAAGCAGCATCAACTTCATGGAATCTGTGTTTGCTGTCTTAAGGCAAATAAGCGTGGATAAATCACCAGGACCTGACAAGTTGTTCCCCTGGGACCCTGCGGAAGACAAGTGCAGAAATTGTTGGAGCCCAAGCAGAGATATTTAAATCGTCCTTAGTGACAGGTGAGGGACTGGAGGATTGGAGGACAGGCAATGTTGTTCTGCTGTTCAAGAAAGGCTTTAAAAATAAATAGGAAATTCTACATTGGTGAGCTTGACATCAGTTGTGGGGAAGTTATTGGAACGTATGTGCAGGAAGTCAATATCTAAGTATATGGATAGATGTGGACTGATGAAGGATAGGCAGCATGGCTTTGTGCACGGTAGGTCATGTCTAACCAATCTTATAGAGTCTCTCGAGGAAGTTATCAGGAAAGTGGATGAAGGCAAGGCAGTGGATGTTGTCCACATGGACTTTAGCAAAGCACTTGACAAAGTCTCATATGGGAGGTTGGTCAAGAAGGTTCAGTCATTCAGCATTCAAGATGAGATAGTAAACTGGATGAGACACTGTCTTTGGGAGAAGCCAGACTGTGGTAGCAGATGGTTGCCTCTCCGACTGGAAGCCTGTGACTAGTGGTGTGCCACAGGGATCTGTGCTGGATCTGTTGTTGTTTGTCATCTATATCAGTAATCTGGATGATAGTGTGGTTAACTGGATCAGCAAATTTGTGGATGACACCAAGATTGGGGTGTAGTGGACAGTGAGGAAGACTATCATGGCTTGTGGTGTGATCTGGACCAGCTGGGAAAACAGTTAGAGAAACGGAAAAAGGAATTTAATGCAGACAAGTGTGAAGTGTTGCACGTTGGTAGGAACAAGGTCTTACACAGTGACTGGTAGGGCACTGAGGAGTGCTGTAGAAGGAAGGGATCTGGGAACACAGGTCTGTAATTCACTGAAAGTGGTACCCCAGTTAGATAGGGATGGAGAGAAAGATTTTGGCACATTGGCCTTCATAAGCCAAAGTACTGAGTACAGGAGATGGATGTTATGTTGACATAGTACAAGGCATTGGTGAAGCCTAATTTGGAGTATTGTGTACAGTTTTGGTCGCCTACCTACAGGAAAGATGAAAAAGAGGTTGAAAGAGTTCAGGGAAAATTCATAAGGATGTTGCCAGGTCTGGAGGACTTAGGTTATAAGGAAAGCTTGAACAGGTCAGGTGTTTATTCCTTGTAATGTAAAAGATTGAGGGGAGATTTGATGGAGGTGTACCACAATTATGAGGAGTAAAGATAGGGTAAATGCAAGCTGGCCTTCTCCACTGAGATGGGGTGGGACAACAACACGAGGTCATGAGTTTAGTGTGAAAGATGGAATGTTAAGGGGAACATGACGAGAAACTTCTTCACACAGACGGTCATCCGGGAGTGGAATGAGCAGACAGCACAAGTGGTGAATGTGACCTCAATTTCAACATTTAAGAGGTTTGTGTCAGTACCTGGATAGTAGGGATATAGGAGTAGAAAGTTCAAATAGTTAGCACAACCTAGATGGGCTGAAGGGTCTTGTTCTGTGTTGTACTTTTCTATGACTGTGACAAGAACCTTAAATAGTATTAATATTCACTCTAATTCCTTTTATCAGACCGACCGTTCATCTCAGCAGCAAATTTTTATATGTCGTTAAAACTGTGGCACTTTAATCTAACAGTGCATAAAAGAAAGTCCCAGCTGCAGGTCAACAAAGGCTATTTGTGTGAGAGTGTTTCAGTTACTGTGGAACGAGACACCCATGTAGCTCAGTGGGAAGAGGGAATAATACCAATGGAGGCACAGATTGGAGATGGCAGAAATGCCCCATTCTTACAGAGACAGGAAAAGCATCAGAGGGATGGATTCCAGTTGACATTTAATCCTAGATACCAGCACTGTGCCAGTTCGAAGATGAGTTCTCTCTCCAGCTTGGGTTGAAGCTCACTGTAACAGTGTGATGTCAGATCACAGCTTGCTGACTAAAGTGATCTCATCTGAAATGTTGTCCTTCAGCCATTGATGGATTTTGTAAATGTTTTCACAGGTTAAAAACGACAAGGAATTTATCTACAGGAATCTCGAGCACAACACGCCAAATTTTCTGACACTGTCCAGATATTTAAGAATTGGAGCAAGGGCTTCACTTGATCGTCCTTCCTACTCAGACTGGGCAGGGATTCACTCGATCATCTGACCGACTGGCATGCCTGTCATTTTACACTGGGGAGAGGCTGTTCACCTGCTCAGACAGCAGGAATGGATTCACTCGGTCATCTCAACTGAAGGTACTTCAGCAAGTTCACACTGGGACAAGGCCATTCACCTGTTCTGTGTGTGAGAAGGGATTCAGTCGGTCTTCCCACCTGTGGACACACCAGTCAGTTCAGACTGGGCAGAAGCTGGTCATCTGCTGAATTTGGGGGGAAGGATTCACTCAATCAGCTGACCTAATGGCTGACCAGCGAGTTCACACCAGGGAGAGACCGTTCACCTGCTCAGACTGTGGGAAGGGATTCCATCAGTCATCCACCCTACTGGTACACAAGTCAGTTCACACTGGGGAGAGGCCGTTCACCTGCTTGAACTGTGGGAAGGGATTCACTCAGTCATCCAATTTAATAGCGCACCAGCGGGTTCACATCAGGGAGAAGCCATTCACCTGCTCAGACTGCGGGAAGGGTTTCACTCCGTCATCTGACCTACTGGTGCACCAGCGAGTTCACACTGGGGAGAGGCCATTCACCTGCTCAGACTGTGGGATGGGATTCACTCAGTCATCTAAACTGAAGGAACATCAGAGAGTTCACACCGGGGAATGGCCATTCACCTGCTCAGACTGCGGGAAGGGGTTCACTTGTTTATCTAAACTGAAGGTACATCAGCGAGTTCACACTGGAGGGAGGCCGTTCACCTGCTCAGACTGTGGGAAGGGATTCTCTCGGTCATCCAAGCTACTGGCACACCAGTCAGTTCACACTGGAGAGAGACCATTCACCTGTTCAGACTGCGGGAAGGGATTCACTTGCTCATCTAATCTGAAGGCACATCAGCGAGTTCACACTGGAGAGAGGCTGTTCACCTGCTCAGACTGTGGGAAGGGATTCACTCGGTCATCCAGCCTAGACAGTCATCAGCGAGTTCACACAGGGGAGAAGCCGTTCACCTGCTCAGAATGTGGGAAGAGATTCACTTGGTCATCCCAACTACTGGTACACCAGTCAGTTCATACAGGAGAGGCTGCTCTCCTGCTATGAATGTGGGAAAGCATTTCTGCAATCATCCTGCCTACAGAGACACCAGCGAGTTCACACTGGGTAGAGGCCATACACCTGCTCAGAGATTGGGAAGAGATTCTCTCAGCCATCTCCATCAAATGTGCATCATTGAGTTCACACTGAGGAGAGGCCGCTCACCTGCTGTGAATGTGAGAAGGGATTCACTCAGTAATCTAACCTTGTAACACATCACTGGGTTCACACTGGGGAGAAAGTTTCAATAAGCTTCATGCTGGATATTTGTCCATCATTGTTTCTCAATGCAATTTTGAGAGTGACTGTCGGTGCTGAACTCTGCAATTATTGCTGCTGCTCACCACACCCAGTTCTGCACCCTGGTCACTGGGCATGGGAGGAGTTTCTTCTGCTGCACATTCACCTTTAATGGGACTGGAATTTAATATTCTGGATCTGAGACAAATAAATCAGTTCTATTTTGAAGTCTGTCTCCGGTACTTAGTGAATTTATAACACACCTAATATAGAGTAAAGAGGCAACTCAGGCCGGCTGGACCCTGCCAGTGATTCTGTTCCATGACAGTCCTTTTAAATCCTCCCCTGTTGTTCATGTCACGCTCCCCCTGTGGTGATGGGTTCCAAACAGTCACCACTCTGCGGGTGAAGAGGTTCCCCTTGAATTTTCTGCAGACTGATGAAATCGAGCTGACTGCAGTTCTGTCTGAGATGTTCTTTGCCCCTCTAATCTCTCGGCTGAGGAAGAATAACATTGGTAGTTAACCTTATTGACGGCTCATTTCCACATTTTGGGTCATTTTCCCTGCTTCTAAAGGGTTGTTAGAAAACACCCCTGTCCTCTAAAGACTGAAAGCAGAATGGGAAACCATCAGTTGGATGTTCAACGAAGCAGGGTCAGAAACCAGAGGCAGGTATGGACAGGGCTGAGTTTGGGGCTCTAGACGATGTTCAGGGTAAGAACGTATGATGAGGAGAAGGGAATCAGCAACGGGGCGTGGCAGCAAAGAACAGAGTAGCAACATTTGGAAGCTGACTGACTGAGAAAATATCTTGGTTGTCTGACTGATGACCCAAACAATACCCGTGGTGAAGTGCTCCATTGATCAAGGAAAATGTGTGTGTTGGGATGGTTATATCTATTGAGGAAGTTGTTCCTGCTTGTTTATCCTGTAATATTATATCCGGATAGCTATTATGGATTGTCCTATCTGAAATAATGTACGGATTATCATATAATTTGTTAGATTTTGACTAAAACTGGATCAGGCTTGAATTTATGGTGCCTTTATGGATTGATGGAGGGCATTCATGAGTTTGTATTTTAAAGCAAGATTTTGGTGAATGATATTTGCCACTTGATTGTACCTTTGTAAGTAATCAGATTGAGTTAAACTGATGCAGGATCCTGGAATGTGTTGGATTGTGTCTGGTTTCTCTTGGCATTTTCTGCACTTGCTGCCTTGTTTGTTTGTATTTCATGTATTTTTCATTTTTTTTCCCTTTTGTTAACCGCCTTGTCCTGTATTTCTGCAAGGAACCCCACTGTTTCTGGGAAGAGGAATCCAACTCTCAGTCAGGTGCTCGATGCTTCTTTGTCACCATCTCATCTGCTCAGATCGTTGAGATGCCTCCCATGGAGGGTCATACTCATTCCACTGGTTAATGTTTTCTTCCACAGTGATGATTCATTTTTCTGAGTTGGCCTCTCATTTAAGTTTTCTGGTCTGTATTTCTTATCACGATTGCATAGACACACATGGAGTGCTGAATTCTGTTCATTTTTGATGAAAATATATATTTTCTGTTGTGTGATTTTTTTTTCAAGTGTGTTATTTCTCTACCTTATTCTGTCCAAGGTAGTGTTCATCTAAGTGAGTTTGAGTGTAAATAGTCTTAGAAAAGTTTTCTAGAGTTATTTATCTTTATAAATTTTACTGATTGAAATGGGACAAAGATATTTTTATATAAAAAAAGTCAATGTCGGTATTGATACAAGTGTTTATTGCCTTTGTTGTATTTGTTAACTTTGAGTTCTACTTGGCAGGTTTTTTAAAGCCTTGAACGCAATGTTGTCAAAGGTTTTCCCTATTTTGCACTACTTTCTATTTTCCTTGCTTGTGGATATTCCAGGTATGTGAGGATCAAGGGTCCCGATGAAGGGTCTTGGCCCGAACTGATGATTCCCATCCATAGATGCTGCCTGATATGCTGAGCTCCTCCAGCACTTTGTGTGTAGTTCTCTAGAGTTCTAGCATCTGCAGGTCCTCTTGTTTCCCAGATACTTGCATGCTTCTTGAAAGAACAAGCTGGCAGTGGCATTCTGTGGGTGTGTTTGTAAAATATTAAATAAAATCATTAGAAAGAGGTGGCGTATTGTTGGAAGGTGTAGAACCTGTGGGTAGAATTAAGGAACAGCAAGTGTAATAAAAATCCCTGACGGGAATTGTATAGAGACCTCCAAACAGTAGTGAGTATGTGATCCACAAATTACAATGGGAGATAGAAAGTGCGTGACAAAAGGGCAATGTTACAATAGTCATGGGGGATTGTCATGCAGGTGATTAGGAAAATTAGGATGGTGTTGGTCTCAAGAGGAGGAATTCCTGGACTGCCTACAAGATGCTTTTTTAGAGCAGTTCGTGGTTGAGACCACTTGGAGATCAGTTATTCTGGATTGGGTGTTGTAATGAACTGGAATTAATTAGGTCACTTAAATTCAAAGAACCCTTAGGCGCAAGAGATATTAATATGATCAATTTCACCCTGACATTAGAGAAGGAGAAGCTAAAGTCAGATGTGGGATAAAGAGAATTCGAGAGGTATGAGAGAAAAATTGGTCAAAAGTGATTTGCAAAGAGCACAACAGGGATGAAAACAGAGCAGCAATGGCAGGAATTACTGGAAGCAATTCGGAAGGCACAGGATATATACAGTGGCATGTAAATGTTTGGGCACCCCTGGTTAAATTTCTGTTACTGTGAATAGCTAAGCGAGTAAAAGATGACCTGATTTCCAAAAGGCATAAAGTTAAACATGGCACATTTCTTTAATATTTTAAGCAAGGTTACATTTTTATTTCCATCTTTTATAGTTTCAAAATAATGAAAAAGGAAAAGGACCCGAAGCAAAAGTTTGGGCACCCTGCATGGTCAGTACTTAGTAACACCCCCTTTAGCAAGTATCACAGCTTGAAAACGCTTTTTGTAGCCAGCTAAGAGTCTTTCAATTCTTGCTTGGGTAAATTTCTGTGTTCAGTCAATAGCAGCAAAGCACTGACTGTGGAAATTACAAATCAGAATATTATCAGAGTCACAGAGCCCAGCAGCAGTGAAACAGGCCCTTTGGCTCTTCTAGTCAATGTTGACCTGTTTTTGTTTTTACTGCCTAGTTCCAACTACCTGCACCATAGCCTCCATACACCTCCCATCCATGTCATCACCCAAGTTTCTCTTTAGTGTCTAAATCAAACCTATATCCACCAGTTCCACTGGCAGCTCATTCCACACTCCCACCAAACTCTGAGTGAGGAATTCCCCTTCAGACTCCCCTGAAAGAATTCACTTTCACCCTAAACTTATGTCCAATGTGGGGGTGAGAGGGAAGACGGGGTGAAGAGGGAAGTCAGTAAGGGTAGGGGGTGGTCGAGTGCGGAGAGGGAAACAGAGCGGAGAGTTTATACTTAATATCTTTCAGAAAACGTACTTGTTTAAACTTACTTGCTGCAAACCTACTCTCCATACCCTGTACATTCTCAACCAAATTATTGATCGAAATGACAAGTAGCAATGTTCAAACTTCAAAGTAACTTTTATTATCAGAGTACCTATGTCACCACTTACAACCCTGAGATAATTTTTCCTATTGGATCACTTAGCAAATCTATAGAATAGTAACAGGATCAGTGAAAGATCAAGTAGAGCATAGAATTCAACAAACTGTGTAAATGCAAATATAATTACATATCAATAAATAACGACAGCAATGGGGTGTAACCCTGGGGAACCCCACTGGGCCGGGCCTTGAGTCCAATAAACAGCCTCCCACCATCACGCTCTGCTTTCTACCATCAAGACAACTGTCTTTACTTCAGTATTCACCAGTGAGAGAGATCTTAATGTTTGTGAGGGCGTTAACTGGGCTGATGTGCTGGAACATAACCAGCTGAAGAGAGAGAATGTGCTGGAAATTACACGAGCCTGCTTGAAGTCTCTGATGTGACAAAGCATATAATAAAAATAGAGAGTTTGATCTGGTGATATTTAATAAGATATTTGATAAGGTTTACCATGGTTGTGTCCTTCAGAAAGTAAGTAGGCGTGGTCTTCTGGGAATGATAGCTGCAGGATTCAGAATAAGTTTTGACCACAGAAGACAAGGGATGATTACACACAGAGGTGGTGTTCTGAAGAGATCTGATCTCGGACCACACCCACCCCCTCCACTTTTGTGATATTTATAAATGATTTGAATCAGGAAGTGGAAGGGAGGAATTAGTAAATTGGCGGATGATATGCCAGGTTGGTAGAGTTGTGGACAGTGTTACAGATTGTCGTAGGTTACAACAGGACATGGACAGAATGCAGAGCAGAGCTGAGAAGTGATTCACCATGGAAGGACAAATTTGAAAGCAGAGCACAGTGTTAATGACAGGAATGTTAGCCGTGTGGTGGAACAGAACAATGATAGGGTCCAGATCCAATGATCACTCTAAGCTTCTTAGCAAGTTGATAGGGTGATTAAGCAGGGATATTGGGAGTTGCCTTCATTTGTCAGGGGCTTGAGTTTAAGAGCCGCAATCTACTGTTGTAACTCTGAAATCCTGGTTAGATCACACTTGGATTACTGTCTTCAGGTCTGAACGCCTCGTTACAGAAAGGATACGGAATCTTTATACAGGTTGCATGGGATGTTTACCATGACGCTGCTTGGATAAGACATTCTGTACATTCTCTTTGGAGCAAAGGAGGTTGAGAGTCGACTCGATAGATTTGTACAAGATGCGTCTCTACCGAATCAGGGCCATGTGAAGCTGTGGAAGAATGTGGTGGATGGTAGCATGAGCAATCAACGCAGGTCTCAAGTTGTGCTTATGTGATCACTGACACTGGGCGGACAACATCTGAATAGCATTGATCATGGCTGGAGTCATTTGCCTTGTAAAGATAATCTCTGGGAGAAGGCAATAGAAAAGCGCTCCTGTCGAAAAAAAATTGCCAAACAATGAGCGTCATGGAAAGACCATGATCACCGATATCACAGCAAAGAAAGGAAGGTAAGCTGGGACATTGTTAGTACAAGTGGTTTAGAGGCGGCATCCAGGTGGGTTTATCAAATTAGTATGTATATTGTCCAACAGGAGCAGAAGCTGTACTGGATCTGACGTTAGGTAATGAACCTGGCCAGCTGACCGACATTTCAGACCAAACAGCTACCACATCTCCTTAAATTGTACGATAGCAACAGATAAGGATAAACATGGAGTTTGTGAAAGGATGTTAAAATGGAGCAAGTTACATTACGAGAGCTCCGTGCAGTACCTAGGGAGAGTTAATTGGGAACAGCTGCATTTGAGCAAGTCCACAACCAAATGTGGAAGGTAATTAATGTCTAACTGCACAGACTACAGGACAGGTATGTTCCATCAGAAGGAAGGACATGGATGGCAGGGTAAGAGAACCGTGGATGTCGAGGGAGGTCACGCGTGTAGTCCAGAATAAAAATGAAAAATAGGTAAAGCTGAGGAAGCTAGAATCAAACGGTGTCTTGGAGGATTATAAAGAAGCCAGAAAATAACTTAGGAGGGGAGTTGGGAAAGCTAGGATGGACAATGAAATGCCCTTGGTATGCTCTATATACATCAGGGGCAAGAGATAACAAGGGAGAGGGTGGGAAACACACAACGATAAAGTGAGAGGGTGGGGGGAACATTTGCTTGAGTTCAAAGGATGTGGGTGAGGTCCAGAATGAGTATTTTACATCAATATTTACCAAAAAGAAGGACGTGGAGGATGCGGAGATCATTGCCAAGAGTACTATTATGCTGGGGCTTTTTGAAGTATAGGAGGAGACAGTGCTCGGTATCTTAAATAGCAATAAGTTGGATAGGTTCCGAGTGCCTGATGGGATATACCTCAGGTAATTGAGAGGAAAATGAAGAGATTGCTGGGGCCTTGACAAAATATACTTCTGTCCTCCGTAGCCACAGGCCAGGTCCTGGAGGACTGATGAGAATTTCATGTTGCTCCATTATTCAAGAAGGACATCAGGGATAATCATGGAAACTATAGACCGGCAAGTCTCACCTCAGTGGCAGGGAAGGTAGGGGAGTATTGTGACAGATAGGATTCATGAGTATTTGGAAAACCTGATTAGGGAGAGTTAGCATGACCTTTCGTTTGGCAAATTGTGTCTTACTACCTTGATTGATTTTGTTGATAAGGTGACGAGGATGATTGATAAATGTAGAACTATGGTTGCTATTTCACCTCATTTCAGAAAGGCGTTTCACAAGGTCCCACATGGGAGGCTCATCCAGAAGATTAAGATGCATGGCATCAGTGGTGATTTGGCCATTATTGAATTCAGAATTAGTTTGCCCTTTGAAGACAGAAGGTGGTGAATGACTGGACCTATTCTAGCTGGAGCTCTATGATTACTGGTGTTCCGCAGGGATCGGTACTGTGACCTCTGCAGTTTATGATGTATATAACTGACCTGGCTGAAAATGTACAGGGGTATGGATAGCACAGATGACTGGCAAAGAATAGAGTGGGATGTACTGCACATCAGTTGCAGACATGGACAGAGAAATGGCAGATGGGGCATAACCCAGGCAAATATGAGTTCTTGCACCTCGACATGTCAAATGTAAACATACAATACACTGTTAAGTACAAGACGCTGACTAGGTGTTAATGAACAGAACGATCTGGGATTGAAATTCAAACCTCCCTGAAATTGGCTATGCAGGTTGATTATTTGGTTAAGAAGGCATTTGTCATACTTGACTTTCTTACTCGAGACACTGAGTCCAAAAGTCAGGAAGTTATGTGCACCTGATAAAACTCTAGTCAGGCCATATCTGGAGTATTGCGAACCATTGCGGTTGCCTCACTCTTGGAAAGATTCTGAGGCCTTGGAGAGAGTGCAGAAGAGGTTTACCAGGCTATTAGCCCGATTACAGGGCATGTGGTTGGACAAACGTATTGTTTTCTCTGGAGCGGTGGAGTGTGAGGAGCAGTATGATAGAGGTTTATAAGATTATGAGAGGTATATATATAATAGGTCGACTCGCTTCACCTGTGAGTCGGCTGGGGTGATATTCTGCGTCCGGTGCTCCCGATGTGGCCTTCTATATATTGGCGAGACCCGGCGCAGACTCGGAGCCCGTTTCGCTGAACACCTACGCTCTGTCCGCCAGAGAAAGCAGGATCTCCCAGTGGCCAGACATTTTAATTCCACGTCCCGTTTCCATTCTGATATGTCTATCCACGGCCTCCTCTACTGTCCGGATTAAATATATATATATACTTTCTCACTCTCTCCTTTTTCTCCCTCTGTCCCTTTGACTATACCCCTTGCCCAACCTCTGGGCTCCCCTCCTCCCCCTTTTTCTTCTCTCTGGGCCACCTGTCCCATGATCCTCTCATATCCTTTTTGCCAATCACCATCCAGCTCTTGGCTCCATCCTTCCCGCTCCTGTCCTCTCCTATCATTTTGGATCTCCCCCTCCCCCTACCACTTTCAAATCTCTTACTAGCTCTTCCTTCAGTTAGTCCTGGCGAAGGGTCTCCGCCTGAAACTCGACTATACCTCTTCCTAGAGATGCTGCCTGGCCTGCTGTGTTCACCAGCAACATTTATGTGAGTTGCTTGAAATTCCAGCATCTGCAGATTTCCTCGTGTCAGACGGTATCTTTGTTGAGTTGTTGAAATGTCTAATACCAAAGGATCTGCATTTAATGTGAGAGGTCGTACGTTCAAAGAAGAAAGGAAACCCTTGCGTGAAAGGCAAGATCGTTTGCACAGTTTCGGAGTGCCGAGGATGAGAGCCGAGTGTTTTGGTGGAACCATATACAGTAGAGACTTTAAAGAGACTCTTAGATCGGAACATGACTGTGAGGAAAATGGAAGGAGATGGATTTTTTGAAAGAATAATGGATTAGTATCTATAGCCGTTGGATTACAAATTTACTTGGCCACTTCCAGGGAACTATAAACATTGTGGGCCGAAGGGCCTGTTTCTGTGCTATACTGTTCTATGTTCTATGTCTATGTTCTATAACATTGTTCAGTCTACAATGTTTCAATGTAATTTTCATTTCAGTGTGTTACACACCGAGCTCGAGAACTTCTTTTATCATTTTGTCCATCTTTACCAAGGCATTCCTCATTTCCACAAAAAAATTCCCACATCACTCCCTGGTACTGGGAAACTTTCTCCATTACCAGACTGAGAAAGTGTGGGGAAACCCTCCGTGTGGGTTCCTTTCACTGTCAGTTCTGTGACTTGCTGTAGGCAATGAACTTGTTCCGTTACAGACTGAGAGAAAACGACTGGAGAAGACAATATCTTTACCGTGAAGAGACGTCCCAATAACATTGAACACAGGACTAGTCACTGCACAACCTCTTCACCCATTCTGACATTTCTGGGTTCAGTCATCAGCAGTAAAGCACTGACTGTGGAAATTACAAATCAGAATACTATTAGGTTAACAGAGCCCAGCAGCACTGAAACAGGCCCTTCAGCCCTTCTAGTCCCTGCTGACCTGTTTTTATCTTGCTGTTTCGATCCGCTGCATCATCTCCTCCACAAATCTCCCATCCTGTACCGATCAAATTTCTGCTAAATATTGAAATCCAGCCCCAATCAATCACTTCTGCTGGCAGCTCGTTCCCAAATGTCACCATCCTCTGAGTGAATCGCCCCTCAGGTTCCCTTAAACATTTCACCGTTCACCCCAAATCTGGGAACTCTGAAGGACAGAGAGGGACAGATGGAGTGGAGAGAGAAGACAGGTGGTATGTGGGGTGGAGACAGAAGGTGGGAGGGGAAGGGGGAGGCTAAGTGGGGAGAAGGAAACGGAAGGGAGTGTTTATACTTATTAGCTTTCAAAAAAAGTAATTGTTGGAACTTACTTGCTGCAAACTCACTACTCATACCCTGTACATTCACAACCAAGTTATTGATATAGTTGACAAGTTGCAATTGGCGTAACAGCGGGGACCAGCACTAGGCACTGGCCTCGAGTCCAATAAAGATCCTGCCGCCATCACTCTCTGCTTGCTACCATCAAGTCAAATGAGCATCCTGTTAGTCAGCTTTCCCTGGATCCATTGTGATCTAACTCTCCGCGGGAAATTACCATGCTGAACCTTATCAAAGGCCTCACTGATGCACATATAGGCCATGTTCCTGGAACAGGTGGGTCAAAGATCATATGGCACAGATTTAAACAGAGGATGGAGAGGTTTAGAGGGATCTGAGGAAGAGATTTTTCACTCAGAGGGTGGCTGAAATCTGGAACACACTGCCCGAGGTGGTAATGGAGGCAGGTCCCTTCACAACATTACGAAGTGGATGAGCATTGAAACTGCCGAGATACAGTCGGCTATGAACCGAGTGCTGATAAATGGGACCAGTGTAGACAGTGAGTGGATGGTCAGAACAGGTATGGCCGGCCAAAGGCCTGTTTCCGTGCTGTGTGATCCACCACTCCGGACATGACAAATTAACGATGGTGGCACAGCAAAGCATTGATTTCACAAGCCCTCACCCCTCTCCAACCTGAAATAAACCAGATGGCATCCCTTTGTCGCCATTGCGAATATCTGTTTTGTCAAGATAACGTACAGGTTGATCATTTCTGCTAAGCAACTGTTAATTGATGACGCTTCCGTGTCTTCTTCCATTAACATCGCTTCCTTACAGCAAATCAACCCTCTCACTGTGTCAGAATCAGTGATTAAACCGGGCCCAAAACACTGTGCTTTCATTCCTGTACATTGTAACTTGAACCATCTCACTGGGGGTCTGATGGAGACGTACTGCCTACACACGCAATTACATCTGCCCTGCTTCTAACATATCAACCACCCTCGGATTTTTTTTTTTCTGATTCAGTCTGAAGGTGACGGATTATTCAGCTCGTTATAACAGCAACTCACATCATTGTCGCACTCAACGTTCAGAGTTCAAATTAATGTGTCATCGCCACACACCAACCTGAGATTCTTTTTTTTTTCTTGCGTGCTTACTCAATAAATCTATTATAGAATAATTTATCAATGAAAAAACACGCCATCGAGGGCGTACAACCAATGTAGAAAAGTCAACAAACTGTGTAATAATAATAATAATAATGATAAATATTCAGAACATAAGCTGAGGGACTCCTGAAAGTGAGTCCATTGGTTGTAGGAAATTTTCAATGATGAGGCAAGAGAAGTTAAGTGAAGTTTCTGCATTTGGTTCAAAAGCCTGATGTTTGAGGAGTAATAACTGTTCCTGAATCTGCTAGTTTGAGACCTGAGGCTTGTATACTTTCCTCCTGATGCTGTAGCAAGTGGAGAGCGTGGACTGTATGGCGGAGTTCTCTGATGATGGATGATGCTTTTCATGTAGATCTGCCCAGTGGTGAGAACGACTTTATTCCTGATGGATGGGGCCGTATCCAGTTCTTTTCATGTGACTTTCCGTTCAATGGCAATGGTGTTTCCATAACAGGTTGTGTTGTAGCCAGCCAATGTGCTGTCCACTACACATCTATAAAAGTTTGTCAGTTTTAGATGTCATGCCAAATCTCCGCAAACTACTCAGGAAGTAGAGGCACTGGCATGCGTCCTAGGTAACTGCATTTACATTCTGGGCCCAGTCCAGGCCTTCCAAATAGTAACGTTAAGGAGCTCATGGACCTCTGGTTTCCTCCTCTTGAATTTATAAGCAGCTCCTTGGTCTTGCTACTTGGTCAATCTCCTTCCCGTATGCTGATTCGTTACTGCTTTGGATATAATAAGCCTATTTAGTGCAATGTTAATTTTCTCTTCAACCTACGAACAATTGGCATGTGTCATTGATTTCCTTCTGTACATACTAATGCGCATAGGCCACTCACGCTACTCCTGGCGGTAAACTGATTTAAACTTTGCTTGTCAGATTCCCACATCCAGCACGCCCGCTCCATAGAGCTCTTCACCCCACGTTTATCGATCATCTGGCCCTTGAATGTAATCGAAAACTTTGCTTCCATTGGCCATTGTGAGATATTACAAACGCTCACAATCTACCTAGAATATATATTCATGTACTCATCTGAAATGAGATGTTTTCAAAATCTAGCGGGCGTTGGCTATTGCCCAAGAATATTCTGACATTGTCGATGTTTTCAAGTCGTGGATTTCAACTCGCCCGGCTCACTGCCCCACCGGAGTCCTATCGGGGTTATTTTGCAACCACGGCAATACATAGTATACTGTAAGAATTCAGTAGGTCAGGCAGCATCCATGCATGCAAGTGAACAGTCGATGTTTCAATCCGATAGCTTTCATGAGGACTGGAAATGAAGAGGGAAGGAGGAGAATTGACTGATTTTTCAGGTGCAGGTTGTTGTTCTGTAAGACTCGGAGTTCAGGTTCTCTCGTAAGCAGCTGCGTGTTGTAGCACATTTCTGAGAACAGGGTGCGGCTTTCCGACTGAAATCATGTCTAATCCGTTCCTCAAAATACTCACCTTCAGATGTGAGCAAAGTCGCTTTAATATTGTAATTAACCATTTCTGCTGCAGGGACGAACACTTCATACTCTAACATACATTTTGTTTAAAACGAGTCTTTAATTGATGTTAGACTCCAATTTTCTCAACAAAATATTCTTCACGATCCTTTGTGGTTAATCAGCCCATTGCGTCTCAACAACAACATTCTTTAATATATAAAAAAAACAACAACATTATCTGGAGAATGGAACAGTTAAAATTTCCACTTACATTTTCAATGCTCTATATGTAAGTGTGAGGGTGGGTGTGAGGAAAAGGGAGAGAGTGAGGGTGAGCATTGGGCTACAGTTTATGATGAGGCGAGAGCGAACTTCGGGGTGAGTGTGGGGGGCGGTGGTAGTGAGAGTAAGAGTGAGTGTGGGGGGAGGGTGAGCGAGTTTGAGGATGACGTTTAAGGTGAGGTTTAGAGTTAGCGGTGAGAGAGGAAGAGGGCGATGGGGAGTGTAAGCGGAGGGTGAGGTGGAAGGAGTGGAAAAGTGAATCTAAGAACGGTCTCTAGGGGCAACGGAGGGATGAGGAGAAAGTTGACGGGATGGGTATGTGGAAAGTTGATGCAGTTGATGACATTATGGTGAGAGGGAGAGTGGGGAAAAGAGGGAGAGTGAGGGTGGGAGTGGGTGGTGAGTGTGAGTGTTTGAGGAAGCGAGGATAAAGGAATGGTGAAGATCGGTACAGAGGAGGGATGGATGAAAGGGATGTGAGGAGTGGAGGAACGGTGACAGATTTGGTAGGGCAATGAGGCAGTCGGTGTGAGGGAGACGAGCGTGAGGCAGAAGGAGTGAAGGAGTGGGGTAAGGACGAAGGGCTGAGCATGCGCGATCGGTGAGTGAGAAGAGCAGGTAGAGGAAGGAAGGAAACTTGGGCGAGATAGGAGGGGTGAGTTGAGAGGAATGGAGAAGAGGGATGGGTGGGAAGGGGCAGTGAGGAGAGACGGCTGGGAGAGAGAGGCAGCAAACAAGGAGGGATGAATATAGCGAGGAAGGGGAGGTGATGGCAAAGGGCAGGTGGAGGGAGGTCTGGCCAGTATTGTTAGACTAACTATTTATTCATTCCACAGCGAGAATGAAGTTATTCCTGGTTGTTCAGAAGTCACCGAACAAGTTCACAGTGAGATTATGTTTCCTTGTCTCTGTATCGCAAACCCGGGGGTTTGCCACGCACTGTTCCCTTTCTCCATGTCCCACATCGATAGTTTTACCTCACACGATTACCAGTCTCTATATCCCACCGCACACCATTTCCAGTCTCCGCATGCTACATGGGAGTTTTACTGCGCATAATTCCCAATCTGCCACCCTGAGAGGTTTAATGTGCACGGTTGCAGATCTCCGTGCCGAACCGTTAAACTACCGAGACCCATTACTTGGTCTCCCTACTCCTCCCATCCCACTACATATCCAAGTTTCTCAAACAGATGTTAATATCTCTGACATGTCGGGAATGAAAAGATTAAGTTTGGTACGACTAATATTCTGAGCTGCGTGCATTCCATTCCAAGAAGTATTGCATAAAAGGGTATGGGGAGAAAGGGACGTAGAAAGAGTGGGTGGAGGAGAGGGGGGAGGGAGAATGAGAAGGTTGGAGGAGTGGTATGAGACAGATGGAGAAGGTGGGGAGGTGGAGGGAGGAGAAAGGGCGAGCGGTTTAACAGAGAGAATATGAAAGGAAAGTAAAAGGAAGGAGAGAGGCGAGAAAAAAGGAAGGGGAGAGACGATCTGCAGATGAGAGAGCAAGGATTATCGCGAAGGCATAGACCGAGGGTGCTGAGAGAGAGATAGAGAGAGTGGCATTGAGCGGTACGGCGAGGGAGAGAGGGAAGATACAGAGCTTGAAGGACGGTTTATTATCTTCTTTACCTCCCTCCTCCCTTTTGTTGGCAAAATCCCCCACTTATCTCTGAACACTACCACTCTCTCCCCACACCTGTGTCCCTACAAAAGATAATGGGGCTCCATGCTGTCCAGCTCGCAATCGACACCTCGTCTCTATTTGTCCAGCAATTCTGAATCCCACTGCAGCCTTTGCTGGCCAATTTGACAACACCCTTCCCGCTCCACAGCCTGGAGCTGTCCGGGCCTATCCTCTGAGAGGGCGGGAAATCTCGGGACGGGGTTTGGAGACGAGATAGGGAGGGGGCAGCTCCTCCTCATAGCAAACTTCTTCCACGCGCGTTCCACAATTTGAGTACACCATGGCGTGAGTCGCACACAACCTCACCATCCCGTCAGTTATCACTTCCTCCCTCGGTAAAACTTCGGTCCAATTGGAATAGGCGACTTTTAGCAGCGACAGACACCACAAATGTTTCTGGCGGGATGTGGATCAGCAACCATTGCTCGTGAAATGAAACTCGTTTTTCACCATGGGCGAGAGGATTCAGGTGGCAACAGCTGCCCGGGTGGAAAAGCAAAAATCTCTGAATGTTAGTGTTAACAAAATAATATTAATAAATTGTCCTAAATCGAGAAGCTCACTGAAAATCTATGACAGAAGTTGTTCTGATTTCCTCTGGGGGCAAATTGTCGACCGTGTTTGGTTTTGATTTCAGCAGAAAGGCGACTCCCTGTACCGGGGTAGGTGAGGGATGTTCGAGCTGAAACTCGTCCTGCACTGGGAAGCTCTGTTCTCACACAGGGTGGAGTTCAGAACCTTCCAGAACCCAGGATGGATCAAATCCACAGCCTGTGATTCGCTGAATTAAATAAAGAATCTCCGTCCCTTTGGTTGTGATTGAAGAGCAAGGAGGGAAATCGTGAGATTTACACGGAAATCCAGACGGGACCATAAGGCAGCCTTTGATATTCCTGTCTGTGTTTGCTCCACTTGCCGCAGTCCTCTCTGCTCCCGCGGTCGGACATGTCCCGGGCCGCCGAGGGTGTGCAGACCAGAACTGCGGCCGTGTGCGCGTATACCAGCTCAATCAGATCAGTGTATCTGTAATGAACGACGGAGACTATATAACCGAATAAGCTCGGGGGTAGCAGCTTGGACTGAAATCTCTGTGCATGGTGAGCACACCCCTCACCCGGGACGGCACTGAACTCTGTCCGGTTTCAACATCACAGTAAGTGTTGTCTCCGACTCTTCAGAGTTAGGGGGCGTTTACAGAGGGGCTCGGCTGTTTTCCGGACCGGGAAGGAATTCAGTGGGAGAAAGAAGCTCTGAAATGCTTAAGTTACCGAATGAATTATTTACCAAATGGGTTAGGGGAAACGATGTCGTTACCTTCAATCACAAACATAGACCAGTCGGTTTCTACTGAGTCAGTGCAGAAGAAACTTTCACACCGATAGTGATATCCGAAATGTACCATAGGGCAGGGTGCCGTCTCCGATCTCCGATCTCTCTCTCTTTCTATCTCTCTCTCTCTCTCTCTCTCTCTCTCTCTCTCTCTCTCACACACACACACACACACACACACACACACACACAGAGTAAAACTAACTACTCAAAATAACAGAGATCCGTGAAATTTTACTGTGCGAATTGTCTCATTTCAGAATGCCGCAGATCGCTTTATGAAATTACATTAAAAATAATAATACTAAAGCCACAGATGATCGGATGTTGAGGTAAATTAAAATACTGGAAACTCACAAAGTCTGATAGCAATTGTAACAAGGAAACTTGCAGACTGCAGACACTAGGGAACTTTTTTATATATTATCCTGCACCAATAGTTTTTTCTTCTGTAACAAAAATATTTAAATACAGCTTTAAATTAGCTTTGTTCACAGTTGTATGTGAGGGCGAAATGTCGAACTGGCTTGCTTGTCTTCAGCCGTCAGGCCGCTCCCTGCTCTGAGGAATGTCTGCGTGTCGGAGTCCGCCCGGTTGACAGGCAGCCGCTTGCACACAGAAAATCGCGCTGTGAGTCTCACAGAACAGCAACACCGGCCCCTCCCCACAGCTACTAACTGAACTTCACCTGATTGTCTGCTATGCATTTGGAAGAAAAGGACTTGTAAATATATCCACACTGAAACTGAACATTCCATATAACCATATAACAATTCCAGCTCGGAAACAGGCCATCTCGGCCCTTCTAGTCCGTGCCGAACTCTTACTCTCACCTAGTCCCACCGACCTGCACTCAGCCAATAACCCTCCATTCCTTTCCTGTCCATATAGCTGTCCAATTTAACTTTAAACAAAGACATCGAACCTGGCTCAACCACTTCTGCTGGAAGCTCTTTCCACACAGCTACCACCCCCTTAGTAAAGAAGTTCCCCCTCAAGCTACCCCTAAACTTTTCCGCTTTAACTCTCAACTCATGTCCTCTTGTTTGAAGCTCCCCCAATCGCAATGGGGGAAAAAAAAACTATCCACGTCAACTCTATCTATCCCCCTCATAATTTTAAATACCGCCCTCAAGTCCACCCTCAACCTTCTACCTTCCAAAGAATAAAGACCTAACTGGTTCAACCTTTCTCTGTAACTTAGGTGATGAAACCCAGGTAACATTCTAGTAAATCTTCTCTGTACTCTCTCTATTTTGTTGACAGCTTTCCTACAATTCGGTGACCAAAACTGTACACAATCCTCCAAATTTGGCTTCACCAATGCCTTGTACAATTTCAACATTACACCCCAACTCCTATACTCAATGCTCTGATTTATAAAGGCCAACGTGCCAAAAGCTTTCTTCACCACTCTATCCACATGAGATTCCACCTTCGGGTAACTATGCACCATTATTCCTAGATCCCTCTGTTCTTCTGCATTCTTCAATGCCCTATCATTTACCATGCATGTCCTATTTTGATTACTGCTACGAAAATGTAGCACCTCACATTTATCAGCATTAAGCTCCATCTGCCATCTTTCAACCAACTCTTCTAAATGGCCTAAATCTCTCTGCAAGCTTTGAAAACCTACTTCATTATCCACAACTCCACCTATCTTAGTATCATCTGCATGCTTACTCATCCAATTTACCACCCTATCATCCAGATCATTAAAGTTTATGACAAATAATATTGGACCCAGAACAGATCCCTGAGGCACACCTCTAGTCACCGTCCTCCAATCTGACACACAGTTATCCACCACTACTCTCTGGCGTCTCCTATCCAGCCACTACTGAATCTATTTTACTACTTCGATATTAATACCTAACGATTGAACCTTCCTAAGCAACCTTCCATGTGGGACCTTGTCAAAGGCCTTACTGAAGTCCATGTAGACAGCATCCATCGCTTAACCCTCGTCAACGTTCCTAGTAACCACTTCAAGAAATTCAATAAGATTTGTCAAACATGACCTTCCACGCACCTAATCCATGTTGACTGTTCCTGATCAGAACCTGACTATCCGGATAATTATATATACCATCTCTAAGAATACTTTTCACCAATTTACCCACCACTGACGTCAAACTCACGGGCCGATAATTGCTATGTTTACTCTTAGTGAATTAAGAGTACACCTGGCAATTATCTTGGTGAATTAAGTTGAGAATAATTCAGTTTCTGATATTTATTTCCGATCTTTGTTTCAATTTATTACGGCTGTAAGATGACCGGGTGGGTGCTCATTGTTACAGATCACAAGAATGCTGTGTGTGAACAGCAGCTCAAAAGCAAAGAGGCGACGTCGACGTTAAGTGAGGATTCCGAATGTTTTTTTTTTTCAATTTTGATATAAGTTACAAGTAATGCAAAGAGGGTGCGATTGTAAATCAATGTTAGCAGGGAAATCGTGCTACGAAAATAATGAACACCAGAGAGTCTGCAAGAGATGGATGAGATTAGGAACAGTTCTCTAACCAGGTGTTACAATTGCAAAGCAAGCGTGCGAAGAGCTGTTCAGGCAACATGAGTTCCCTTTTAGCGAAATTTGCCGTTTCAGATGAATGATGTTGGTTTTTGTTTGAGACTGTGTTTATTGTGGGTGTTTCTGAGCTGATGTCCTGAAAGTCCTGTCGAAGCAAAGACTTTGTCTGTTCAAGGCCTCGATACATAGCAAACAGTGGGGGGTGACCAGTTACAGAAAGCGGCGGCGGCATTCCGAAGGGTCTCGGCCTGAAACGTCGACTGTACCTCTTCCTACCGATGCTGCCTGGCCTGCTGCGTTCACCAGCAACTTTGATGTGTGTTGCGGAACGAAAGCTTGGGGCAGAAGGCTCAGTGGGCTGGTGGCAAATTTAATCCTGTTATTTTACAAGAAAAGCTCTGACTACAGAGTGATTGCAAACCAATTTAATGAGGTCGGACCAAGACTCGCGGGTATCCTTCTAGAAGCCTCAATAGTTTTCTTTACTATTCAGAAAGCGTCATGTCTGAGTCCGGCCGAATAGCGCTTACAGATGACTGGGTCTGGGTGCTCATTATTACAAATTGCAGGATGCTGTGAAAGAACAGAAGCTCAAAGGGCAGCGCAGATGTTAAGGAAGGAATCCGAATATTCTTCAGTCTTGATATAGATGTAGCGGTAATTCAGAATGGGCGTGATTTTAAAATCAGACTATCGAAATAGTAAACATAAGAGAGTCTGCAGGTTCTGGAAATTTAGAGTAACACATGCTATTTGCCGGAAAAATCCAGAAGTTCAGACACCATCTATGGGAAGGAATTTCTCTACCCGAAACATCGACTGTTTATACTTCTCCGTAGATGCTGCCTGCCCTGCTAATTTGCTAGGGCATTTTGTGGTTGTTATGGGAACAGTGTCAGAGAACCCAAACTCAGATCTCTCGATTGGACGAACGTAAATTGAATTTGAGGGTATACATTTTATATTGACAAACGAGCAATTGCCAAAGCTTTCACTGCTTATAGAGTCTGGCTTATAGTTTCTCAGTGTGTATGTTGCTAACCTACCAGGAAAAAGTTTGTTTGCGTTTGCTTCGCCCTGTGAAACAAATAAGAAATATTGTGAATGTCTCTATGCTGCTGGGTGAGGGATCAGGCTCCTCCCAGTGTGGCTGAGTCAACGGGCCTCCAGCGATCTGCAGCCCCGTCACGGCATTAGCTGGATCTGGAGCGACAGTATGTTTGTGAAACAGGACTGGCGGGGATGTTGTGCGCAGATTTCGGAGTGTCCTGACATGGGCTTTAATACCAGAGTAATGAGGGATTAGACACTGTGTTACTGGGAAGGACGGGCACCTGTAGAACGGGTAATATGCGACTTGGCTCAATGAGCTTTTTCTCCGTCTGTAAGTTTGTCTGTATCTATCTCTTCCTCAGTAACGGCTTATCCCCGCTCCTCCTGTCACGTTACCTTTCCAAACAGCTGTCCCTGTCAGGAAGCAGGACTGGGACCGTTCAGTCCCTCTCCCTATGCTTTGCACTCTCGGGTAGGAGCGGAATGACTCAGTCCATGCCTGGGTACAAATCCCCCTGGACGCCAGGCGCATGCTCCGTATCCAGGGGGAGGCCACCGAGCGAGGTTTATCTCACCTTCCCATTGGCGCCGGGCTTCCTGGGGCATCAGGAAGGACGGGAGGATCCTCAGCTTAGTTAGATACTTCCAGCCTGTGGACACAAAAGGGGAAGAGACCGTTATCAAGCTCCACACCTGAGATCCACCGCTATTCCTCTCAGAGAGGGGATTGTGTCACTGGGGCAGTGGCCAGCGGCCGGTGGTCGAGGAATTCCCGGGACGGGGGAAGGCGTGATGTGCGGATGTGGTTCGACGAGTTCATCCTGGTTCACTTCCCATTTGCTCTCAGAAGTTGCACTGATGGTCAAGTCCTGAGCTTTGCCTTCTGTCACAACATTAATCTGCGAGTAGTTTGTTAACAGCTTAAGTTAAATGCAAATACATTAAAAATAAAACAACAGACCACCAACAGCGATTTTACTTTCACTGCTCTGGGGAGAAACTAAGCACGAAAGTTATGAAATGGGGGAAGAAATTGTGTAGTCGTGCTGTCGCCCAGTTTCCAGTGTCTGAGTCCATGAGCTGATATTCCCGGGGCTGCGACAGCACCGTCCGCACTACAAGTGCCATCTCAGGTTGGTGGGAGCGCGTCTGCTTCAAAAAGCCTCGGATGTCCCTGTGAGCACAGCTCCAAATCGGCAGCGACCAGAGTCCGGCTTTCCGGAAAGTGAAACGAAAAAGGCGGGTTTCCACCATTAACGAGCGGGACAGCGGCATGACTGGCCCACGACGGCCTCCGTCTGTTATTGGGTTCGTCTGTCCCTCTCTGTCCGTCAGTTTGTCATTGGGGAACAAGGAAGACCACAGGAAGTGGCCCTCGACCCGATGGATAAATCGGATTCAATCCCAGAAATGCTATCAGAACTAGATGTCATATTGCAGGCATATATTGTAAATATTTTTGTCTTGGCGGCAGCAGTATAATGCGACGATAAGATATAGGATATAGGGTATGATCCTGCCTGATTCCCAGTTACTGTTCCCACTAAACCTTTCAATACTGTTGAAGTAAGGGCGAATGTTGGGGGGGGGGAGATGACTGTGAGAGTAAGGAGGAGAGTGATGGGGAGAGCAGGTTAGGGGGAACGGCAGGGTGAGTGTGTAGAATGTGGAGACGGTGAAGCTGAAATTGTGTGGGGGCAGGTAGAGAGTGTGGGGGGAGACTGCGGGAGTGAAGGATGGGGAGAGTGAGGGCAGAGGGCGATAGAGAGAGGAGGAAGAGCGATGGACGGAGAGAAGGGAAGAAAGAGTGAGACGTGGGAAGGGAAAGGAGGAGGGACAGAGAGGAGAAGGTTTGTGGAGAGAGGGATAGCAGAGTGAGAGAGATCTAGAAAGAGGAGTGAGAGAAGGACGGAGAGAGTGGGACAGATACGGAGACGGAAAGAAGGGGAAGAGAGAGGGAGGGACAAAGACAGAGGGAAAAGCTGGTAGAGTGATGGAGTGACTGAGAGACAAGAAGTGAGAAGGTAATGGGAGGCGTAGAGTGAGGGGCGTGGGATAGGACAGAGGACGAAGGAAAGGGGAGAGAGAGGAGCGAGAGCGTTGAAGGAGTAAATGTTAGGGAGAGTGAATGACTTGAGTAGTGAGGGAGTGACAGAGGGAATTAGGGAGACTGGAGGGGAATGTGGTATAAATGGTGTGGAGGACAGGATGAGTGAATGGGATGTGGAAGAAGGGGAGTGCATGAGGCGTCGAGGAGGACTAGGTGAGCGAGGGGTGCAGCGAGGAAGGAGTGCATCTAGAATGGTAAGGAGAGAGGGATGAACGAGGAGGAAGGTGAGGAGGGAGAGGCAGTGGCCTGTACAGTGAGGAGGATGTGTGACCGAGTTGGGCGACGAGAAAAGACGGGAGACTGAGAATAACATCAATGATGGAACAGTGTGGGAGCCGGGATTGGGGCAGAAGAAGTGAAGGTGTGGTTTGCGGACGGGTAGGAGGGTGAGCGCTAATCCGATGATGAGAAAGGAGGGTGAGGTTGACGGGTGGCGAGTAGAGTGGAGTGACTTCGGAGGGGTGAGGGAGAAGGTTGGTGAAGAGAGCAGGCTGAAGAGCGGCGGTCAAGAGGTATGGACAAGTGAAAGAGGCCAGAATTATTGGACTAAATATTTATTCTTTCACAGTGGCAAGATGTTCGTCATGGCTTATCACTAGTCACTGAACTAATCCTGCGTGAGACTGCGGTTCCCGGTCTTGGTATCCCACAGTCGAGGATTTTACCACGCACGTTTCCCGGTCGCCAATCTCACATGGGTATTTTTCCGCAAACGATGCACGGTCTCTGGATCCTATCACGCCGGCTTTTTTACGGTGCATGATTGTCATTCCCCCTTTCCCACGCCCGGAGTTTTACTGTGCACGGTTTCCGGTCTCCATATCGAACTGTTAATCCGTCGAGTCCCATTGACCTGACCTCCATCCCCTCCCATCCATGTACCTATCCAACTTTCTCAAACAGATGTTGTTAAGATCTCAGACAAAGTCAGGAATCGAAAGGTAACCAATTTGTGACTAATGTTCTGAGCTGCGTATATTTCAGTGCAAGAAGTATTGAAGGAAAGGTAGATGAGCTCAGGTCGTGGATCAACAGATGGAATTATAATATCGATGCCAATATTGACTTGCAGAGCAGTAGCAGATCAATATTCTGAAGTTCCGTTGTTTCGACGTGACATAGCATGAGGGATAAACAACCCAAGAGTCCGCGGGATTTAGAGGAACAAGTTAGTAGAAGTCACAGAATATTGCAAGAAACATTATATGTTATCATTAGATTTTAACCTTCCACATATGGACTGGAACTCTCATACTGTATATCGAGCAGATATACTGATGACTTTGATTCATATGTTCAGGAAAGCTTCCTTAATCAGTACATTGAATTCCCAAAGAGAGAGTGTGTGATACTTGTTGTCCTAGTAGGGAATGAGACAGGACACAAGTTACAGAAGTCTGTGTGGGAGAACCCTTTGCATTTGGTAATCACAGTGCCATCAGATTCAAAGGAAGTACGGACAACGATACCTCTGCTCCATGGGTTGAAATTCCAAATTGGAGAAATATCAATTTTGATGGTATCAGAAAGGATCTGACTCGTATGGATTGGGTCAGGCTATATTCTGGCAAATGCGAACTTGGTAAGTGGAAGACCTTGAAAGATAGAATTTTTAGAGTTCAAAGTATTTATGAGTCTATCAGATTCATAAATACCAGTTCTTGGGAACCTTGGTTTTCAACAGATATTGAGGACCTGGAAAAGAAAAGAAAATAGGAGGTGCATCGCTGGTGTAAGCAGGTAGGAAAAAAGTGAGGTGCTAATGGAGTCGAGGAAATGCAAAATGACACAGGAAAAAGAAACCAGGAAGGCTATCGGGTGGCATAAGGTTCTCCTGGCAGACAGGGTGAGGGATTATAGAGGTATTTTAAAAGCAAAAGGATTGCAGTGGACAAAAGTGATCGTCTGGATTATCAGAATGGTAATGCATGCATAGAGCAAAAAAGCTAGAGGAGTTCTTAAGTGGATGTTTGCAGCTGTGTTCACTCGGGAAAAAGACACAGAATCTCTAGAAGTGAGGCCATAAATGTTATATTACGGATGAGTAAGTGTTCAGTAATTTGGACAAATTCGAGTTGATAAATCCCAGCGACTGACAAGTTCATCCTTCGGACCCTGAGGGAGGCGACTGTGGAAAATGTAGGACGGTAACCGATACGTTGAAAATGTTCAGCGCTAGGAGAGGCACCAGAGGATTGAAGGATAGCTAATTTTGTTCCGCTGTTTAAAAAAAAAGTCTCCAATATTAAACCAGAAAATTGTAGGCCGGTGCGTCCGACAGCAGAAGTGGAAATGCATTGGAAGGACGGGAATAATGAGTATTTGAATCAACAGGACGGAACAGGGATATTCAACATGACTTTGTGTATTTTGGACAACTGTGTAGAGTTTTTCGAAGAAGTTACAAGAAATGTTACGAAGAAAGTTGATGAAAGCAAAACACTGTACATCGTCTACATGGACTTTAGCAAGGTATTTGACAAGGTCCCGCATAATATGTTGGTCATTCTCTTGGCATTCAAGACGAGGTAATAAATGGGAGTAGACATTGACGTTGTGGGGGAAGGCAGATAGTGGTAGCAGATGGTTGCCTCTCTGATTGGAGACCTGTGACTGGAGGAATATACCGTTTTGGATACTGTTGGTGGGGATGACCTACCAGGAACAAGTTGCAGTGGTCCTGTCTCTGGCACTGAGGTTGGACCCTCGACTCAGAAGGGGAAGAGGGAAGAGAGGACAGCGGTAGTGATAGGGGATTCTATAGTCAGGGGGGCAGATAGGAGATTCTGTGGGGGAGATCGGGAGTCTCGGATGGTATGTTACCTCCCTGGTGCCGGGGTCCTCGACATCTCACATCGGGTGCAGGTTATTCTCGAGAGGGAGGGCAAGAATCCAGATGTTGTGGTCCATGTAGGGACCAACGACGTGGGTAGGAAGAGTGAGGAGGTCCTGCGTAGTGATTTCAGGGAGGTAGGTGCGAGGCTGAAGGGCAGGACCTCCAGGGTAACAGTCTCAGGATTGCTACCTGTGCCACGTGCGAGTGAGGCGTGGAACAGAAGGATTATACAGATCAATACGTGGCTGAGAGGATGGTGCAGGAGGGAGGGCTTCACGTTTTTAGATATTTGGGCTTTGTTCCAGGGAAGGTGGGATCTGTTCCGACGGGACCGTTTACACCTGAACTGGAGGCGTACTAACATTCTTGCAGGAAAGTTTGCTAGTGCTGCTTGGGGGGTTTTAAACTAAATTTGCAGGGGGCAGGGATCCAGAATGTGAGAGAGGATAGCGAGATGAAGTATAAAGGACAGGTGAGGACCACACGGTTCCGGACTATTAAGTGTGAAGTAGAGAAAGGTGAGGCGGAACGAGTGATAAGGAGGATACATGTGCAGAGGGATGGTCTGACGGAGCATGGAGTTAAATGTGCAGAGAGAGTAAGTAAATTTAAGAAGGACAGCAAAATTCAAGGGGCGTATAGCCCGTTGAAAGTTTGGGGAGCTGGGTTATGCACAATAGGTAGCGATTTAAACAGAGAGAGGAACAAAGGGTTAAGCATTCTATATCTGAATGCGCGAAGTGTCAGAAATAAGGCGGATGAGCTTGAAGCTCAGCTGCAAATGGGTAACTATGATGTTGTTGGGATAACGGAGACATGGCTGCAGGGGGATCAGACCTGGGAATTGAACGTACAAGGGTATACGTGCCATCGAAGGGACAGAAATGTGGGCAGAGGGGGTGGGGTGGCCCTGTTGGTGAGGAATGAGATTCAGTCCCTTGCAAGGGGGGGCATAGAATCAGGAGAAGTAGAGTCAGTGCGGATAGAACTGAGGAACAGTAAGGGGAAAAAAAAAGACCCTAATAGGTGTTATCTACAGGCCCCAAACAGTAGCATGGATATTGGGTGCAAATTGATCAGGGAGTTAACAATGGCATGTGGCAAAGGAAATGTTGCAGTAGTTCTGAGGGATTTCAACATGCAGGTGAACTGGTAAAATCAGGTTGGTACTGGACCCCAGGATAGGGAGTTTGTAGAGTGCCTACGGGATGCATTTTTGGAGCAGCTTGTACGAGAGCCGACCAGGGATAAGGCTATTCTGGATTTAGTGTTGTGCAATGAACAGGATTTGATAAGTGATCTTGAAGTAAAGGAGCCATTAAGAGGTAGTGACCATAATATGATAAGTTTTTATCTGCAAGTTGAGAGGGATAAGGGCAGATCAGAAGTGTCAGTATTGCAGTTGTACAAAGGAGACTATGGAGCCATGAGGGAGGAGCTGGCCAAAGTTGACTGGTCGGATATCCTAGCAGAAAAGACAGTGGAACAGCAATGGCAGGTATTCTTAGGAATAATGCACAAGGTGCAAAATCAGTTCATCCCCCGGAAAAGGAAGGATTCAAAGTGGGGGGGGGGGGGGAGAGACCACAGTGGTTGACAAAGGAAGTAAGAGGTAGCATAGTATTAAAAAATAAGAAGTATAACAGAGCTAAGGTGAGTGGGAAGACGGATGATTGGGAAATTTTTAAGGAGCAACAGAACTTAACTAAAAAGGCAATACGGAGAGAAAAAAATGAGGTATGACCGCAAGCTAGCTAGGAATATAAAGGAGGATAGCAAAAGTTTTTTTTTAGGTATGTGAAGAGAAGGAAAATAGTTAGAAACAATGTTAGGCCCTTGAAGAATGAATTGGGAGAAATTGTTATGGGAAACAGAGAAATGGCAGACGAATTTAATAAGTACTTTGGATCTGTCTTCACTAGGGAAGACACAAGCAATCTCCCAGATGTATGGATGGGTCAAAGACATAAGGTAACAGAGAAACTGAAACAGATTGACATTAGGAAGGAAACTGTGATGCGTAGACTGATGGGACTGAAGGCTAACAAATCCCCAGCTCCAGATGGTCTGCATCCTAGGGTACTAAAGGACGTGGCTCTGGAAATTGCGGATGCATTGGTGACCATTTTCCAATGTTCCTTAGATTCAGGATCAGTTCCTGAGGATTGGCGAATGGCTAATGTTATCCCACTTTTTAAGAAAGGAGGGAGGGAAAAAACAGAGAACTATCGCCCTGTTAGCCTAACATCAGTAGTGGGGAAGATGCTAGAGTCCATTATTAAAGATGAAATAGCGGCATATCTTGATAGTAGTGATAGGATTGGGCCGAGCCAGCATGGATTTACCAAGGGCAAATCATGCTTGACTAATCTATTGGAGTTTTTCGAGGATGTAACTAGGAAGATAGACGCGGGAGATACAGTGGATGTGGTGTACCTTCACTTTTTGAAGGCATTTGATAAGGTACCACATAGGAGATTGGTGGGTAAAATCAGAGCTCATGGCATTGGGGGGAGGATATTGATAGAGATAGAAATCTGGTTGGCAGATAGAAAGCAAAGGGTAGCAGTGAATGGGTGTTTCTCGGAATGGCAGGTGGTGACTAGTGGGGTGCCACAGGGCTCGGTATTGGGACGACAGCTGTTTACGATTTACGTCAATAATTTGGAGGAAGGCATTGTGAATAACATCAGCAAGTTTGCTGATGATACTAAGCTGGGTGGCAATGTGACATGTGATGAGTATGTTAGGAGATTTCAAGGTGACTTGGATAGGCTGGGTGAGTGGGCAGAAACTTGTCAGATGGCGTTTAATGTGAATAAATGTGAGGTTATTCACTTTGGGAGCAAGAACAGGAAGGCAGATTATTATCTGAACGGTGTGGAGTTAGGTAAGGGAGAAATACAAAGAGATCTAGGAGTACTTGTTCATCAGTCTCTGAAGGTGAATGAGCAAGTGCAGCAGGCAGTGAAGAAGGCTAATGGAATGTTAGCCTTTATTACAAAGGGAATTGAGTACAAGAGCAAGGGAATCCTTTTGCGTTTGTACAGGGCCCTGGTGAGACCATACCTGGAGTATTGTGTGCAGTTTTGGTCTCCGGGGTTAAGGAAGGACATCCTGGCTGTGGAGGAGGTGCAGCGTAGGTTCACTAGGTTAATTCCTGGGATGTCCGGACTGTCTTACGCAGAGAGGTTAGAGAGACTGGGCTTGTACACGCTGGAATTAAGGAGATTGAGGGGGGATCTGATTGAGACATATAAGATTATAAAGGGATTGGACAAGATAGAGACAGAAAGTATGTTCCAGATGCTGGGGGAGTCCAGTACCAGAGGGCATGGATTAAGAATAAGGGGTGGGTCATTTAGGACAGAGTTGAGGAGGAACTTCTTCTCCCAGAGAGTTGTGGAGGTGTGGAATGCGCTGCCTCAGAAGGCAGTGGAGGTCAATTCTCTGGATGCTTTCAAGAGGGAGCTAGATAGGTATCTTATGGATAGGGGAATCAAGGGTTATGGGGACAAGGCAGGAACCGGGTATTGATAGTAGATGATCAGCCATGATCTCAGAATGGCGGTTCAAGCTCGAAAGGCCGAATGGTCTACTTCTGCACCTATCGTCTATTGTCTATTGTCTATAAATCTGTTCCATCATTCAATCACTGTTGATCCTTTTTCTTGATCTTCTTCTCAACCACAGTTCCTGGTCATATCCATTGATATCATGTCCAATCAAGAAGCTATTAATCCATGCCTTAAATACGCCCAGCGACCTGGTCTCCACAGCTGCATGTGGCAACAAATTCCACAAATTCATCACCCTTTAGCTAAAGAATTGTCTCCGCATCTCTGTTAAAAAGGGCGACCCTCTGTCCTGTCGCTATACTCTCTTGTCCTAGACTCTCCCGCCATGGGAAACAACGTTTCCACATCTACTCTGTCTAGGCCTTTCAGCCTTCGAAAGGTTTCAACGAGATTCCCCACTTCATCCTTCAGAACTTTAGCGAGTCCAGACCGAGAGCTGTCAAACGTTCCACGTATGATAAGCATTTAATTCCTGCAATCATCCTTGCGAAACTGTTCTGGACTCTCTTTAATGCCAGAAAATATTTTCTAAGATGGCCACCCAAACTATTAACAACGCTGAGGGTGAGGCCTCACCAGTGCCTTATAATCCCTCACAATCACATCCTTGCACTTATATTAAAGTTTTCTTGAAATGAATGCTAACATCGCATTTGCCTTCCTCACCACTGACTCAACCTGCAAGTTAACCTTCAGGATGTACTGAACAAGGGCTCCTAGGTCCCTCTGCATCTCAGATTCCGGGATTTTCTCCACGTTAAGAAAGTAGTCGAAAGAATGAATCTGATAAGAGTGCACAGTGGAGTAAGGGGATGAGACAGGAACCAGAGGGGGTGATGGGTAATTACGAGGACGGGGAGGAGAAGAGAAGGATGGTAATAGCTATCTTCTGCTTCTGTACCCTTCCACTCCAGTTCTGATGAAGGGTCTGAGGTCAAAATATCCGGCGTTTATTCTTCTCCACAGATGCTGCATTTATTATCTGCATTTACACCGTTTATTTACAGTTTACAGTCCTGATGTTGACAGTTTACAGATCCTGTAGACCATAGCCCATAAGACATAGCAGCAGAATTTGGCCATCTTGCCCATCGAGTCTGCTCCGCCATTCAATCATGGCTGATCCTTTTTTTTTCTCCTCTTCAGTCCCATTTCCTGGCCTTCTCCCCGTAACATTTGATGCAAATCCAATCAAGAACCTGTCAATCTCATGCTTAAATGCACCCAACGACCTGGTTTCCACAGCTGCATGTGCGAACAAATTGAGCAAATTCAGCACCCTTTGACTAAAGAAATGTCTCCGCATCTCCGTTTTGAAAGAGCTCCCCTCTATCTTGAGGCTGTACCCTGTTGTCCTCGACTCTCTCACAAAGGGAAACATCCTTTCCACATCGACTTTCCATCTCCAATACCAACACAGATAAATAAATAGATAGATAGATAGATATTCATATCTTCACTACTATGATCTCGGTATTTCATTTATCAGCTCTGTCAGAGCAGTTTGTTCTACTCTCAGCCCGCCTGGGTTATTTTTGAAGAAGAGTGATGGTGTAGAATGTGTGCCATGTGAGAAACGACGCTGGGGAGCGTTTCATGGTGGGGGTATCGTCCGGGATCGGTTTCGTTGGATGCCGTGTGATTAGCCTGATCAAGTGGGTTTTGTGCTTAAGTCTCTCTTAAACTATTAATCGTAAGAGTGATTGCGATATGTGGTTATGGATGATGCAGGGGTGGAACGGAAGTTTGATAAAATGGTTGGCAGAGACTTTGTTCTAGTTCAGAGTCAGGGTCTCGGCCCGAACGTCGACCATACTTCTTCCTATTGATGCTGACTGGCTGACGGCGTTCCACCAGCATTTTGAGTGTGTTACATGGTGATGAAATTAAGTGTCTGCACAAATACGTTTATTTATGGGGTAACTTAGCCCAAGTTCAGAGCGCCGTTCATGAGCGAAGTGAAATACCTGCTCATGTCAATTATTCAAATAATTACTAAAAAATATTTGTGCTCTTCACGGTGTTTACTACCTTGACACTACAGAACTGGCGGTCATTGGAGAACGTGGCAGCGGCGAGAATAAATCTAGTGTAGAACACGAACGAGTCACGGTACTGAACAGACCGCGACCTACAACTGCTACCAATTATTAAACTCATCGCAACTTTTATATTTAATTTTTCAGCATATTCGCGCTCTCGTCACCGCTAAACAGCGTGACAATGAATCCGATAACACAGTGTAAATGCACATCCGTCAAAAGCCTTTGCTTCTCGGTGACAGAGAGGAAACGGATCATCCAGCCGAAGTGTTGCCATCACAAGGTGAACGGGCGCAATTCACACTGAGCCTCTTGCGATCATATCGGGCCTGGTGCAGATTGGGAGAGATTAGGCGGTGCTATACATGGATTTAGCTGATTGCATCGAACAGGCGATGAACAAACAAATCCAAGAGTACAGATGTGCGAACTTCAACTGTAAGTGTACCTGTGGCCAGTGACCTGGTATCAAATTAGTAATGTGTTTACCTGCCCAGGGACTGTCTGCCCAAGCTCCAGTTATCATCTGCAAAATTCGACTTCTAATTATGACGATCGAATGAGCAGGGATAAGATCATCGTTAAATAAACAGCTAAAACTTTTGGATAAGAATTCTACGAAAAAAAAGTCAACAGCCTTCAGAAGCTAGAGTAAACATTGCACTTGTCCTTCGTATTAGATAAACCAGCTGTGCAGACATGCTTAACGCCAGAGAACTCAATCATTCTATTCATAATTTCTATAGAAAATCCAAATTGCCCTATCTCTGCTAAGGGTCAGTCGCAGTGTAATTTGTGGGACTCTAAATCTGAATCAGTATTGTATTCATAGTAATGTATAGGATCTTTCATGCGTTTCTATTTTAAAGCATGATTTTGGTGATTGATGATTGCCACTTTATTATACCTGTGTAAGTAATCAGATTGAAATAAACTGTCGCGGGATCCTGGAACATCCTTCTCTTCGCATTTACCGCGTTTATCGCCGTCAATCTATTGGCCTTTTATTGTGTATCGTTTTTGTGTGTTAAACAACCGGTCTTGTATTGCCACAGAGGGGAATTCGGTTCTTGTGAAAAGGACTCCAATCCTGAGCCAAGCGATCGACGCTTCCTTAGAGTGTACTGAGAAAGAAAATGGAGAGATGGAGAGTCTGGGGAGAAAGAGACGGGGGAGATAAAGAATAGGATGGAGAGAGACTGGGGGAAGTGTAGGAGAGAATGACCGATGGAGTTCACAGAGACTGGCGTGACAGAGAGGGAGTGAGAGACATAAAGAGGGAGAGGGAGGGAAATAGAGGGAGGGAGAGAGAGAGAGGAAAAGAGAGGGAGAGGGAGAGGGAGGGGAGAGAGAGAGAGAGAGAGACAGAGAGAGAGAAGAGAGAGAGAGAGAGAGAGAGAGAGAGAGAGAGAGAGAGAGAGAGAGAGAAGGATAGGGAGAGAGACTAATTAACATTTCCCCCCTCGGCAATTCTCGGAGGGGACGGTTTCGTAACTGCCAGCAGGGGGCATGGGGGCAGAGTCCCCGGGGAGGACGCGGACGGCGACGCAGCGGATTTTATATCTCCTCTGTAGTCAGAGCTGGAGTCACAGCCGGAACTCAGTGCAGCCTGCAACCCGGCCGGACGAGAGTTCGGGGAAGGTTAGGGAGAAAATATCTCCCTCACCGCCCCTGAGCGAATAGTTGGCCCGGTCTGTGGTCGCCTACCGATACACCGCGCATGCGGACCTGCAATATTGTCGCAATGAATGTGATACGTACACACCCTTGCCCTGCAATTTTTTCAATCTGCACGATTGCCTCCCACCCCTCCGCCGACCTGACCCTCACTCCTTCACACCGCGATGATTAACCTCCCCGTCCTCTGCGATTCTAGGAAGGCTACCAGCAGGAGACGGAGAGTCACGGGGAGGACGCAAACAGGGACTCAGCCATCTTCCGATCTCGTCTGGAGTCGGAGCTAGGGTCACAGCCGGAACTCGGTGCAACCTGGAGCCCAGCCGGACTGGAGATCGGGAAGATTCGGGAGAAAACATCCCCTTCCTGAAAGAAAAGCTGGCCTGCCCCATGATCGCCTTTGTTTTGAAGCAAACCCCTACACTCTCCGTCTCTTTATACTCCCTATTAAAGAAGGAGACCTGCCAGTGCCTAGCATCCCGTCCCGGAACAAAATAAAAACACATCAATCTCCTGCCCCGCCTTTCAGACCAACCGCTTGCTACTGACCCGCATGTTAAAGAAGCTGAGAGGACGCAAGGAGGGGGAAGACCCTGGTTCTGTACAGAGGTTAGCAACACACATCAAAGTTGCTGGTGAACGCAGCAGGCCAGGCAGCATCACTAGGAAGAAGTACAGTCGACGTTTCGGGCCGTGACCCTTCGTCAAGACTTTGCCTGGCCTGCTGCGTTCACCAGCAACTTTGATGTGCGTTTCTTTAATTTCCACCTTCTGCAGATTTCCTCGTGTTTGTGTCTGTATAGAGGGTCATCGTTCCCTTTTGGGATCCCGGTGAGCTCCCCATCCCCATTCCCATTAGAGAGGCACATGCTGATACCCCCTTGTGAGGATTTCCGGGTCGACTGTGTCCTGAAGACGACGGGGCTGTTGGGAAAGTATGAAAGGGTCATGTTCCTCCCCTCAGTGGAGTGATCCTACAGCCGGTGTCGAACAGGAAAGGTACAAAATGATTCACTTTAGAAAGACGAATGTGATGGCAGAATGCAGGGTTAATGGTGGAGTTGTAAATTAGAAACAGCTGGTTTTGGGTAAATCCACCTCCGACCTGCAGACGGTGCTTAAAAACCATCTGCACAGAGTCTGGGACAGGTATGTTCCATTCCGAAGGACAAGGACGGCAAGCTCAAAGAACCCGATATGTCGAGTGAGGTCATAATTGTAGTCAAGAAGAAAGAAGAATGTATGGAAATGTTGAGGAGCTCAAATCAGAGTGTTGGAGGATTATAAAGAAGCCAGAAAAGTACTGAAGAAGGGGGTTTGGAAAGATAGAAAAGGTAATGAAATTTCTTGGCAAATCTGGTAAAAGAGAATCCCAAGGCATTTTATGCGTTCATCTGGAGCTGGACGATAATTGGAGAGAGGGTGGAACCACACAAAGATAAAGATTAGTGGAAGAGTTTGCTGGGATGCTAAAGACGTGATAGAGGTGCTTAATGAAGACCTTACGTCAGTATTTACCAAGAAGGACATGGAGAAATGAGACATCAATGTTGAGAGTATTCTCTGCTAGGGTATTTGGAAGTATCGGTAGTGCTGCGTCTCTTATACAGCATTAAGTTGGATAGGTCCCACGGTCTCACGGGATATAACCTAGGTTATTGAGGAAAGCAAGAGAAGAGATTGCTGGAGACTGGCTGAAAAGCTATGTACCCCCCCCCCTCCATAGTCATAGTCATGTCCTGGAGGACAGACGAAAACGTAGTGTTGATCGATCATTCAGAAAGGGAACCACGGATAACCCTGGAAGCTGTAGAGCAGTGAGCTTGGCTTCAATAGTAGGGAGTTACTAGACAGAATTTTTAGAGATAGGAGTTATGAGCATGTGGAAAACCATGGCCTACTGAGAGACAGTCATCTTGGTTTTCTGTGGAGTGAGTTGTGTCGTTATAAACTTAACTGGCATTTTTGATGGGTTGACAAGACTGATTGACGGAAAATCCAGTTCTCTATGTTCTTTGGACGCATTATAGGAAGGTCTTTGACAGGGTACCAGAACGGAGACTCAAACAGAAGATTCTGATGTTGAATTGGCTGTTTGGTTTCATAACCAGATTGCCCATTGAAGGTAGTCTGTGATAGTCGAGGCAACTTATTCTAGACAGAGATCTGAGATCAGTGGTGTTCCGCAGAGATCTGAGCCGGAATCTCTGCTGTTCCAGATATAGGGAGAGGGTGGGTATGGGGAGGAGAAATGGCAATTGGTGGTTAACCCGTCTAAATGAGAGATGTTGCACCTTGGCAGGGCAAATGTAAATAGGCAGTACACTTTTAAAAGCAAGACCCTTAACAGTGTTGATTAGCAGAAAGATCCTGGCAGTCTAGCCTTTATTAGTTGTGTCATTGAGTTTAAAGGTCATGATGCAACTTCCTAAACTATGGTGCTTTACGTTCAGTTTTGATCATGCCATTATATATGGAGGTAAAGAATTTGGAAAGAGCGGAGAAGAGTATTTACCGGGATGTTGCCTGGACTGTAGAGGGCACGTACTACAATGCGTGGCTGGCTAAGGCTGAGGTGTTTTAACATAATTTGATAGATGTTTATAAGATTACGAGAGGTACAGGCAGTGCAGACAGCCAGAATTTTGAACCCACTGTTGAAATGTCTAACACCAGAGGCTATGAATTTAATGTGACAGGGGATAATCTCAAAGATGTAAGAGGCAAGCCCTTTTATACACAGATTGGCCAATGGCTGGATTAACCACCTAGGGTGTTCGTAGAGACAGATACATTAGATACTCTTAGATTATGAAGACATGTAGTCCTCTTTTATTGTCATTTAGTAATGCATGCATTAAGAAATGATACATTAGTTCCTCCGGTGTGATATCACAAAACACAGGACAAACCAGGACTAAAAAAACTAACAAAACCTCATAATTATAACAGATAGCTACAACAGTGCATAATACCATAACTTGATGAAGAAGTCCGTGAGCACAGTAAAGTTCAAAGCTTCTCAAATGTCCCACACCTTACGCAGACGGGAGAAGGAAGAACTCTCCCTGCCATGCCGACCACAATCCGACTCTGAGTCAACCGAACACTTCGAGCTCTGAACAGATCTCCGACACCGAGTACTGAGTGCCACCTCTGTCCGAGCGATTCGACCTCTTTCTCGTTCGGCAAAAGCAGGCAAAGCCGGGGATTTTGAGGGCTACCCTCCGAAAGATTCCCGACCACAAATTAACGACAGCAGCGGATGGGCGTTTCAGAAATTTCTCCAGATGTTCCTCTGTGCTTTCACGTCCAGAGGGAGATTATGTGTGGAACGGACAGTTAGCTTGTTTGCCGACATTAGCTGTCGCACACAACACCCGTGCAGAGAGACCATGTTGCAACTTTACAAACCGTTGGCTGGACCAGTAGGAATGGCGTGTGCAGCTCTGGTGACACTGCCACAGGAAGAATGCGTCTGTTCTGGAGAGGGTAGAGAGAAGTTTCAGCAGGGTATTGCTTGCGTTTTAATATTTCAATTGCAAGAGAATGGATGTGATGAGCACATTTTCTGATACAGAGTCCTGGCCCACAGATCAATTATTAATTTCCCTCCATAGAAGCCGCCTGACACATTCCATGTTCTAAATACCCTCTTGAAATGCCGTGGGATTCATTGCAATTCTACTCGCCAATGACATTACACTAATCTCAATATCTCTCCGAGTCTCGCTTCAAGTTATTTTTTCCTTCTGCTCTTTTCGTCTGCTTTGTGCAGGCGTTAGAAATGTCAAGCAGGATAGGGGAATGTTCCCCTCGCGGGATCAGGGAAGGCATCCAGTATCAGCCTCTTACATTCTGCATTGCGGAGTTGGAGCTGGAACTCAATAAAATCCGAATCAATCTAGAATCTGAGTAGGTGATAGGACATTAGAGAGATTAAGATATTTTTTTAAAAAACCTCAGGGGAAGGAGATCATCATATGATCGAATTCAACCTGAACTTTGAGATGCAGAAGCTAATGTTAGATGAACGAGTATTACAGTGGAGCCAAGGGAAGTACAGATCATGAAAGTGGAGTTGACCAGATGTGATTGGCAAATAACTCTGGCAAGGATGGCGACAGGACAGCAATGGCTCCAGTTTATGGAATCAATTGGGAAGGGATAGGATATATGCATCCAAAGAGGAAGACGTACTCAAAAGTTTATCTTGTTAACCGTGGGTAACAAGATCAGTCAAAGTCGGGATAAAATTCGAAGAGACTACACAGAATGGATCAATAGTCGGAAGTTGAGGATTGGGACACATAAAAACACAACACAAGGAAACTAAAAGGTCATTAAGAAGGTAAGATGGAATACGAAAATAAGCTAGCCCCCAGTATTAAACAGGATAGGAAAAGCTGATGTTTGTTTCAGATGTATGAATTATAAAACTGAGCTGAGTGTGGATATCGGACCACTGGAAAATGATGTTGGACAGGTACTAATGATGAACAATGAAATGGCTGATGAACTGAATAAGTATTTTGCTTCAGTCTTCTCTGTGGAAATCACTAGCAGTATGCTGGATGTTCCAGATGTCGGGGTATGCAGTGTGTGAAGTCGGCATAACGATAGGAAAGGGTCTTGGGACATTGAACGGTCTGAGGGTTGATAGGTCTCCTGGATTAGATGGTGCACACGACAGGTTCCTGAAAGTGGTGGCTGAAGAGATTGTGGAACACTGGTAGTGAGTTTTCAAGGGTCACTAGATTTCGGAATGCTTCTGACAGACTGGAAAGTTATAACTGTCATTCCACTTTTCAGGAAGGGAGGGAGGCAGAAGAAAGGAAGCTATAGGTCAGTTGGTACGAACCAATGGTTAGGAAGATGTTGGAAAATGAGGTAGCTGGATTATGAATAAATGCAATGTGTAGTGTGGGGAGGGAATTGATAGGGCTAATTTCAGTCAACAGGATGACACTGTGGAATTCCTTGTCACAGACTGTGAAGGCCAAGTCTTTTGCATATTTCAGGCAGAGGTTGGTAGATTATTCACTGGTCAGGGCAGATGATCAACCATGGGTATTTGGAGGCACATAATAAAACAGCCCATGTTCAGTATGGTTTCCGCCATGGAAAATCTTGCCTGACAAATTTGTTAGAATTCTTTGTGGTCATGCATTTTGGTAGAGGAACTGAAAGTTTGACTAAATAGGGAGAAAATACAAAAATAACTGAGGTGCAAGGCGACTTGTGCAGGATTTCTAGGTATGTTAAAAATAAAAGAGACATGAGAGCGGATATAAAGGACGGCAGGAAAATGAGGCGGGGAATTAATAACGGGAGACAAAGAGATGACTGATGAATTAAATATTTTGCCGCAATCGTCACTGTGGAAGACATTAGCAGTATGTTGTAATGGTGAGGAAAGAGAAGTGGGTGTAGTTTACTGTTACAAGGTGCTATTAAAGCTGAAGGTCCAGAAGTCACTCAGACCAGAGGAACTACATCCAAGGTTTCTGAATGATGCAGCGTTAGAGATTGTAATGGCATTAGAAATGATTTTTCAAAAACCATTCGACTCCGGCATGGTGCCAGAAGACTGGAAAATTACAAATGTTACTCCACCCTTTAAGAAAGGAGGAAGACAGCAGCAAGGAAATTATAGACCAGTTAGCCTGAGCTCAGTGGTTGGGAAGATGTTAGAGACAATTGTTAAAGTTTAGGTGATGGACTACTTGGTGATACAAGGCAAGAAAGCACACAGTCAACATGGACTTCTTCAGGGAAAATCCTACCTGACAAATCTCTTGGATTTAATTGATGAGACTCAAAGTAGGATAAATAAAGGGGATGCAGTAAATGTGTATTTGGATTTTGAGAAGGCCTTTAAGAAGGTGCCACACATGAGGCTGTTTACAATGTTAAGTGCCTATGGTATTACAGCAAGTTGCTGAAATGCTTAGAGAATTGGCTGATTGGTAGGAAGCAGCCAGTGGGAATAAAAGGATCATTTTATGTTTGGCTGCCAGTGACTGGTTTTCGCAGGGGTGGGTGTGGGGGGCACTTTTTTATGCTCTGTATAAGTGATTTAGGCGAAGGAATAGATAGATATTTTGCGAAGTTTGCAGATTCTACCAATATTGTGGCAGGGGCAGGTAGTCTTGAGGAAACAGATAGGACTTAGACAGATTTGGAGAATGGACAAGAAAGTAGCAAATGAAATGCAATGTTGGAAAATGCATGGTCATGCAATTTGTTAAAAGGCATAAATGTGTGGACTATTTTCTAAATGGGGACAAAATCCAGGATTCTGAGATGCATCGGGTCTTCGGAGTCCTTCTGCAGAACACCCTGAAGGTTAACGTGCAGGTCGATTCGGTGGTGAGAAAGGCAAACGTCATTTTAGAATTTCTTTCAAGAGGTCTGGAATGAAAGAGCAAGGATGTGATGCTGAACCTTTATAAGACATTGGTGAGGCGTCACTTTGAGTATTGCGAACAGGTTTGGGACCCTTATCGCAGAAAAGGTGTGCTGGTACTGTAGAAGGTCCAGAGGAATTTCATCAGGATGATTCGAGGAATGAAAAGGTGAAAGGGTTATCATACGATCAACGGTTGATGGCTATGGGTCTGTACTGGCTGGAATTCAGAAGAATGATGGGGGATCTTATTTAAACCTTTCGAATGTTGAAAGTCTCAGCAGAGGAGATGTGGAAAAAATGTTTCCCATTGTGCGAGAGTCTAGGACAAGAGTGGACAGCCTCAGGATTGGGGGACGTCCTTTAAAATCAGAGATGCAGAGATACTTCTTTTGTCAAAGGGTGGTGAATATGTGGAAATTTTTTCCACATGCAGTGGCGGAGGCCAAGTCCTTGTGTGTATTTAAGGCAGATCATGATAGATTCTTGATTGGACAAGGCATCAGTGGTTACGGGGAAAAGGCTGGGAACTGGGGTTGAAAAGGAGTTTAAAAAAAAGGCATCAGCCATGACTGAATGTCGCAGCAGACTCGATGGGCCTCATGGCCCAATTCTGTTTCAATGCTTTATGATCTATGTTTTGCATGGTGAATGGCATGACTGGAGCATTTCCGGTTACAGGTCCAATAACTCAAGGTGTTTTTTGCACTGAATTCAGTGACCCAGTTTGCTCAAAAATATTTTGCCCCCTTAGCACCAGCATAAGTTACTTCCTCTGAACTATGGATAATTCGGCTGTATGTGTAGCAACAGAACAAAATGTTAATGAGAAAGAACTCAATGAGCACACTGTGCCTCTGTCCATTCCATTTTGATTGACGATGCTTCTTGCTTTCGGTCCGTGGTGGAATGCTCCATCTACAGGCAGTGCTCCGAATTACACACAACGCGCAGAGAGTGAGTAACAGTGTGATTACTTTGCATCTATGACAGCATCTCCATACACTAGAATAAAACAAAAGATTGATTATGAATCAAGCATTTCTCATCCGTATTGCATTTACGTCATTCATGCCTGTGCAGTGGAATCTGGTGTATGCCGCTGATAGATTAATTAAGCAAAACACCACAGTTACATGGCATTTGGCCCAGTGAAAACATGACGACCTGGGTGCCAAGCAAGCTGGTCCCGACTTCTTGCTTTAGGCGCATATCCATCCAGTCCCGTATTTCGATGATACCGTGAGCAGAATTAGAGTTATTTACCCCATCGGGTATGAACCGCCATTTCATCATGGCTGATGTTTTCCCATCCCAGAACCGAAGGGGTGGGGCACGACATCACCTATCAGCTACTTACAATGCAGTCCCAACACTTCTAACCCGGCGTTTTCACAACAATTCACATCTCCATTCACGCACAGACAGGACTAATGATCTCATTACCTCTACGACTCTTAAAGTCTCTCATGAGATTGCTGTAGATTTAAACAACCGACAGAATTTATAAGCCGGAAAACTACCCACCATGGTTTAGAACTGAGGTGCCCTCGCCGATGTGGCGAAATCTCTTCTGGACAACACAGCAAGCCTAATTGCCTTTCTTTGCACTGCTTGATAACCCTTTCATTTGTTCTGACAAGGTGCATGACCATACATTTCCTGACACTGTAATTAATATGCCATTTCTTTGCCCCTTCTCCTACTCTGTCTAAGTCCTTCTGTAGCTTCTATACTGTCTCAAAGTTACGATCCAAAAGGCCGCCGTTATAAACACTTTTTTCACTATCCCCTGATATCGAATTGAATACTCATCATCCTAAGTCCTTGTTTTTCATTACAGGGTCCATTGCCCTAGCATTCATATCACAAGCCCTCCGTATAGTTGATTTCCAGCACTTCACACTCACCTGTATTGAGATCATTTGTCCACTCCTCCGTCCAATCTTCTACGTAATCAAGTCCCTCACAACTGTCTGATAAACCTCAGTATCAATAGCAGCTCCTACGTTGGTGTCATCTGCAAATTTGGATTAGATTAGATTCAACTTTATTGTCATTGTGCAGAGTACAGATACAAGCCAAAGAAATGCGGTCAGCATCTGACCAGAATTGCAAAGAATAGTTTTATTTACAAAATAACTGCGAATAAAAAGTAAGTGCTACAGCACACAAATGCAATAGTACTGATACAGTACAATATGGGCGTAATACTGCTTAGCGCATGTGATGATGTGAGCTTCAGCAGGGTCACAGCCTCAGGGAAGAAGTTCTTCCTGTACCTGCTGGTGCGGGAACGGAGGCTGCCATAACGCCTACCGGATGCGAGGAGAGTGAAAAGTCCGTGGTTAGGGTGAGATGCATCCTTGATAATGCTTTTCGCCCTGCCCAGGCAGCGTTTATGGTAGATGTTCTCCGTGGTGGGCAATTGGGTGCCGATTTACTGATCAAGACGTGTACGGTCCATCGAAATCATTGACCCCTGTGGCACAGCATATATCACCAGCATCCGTCTATCACACATATTCACCTGGGTCCATTTATTCCTTCCCAGGCCTTGCCCCACCATCACTCTCCCCGGACTGGCCACCTGCCTTCAACATTCACTCGAGACAGAGTACGTCGACCAGAAATATCGTCAAATGATTTCCTTCGATAGCCACTGGTTGAAGCGCTGAGTTCCTCCAAAATTTTGTCCTTTGCATTATATGACCCGTATTAGGGAAGAAGAGCAGGATGTTACACAATATTGACATGCAACCTCAATACAGTCCTAAATAATCGTGCAATGTCATTTCCACTCCTTTACCCAATAACGCTTGGAACGAATACGCTGTATCTTTGACCATGCCATTGGAAGTATTTAGTTAGTAGTGGAAGCTTGTTGCCATTACCAACACCGGCTATAACAACCTGAAGGAACATTGGGACGTGCGCCTCAACTGGCCTCTGACAACCAGATCCAGCGTCTGGCCTTCAGGTGTGACTTAGCTAATGACCTCGGCGGAGCCATTTCTACTGGTAGGAGACGGGGCCGTTACTGCCGGCTGAAACACGGTCGCTTCGGGCTCATGGGACTCATAGGCCGTAGTTGGCAGCTCATCCAGGATATATAAAACTCTGTTCTCAAATAGCCGCTGCTGTTCCCTCCCATCGGTAGGCTTGGGAGTAATTCAAAGAGAAAATCCGGAATTGGAGCCTCTTTGTTAGTCTTACGTTGATTTCAGTGGTGGTTGGCAATGTCTTCGACGCTGCTGGTACCTAACCGTATCGGTTTCTGCTGTATCATTGGGTTCAGCGGTTTCGTAAAGAGTGAAAGCTTGCTACATGGCAACAGCTGGCGCTCCATATTGTACTGCCCAGGCCTAGGTATCAAGACAGCTAGGACGAAATATTCTTGGTCAGCTCTGACTGACGGAGGCCTCTAACTCAAACATACCTTTGACTTCTGTCAGTGCTTAAACCATTTCAACACCTCACTCACTGTACTGTACACCCAACTAACACTCAGGACATTAATTCGACAATTACTGCTTCCTTAAAAATGTGAATACCTGGAAATGTTGCATTCTGTTCCTCATCCAAATTGTGGGTACAGATTGGAAACAGCCAGGCTCAGAGGATTGGTCTCTGCAACACCCATCGGGGTTAGCTGCATTCTGAAAGAGGGTCTGGTAATTCCTTGTCTTTAAACATAGAGGCCCGAGAAACAGGAACAGGCCACTAGTCCTCTCCACACCACACTGATTTACAATGAGACCCAGGCTGGTCCATCTTGTCCCCAACACCACTCCTCAAGGCGCGTGGCGGTTAACTTTACTCCCGTGTGTATCGCCAATGTAGCGAAGCCTTTCCCTTCTTCCTCCCTAGGTTGGGGCAATGTCGTCCCAATTTCTTTCGCCGCCCTCTCAACGGCGCTAATTTACCTCGGAGTGAAACTGACATAAAACGTGGAACATTTGCTATCTACATCTTCACCGGAAATTTGGGGAAGGAGCACGAAGCGAGTTCTGCAGGAGTGTCGCCCTCTTGTCGAATCCAGTATCCCCACTGGATTGACACTTTTGGAAAACAAGGAGAGCTGGATAATACGCACGCACGTGACAACAGTTACAGGTCACCTGGCAAAAGACAGGCGCGTGGACTGATCCCGCGCCAGCCCGAGAGCGCGAGGGGGTGAAGCTAAGTGGTTGACAGTGGGCGGGGCCGAACGCACGTGCACGAGTGCGATGGGGAGTCTGCAGACTGAGCGGTCTCTCGGTCCGGTACCCTGCTGCCAAGCTGAGCGAGTGTCGTAACTTCAACCCCCCACCACGGATTTCAAACGCAAAACTCATGCAAATATGTTATTAGGCCAATTTCCATTTGCTGTCAGTCAACTGAAAAATCACATGTGCCGTCGTTAGACCACTATACACTCATTCAATTTTATTGTTTTCTTGTGAACAGACTAATAGGAGGAATTGGTTCACTTGTCCCGTCGAACCTGCTGTTCCAAACAACTATCTAATTTCAACGTGATCGATCTGAATTGGCCTTTAACCCTCATTCCCGTGTGCCGTCCTTCTTATGGCTGTCTTGGTCTCGATTTATTAAACATCTTGGCGTGAATATAATTAAAACCATTGCTTCCTCTGGCCATTGTGAGGCGCTAAAGCACTCACAACCAACCCAGACGAAAAAGAAAGAAATGTATATATATAATCCGAAATTCGGTATTTTGAAAGCGGAGCAGTTGCTGGCTAAACAAATACCGCACCATTGCTCTCACACTGATGTTGCTAGTTCTAGAACAGTTTTTAAGCTGGAAGTAGGGTGCGAAAAGTATCAACCGCGCAAACAAGTTACTGCAGGAAAACAAACACCTCCACCCCCCCACCCCGCCGACAGAAGAGGCTTAAAACAGAAATGATGCCTTCTTGAAGACTGATTCCAAAGTCAGACAGCAGTTTGACTGGAAATAAAGTCCTTAATCGAATATTTTCACCCGAATTCCCAAAGAATATTCCGGCAGTGTGGGTTTAAACAACAAACCTCAGTGCAAGCAACCAGGCGAGGGAGATTTGGCTGATGTGGGAAGTGCGAGTTGCTGTTGTATGAGGCTCAGAGCTCAGTGTCTGTGCAAGCAGCGGCCCTTCCCACAAGCGCACATTCTAAAGAAATGGGAGAGGGCACTCTGCTCAAACACAGTCCAACCCAGTTCCACGCTCACTTTCAACTGTGAAAAGGGTTTCTCTAACGTGTATGTAACCCTTTGCGCCACAAGAAAGACCAATAACACCCATAATAAGATGTACAATCGCATTAACTAGGGTCTGGAATCTAAAAGGTTAATGTTAACGTTGCTGCGAGTTTACACCATTTGTCCCTTAACATATGATTCCAACCACTGTAGATGTTTGTATCAATATTTCTCACTATTCCTTCAAATAAATCAATCTGTGGCACTATCAATTATAAAATCCCACTGCCTGTTATTCTGTTTAGTTACTTTTTAAGGATAGAGAGAGATCGGTGACGGGACCCTGGCCCGTGCGACATTGCAGCTTAATCTGCCGCTGTGAAAGTTACTTTCTGCACGAACACCTTGGAGAGTGTTTGTGAATGGAGGCACCCATGTCATTTGAAGTAATCTGATTCGATAATAATTAACTCCTTAACTTGGTCAGCTGAGGGCTCCCTTCTCTCATTGTTCCCTTCCCGATCCCAACGGATTTAAAGCCAAGCCTCGCTCTAAACGCTGAATAATTGTGCAGCATTAGAGACAGCACCTAACTCTGATGTTTGGACTGAACGGCTTTAAATGTGGTCCCGGATAATCACAGTCTGACTACCGGGTGAGCGGCAATCTTCCTGCCCTTGTGTCCTCACCTATTACGGAGAGTTGCGTCTGAGCTGTTGCTCCTGAGGCCATTCGTCTATAAAATCTCCGTCGCTCATTACAGACTTAAAGGGCACGGTGAACCTCGGGAAAGCTGAGCTGCGTAGTCCGGCTCACACTTACTCTCACCGGCCCGAGTCAAGCCCGACAGAGTGAGGAGAGGGGATTAGAGCAAATGTAGCAACCGTAACACCGAAAGCAAACAGGCTGTGTTAACTAATTCTCGCGGCCACAGGCAGTTTTTGTCTGGATTTCCTAGTGACATTCCCGCCTAGTTCTTACATTGCAAACAGTGCTGCGGAGTTTCTGTTTTTAACTGATCGAGTCCAGGCTGCAAATTTGGTCCAGCCTGGGTTCGTGAGGGTCTGAGGACGGCCCGGCGCGTAAAAATATCTAACCGAAGCAGGTCAAGTTTCAGCTCAAACATCGCTCAGCTGCCTCGGTACAGGGAACTGCCTTTCTGCTGATATTAAAACAAACTGTTTCGACAATATACTCCCATTCAACTGGAATCAATTTGGTCAAAGATTGTCAGATCAGTGGAGTTTATTGACATTCGTTTAATAACATCAGCATTAAGAGATGTCAAAGTTGCTGGTGAACGCAACAGGCCAGGCAGCATCTCTAGGAAGAGGTACAGTCGACGTTTCAGGCCGAGACACTTCGTCAGGACTAACTGAATGACTTAGTAAGAGATAGAAGGCGAATGTACCAAAAGCATTCTTTCCGACTCTATCTACCTGTGACACTACTTCAAATGAAGTGTGGACCCATAATCCCAAATCCATTTTTTTTTCTGTAACACTCAGTTCCCTAACTCTTACTTCTGAAACCTACCCTCGTTATTTCTACAGCAGAGCAACAGCTTCCACTTGCCTGCATTAAATTACATCTGCCATTTTCACCTCTGTTTTGTAGTTCTTCCAGATCCTACTGCAAGCTTTGATAGTCTTCCCCGTTGTCACTTATCACGGTGTCATCGGCAGATTTTCTGGTCCAGTTAACCACATTATAGTCCAGATCATTCTAAAAGATGAGAAACAGCAGTGGCCCCAGCACAGACCCCGCGGCCCTCCACTAGCCGCAGGTCTCCACTCAGAGAGGCACCATCTAGTAGCACTCACTGCCTTCCCCCGCGCCGGCCGCCAATTGCATTGCTGAAGTCCATACAGACATCGTCCACTGGCTTGCCTTCATCGACATTCCCGGTAAATTCCTCGTAACCTTGCCGGAAAACTCTCTAAGATTACCCAGTACAGAACGCCACATTGACTATCCCTAATCAGTCCTGCCCATTAAAATCTCACGTGTACGGTCCTTCCATTAATTCTCCCAATACTGATGTAAGCAGCAACGGCCTACAATTTCCTGGTTGCTTTCTGACCCTTTCATAAACAGCGGAAAAATAAAAAAAAAAACATCCACCAATCCTCCAGTACCTTACCTGTCACTCAGCATAATTTAAATATATATGCTGCGACACCACCAACTTCCGTACTTACATACTTCGCTGTCCGAGTTGTTTCCAATTCGGCTGAGAGACAGGATCCAACATTTCATGTTTCTTAATGACATAATACCTGTGTTCAAATTCTATTAACGAAAAAGCAGTTCTGAGTTTTATTTGAATGGACTGTATTTCCACGAGCTTCAACACTTGGCAATCTACTGGACTGGGCCTCACAAAACCCAATGAGATGTCAGTAGTGATGGACAAGGTTTTGTGTTTTAGGGTGTGGGAAAGCAGCAGGTCAGATGGAGCCCATTGTTGTTGAATGAAGTCACTCGCTTCTGTGGAAGAGTCAGAGCTGGTGAAGTGTTGAGGTGCGGAGGCAGATGCTGGAATGAGGCAGGAACTGAGGGAGGTCAGATGATATAATCCGGGCGTTATTTGGTGTAGGACTGGAAACATGTTTATTTAGGAGCTTGGTGACATTGCATTGCTTTTGGAACATTGGCCTTCTTGATTTTCTGGTTGACTGCCGATTACCAGTGGTGTTCCACAGGGTTGCGTGTTCGGGCCGCTTCTTTTTACGTTGTACATCAACGATTTGGATTATGGAATGGATGGCTTTGTGGCGAAGTTTTCTGATGCTATAAAGATAGGTGGAGTGGCCCGTAGTGCTGTGGAAACAAAGAGTTTGCAGAGAGACTTGGATAGATTGGGAGAATGGACAAAGAGGTGGCAAATGAATTACAATGTTGGGAAGTGTATGGTTATGCACTTTGGCCGAAGAAATAAACGGGCAAACCATTATTTAAATGAGGAGAAAAATCAAAGTTCTGAGTTGCAGAGTTGCAACGGGACTTGGGAGTCCTCGTACAGGATACCCTTAAGGTTAACCTCCAGGTTGAGTCGCTGGTGAAGAAGGCGAATGCAATGTTAGCATTCATTTCTAGAAGAATGGAGTATAGGAGCAGGAATGTGACGTTGAGGCTCTATGATGCGCTGGTGAGACCTCACTTGGAGTACTTTGGGCAGTTTTGGGCTCCTTATTTAAGAAAAGATGTGCTGACTTTGGAGATGGTTCAGAGAAGATTCACTGGAATGATTCCAGGAATGAGAGGGTTAACAAATGAGGAACATTTGTCCGCTCTTGGACTGTATTCCTTGGAGTTTAGAAGAATGAGCGGGGACCTCAAAGAAACATTTCGAATGTTGAAAGGCATGGACAGTGTGGATGTGGCAAAATTGTTTCCCATGGTGGGGGAGTCTAGTATGAGATGGCATGAATTAAGGATTGAAGGGCGCCCATTCAGAACAGAGATGCGAAGAATTTTTTTTTTTTTTTTTTTTTAGCCAGAGGGTGGTGAATCTGTGGAATTCGTTGCCCCATGTGGCAGTGGAGGCCTAGTCATTGGATGTATTTAAGGTAGAGGTTGATAGGTATCTGAGTAGCCAGGGCATTAAAGGTTATGGTGAGAAGGCAGGGACTGGGACTAAATGGGAGAATGGATCAGCTCATGATAAAATGGCGGAGCGGACTCGATGGACCGAATGGTCAACTTCTGCTCCTTTGTCTTATGGTCTTATGGTCTTAATTCGATATTTTGAGTACAGCAGACGGGAATTTTTTTGAAGTTGTGTTAGGCATTGCTCAAGGCGAATTTGGAGTATTATGTGCCGTTATGGTTACCTACCGACAAGAAAGAATAAAGGGAAAGAATACATAGAATTTTACAGTGAAGCTGCTAGTGTGGAGGACATGAATTATAAGGAATTATTGGATAGTTTCGGAGTTTATTCCTTGGAAAGTAGAATATTGTGGGACGAATGTTAGATGTAGACAACAAAGATGCGGGGTAGAGTTGGGTTAAACGCAAGCAGACACTTTGCATTGAGTTTGTGTGGACATGCCATCAGAGATCATGGGTTAAGGGTGGAATGTGAAAAGTTTAAGAGGATTACGAGGGAAATCTTCTTCATTCAGAGGAATGTGAGAGTGTAAATGCTGCTGCCGGCACAAATGGTGCATGCGCGTTGGATGTGAAATTTTAAGATAATTTTGGATAGTGGTGCTATGGGTAACTATGGCCCGGGTGCAGGTGGATGGAAGTCTGCATTGCGAGGACTGTGCCGAAGGTCCTGCTTCCATTCTGTACTTTCCTTTGAATCTATAACTCCTTACTCATTGATTTACAATACCGACAACTGTTTGAATAAAATAAGATCCAAAATAAATATCAGAAGTTCAATTGTTCACAGGTTAAATCTCCAAATATAGTCTGACAGCGTGCTTGTGTTTGGAAGTTGTTTCAAACTGCCCGCCCACTACTCCCACATATTGTCTTTCGCCAATCTTTCGTACCTACAGTAATACACCAAATGCCGGACGAATTCAGCATCTCAGGCAGGGTCTATGGAATTGAAGAAGAATTCGACCTTTCGGGCCGACACTCTTCAGTGGAACTGCAAAGGAGGGAAGAAGAGGCCAGGTAATTGATTGATAAGGAAGGTTATTGAAGTCGTTTCAACCTGCCTACTGCATCTGCACACTCCCTTTTGCCGACCGCTCGTAACGATGGTAACACAAATCAATGCTAGAAGAACTCAGCCGGTTTGGCAAGATCTATGGAATTGAACAAGAATTTGACCTTTCGGGCCGACGCCCTTCAGAGAAATGAGAAATAAAGCAGGGAGAATCCAGACTATTGATTGATTAGGAAGATTTGAGTTGTTGTGTGAGATTCGGAGCTCAGTATCTCTGCATGATCAGCTACCTCGCCCGCACATACCTGAGAATAGGGAGAGGCCGTTCTGCTGAAATGGTATGCAGTTTCACTCTTATTCAGGTGTGAACAATTTGTCTTTAATATTGCATTTAACCATTTCTGCTGCAGGGAAGAGAGACAGAAAATTTAAACTTATAAAGAAAATTAACAGGGGTCAGAGCCTGCACTTTATTTTAACTCAGACTCAAATCATCTGCAGTTGTTTAAAGAAATATTTCAACGATTATTTAAATAAATCAGCCCATTGCGTTCCTAACATTTCGCCAGCAATATTTTAAATCTTGTTGTGAGGTTGAAGTTCAGAGTGAGGGAGTGAGGGCGGAGGGAAAAGGAGTCAGAAGGAGAGAGAATGGGTGAGCAGGGAGCAGGGAAACGGCAGGGTGTCTATGGAAGGTGGAGGAAGGGAAGCTCAAGATGGAAGAGCGTGTGGGAAAGTGCAGAGGGGAAAGTGCAGAGCTGGACTGAGATGAGAGAGGCAGAGGAAAAGAGAGATCGAGATGGCAGAGAGATAGGAAGTGCAGGAGACAGGCAGTGGATGATTGAGTGCACGGGAAAGTGAAATGGTTAGAGCGAGGGTTGTGGGAAAGTCTCACAAACCAGCCAGGGAGTTTAGGCCTGTGCTCCTGATATATGCAGTGGGAAAGTGGGAAAGCACCGTATGTGTGAGTATTTTAATAGAGAGGACTGACTAGGATAGTCAGCATGGCTTTGTGTATTCTAAGCAATTTTTTCGTGCAGTCACGAGGTAAATTTCAAGGAGAGTTGATGAAGGTAATGCAGTGAATGAGGTTTTCATGGATTTTATCAACAGATTTTATGAAAATCCGGCATAACAGATTCATCAGCAAAATCCATTAGCTTTGCATTCAAGATGAGGTAATACTTTGGGGTGGACATTGGCGTACTGGGACGAGGCAGAGAGTGGTGGCAGATGGTTGCCTTACTAAGTGGAGGCCTGTGACGAGAAGAGAGACGCACGTGTTGGTGCTGGATATGGAAGCAATCAAAAGACACTCATGTCGATGGAACACAAACTTACATTCCGTCTGGTTAGCCTCCCACCTGATGGTGTGAGCATCGATATCTCGAAAATTCGGTAATGCCCCCGTTAACTGCAACATTCCTAATTTTCATTTCTCCTTTCTCTTCCTGCCTGCATACCTGAAACCCCAACTGCTTGCATTGCCAGAAATCGGAAATAAAGCATAACTCGTGTGGAGAATCGAAGGAACGACAGATATGAGGATTTTTTTAAATCTATTTATGTTCAGCTAGAGAGTAGTAAATCACTGTTATTAATTTCCCAGCCGGCTGTGCAGCTATGCTATTGGGTATAGTTATTAAAGCGAAGGTTAATATGTTTCTGATCAGTTAGGACATCAAAGGTTATAGGACGGAGGCAGCCGGATGGAGTTGCTAGGAATAGTAAATCAGCCACGATTGAATTTTGGAGCAGAATGGTCCGAATGGCCGAATTCTGCTACAATTATAGGATGATGTGGAAAGTTTAAACACGATGCAGAATAGATTTACCGACATACCTCTCAGGTAAGACAATAAGTCTTATGAGGAAACGTTGAGGCATCTCTGTTTTTTTGTCGAATTAATGTTCTGAACGTTATTTGAAAGGACTGTTTCACCCCCAACTTGCGCGGTTGGCAATAAATTCGACTGGGACTCACAAATCCAATAAGATTTAAGTATTGATGGACACGTTGCGGGGGTTCAGGTTGGGGCGAAGCAACAAACCAGATGGAGTCCATTGCTGGAAATGAAGTCACCCACTTCTGCAGAAGAAGCAGAAATAGTGGAGGGCTGAGGCGGTGAGGGAGGTTTTGACATGAGGTAGCTACTGAGCGAGGTGAAAGGTACTATATATATTCTAAACGCTATTGGGTACACAAGTGGAAATAACTTTGCTGAATTATTCAGGACATTACTGAGAATGCATTGATTTTGGCACATTGGCTGTCATAAATTAATACTTTTGCGTACGAGAGATGGGAAACATGTTGAGCTTGTTTGAGGCATTGTTCAGGCCGAATTCGGAGTATTGTGTGCAATTGTGGTCATCTGCCTACAGGGAAGGCTACAGAGTAATAGTACAGAGAAAACTTAACTGGACGTTGTCTGGTATGGAAGACATGAGTAATAAGGTGAGATTGAATAGAATCGGACTTTATTCCTTAGAAATAAGAACACCAAGGAATATTTGTTAGAGGTACACACAAAGATGAGGGATAGTGATAGGGTAAATGCAAGTAGGGATTTTCAGTGAGTTTGGGTAAACTTACAATCAGAGGTCATGTCTTAAGGGTGGAAGGTGAAAAGGATAGGAAAAGGAAAGTTACCTCGCATCCGGAGTTTTTCCGGTTAGCGGACAATTTCCCTCCACGCCCTTCTGACGTAGTGGGGAACCGCGTACGAGGCAATTGACAGTAGTGGTTTGCAATTGCCCTCTGCCGGGTGAGATTCCAAAGATATCACCAGCTCATAACCCGGCAAGGATGGAAAGCGTGCAGGGGAGCCGGCTGGATTCGAACTCGGGACCTTTCGACTAATGCCACTACGCCACCAGCCGAGTCAGAAAAGTTTAAGGGTATTACAAATGAACACTCCTTCATTCAGAGGATTATGAGAGTGTAAAAAAATGCTTCTGTGGCAAGTGGTGCATGCGGGCTACATTTCAAACTTGAAGGGAATGTTGGATAGTGGGGGCCTCTGTACAGGTGGATGGGAGTTTGCAGATGAGAGCCATTGGTCGAAGGGCTTGTTTCCATACTGTACGTTTCCATGACTCACTAACTCCTTAATAATTGATTCGTAACACACACAAACGGATGATTAAACTAAGATCCAATATAAATTTCAGAAGTTAGACTGTTCACAGCTTAGTTCTCCAAAAAATATTCTAACACCGTGGTTATGTTTTGATGCCGTTTCAAACTACTTACTGCTTCATTACTCCATTTCGCCAATCTTTCGTAACTATGGGAACGCAAAACAATGCCCGAGAAACTCAGGCAAAATCTGTGGAATGGATCAAGAATTCGACCTTTCGGGCCGACACCCTCAGAGAAATTAGAAATCAAGCAGGAAGAGTCCAGATTATTGCTTGATTAGGAAGGTTTGGGTTCTTGCTCTGTGAGATTCGGAGATCAATGTCCCTGTCTAATCAGTTGCCTGACCCCACAGTTTCCTCATAATAGGGGGTGGCCTTTCTGCTGAAATGAAATGCAATTTCACTCTCATTCAGGTGTGAACGATATGACCTGAATATTGCATTTAACCAATTCTTTTTAACCAATTCTGCTTCAGAAAAGAGTGATGGAAACTTTAACCATATAAGGAAAACTACCAGGGTCAGAACTTGCACTTATTTTACACTCAGACTTCATTCAGCGGCATTTGTTTAAAGAAATATTTTAAAGATTAATTTAAATTACTCAGCCCATTGCATTCCTAACCTTTTCCGACCAACATGTTTAATGCGGATGTAATGGTGACTTTAACAGTGAGAGCGAGGGTAAGCGCTATAATGAGACGGAAGGAGAGTGAGTGGGTGAGCAGGGAGAGGGAAAAGGGCAGGGTGTGTGCGAAAGTTGGAGAAAGGGAAGCTCAAGATGGAGAAAGAGGGTAGAGTGGCGAGCTGGACTGAGAGGAGAGAGGTAGCGAAAAAGAGCTTTACAGAGGGCAGAGGGGGGTAGTGTAAGAGAGAGGGAGTCGATGGTAGAGTGCAAGGGTTAGTGAGAGGGATAGAGTGAGGAATGTGGGAAAGGCTCAGAAATCATCTGTGGAATCACAGGTCCCTACTTGTGACATCAGTAGTGGTAAAGTTTGCAAGCACCGTTTGTATCAGTATTTTAATAGACGGGACTGACTAGGGCTAGTCACGGCATTGTATATCCCACACTATGTTATAGAGTTTCCCGAGGAAGTACCGATTTTTTTTTCCCAGGAAAGTCAACAAACGAACTGTATTGGATGATGGCTAAATTGACTTTATCAGGAGAATATATCAAAGTCCCGCATCGGAGATTTGTCAGGAAAATCCGTGAGCTTTACTTTCAAGATGAGGTATAACATTGGAGTAGACATTGGTGTAGGGACAGGACACAGAGAGTGAAGGAAAATGGTTGCCTTTCTAATTGGAGGCCTGTGTGTAGTGGAAAGCTGCACATTTCTGTGCTGGATATTGAAGCAATGAGGCCACACTCATGTTGATGAAACAGCAACTTACATTTCGTCTGGGTAGCTTCTGAACTAATGGTTTAGAGTCTACCCAGACGGAATACCTTGATATATCGGATATCTTGAACTTCCGGTACTGCCCCCTTCCATTTCACATTTCCGCATTCTCATTTCCCTCTCACTCTTTATCTGCCTACCTGCAAACCCAACTACTGGCAGTGCCAAAAATTGCAAATAATGTGTAACTCATCTGGAGAATCGCAGATGGACAGAGATGATTGTGATTTATTCATTTATTAATTGATTAATTAATTTATGATTATTATTATTATAGCCAGAGAGTGGTAAATCTCTTATCATTTTTTTTCCAGCCAACTGTGGAATCAACGTTATTGGATTTAGTTTTGAAAGCGAAAGTTCGTATGTTCTTGATCAGTCAGGAGTTCAAAGGTTACGGCAAGAAGGCAGCAGCATGGAATTACGAGGAATAGTAATTCAGCCATGATGGAACGGCGGAGCAGAGTGGCGGAAATGGCCTCATTCTGCTGCAATTATAGGAGTATTTGGAGCGTTTAAAGTTGACGCAGAATAGATTTTCCGAGATGCTATTCAGGTATGACAAAAAACCTTTTAAGAAAAAGTTGACGGATCTCTGTTTATGGATCTGGCAGGAAGGAGTATGACATATTGCTTGATAGAAGAGTGATAAGTGATAAGAGGTTTTGGGATATTGGACAGCTAGACATTGTCGAGGACGTAAGTGGCTAATACGAAGGGCATAACATTAAAAGAATCGGAAGAGATTATAGTCTGGATGCGAGAAGCAACATTTTGTTACACAGAGATTGCTGCGGTCCTGGAACAGGCTGCCAGGGCTGGTGTTCGGTGCTGAGACATTAGGGACATTTCAAAGACATGTGAGCGGAAGAAAAAAAATACAGCATTAAGCTGAGGGAGTCGTTTGGTTGATTTTGGAGTCGGCTGAAAGGAAGTTCGTATGCACGTGAACTGAAGACTATTAATATCCTAGCCGGAAGGCTTGCTAGTGCTGCTCGAGGTGGGGAGGGTGGGGGAATTGGTGGTGGGAGGGGGAAGGGTAAATCCAGACTTGCAAGCGATAACAACAAGGCTGCCGCAGAACAGAAAGTGAGTAGATTGTGGAGACAGATGCTAAGGCCTCAGACAGAATCAGGAATTTAATTTACATACATCAACGTTTCTGGTGAGCTTTGACGTGTGTTGCTAGAATTTCCAGCATCTGCAGAATTCCTCGTGTCAGGAATTTAATTGTTGATCATGGTGCGAGTCATGTACTCAGCTGCAGATACCTCAATGTAAGAAGTATTGTATTAAAAGGCGGATGACACCATGGCATGAATGAGCACGTGGATTTACTATATTATCGCCATTAGTGGGATGGTTGCAGTATGAGCCGGACTGGCAGCGCAGTATTCCACCGCTCCGCTGTTTAAGATGAAGCAGAGGGGGAAGGAATAAATGAGGAGGGATGGCGTTATTAGTTAGGGAAGATGTCACATCAGGGTGGAATAGAGAACTCACCTAGTGAGGCGTTCAATGTGGAACGTAGTAATAAGACAGGTATGGCCATGTAAAAGGGGCTTTGGCTTTGGAGCGATGAAGTATGATAGATGTATTACACGGCATTACAGCCCAGCCAAGTGTCCGTGGGAGTTAGAGGAACAAATGTGAAGAGAAATTGCTCAGAATTTCAGCAAACGTCAGTTTGTTATAGGAGCTATGCTTAAATTTCCAGGTTTTGACTGGGACTCCCAAAGTGTAAAAGGACAAGATGGAACAGACGTTGTCATCTATTTTCTGGAATGTTTTCTTAATCAGTAGGTAAAAGTCCCAAATGAGGGAGTGTGCGATATTGATTTGCATTTAGGGAAGGAGGAAGGCCAGGTGGCACAATTTTGTACAGGGGAACACGTTGCATCCAGTAGTCCAAAGGACATTAGCTTTAAAGTAAATGTGCGAAAGAAAAACAGATGGGCTCCGCAGTCTGCGTGCTTTAACCAGCGGACTCGAGGAGAGCCCAGCATTCTTCCGTTGCTTAAGATAGGCTCTAAATTAATCTGTGAAATTTTAGCCCTCTGAGCTTGCTATCAGTCGTGGGAAAGCTATTAAAAGATATTGTAAGGGACCAAAGAATTTAATTGTATCGGCTGCGGCCCCACCAATTTCCGCACTTACCTCCCACGGTGTCTGACCAATTCCTAATCGGAGTCTACAATTCGCCTAAGGGACAGAAAGCAACATTTCCAAGCTTTATGAAATATCATGTAGGCTCATATTTTATTAATTACACAGTAATTGTCGAATTTATATTCTGAGCAGTATTTGAGCTCCCCGAAATTGCATAGTTGGCAATAAACTGCACTGGGCCCCAGAGAATCCGTTGAGATTCGAGCAGCGATGGACACGTTCTGTGGATTCAGCTTGGGGGAAGCAACCGGTAAGATGGAGTCCAACGTTAGAAAGGAGGTCACTCACCTCGGTCGAAGAGGTGGTAATGGTGAAGAGCTGAGGTGGTGAGGGAGATTTTGAAATGTTGTAGGCAGTGAAGAAGGTCAAAGGTACAATGTATATAATCCAAGCGTTATTGGGTATACGACTGGAAATAACTTAGCAGGATTATTTCTGACTTTACTGAGACTGCATTGTTTTTCGAACATTGGCCTACATAAATCAATACATTGAGCACAGGAAATGGGATTTTTGTTGGTGTAGTATAAGGCATTGCTGAGGCTGAATTTGGAGTACTGTGTGTAGTTTTGGTCGCCTACCTACAGGTAAGGATACAGAGTAAGAGTACAGAGAAAAATTACCAAGAGGTTGCCTGGTATGGACGACCTGACTGATAAGGTAACATTACAAAGTATTGGACTTCATTCCTTGGAACTTAGAGCACTGAGCGAAGCTTTGAAAGTGGTGCACAAAATTATGGGGGTATAGATATAACCATATAAACATACAACAATTACAGCACGGAAACAGGCCATGTCGGCCCTTCTAGTCCGTGCCGAGCTCTTACTCTCACCTAGTCCCACCGACCTGCACTCAGCCTATAACCCTCCTTTCCTTTCCTGTCCATATATCTATCCAATTTAACTTTAAATGACATCATCGAATCTGCCTCAACCACTTCTGCTGGAAGTTCGTTCCACACAGCTACCACGCTCTGAGTAAAGACGTTCTCCCTTATGTTACCCCTGAACTTCTGCCCTTTAAATCTCAAATCTTGTTTGAATCTCCCCCACTCTCAATGGAAAAAGCCTATCCACTTCAACTCTATCTACCCCCCTCATAATTTTAAATACCTCTATCAAGACCTCCCTCAACCTTCTACGCTCCAAAGAATAAAGACCCAACTTGTTCAACCTCTCTCTGTAACTTAGGTGATGAAACCCAGGTAACATTCTAGTAAATCTTCTCTGTACTCTCTCTATTTTGTTGACATCTTTCCTATAATTCGGTAACCAGAACTGTACACAATCCTCCAAATTTGGCCTTACCAATGCGTTCTACAATTTCAACATTACATCCTAACTCCTATACTTAATGCTCTGATTTATAAAGGGCAGCATACCAAAAGCTTTCTTCATCACCCTCTCCACATGAGATTCTACCTTCAGGGAACTATACACCATCATTCCTAGTTCCCCTTGTTATACTGCATTCTTCAATGCCCTATCATTTACCGTGTATGTCCTATTTTGATTAGTCCTACTAAAATGTAGCACCTCACAATTATCAGCATTAAACTGTGTCTGCCATTTTTCAGCCCACTCTTCTAACTGGCCTAAATCTGTCTGCAAGCTTTGAAACACAGCTTCATTTTCCGCAGCTCCACCTACCTTAGTATCATCTGCATACTTACTAATCCAATTTACTACCCCATCATCCAGATCATTAATGTATACGACAAACAACGTTGTACCCAGTACAGATTCCTGACGCACACCACTCATCACCGGACTCCAATCTGACAAACAGTTATTCACCATTACAGTCTGGCGTCTCCCATCCAGAAACTGTTGAATCCATTTTACTACTTCAATATAAATACCTAATGATTGAACCTTCCCAACTAACAGTCCATGTGGAAAATTGTCAAAAGCCTTACTGAAGTCCATATAGAAAACATCCACTGCTTTACCCTCGTCAACTTTCCTGGCAACGTCTTCAAAAAAATAATAAAAAAAGATTTGTCAAACATGACCTTCCACGCACAAATCCATGTTGTCTAATCCTAATCAGACCTTGTCTATCCAGATAATTATATATACCATCTCTAAGAATACTTTCCATCAATTTACCCACAACTGACGTCAAACTCACAGCCTCATCATTGCTAGGTTTACTCTTAGAACCCTTTTTAAACAAAGGAACAACATGAGCAATAAAACAATCCTCCGGCACCATCTCCATTTCTAATGACATTTAAGATATTTCTGTCAGAGCCGCTGCTCTTTCCACACTAACTACTCTCAAGGACCTAGGAAATATCCTGTCAGGACCCGGAGACTTATCCACTTTTGGTATTCCTTAAAAGCTCCAGTACTTCCTCTGCTTTAATCATCATAGTTTCCATAACTTCCCTACCTGTTTCCCTTATCTTGCACAAGTCAATATTCTTCTCCCCAGTGAATACCGAGGAAAAGAAATTGTTTTGTATGGCCAAATCTCTTTTGGCTCCACACATAGCTGTCCACTCTGATTCTCTAAGGGACCAACTTAATCCCCCACTATCCTTTTCCTATTAATGCAACTGTAGAAACCCTTTGGTTTTATTTTCACCTTACTTGCCAAAGCAACCTCATATCTTCTTTTAGCTTTTCTAATTTCTTTCTTATGATTCTTTTTACATTCTTCATATTTCTGCAGCACCTCATTTACTCCATGCTGCGTATATTTATTGTAGGTATCTCTCTTTTTCCGAACTGTGTTTCCAATATCCCTTGAAAACCATGGCTGCTCAAACGCTTAGCCTTTCCTTTCAACATAACAGGAACATAAAGATTCTGTACCCTCAGAATTGCACCTTTAAATGACCTCCATTACTCTGTTACATCCCTCCCATAAAACAATTCGTCCCAATCCACTCCTTCTAAATCCTTTCGCATCTCCTCGAAGTTAGTCCTTCTCCAATCAAAAATATCATCTCTGGGTCCAGACCTATCCTTCTCCATAATTACATTGAAACTAATGGCATTGTGATCACTGGACCCGAAGTGCTCCCCAACACAAACCTCCGTCATCTGCCCTATCTCATTCCCTAACAGGAGATTCAACACTTCTCCTTCTTTGGTTGGTACCTCTATGTATGGCCGCAAAAGAAAAATCCTGCACACATTTTACAAAATCCAAACCGTCCAGCCCTTTTACAGTACTTTTACAGTATGGGCTTCCCAGTCTATGTTTGGAAAATTAAAATCTCCCACAATCACAAGCTTGTGTTTACTCCAAATATCTACTATCTCCTTACAAATCTGCTAGGATAAATGCAGGTTGGAATTTTCCACTGAGTTTGGATGCACTAACAATCAGAGTCATGTGTTAATGGTGGAAGGTTTAAGGGCAACATGAAGCAGTTTGCAGTTGGAAGGCGGGGCTGAAGGGCCTGTTTCCATATTATACTGTTCTACAACTCGCTGACTCATTCATCATTGATTGATAACGCAGATATCTGGATTAATGTCCAAATAAATATCATAAGTTAAATCCTTCACAGCTGAATTCTCCCAAAATACTTTAACAGCGTGCTTATGTTGTGAAGTCCACTCATACTGTCCACCTGTTGATCCCACACACTCCCTCTCGCCGATCATCCATACCTATTGTAATACACAAAATGATGGAGGAACTCAGCAGGTCAGGCAAAGTCTACGGAATTGAATGAAAATTCGACATTTCGAGCCGAGACGCTTCGGAGAAATTAGAAATGAAGAAGCAACATTGATTGATTAGGAAGGTTTTGGTTGTTGTTCTGTGAGATTCGCAGCTCAGTGTCTCTGTCTAATCAGCTGCTTGGACACGCAAATGTCGTTCTGCTGAAATCAAATCCACCGTCACCCTTGTTCAGTTGTGAATACTGTGTCTTTAATACATTAAACCATTTCTACTAAAGTGAAGACCGATGGAACCTTTAACAGTCTAAAGAAGGTTAACAGGGGCCAGAAGCTGCATAGTTATTTTTAACCCTAATCCAATCATCCGCAGTTGTTTTAAAACATTTTTTTATTGCCACTTGAACAAATCAGACCGTATCATCCTTAACCTTTGCCACCTTTTAACTGATGTTGCTGTGCGGCTGAGAGTGCGATGGGGAGTGTTGGTGACGGGAAGGAAGAGGCAGAAGGAGAGTGCATGGGTGAGCATGGAGAGGGGATGGGGCACGGTGTGTGTGGAAGGTGCAGATAGGGAAGCTGAAGGTGGATGAATATGTGGGCAAAAGAGGGATCGAGAGTGTGCAGAGCGGAGAGAGAGGAGAGGGGAGACATAAAGAGATATAGACAGTACAGACAGAGTGAAATTGTGAGAGAGGGGGAATAGGAGGTAGACTGCACGGGTAAGTGAGAGGGATAGAGCGTAGGATGTGGGAAAGTCTCACAAATCAACCAAATAATTATAGGCCACGCTAATATTTTGAAACAACGACTTATATTTCGTCCTCGAAACAAAAGAGTGTAACAGGATTTACAAATAAATGACTTCGAATTGCTTTTACATATACGAAAAACAAAATGGACCAGTGACTCGGAATGTAAACCCGGCCCAATGTGATGACAAAAAATAAAGCCTGAACGTTCATCCCTGACCGCCGGGTCACCTGTGATATCAATCCACAAATAAGTACAAAAGCCCAGGGCGAATACTGTCCCACCATGTTTCACTGTTATCTTATTCATTCGTTGCTAAATATCTCCTCTGAAATGTTTATCAGGTATAAGCAAGTCCCCATAACGTTATGTTGAAAGGAAATCCTGTCCACATCACTTCAGACATATCCCCCTGTGCAGGGCGCTTTAAATATCATTGATAACAGCACATTTGTGATCGTGATTCTGCAGTATGTCAGTTGTGCCGGTTTTATTTGCTACAAATGGCGAGCACTGAGAAGTAAACATATGGCCAATATTTTCTGACAACCAGTGACAGTGTGGTGGGTTATGACTGGGCATTATCACTGGCAGTGTGATGTGCTGACGAGCATTTTTATAAAGATGTGTGTCACGCCCTGGAAGGAGACTTTATTGCTATTGTAATGGTCTATATGGAGAAGCCGTGTTTGTAGAACATAGAACATAGAATAGTACAGAACAGTACAGGCCATTCGGCCCACAATGTTGTGCCGACCCTTAAACCCTGCTTCCCATATAACCCCACACCCCACCTTAAATTCCTCCATGTACCTGTCTGGTAGTCTCTTAAATTTCCCGAGAGTATCTCCCTCCACCACTGACTCAGGCAGTGCATTCCACGCACCAACCCTCTCTGAGTGAGAAATCTTCCTCTAATATCTCCCTTGAACTTCCAACCCCTTACCAGAAAGCCATGTCCTCTTGTATTGAGCAGTGCTGCCCTCGGGAAGAGGTGCTGTCTGGCCACTCTATCTGTTCCTCTTAATACCTTGTACACCTCTATCATGTCTCCTCTCATCCTCTTTCTCTCCAAAGTGTAAAGCCCTAGCTCCCTTAATCTATGATCATAATCCATACTCTCTAAACCAGGCAGCATCCTGGTAAATCTCCTCTGTACCCTTTCCAATGCTTCCACATCCTTCCTATAGTGAGGCGACCAGAACTGGACACAGTACTCCAAGTGTGGCCTGATCAGAGTTTTATAGAGCTGCATCATTACCTCGCAACTCTCAAATGCTATCTCTCGACTTATGAAATTTAATACCGCATAAGCTTTGTTAACTTCCCTATATAACTGTAAGGCAACATTCGTTTAGTTCATAGCTGGAGATTTCCGATGCGTCGGAATGTGAGCCGTCCAATGAGCGGAATGTGCTTTTCTGTTGTGTACTGACGCCGTTGTGAGCCGGGGCCTTTTGTTCGGCGGTAGACGAAGAGAGAAGACGCAGGGGAGAACCAGTGTCGGATAGGACCCGGTGGGAGACCATTTGTTCGAAATGGATTGCGAGCGACGATCGGAAGGTGGTGACAGCTTCCACGCAGACCGAAATCCAGCGCGTCAGTGACAGAAAAGTTCAAGATGAACTCCAACATGTTCACATTTGACTGATTAATTATAATACGCCCTATTTCTTTCTTTATTTCATTTCTTTAATGACCCTTTAGTTAAGTAACATTAAGTAAATATGATTCCTTTAATCACATGCAGTGTGTTGACTGTTATTTCTTGGCACTGATATACAACAGCGTAGCAAATTACACCGTACCCACACAAACCAGGGTTTGGTGTGGCAGAGCCATCTCACGGGATTGACGGGAGCAGAGTGCGTATTTCGTAGACTTAAACAGACAAAGAAACAGGTTCGGTCAGCGATATTGTTATCGTTTTATGGGTCACGGTTTTATATGTAGTTTAAACTTTGTCCATCGTGAGAGTCGAGTAGCAATGGAATTACCAGTATACTGAGAGAATGTTCTGAATAAGAAGTGGTATTCTCTGTGCGAGAGACCGGGTGACCGAATAAGCTGTGATAATTACATTGCAGTATTGATGGAACTGGACAAGCAATGACATTTTCTATGTTGCCGGTGGCATGTCAGAGAAAGCATTGATAACACCAGCGAGGTCTATGATGGCCGTGTAGGACAGTGACGGATTTTCTCATTGCTGTAATGGACCCATTGGAAAGAGGAAAACACAGCACTCATCTCCTCACGACGCACAGAAATCATAAAAGCATCTGTCTCATATCTCTTGTGTTTCTCAATCTATGGTGAAGTATCATTATGTTCTTTGGAAACGTCCTTCGCATTTGAACAATATATCTGTATGAATTATTGTTATTTTAAACGAATATGAAACGCCATAACAGAAAAAGAACAGATATTTTTGGGAGTACTCGACAGGCATCTCACCGCCACTACTAGTCCACTACCCCTCAGTGATCATATTGGTTATTGTACCAGAGAAAGTGTCAGACCTGGTGGGAAAACACTCAGAGGATGCGCAATTCCCCAAAAAAAAAAACATTAATAACTCCTTAACGTTTATCTTTGACGCGTAGGGAGATGTGCAGAAGAATGCGAAAATATTGAATCTGGGGAGGGAAGGAACTATGCGATTGCGTAAAATCGTGAGATCATAAATTGGGAACAGAAGTACGGGGAAATGCACTAAATTAATATAGAGATTGTTAATGGAGAAATTGTACTAGGCTTTTCATAGATTTGACTCAATGGAGAAGGAAAGGAATGATAGGATATGGAGACATGGCTCATAATAAATATGAAAACCCTACTCAGGAGGAAGACGGAAGCGCACTTTACGAAGCAAGGGTCAGAGAAGGCTCGAGTATTGCAAGGCATCTAGGAAGGGAGCTGGAAATGGACCTAATATTGCGCGAAGGGAATAGCAGAAGGCGTTGCTGAGTAGGATGAAGGAAACAATCAGGAGGTATAGACGCACATGAGAATTGGGAGGACTGATTATGGATAAAACCGGGAACGTGCTGGAGTAACAGGGGAGCAGCAGCTATCAGTAATGAATAATTTGCTTCAGTATTCACACATGGGAGGGGCATTAACCGCTGGGAAAACCAACTTGTATAGTGTTTAAAGCAGCGGTAAATAGGTTCTGATTAGACTGGACATCAAAGGGGACGGTAAGAAGCTGGCAGAATGGAGTTGTGGGAATGGTAAATCAGTCATGATGGAATTTTGGAGCAGAATGGTCCGAATTTCCTAATTCTGCATCAATTAGAGGAGGACTTGGAAATTTTAACGACAATGCAGAATAGATTTACCGAGATGCTGCTCAGGTAAGAGATCAAGTCTAATGAGGAAACGTTGAGGGTTCTCTGGATTTTGGATTTTGTGCGAAGGAATATGGCAGATTTTATGATAGGAGAGTATAAGGTGTGAGAGGTATTGAGGAATTGTACAGCAAGACATTATCTTGGGAGTAAGTGGCTAATAGGAGGGACATAACAATAAGATAATCGGAGGAAGTGAAAGCGCGCTGTGAGATGTAACCTTTTTTTCTCTACACAGAGAATGCTTCGAGCCTGGTGTTCGGTGCTGAGACATTAGCGATATTTCAGACATGCATGAGTGAAAGCAAAATAGAGGACTAACCTATGGGAGTCATTATGTTGAACTTGGAGTATGTTCTAAGGAAGGTGGTTTGCACTTGAACTGAAAGGGGACTGATATCCTTGCGGGAACAGGACTGCCCCAGAGCAGAGAGTGGAGAGGTTGTAGAGACAGATGTTGTTATGACGATAGTCAAAGTCAGGAATGAAAAGGTTCAGCATGGGTCGACAACTGTGCTCAGCTGCAGATATTCCAATACAAAAAGCATTGCATGAAAGCCAGCTGAGCCCAGGGCTCGTGAAACTACTATATTTAACCATTAAGAAGCAAAGGGGACGCATTAAATGAGATTGTAGGGTACTACATAACACCCATCAGTCCGATTGATTTAGAAGATGACATATGAAGAGAAATTGATGAAAATTGCAGGAAACATAGGTTGTGATAACAGCTAATTTTAACTTTCCAATTTTTGACTGCGACTTCCATAGTGTAAAAAAACTAGATGGAATATTGGTTGTGAGACATATTGTGGAAAGTTTTTATTTTTTAAGCACCAGATAAAAGTCCCAAATGAACGACTGGACGATACTTGATCTGCATTTAATGAGCGAGACAGGGTAGGTGGCAGAAGTTTTTCAAGCGGAACACTTTGTATCCAGTAGTCCGCAGGCCATTAGTTTGAAAATATCTAAGCAAACAACAGGCCTTGTTCTTGGATTGCGATTTTAGACTGGACATATTTTAATCTTGCTGTTGTCAGAAACGATTTTGCAAGTGTCGACTGGGACAGGCCGTTTTCTGTCAAAGGTGTACGTGGTAGGTGGGAGTTCTTCAAAAGTAAAATTTTGAGAGAACAAAGTTTGTACGGACCTGTCACAATAAAGAGTAAACCTAACAGGTGTCCAGTACTTGGAATTTCAAGTGATATGGAGGCTCAAGTGAAGAAAAAACAGGAGATGAATTACAGGTGCAATGAGGTGCTTATCGAGTGCAGGGAATGCAAGAGAACACTTTAGAAAGAGAGCAGAAGAGTGAAGAAAGGATGATTTTGCCCTGGTTCAGTCGTAAGGAATGCTGCACATAGTTTCAGAGCGAAAGGATTTCAAGAGACATAATTAGACCACTGGAAGGTGAGAATTGGACAATAGCGAATCCAAATGTGGTGCTAAAAGCGCTCATTTTTTTGCATCCGTATTTATCTGGGAGTCGGATACAGTTTATCGATGTAAAACAAAACTGAATCAACTTCCCGGACTCTATACAAGTTACAAAGGTGGAGACGTTTGGATGAGGCACATTACAGTGGATAAATCACCCGAAGCTGACAAGGTGTTGCTTCGGACCTCGCGAAAGGAAAAAATTGCAGGAACCCTAGCAGAGATATTTACATCATTCTTAAACAAGATAACTGGAGGGTAGCAAATGTTGTTCCGTTTGTTTAAGAAATGCTCTAAAAATAATCTATAATTTTATTGTCTTGTGAGCCTGACATCATGAGTGGGAAAGTTATTGGAAGGTATTTTAATGGGCCGGATACATGAGTTACTTTTTAGATATTGACTGATTAACGATAGACCATATAGCTTCGTTTGTGGCAAATCGTGTCAAAGAAGTTACCAGGAATGTTGTTGAAGAAAAAATATAGGCTGCTGTCGACGTGGAATTTTGCAAGACATTTGACAGTTTCCCGCAATGTTGAGTCATTCTGCTATGAAAATGAGGTAGTAAGTTTATGAGACATTTGCTTTGTGAAAGGAACCAGAGATTGGTAGCAGTTGGTTGCCTCTCTAACTGGATACCTGTGACAAGCGGAGAACTGCACAGACCGGTGCTGGTTCCTTTGCTGTTTACATCTGTATCAACGATCTGGATGATAATGTGCTAAATTGCATCAGGAAATTTGTGTATGCTGCCAAGACAGGGAGAATGATAGACAGAGAGGAATAGTATCATGGTGTGTGGTCGAATATAGAGCAGCTGGGAACAAATTGGTTTAGGGTAATACTGCCGTAAAGAAAGCTGTTGGCATATTATCCGTCATAAATCAAAGTACATAATACAGGTGATAAAATGTCATCTTCAGGTTGGATAAGATATGGCTGAGGCCACACATGAATTATTATGCAGTATGGTAAACTTCCTACAGGGAATATGTACGTAAATACGTTGAAAAGGGTGCAGAAAAAAATTACAAGGACTTTGGCCCGACAGGTGGACCTGAGATACAAGGAAATCGATCATGAGTTTTGACTTCAATCCCTGATGCGTAGAAAATTAAAATGAGACTGCTTTCATTACTCTCTATATCTACACCCATCTTAATTTTATATACCTCTGTCACTTCTTTCTTCTATGCTCCAGGGAATAAAGTCCTAACCAATTCAACCTTTCTCAGTAGCTCAGTTTCTCAAGTCCCGGCAACATCCTTGTAAACCTTTTCTGCACTCTTTCAACCTTAGTAATATGCTTCCTGTAATTTGGTGACCAAAACTGCAAACAATACTCTAAACCTGGCCTTACCAATGCATTATACAACCTCACCATAACATTCCAACTCTCATACTCAATACTTTGAATTATAAAGGCCTTTGAGATAAGGTCGGAAGCTCTCTTTACGACCCTATTTATCTGTGACACCACTTTTAGGGAACTTTGTATCTGTATTCCCCGGTCCCTCTGTTCTACAGCACTCCTCAGTGGCCTGCAATTTACCTTGTATTTTCTACTTTGGTTTGTCCTTCAAAAGTGCCATACCTCACACTGGTCTGTATTAAACTTCATCTGCCATTTTTCAGCCCATTTTTCCAGCTGGTCCAAATCCCTCTGCAAGCTTTGAAATCCTTCCTCACTCTCCACTACACCTTCAATCTTTGTATCATCAGCAAATGATACTTTAGATGTGTGGGTATAGAGGGCTATGCCGACTGAAGTAGGCAATTTAAATATCACGGCCGAATGGCCGGTTTCTGTGCTGTTCTTTCCTAAGGGACCATGACTACCTGAGCACTGATTCATAACACAGAAACAGGTTGATTATATCGAAATCCGAAATGACTATAGTTTGATTTATTCACCGAGAATATTCTAACAGCGTGGATAATTTTAGAGGATCTCAGCAGGTCCCGCAACAACAACAAAACGAATAACATATAGAGGTTTCGTGCCGTCACACTTTAGTGCAACTGGAATGTGAGGGTTGTTTTTCTGTGAGAATCTGATCTCAGAGTCTGTTTACAAGCAGTCACATTCCTCAGAATAAGGAGTGTACGTTCTGTTAAAATGAAATCGAACTGGTTCGACATTCCAATGTGACCAAAGTAATTTAAATTATGCTCAGCGACAGCTAAGGTACCGGAGGATTTGAGTTCGCTTACGAAAGGCTCAGAGACTCAGCCAAATAATTACAAGCCAGTGCTCCTGACATCAGTGGTGGGAAAGTTATTTGAAAGACCGAATTTGTGAGAATTTCAATAAACAGAATGGATTGGGTATAACTTTGTGTATTCATGGCAATCTTATAGAGTGTTTCGAAGAGGTTACGAATAATACTATTCGGAACTTTGATGAAAGCAAGGCAGGGTACATTTACCATAGGGTAAATGGAATAGGGGAGTGGAGAGAGAGGTATCGATGAGGGCGAGAGAGGAGATAAAAGAGAGGGAAGACAATGGAGCGAGAGCGAGATAAAACGTATAGAGGTGTATGCAGCCGTTGAAACAGGGGTGCAGGACGAGAGTTGGAGTGTGACAGGATAGTGTGAGGGACTTGAGCAGGGAGCGAAAGCGAGGGAGACGTGCAAGAGTGTGCTAACGAAGCTTACGGAGTGGCAGAGTCGGGGAGATGGTATGCAGATGGAGAACACAAGTGTGATGACTGTTTTAATCATCTTCTCCCTCTCCTGCCCTTCTCTTTTCACACTGCACCTTACCTAGACTCTGACTGCTCTCCCCTCTCCACTCGCCGTGCCCCAGGACAAGGATGGTGATGATCGACGCTGACCAGTCCGAAGGCTTGGCCCTCAACACCAGTTTGTCCAGAAAGCCAGCCAGCTACTCATCTTCCCTTTGATGCGGCCTGGTTATGACACCTTTCCAGCTCTATGGCCTGTAAGGGTCAGTGCTCCATTCCATCCCGGGTGCCATTTTAAAACCACGCGCCACTTCTACCCTGCTAACCATTTTAAATTGGGATATCAATCCTTTTCCGACTCCCATTTGTAATCAGGACACAATTCCTTCCCTGGTGAACATTTTCCATTAGTACGCCATTCCATCCCAGTCGGACATTTTAACGTAGGTGCAAGTCAGTGAAGAGAATACTTCAGAATGAAAGCAGAAGTGTCATCGAAGGCCTGCTGTTGCCTTAGCAGACAAGTTGAAGGAGAATCCTAACGGATGCTACAGGTATGTTCAGAGCAAAGGGATTTCAGGGTCAGAATGGGTTCTCTGGAATACCACAATGAGAGTATAGCCAATCCATATGTGGAGACAAAACGGATGATTATTTTTTGTACATCTGTATTTACTCAGCAAACAGAGACAGAGTCTATAGAAACACCGTTTTCACAGAATCTATACAGATTACAGAGAAGGATGTGTCTACTTTCCTCAGGCAAATTCCCTGGGCCTGGAGAGGTTTTCACTAGGACACTATGGGAGAAAGAAGTTGCCGGATCCCTAGCAGAGATGTTTAAATCATCCTTAGGACAGAGGGCTGGATGATAGCCTATGCTGTTCAGCTGTTTAAGAGCGGCTTCAAAATAATCCAAGAAATTATAGGCCTCTGAGCTTGACATCAGTAGAGAGAAGGTTATTGGGAGGTATTCTAGCGGACCAGAAGTATGAGTGTTTGGATAGATAATGGCTGATTATGGATACTCAGCAATTCTTCGTAAGTGGTAAGTCGTGTCAAGGAAGGTACCAGGAGTGTGGATGAGGGCACGGCAGTGGATGTTGTATACATGGATCTTAGCAAGGCATTTGACAAGGTCCTTCATGGAAGATTTGGTCTCTCGGCTTTGAAAATGAGGTAGTAAATTTGATGAGACCATTGGTTTGAGGATGAAGCCAGAAAGTGGTAACAGATGGTTATCTCCCTGATTGGAGACCGATGAGTAAGGGCGTACTGCAGGGATTTGGAAATTTTAAACACTATGCGGAATAGATTTACCGAAATGCTACTTAATTAAGAGAAAAAAAAATGAGGAAACGATAAGGGATCACTGGTTTCTGTCCTTGGAGAGGACTACGATAAATTTCTTGATAGAAGACTATAAGGTAATAGGAGGTACTGAGAGATTGGACAGCCAGAGATGATCGAGGGCTGAAATGGTTAATAGGAGACACGTGAGTGAAAGAAAATAAGTAAAGGGTTAAACGGAGAGAATGGTTTCGTTGATCTTGGAGTCGACTGCAAAGAAATGAAGGTACTAGTCGCTTTAGCGGGAAGGTTTACTAGGGCTGCTCGAGGTGGGTGGGAGGGGATGGTGGGAGGTGGGAGGGTAAAACTAGACATTGAAATGATGGGAACAAGACTACTGCTGCAAATTATACAATGTATTGTATGAACGGCGAAAGAGCCCAGGGCATGAATAAGCACGTCGAATCGCTATATTTTCGACGTTAGTGAGAGGGTTGGAGGAGGAGCAGGCCTGGCAGCGGAGTACTCCACCTCTCAGTTGTTTTAGATAAAGCGGATGGGGAAGCATTGAATGAGAAGAGGTGGCGTTAATAGTTAAGAAAGCTGTCACAGTCCCGTTGTGTCATAACGGGGGCGCTGGGAGCAGACGCAAAAGCAAGACACAGACACAGAAGTATCAGGAACAGGATTAGGTATGCAAAGAAAATGGGGGAAATGGGAAAGAAACGACGCTGGACGAGACTAACATACAGGACCTAGTCTAGGACGAGACTAGGGAAACGGGATCAGGACAAGGAAAAAGGAACTTGGAACGTGGCTGGAACTCCGAGCAGGAGACTAGACAAGGACCCAGAACCTGGGTCTTGACTCGGGCTCGGACCCCGGAACTAGGCGAGGACATGACGTGGCTACAGAACAGGACGTGGAATTCCAGAACAGGACGTGGAACTCCTTCACAGGACGAGGCACATGGACAGTACGAGAACTCAAAGCCTTGACTTGGACAGGACGAGGTTCCCAACTCAACGATAGACAGTTCCTTATATTGACACTGCAAAGCTCCGGTTACGCTCCGGTGGTAGAACTTGACAAGGTTGCCGGACAAGGCTCCGGGAAAGGCTTCAGGCAGAAGGTGAAAGGGAAGGGAAGGGAAGGGAACAGTCCAGCAACTGCAGCGGAACCCAGGAGCTGTTTATGTAGCCTGCCCAAAACCAGAATTATGTGCCTCAATTAAAGCACACAACAGGACAAGGGAAAACCGGATAACCTGGAATATGGATCGATGGAACGGACCGTGAAACTGAATACGGACTTCACGGACCGGACCATGAGAGGTTGGGCTGGAAAACTAACCTAGTGAACCGTCCATTGTGGAACTGAGTAACAAGAAAGGTATGTCCATGTTAAAGGGTCTTTGGCTTTGGAGAGATTGCGTTTGATGTTTATGTTACAGGTCATTAAGCTTATCTACAGTCCACAGTCCGAAGGAGTTACAGAAATATATTTGAAGAGAGATCGAAGAGAATATCAGAAAGCATAACTTAGTTATATAAGGGGATTTTAAACTTCCAAGTATTATTTCAGACTCCCACAGTAAAAAGGGACAAGATGGAGTAGAGGTTGTCAAAATTCTTCTGCAAATTTCTCATAAAGAAGTCGATAAATGTCCTGAACGATATCTGATCTGTATTTACAGAATGAGAGAGGGCAGGTGGCAGAAGTTCGTGAAGGGAAGATTTTGCATCTGGTCGTCCTAAGGACATCAGTTTCAAAGTAAATAGGCAATTAAAAAATGCGGTTGTGCTTTGCGTTGCTTACGTTTTTTCACTGTTGCTTCCCTTAGTGACCGAGCTATTCCCAAAATATGTCCACAATTCGCTTAAGGGAGCTAAAGCAACATTTCCATGTTTTTTTTTTAATGTGCTCACTGTTTATTAATTAAAGATTATTTGTCGAATCTATTTTCTAGACGTTATTTGACACTACAGTACCTCCCCGAGTTGGTGCAGTTGGCAATAAACTCCTCTGGGGCTCAGACAATCCAATGAGGTTCCTGAATTGAGGGATTCAGATTGGGGAGAAGCAACAGGTCAGATGGAGTCTAATGTAGGAAATGAGTTCACCCAGTTCTGCAGAAGAGGCAGAATTGGTGGAGGATTGAGGTGGTGAGGGTGGTGTTGAGATGAGGTAGCTACTGGGTGATAGCAAAGTAAAATGCATATAATCGAAGCTTTATCGGGTATTCGAATGGTAATAACTTTCCTACGTTATTTAGGACTTCACTGAGATTACATTGCTTTTGGCACATTGGTCTTCATAAACTAATACTTTGAATACAGGAGATGGGAAACATGTTTGAACCTATATGAGGCATTTCTGAGGCCGAATTAGGAGCATCCTGTGCATCTTGGTCACCTACCTACAGGAAGTTTACAGTAACGAGAAGAGAGAAAAATTACTGGAAATTTGCCCAGAATGGAGGACATGAGCCATGAGGAAATTTTGAACAGGATCGGAATTTATTTTTTGGAAATCAGAACAATGAGGGACGATTTGATAGAGGTACATGCAAAGATGAGTGGTAGTTATTAGGTAAATGCAAGTAGGTATTTGCATTGAGTTTTGCGGGGCTTACAATCAGAGCTCAAGTGTTAAGTGGGGAAGGTGAAAAGTTTAATGGGAACATGAAAGAAAACTTGTTCATACAGAGGGTTGTAAGATTGTAAAAATAGCTGCCTGAAGAAACGGTACAGGCCCGCATGTCCGACAGAATAGGGAGTGGCCATTCTGCTGAAATTAACTCCACTCTCACTCTCATTCACCTGCGAACACTGTCTTTAACATTACAATTAACTACCTCTGCTGCAGGGAAAAGCGTTATAACTTTTAACCTTATAAAGAAAATTTCTCAGAGTGAGAATATGCATTTTATTTTAAATTCAGACTGCAATCTACAGCAGTTGTTTTTAAAAATATTTTTACGGTTCATTTAAATAAATCAGGCAACTGCATTCGTAACTCTTTGCCAGTAACATATTAAATGAAGTTTATGTGAGGTTGAGGGGAAGAAGGAATCAAAAGGAGAGTGGAGGAGTAAGCAGGGCGGCCGGAAAAGGCATAGTGTTTACAGAAGCTGGAGAATGAGAAGCTCAAGTTCTTAGAGTGTGTGGGAGGAATAGGGGATAGTGGAGAGATGGACTGAGAAGAAAGAAGTAGTGTTAAAGAGAGAGGGAAAGGGTGAGAGACAGAGGCTGGAAGGGAGAGAGTACGGTTGAGTGAGAGGGAGAGCGCGAGGGATGCGGCAAAGGCTCAGAAATAAATCATGGAATCCTAGGCCGGTGCTCCTGACATCAGTAGTGGGAACGCTTTGGAGCACCGTATGTATGAGCGTTTTAATAGACAGGACAGTCTAGAGATACTCAGCATGGTTTTGTGTATCCCACGAAATGCTATAGAGTTTCTTGAAGAAGTAACGAAGAATGTTTCCAAGAGAGTTCATGAAGGCACTGCAGAGGATGATACCTAAATGGACATTTTCAAGAGATTTTATCAAAGATCCGCATCGGAGTTTTGTCAAGAAAATCCACGAGCTTTGCATTCAAGATGAAGTAGTACATTAGAGTAAACATTGGCGTAGTAGCAGGAGGCAGAGAGTGGTGGCAGATGGTTGCCTTTCTCAGCAGAGTCCTGTGACTGTTGGAGAGCAGCACGTTTCGGTACTGGGCATGGTAGCACTGAGGCCATGTCCATGCTGCTGGAGCAACAAATTTTGTTCCGTGAGGGTAACCTCAGACATTATGGTATGAGCATGAATACCTCGAACTTATGTAACGACCCCTTCCATTTCACTATTCCCCATTCTCATTTCCCTTTTTCACTTTTTCTGCTTACGTTCAAACCCAACAGCTGGCGGTGCCAAAAATCGGAAATAAAGCGCATCTCGTCTGGAGAATCGCAGACGGGCAGAGATGATTGTGATTTTTATTCAATTACTGCTACAACGAGAAAGTGGTAAATATCTGTTATCATTTGTCAGCCCACTGTCAAATCCAAGCTATTGGATTTAGGATTGAAAGCGGAGGCTAATATGTTCTCGATCAGTCAGAACTTCACATTTAATTGTTGAGCATAGTTCGACTAATGTACACAGCAGCAAATACATCAATGTAAGAATTGTGCCATATGGCATAAAAGAGCACGTGGATTTACAATATTTTCGCCATTAGTGAGACGGGTGCAGTAGGAGCAGGACTGGCAGCTCAGGATTCCACCGTTCCGCTGTCAAAATGAAGCAGAGGGGGAAGGAATAAATGAGGAGGGGTGGCGTTACTAGTTAAGGAAGAAGTCACATCAGGCTGGACTGGTGGAAGGCCGTAATAAGTAAGGTATGTCCATGCTGAATGGACTTTAGCTTTGGAGCGATGGTGTATGATACGTGTATTACAGGCCATTACAGCCCATCCTACAGACCGAGGGATTTAGAGGAACAAATTTGATGAGAAGTTGCAGAGAATTCCAGGAAACATCAGTTTGTTATGGAAGCTGACTGTTTATTCTTTTCTAGAGATGCTGCCTGTCATGTTGACTTCCTTCAGCATTTTGTGCGTTGCTCTGGATTTATAACACATGTAAGGTCTCTAGTCTTTAAGTATTTGCGACATTGCCAGAATCTGTATTTGAATTGAGTCAGATCACGTTATTTCTTTTTTTTTTTCTTTGCTTCTGCTCTACGTCCGATCTTTCAGGAAACGTTTTATTTATTGGTGCTTATTTTATAAAATTTCCAACTGTATTACAATATAATATCTCCGGAGAAACAACACCAATTGCATTCTAACAAATTGTAATCAACTGCCGTCACGATAACTGCACGATAGATGCACTCTTAAGGTAAAAGCGGATGAACGGGGTGAGCAGTGATTCTGGATTTGAACTTGTCAGCACAGCTGCAGAACAGTAACATCTGGAGTAATTATGCCCCTTGGTCCTTCGCTCTATCGCTCAGGGCCGCAATGCCATCACAGCCTATGTCGACAGCAACCAAAACGAGTAATGTGCAGAATACAGGGCTGTAGTTTCTTGATCCGATCGATATCAGCTATTACCTGATCAGTCTATTGAGGAAAGCAAAATTGAATCATCTTCGTGGACTCTACAGAGATTGCCGAGGAGAAGGCTTTTGCTGTCTTCAGGCAGATTAGAGTGGATAAATCCGCAGAACCGGTCAAGTTATTCTTTCCGGCCCAGCGAAAGGATGAACTTGCAGGAAATCTAGCAGAGATATATACATCATTCTTAAACCAGGCATAGCCAATGTTGTTGCTTTGTATAAGAAAGGCTCTAAAAATAATCCATGAAATAATAGTCTTGTGAGCCGGACATCATTCGTGGGAAGGTTGTTGGAAGGTAGTTTAACGGGCGGAATATATGATTTTCATTTTAGATATCCACTGATTAACGATAGTCCGCATGGCTTCATTAGTGGTAAATCGTGTCAAAGATGCTACCTGGAAAGTTGATGAAGAAAAAATATAAGGTGTTGTCGACATGGAATTTTTCAAGACATTTGATAGTTTCCGGTGAGGTTCAGTCGCTCCACTCTGAAAATCAGGTAGTAAATTTATGAGCCATTTTCTTTGTGAAAGGAACCACGGAATGGTAGCAGGTGGTTGCCTCTCCAACTGGATACCTGTGAGTAGCGGAGTTCTACAGAGACCGGCGCTGGTTCCTTTGACGTTTACATCTGTATTAACGATCTGGATGATGATGTGCCTCAGACAGAATCAGTAATTTAAATCACACACATCAAAGTTTCTGGTGAACTTTGATGTGTGTTGCTAGAATTTCCAGCATCTGCAGAATTCCTCGTGTCAGGAATTTAATTGTTGATCATCGTGCGAGTAATGTACTCAGCTGCAGATACCTCAATGAAAGAAGTATTGTATTAAAAGGCGGATGAGACCATGGCATGAATGAGCACGTGGATTTACTATATTATCGCCATTAGTGGGATGGTTGCAGTATGAGCAGGACTGTCAGCGCAGTATTCCACCGCTCCGCTGTTTAAGATGAAGCAGAGGGGGAAGGAATAAATGCGGAGGGATGGCGTTATTAGTTAGGGAAGATGTCACATCAGGGTGGATTAGAGAACTCACCTAGTGAGGCGTTCAATGTGGAACGTAGTAATAAGAAAGGTACGGCCATGTTAAAGGGGCTTTGGCTTTGGAGCGATGAAGTATGATAGATGTATTACACGGCATTACAGCCCAGCCAAGAGTCCGTGGGAGTTAGAGGAACAAATGTGAAGAGAAATTGCTCAGAATTTCAGCAAACGTCAGTTTGTTATAGGAGCCAGGGTTAAATTTCCAGGTTTTGACTGGGACTCCTAAAGTGTAAAAGGACAAGATGGAATAGACGTTGTCATCTATTTTCTGGAATGTTTTCTTAATCAGTAGATAAAAGTCGCAAATGAGGGAGTGTGCGATATTGATTTGCATTTAGGGAAGGAGGGAGGCCAGGTGGCACAATTTTGTATAGGGGAACACGTTGCATCCAGTAGTCCGAAGGACATTAGCTTTAAAGTAAATGTGCAAAAGAAAAACAGATCGGCTCCGCGGTCTGCGTGCTTAAACCAGCGGACTCGAGGAGAGCCCAGCGTTCTTCCGTTGCTTAAGATAGATTCTAAATTAATCTGTGAAATTTCAGCCCTCTAGCCCTCTGAGCTTGCTATCAGTTTTGGGAAAGTTATTAAAAGATATTGCAAGGGGCCAAATAATTTAATTGTATCCGCTGCGGCCCCACCAATTTCCGCACTTACCTCCCACGCTGTCTGACCTATTCCTAACCGGAGTCAACAATTCGCCTAAAGGACATGAAGTAACATTTCCAAGCTTTATGAAATATCATGTAGGCTCATATTTTATTAATTATACAGTAATTGTCGAATTTATATTCTGAGCAGTATTTGACCTCCCCGAAATTGCATAGTTGGCAATAAACTGCACTGGGCCTCAGAGAATCCGATGAGATTCGAGCAGCGATGGACACGTTCTGTGGATTCAGCTTGGGAGAAGCAGCCGGTCAGATGGAGTCCAATGTTAGAAAGGAGGTCACTCACCTCGGTCGAAGAGGCAGTAATGGTGAAGAGCTGAGGTGGTGAGGGAGATTTTGAAATGTTGTAGGCAGTGAAGAAGGTCAAAGGTACAATGTATATAATCCAAGCGTTATTGGGTATACGACTGGAAATAACTTTGCAGGATTATTTCTGACTTTACTGAGATTGCATTGTTTTTCGAACATTGGCCAAAGTAAATCAATACATTGAGCGCAGGAAATGGGATTTTTGTTGGTGTAGTATAAGGCATTGCTGAGGCTGAATTTGGAGTATTGTGTGTAGTTTTGGTCGCCTATCTACAGGAAAGGATACAGAGTAAGAGTACAGAGAAAAATTACCAAGAGGTTGCCTGGTATGGACGACCTGACTGATAAGGTAACGTTTCAGAGTATTGGACTTCATTCCTTGGAACTTAGAGCACTGAGCGAAGCTTTGAGAGTGGTGCACAAAATTGTGGGGGTATAGATATAACCATATAAACATACAATAATTACAGCACGGAAACAGGCCATGTCGGCCCTTCTAGTCCGTGCCGAACTCTTACTCTCACCTAGTCCCACCGACCTGCACTCAGCCTATAACCCTCCATTCCTTTCCTGTCCATTATCTATACAATTTAACTTTAAATGACATCATCGAATCTGCCTCAACCACTTCTGCTGGAAGTTCGTTCCACACAGCTACCACGCTCTGAGTAAAGACGTTCTCCCTTATGTTACCCCTGAACTTCTGCCCTTCAAATCTCAAATCTTGTTTGAATCTCCCCCACTCTCAATGGAAAAAGCCTATCCACTTCAACTCTATCTACCCACCTCATAATTTTAAATACCTCTATCAAGACCTTCCTCAACCTTCTACACTCCAAAGAATAAATACCCAACTTGTTCAACCTCTCTCTTTAACTTAGGTGATGAAACCCAGGTAACATTCTAGTAAATCTTCTCTGTACTCTCTCTATTTTGTTGACATCTTTCCTATTATTCGGTGACCAGAACTGTACACAATCCTCCAAATTTGGCCTTACCAATGCGTTCTACAATTTCAACATTACATCCCAACACCTATACTTAATGCTCTGATTTATAAAGGCCAGCATAGCAAAAGCTTTCTTCACCACCCTATCCACATGAGATTCTACCTTCAGGGAACTATGCACCATTATTCCTAGATCCCTCTGTTATACTGCATTCTTCAATGCCCTATCATTTACAGTGTATGTCCTATTTTGATTAGTCCTACCATAATGTAGCACCTCACAATTATCAGCATTAAACTCTGTCTGCCATTTTTCAGCCCACTCTTCTAACTGGCCTAAATCTGTCTGCAAGCTTTGAAACCCAACTTCATTTTCCACAGCTCCACCTATCTTAGTATCATCTGCATACTTACTAATCCAATTTACTACCCCATCATCCAGATCATTAATGTATACGACAAACAACGTTGTACCCAGTACAGATCCCTGAGGCACATCACTCATCACCGGACTCCAATCTGACAAACAGTTATTCACCATTACAGTCTGGCGTCTCCCATCCAGAAACTGCTGAATCCATTTTACTACTTCAATATAAATACCTAATGATTGAACCTTCCCAACTAACAGTCCATGTGGAACCTTGTCAAAAGCCTTACTGAAGTCCATATAGACAACATCCACTGCTTTACCCTCGTCAAATTTCCTAGCAATGTCTTCAAAAAATAATTACCTTACTTGCCAAAGCAACCTCATATCTTCTTTTAGCTTTTCTAATTTCTTTCTTAAGATTCTTTTTATATTCTTTATATTTCTGCAGCACCTCATTTACTCCATGCTGCCTATATTTATTGTAGATATCTCTCTTTTTCCGAACCGTGTTTCCAATATCCCTTGAAAACCATGGCTGTCTCAAACGCTTAACCTTTCCTTTCAACATAACAGGAGCGTAAAGATTCTGTACTCTCAGAATTGCACCTTTAAATGACTTCCATTACTCTATTACATCCCTCCCATAAAACAATTTGTCGCAATCCACTCCTTCTAAATCCTTTCGCATCTCCTCAAAGTTAGTCTTTCTCCAATCAAAAATATCAACCCTGGGTCCAGACCTATCGTTCTCCATAATTATATTGAAAATAATGGCATTGCGATCACTGGACCCGAAGTGCTCCCCAACACAAACCTCCGTCATCTGCCCTATCTCATTCCCTAACAGGAGATTCAACACTGCTCCTTCTCTGGTTGGTACCTCTATGTATGGCTGCAAAAAACAAAAAATCATGCACACAGTTTACAAACTCCAAACCGTCCAGCCCTTTTACAGTACTTTTACAGTATGGGCTTCCCAGTCTATGTTTGGAAAATTAAAATCTCCCATAATCACAAGCTTGTGTTTACTCCAAATATCTACTATCTCCTTACAAGTCTGCTAGGATAAATGCAGGTTGAAATTTTCCACTGAGTTTGGATGCACTAACAATCAGAGTCATGTGTTAATGGTGGAAGGTTTAAGGGCAACATGAAGCAGTTTGCAGTTGGAAGGCGGGGCTGAAGGGCCTGTTTCCATATTATACTGTTCTACAACTCGCTGACTCATTCATCATTAACTGATAACGCAGATATCTGGATTAATGTCCAAATAAATATCATAAGTTAAATTCTTCACAGCTGAATTCTCCCAAAATACTTTAACAGCGTGCTTATGTTGTGAAGTCCACTCAAACTGCCCACCTGTTGATCCCACACACTCCCTCTCGCCGATCATCCATAGCTATTGTAATACACAAAATGATGGAGGAACTCAGCAGGTGAGGCAAAGTCTATGGAATTGAATAAAAATTCGACTTTTCGAGCTGAGACGCTTCAGAGAAATTAGAAATGAAGAAGCAACATTGATTGATTAGGAAGGTTTTGGTTGTTGTTTTGTGAGATTCGCAGCTCAGTGTCTCTGTGTAATCAGCTGCCTGGACACGCAAATTTCGTTCTGCTGAAATCAAATCCACCGTCACCCTTGTTCAGTTGTGAATACTGTGTCTTTAATACATTAAACCATTTCCACTAAAGTGAAGACCGATGGAACCTTTAACAGTCTAAAGAAGGTGACCAGGGGCCAGAAGCTGCATAGTTATTTTTAACCCTAATCCAGTCATCCGCAGTTGTTTTAAAACATATTTTTTTTTGCCACTTGAACAAATCAGACCGTATCATCCTTACCCTTTGCCACCTTTTAACTAATGTTGATGTGCGGCTGAGAGTGCGATGGGAAGTGCGGGTGAGGGGAAGGAAGAGGCAGAAGGAGAGTGCATGGGTGAGCATGGAGAGGGGATGGGGCACGGTGTGTGTGAAAGGTGCAGATAGGGAAGCTGAAGGTGGATGAATATGTGGGCAAGAAGAGGGATCGAGAGTCTGCAGAATGGAGAGAGAGGAGAGGGGTGAGATAAAGAGATATAGACAGTTAACAGAGCGAAATTGTGAGAGAGGGGGAATAGGAGGTAGAGTGCACGGGGTAAGTGAGAGGTATAGAGGGTGGGATGTCAGAAAGGATCACAAATCAACCAGAGAATTATAGGCCACACTAATATTTTGAAGCAATGACTTATATTTCGTCTTCGAAACAACAGAGTGCAACAAGATTTACAAATAAATGACTCCGAATTGCTTTTACATATACGAAAAACAAAATGGGCCAGTGACTCGGAATGTAAACCCGGCCCAATGCGATGACAAAAAATAAAGCGTGAACGTTTCTCCTTTTCTGCCGGGTCACCTGTGATATCAATCCACAAATAAGTACAAAAGCCCAGGGCGAATACTGCACCATCATATTTCACTGTTATCTTAATCATTCACTGGTAAATATCTCCTCTGAAATGTTTATCAGGTATAAGCAAGTCCCCATAACGTTATGTTGAAAGGAAATCCGGTCCAGATCATTTCAGACATATCCCCCTGTGCAGAGCGCTTTAAATATCATTGATAACAGCACGTTTGTGATCGTGATTCTGCAGTATGTCAGTTGTGACGGTTTTATTCGCTACAAATGGCGAGCACTGAGAAGTAAACATATGGCCAATATTTTCTGACAAACAGTGACAGTGTGGTGGGTTATGACTGGGCATTATCACTGGCAGTGTGATGTGCTGACGAGCATTTTTATAAAGATGTGTGTCACGCCCTGGAAGAAGACTTTATTGCTATTGTAATGGTCTATATGGAGAAGCCGTGTTTATAGAACAGAGAACACAGAATAGTACAGAACAGTACAGGCCATTCGGTCCGCAATGTTGTGCCGACCCTTAAACCCTGCTTCCCATATAACCCCACACCCCACCTTAAATTCCTCCATGTACCTGTCTAGTAGTCTCTTAAATTTCCCGAGAGTATCTGCCTCCACCACTGACTCAGGCAGTGCATTCCACGCACCAACACTCTCTGAGTGAGAAATCTTCCTCTAATATCCCCCTTGAACTTCCAACCCCTTACCAGAAGGCCATGTCCTCTTGTATTGAGCAGTGCTGCCCTAGGGAAGAGGTGCTGTCTGCCCACTCTATCTGCTCCCCTTAATATCTTGTACACCTCTATCATGTCTCCTCTCATCCTCTTTCTCTCCAAAGTGTAAAGCCCTAGCTCCCGAAATCTATGATCATAATCCATACTCTCTAAACCAGGCAGCATCCTGGTAAATCTCTTCTGTACCCTTTCCAATGCTTCCACATCCTTCCTATAGTGAGGCGACCAGAACTGGACACAGTACTCCAAGTGTGGCCTAATCAGAGTTTTACAGAGTTGCATCATTATCTCGGGACTCTCAAATGCTATCTCTCGACTTATGAAAGTTAATACCGCATAAGCTTTGTTAACTTCCCTATCAAACTGTAAGGCAACATTCGTTTAGTTAAAAGCTGGGGATTTCCGATGCGTCGGAATGTGAGCCGTCCAATGAGCGGAATGTACTTTTCTGTTGTGTACTGACGCCGTTGTGAGCCGGGGCCTTTTGTTCGGCGGGAGACGAAGAGAGTAGACACAGTGGAGAACCAGTGTCGGATAGGACCCGGTGGGAGAACATTTGCTCGACATGGATTGCGAGCGACGATCGGAAGGTGGTGAGAGCTTCCACGCAGACCGAAGTCCAGCGCGTGAGTGACAGAAAAGTTCAAGATGAACTCCAACGTGTTCACATTTGACTGGTTAATTATAATACGCCCTTTTTCTTTATTTATTTCATTTCTTTAATGACCCTTTAGTTAAGTAACATTAATTAAATATGATTCCTTTAATCACATGCAGTGTGTTGACTGTTATTTCTTGGCACTGATATACAACAGCGTAGCAAATTACACCGTACCCACACAAACCAGGGTTTGGGGTGGCAGAGCCATCTCACGGGATTGACGGGAGCAGAGTGCGTATTTCGTAGACTTAAACAAACAAAGAAACAGGGTCGGTCAACGATATTGTTATCGTTTTATGGGTCACGGTTTTATATGTAGTTTAAACTTTGTCCATCGCGAGACTCGAGTAGCAATGTAATTACCAGTATACTGAGAGACCGTTCTGAATAAGAAGTGGTATTCTCTGTGCGAGAGACCGGGTGACCGAATAAACTGTGAGAATTACATTGCAGTATTGACGGAACTGGACAAGCAATCACATTTTCTATGTTGCCGGTGGCATGTCAGAGGAAGCATTGATAACACCAGCGAGGTCTATGATGGCCCTGTAGGAGAGTGACAGATTTTCTCATTGCTATAACGGACCCATTGGAAGGAGGAAAATACGGCACTCATCTCCTCACGTCGCACAGAAATCATAAAAGCATCTGTCTCATATCTCTTGTGTTTCTCAATCTATGGTGAAGTATCGTTATGTTCTTTGGAAACGTGCTTCTCATTTGAACAAATTATTTGTATGAATTATTGTTATTTTAAACGAACATGAACCGCCATAACAGAAAAAGAACAGATATTTTTGGGAGTACTCGACAGACATCTCACCGCCACTACTACTCCACTGCCCCTCAGTGATCATATTGGTTATTGTACCAGAGAAAGTGTCAGACCTGGTGCGAAAACACTCAGAGGATGCGCAATTCCAAAAAAAAACATTAATAACGTCTTAACGTTTACCTTTGGAGAGGTGCAGAAGAATGGTAAAATATTGAATTTGGGGAGGGAAGGAACTATGCTATTGCGTAAGATGGTGAGATCATAAATTGGGAACAGATGTACGGGGAAATGAACTAAATTAATATAGAGATTGTTAATGGAGAACTTGTATTGGGCTTTTCATAGATTTAACTCAACGCAGAAGGAAAAGAATGACAGGATATGGAGACATGGTTCATAATAAATATGAAAACCCTACTCAAGAGGAAGACGGAAGCGCACTTTACGAAGCAAGGGTCAGAGAAGGCTCGAGTATTACAAGGCATCTAGGAAGGGAGCTGGAAATGCACCGAATGTTGCGCGAAGGGAATAGCAGAAGGCGTTGCTAAGTAGGATGAAGGAAACAATCAGGAGTTATAGACGCACATGAGAATAGGGAGGACTGATCATGGATAAAACCGGGAACGTGCTGGAGTAACAGGGGAGCAGCAGCTGTCAGTAATGAATAATTTGCTTCAGTATTCACACATAGGAGGGGCATTAACCGCTGGGAAAGCCAACTTGTATAGTGTTTAAAGCAGGGGTAAATAGGTTCTGATTAGACTGGACATCCAAAGGGACGGGAAGAAGCTGGCAGGATGGAGTTGTGGGAATGGTAAATCAGTCATGATGGAATTTTGGAACAGAATGGTCCGAATTTCCTAATTCTGCATCAATTAGAGGAGGACTTGGAAGTTTTCAAGACAATGCAGAATAGATTTACCGAGATGCTACTCAGGTAAGAGATCAAGTCTAATGAGGAAACGTTGAGGGTTCTCTGGATTTTGGATTTTGTGCGAAGGAATATGGCAGAATTCATGATAGAAGAGTATAAGGTGTAAGCGGTATTGAGGGATTGTGCAGCAAGACATTATCTTGGGAGTAAGTGGCTAATAGGAGGGACATAACAATAAGATAATCGGAGGAAGTTATAGCGCGCTGTGAGATGTAACCTTTTTTTCTCTACACAGAGAATGCTTCGAGCCTGGTGTTCGATGCTGAGATATTAGCGATATTTCAGACATGCATGAGTGAAAGCAAAATAGAGGACTAACCTATGGGAGTCATTATGTTGAACTTGGAGTATGCTCTAAGGAAGGTGGTTTGCACCTGAACTGAAAGGGGACTGATATCCTTGCGGGAACAGGACTGCCCCAGAGCAGAGAGTGGAGAGGTTGTAGAGACAGATGTTGTTACGACGATAGTCAAAGTCAGGAATGAAAAGGTTCAGCATGGGTCGACAACTGTGCTCATCTGCAGATATTCCAATACAAAAAGCATTGCATGAAAGCCAGCTGAGCCCAGGGCTCGTGTAACTACTATATTTAACCATTAAGAAGCAGAGGGGGACGCATTAACTGAGATTGTAGGGCACTACATAACACCCATCAGTCTGATTGATTTAGAGGATGACATTTGAAGAGAAAATGCAGAAAATTGCAGGAAGCATAGGTTGTGATAACAGCTGATTTTAACTTTCCAATTTTTGACTGCGACTTCCATAGTGTAAAAGAACTAGATGGAATATTGGTTGTGAAATATATTGTGGATATTTTTTTTTTTAAGCACCAGATAAAAGTCCCAAATGAACGACTGGACGATACTTGATCTGCATTTAATGAACGAGACAGGGCCGGTGGTAGAAGTTTTTCTAGCGGAACACTTCTGTATCCAGTAGTCCGCAGGCCATTAGTTTGAAAGTACCTAAGCATAAAACAGGCCTTCTTCTTGGATTGCGATTTTAGATTGGACATAATCCAATCTTGCTGGTGTCAGAAACGATTTTGCAAGTGTCGATTGGGACAGGCTGTTTTCTGTCAAAGGTGTAAGTGGTAGGTGGGAGTTCTTCCAGAGTGAAATTTTGAGAGAACAAAGTTTGTACGTGCCTATCACAATAAAGGGTAAAACTAACAGGTGTCGAGAAGTTGGAATTTCAATTGATATGGAGGCTCAAGTGAAGAAAAAACAGGAGATGAATTGCAGGTGCAATGAGGTGCTTATCGAGTGCAGGGAATGCAAGAGAACACTTTAGAAAGAGAGCAGAAGAGTCAAGAAAGGATGATTTTGCCCTAGTTCAATCGTAAGGAATGCTGCACATAGTTTCAGAGCAAAAGGATTTCAAGAGACATAATTAGACCACTGGAAGGTGAGAATTGGACAATAGCGAATCCAAATGTGGTGCCAAAAGCGCTAACTTTTTTGCATCTGTATTTATCTAGGAGTCGGATGCAGTTTATTGAGGTAAAACAAAACTGAATCAACTTCCCGGACTCTATACAAATTACAAAGGTGGAGACGTTTGGAGTAGGCACATTAGAGTGGATAAATCACCCGAACCCAACAAGGTGTTCCTTCGGACCTCGCGAAAGGAAAAACTTGCAGCAACCCCAGCAGAGATATTTACATCATTCTTAAACCAGATAACTGGAGGATAGGAAATGATGTCCCGTTTCTTTAAAAAAGACTCTAAAAATAATCTATGAATTTATTGTCTTGTGAGCCTGACATCATTAGTGGGAAAGTTATTGGAAGGCATTTTAATGGGCCGGATACATGAGTTTCTTTTTAGATATTGACTGATTAACAATAGTCCACATAGCTTCGTTTGTGGCAAATCCTGTCAAAGAAGTTACCAGGAATGTTGTTGAAGAAAACATATAAGTTGATGTCGACATGGAATTTTGCAAGATATTTTACAGTTTCCCGCAATGTTGAGTCATTCTGCTATGAAAATGAGGTAGTAAATTTATGAGACATTTGCTTTGTGAAAGGAACCAGAGATTGGTAGCAGATGGTCGCCTCTCTAACTGGATACCTGTGACAAGCGGAGAACTGCACAGACCGATGCTGGTTCCTTTGCTGTTTACATCTGTATCAACGAACTGGATGATAATGTGCTAAATTGCGTCAGCAAATTTCCGGATGCTGCCAAGATGGGGAGTATGAAGACAGAGAGGAATAGTATCATGGTGTGTGGTCGAATTTGGAGTAACTGGGAACAAATGGGTGACGGGTAATGCTGCCGTAACGTAAGCTGTTGGCACATTATCCGTCATAAATCGAAGTACAGAGTACAGGTGATAAAATGTCATCTTAAAGTTGGACAAGACATGGCTGAGGCCTAATATGAAGTTTTATGCAGTATGGTAACCTTCCGACGGGGAATATGTACGTAGATACGTGAAAAGAAAATTTACAAGGATCTTCTGACAGGGAATATGTACGTAGATACGTGAAGAGAAAATTTACAAGGATTTAGCCCGACAGGTGGACCTGAGATAGAAGGAAATCGATAATAAGTTTTGACTTCAATCCTTGATGCTGAGAAAATAAAAAGGATCTGCTTTCATTACTCTCCATATCTATATCCATCTTAACTTTATATACCTCTATCCCCTCATTCTTCTACGCTCCAGGGAATGAAGTCCTAACCTATTCAACCTTTCTCTGCAGCTCAGTTTCTCAAGTCCCGGTAAGATCCTTGTAAACCTTCTCTGCACTCTTTCAACCTTAGTAATATCCTTCCTGTAATTTGGTGACCAAATCTGCACACAATACTCTAAATTCGACCTCACCAATGCCTTATACAACCTCACCATAACATTCCAACTCTTATACTCAATACTTTGAATTATAAATGCCTTTGAGATAGGGTCGTAAGCTCTCTTTATGACCCTATCTGCCTGTAACACCACTGTTAGGGAATTTTGTATCTGTATTCCCCGTTCCCTCTGTTCTACTGCACTCCTCAATGCCCTACCATTTACCTTGTGATTTCTAATTTGGTTTGTCCTTCAAAAGTGCCATACCTCACACTGGTCTCTATTAAACTCCATCTTCCACTTTTCAACCCATTTTTCCAGCTTGTCCAAATTCCTCTGCAAGCTTTGAAAACCTTCCTCACTGTCCACTACACCTTCAATCTTTGTATCAACAGCAAATGATACTTTAGATGTGTGGGTATGGAGGGCTATGCTGACTGAAGTAGGCAATTTAATTATCTCGGCCGAAGGACCGGTTTCTGTGCTGTTCTTTCCTAAGGGACCATGGCTACCTGACCACTGATTCATAACACAGAAACGGGTTGATTATATGAAAATCCAAATGACTATAGTTTGATTTATTCACCGAGAATATTCTAACAGCGTGGATAATTCTGTAGCATCTCAGCAGGTCCTGTAACAACAGCTAAAAGAATAACATACAGAGGTTTCGTGCCATCACACTTCAGTGCAACTGGAATGTGCGGGTTGTTTTTCTGTGAGAATCTGAGCTAAGAGTCTGTCTATAAGCAGCCACCTGAACTCTCACATTCCTCAGAATAAGGAGTGGACGTTCTGTTAAAATCAAATCGAACTGCTTCGACATTTCATTGTGAACAAAGTAATTTAAATTCTGCTTAGCGACAGGTAAGGTACCGGAGGATTTGAGTTCGCTTACGAAAGGCTCAGAGACACAGCCAAGTAATTACACACCAGTGCTCCTGACATCAGTGGTGGAAAAGTTATTGGAAAGACCGAATTTGTGAGAATTTCAATAAACAGAATGGATTGGGTATAACTTTGTGTACTCATGGCAATCTTATAGAGTGTTTCGAAGAAGTTAAGAATAATACTATTCGGAACGTTGATGAAAGCAAGGCAGTGCACGTTGTTTATCTGTACTTTATCAAGAAATTCAACAAGGGAGGTTTGTCAATAAAATCCTCGTCATTCAAGATGAGGTGGTAAATTGGAGTGGACATTGAAGTTGTGGGAGATGGCGGATAGTGCTATTGAATGGTTGCCTCCCTGACTAGAGGCCCGTGTATAGTGGAGTGCCAGAGGGATCGGTGTTGGATGCATTGTTTGTTATCTATACGAATGTTTTGGATGATAATGCGGTTTATTGGATCTGTAGATTTGCCGATGACACTAAGATTGGAGGTGTAGCCAACAGCCAGGAAAACCATCAGAACTTTAAGCAGGATCTGTTCTAGGTGGGAAAATCTGCTAAAAATAGCAGAAGTAAAATTAATGCAAGCAAGTGTAGGGTATTGCACTTCGGTTCGACGAACTAAGGTAGGTCTCACGTATTAGAAGGTAGGGCACTGAGGTGTGCCGTAAAGCGAAGTGATTTAGGATTACAGGTTCAGAATTATTCGAAATGGCGACATAGGTAGATAGGGTCATAAGATAAGCTTTTGTCACACTGGCCTTCATAAATCATATTATTGAGTATAGGAGATGGGATGTTATGCTGAAGTCATATTACACATTGGCGTGGCCTAATTTGGAATATTGTGTGCAGTTTTGTTCCCCTACCTATAGGAAATATGCAACTACGGTTAAAATAGTACAGTGAAATTTAAAAGGATTTTTGTGCAATTGTAGTACCTGGGTAAAACGGAAAGTTGGAAGAGGTTAGTTTTTTATTCCTTGGAAAGAATAAGATCTAAAGGAGATTTGATAGAGGTATACTAAATTGTGAGCGGTGTAGATGGGGTAAATGGAATAAGGGAGTGGAGAGAGAGGTATCGAGAGAGCGGATTAAAGAGAGTGAAGAGAATGGAGTGAGAGGGAGGGAGAAAATGCAGAGGGGTATGCAGCGGTTGAAAGAGGGGTGCAGGACGAGAGTTGGAGTGCGACAGGATAGTGCGAGGGGCTCGAGCAGGGAGTGAAAGCGAGGTAGAAGTGCAAGAGTGTGCAAACGAAGCTTACGGAGTGGGAGAGTAGGGTAGAAGGTATGCAGATGGAGAACACAAGTGTGATGACTGTTTTAGTCATCTTCTCCCTCACCTGCCCTTCTCTTTTCACACTGCACCTTACCTAATCTCTGACTGCTCTCCTCTCTCCCCTTGCCGTGCCCCAGGACAAGGATGGTGATGATCGATGCTGACCAGTCTGAAGACTTGGCCCTCAACGCCAGTTTGCCCAGAAAGCCAGCCAGATACTCATCTTCCCTTTGATGCGGCCTGGTTATGACACCTCTCCAGCTCTACAGCCTGAAAGGGTAGGTGCTCCATTCCATCCCGGGTGCCATTTTAAAACCACGCGTCACTTCTACCCTGCTAACCATTTTAAATTGGGATATCAATCCTTTCCCGACTCCGATTTGTAATCAGGACACAATTCCTTACTGGTGATCACTTTCAACTAGTACGCCATTCCATCCCAGTCGGACATTTTAACGTAGGTGCAAGTCAGTGAAGAGAATACTTCAGAATGAAAGCAGAAGTGTCATCGAAGGCCTGCTATTGCCTTAGCAGACAAGTTGAAGGAGAATCCTAAGGGATGCTACAGGTATGTTCAGAGCAAAGGGATTTCAGGGTCAAAATGGGTTCTCTGGAATATCTTAATGGAAGTATAGCTAATCCATATGTGGAGACAGAACGGATGATTATTTTTGTACATCTGTATTTACTCAGCAAACAGAATCAGAGTCTATAGAAACACCGTTTTCACAGAATCTATACAGATTACAGAGAAGGATTTGTCTGCTGTCCTCAGGCAAATTAGGGTGGACAGATTCCCTGGGCCTGGAGAGGTGTTCACTGGATACTACGGGAGAAAGAAGTTGCCGGATCCCTAGCAGAGATGTTTAAATCATCCTTAGGCCAGAGGGCTGGATGATAGCCAATGCTGTTCAGCTGTATAAGAGTGGCTTTAAAATAATCCAAGAAATTATAGGCCTCTGAGCTTGACATCAGTAGAGAGAAGGTTATTGGGAGGTATTCTAGCGGACCAGAAGTATGAGTGTTTGGATAGATAATGGCTGATTAAGGATACTCGGCAATTCTTCGTAAGTGGTAAGTTGTGTCAAGGAAGGTACCAGGAGTGTGGATGAGGGCACGGCAGTGGATGTTGTATACATGGATCTTAGCAAGGCATTTGACAAAGTCCTGCATGGAAGATTTGGTCTCTCGGCTTTGAAAATGAGGTAGTAAATTTGATGAGACCTTTGGTTTGAGGATGAAGCCAGAAAGTTGTAACAGATGGTTGCCTCCCCGATTGGAGACCTATGAGTAGGGGCGTACTGCAGGGATTTGGAAATTTTAAACACTATGTGGAATAGATTTACCGAAATGCTACTTAATTAAGAGAAAAAAAAGATATAAGGAAACGATAAGGGATCTCTGGTTTCTGCCTCTGGAGAGGACTATGATAAATTTCTTGATAGAAGACTATAAGGTAATAGGAGGTATTGAGAGATTGGACAGCCAGAGATGATCGAGGGCTTAAGTGGTTAATAGGAGACACGTGAGTGAAAGAAAAAAGTAAAGGATTAAACGGAGAGAATGGTTTCGTTGATCTTGGAGTCGACTGCAAAGAAATGAAGGTACTAGTCGCTTTAGCGGGAAGGTTTACTAGGGCTGCTCGAGGTGGGTGGGCGGGGGTGGAGGGAGGTGGGAGGGTAAAACTAGACATCCAAATGATGGGAACAAGACTACCGCGAAACAGAGAGTGGAGAGGTTGTGGAGACAGAAGCTGTGAAGGCCTCAGACAAAATCAGCAATTTAGATGTTCAGCATGCTTCGAATAATATCCTCTGCTGCAAATTATACAATGTATTGTATGAAAGCCGAAAGAGCTCAGGGCATGAATAAGCACGTCGAATCACCATATTTTCGACGTTAGTGAGAGGGTTGGAAGAGGAGCAGGCCTGGCAGAGGAGTAGTCCACCTCTCCGTTGTTTTAGATAAAGTGGATGGGGAAGCATTGAATGAGAAGAGGTGGCGTTAATAGATAAGAAAGCTGCCACAGTCTCGTTGTGTCATAACGTGGGCGCTGGGAGCAGACGCAAAAGCAAGACACAGACACTGAAGTACCAGGAGCAGGATTTGGTGTGAAAAGAAAACGGGGGAAGTGGAGAAGAAACGACGCTGGATGAGACTAAGATACAGGGCCTAGTCTAGGAAAACGGGATCAGGATTCGGAACAAGGAACTTGGAACCCGGCTTGAACTCCGAGCTGGAGACTATACAAGGACCCAGAACCTGGATCTTGACTCGGGCTCGGACCCCGGAACTAGGCGAGGACATTACATACCTACAGAACAGGATGTGGAACTCCTGAAAAGGACGTGGAACTCCTTCACAGGACGAGGCACATAGACAGTACAAGAACTCAATGCCTTGACTTGGACAGGACAAGGTTCCTGGATGTGGCTTGGACAGGACGAGGTACTCCTGGGCTGGGCGAGGCACAAGGACAGGAAGAGGTACTCCTGAGCTGAGCGAGGCACAAGGACAGGACAAGACCCCAAAGACTTGACTTGGTCTTGGGAGACAGGAGCGCAGAACACAGAAACTTGGTCTTGGGAGACAGGAGCGCAGAACACAGAGCCTTCATCTTCTTTCACCCTGCCCTCAAGTTTACCTGGTTCATTTCTGACACCTCCCTCCCCTTTCTAGATCTTTCTGTCTCTGTCTCTGGAGACAACTTATCCACTGATGTCTACTATAAGCCTACTGACTCTCACAGCTATCTGCACTATTCCTTTTCTCACCCTGTCTCTTGCAAAAACGCCATCCCCTTATCGCAATTCCTCTGTCTCCGCCGCATCTGCTCTCAGGATGAGGCTTTTCATTCTAGGACGAGGGAGATGTCTTCCTTTTTTAAAGAAAGGGGCTTCCCTTCCTCCACTATCAACTCTGTTCTTAAACGCATCTCCCCCATTTCACGTACATCTGCTCTCACTCCATCCTCCCGCCACCCCACTAGGAATAGGGTTCCCCTAGTCCTCACCTACCACCCCACCAGCCTCCGGGTCCAACATATTATTCTCCGTAACTTCCGCCACCTCCAACGGGATCCCACCACTAAGCACATCTTTCCCTCCCCCCCTCTCTCTGCATTCCGCAGGGATCGCTCCCTACACAACTCCCTTGTCCATTCGTCCCCCCCCATCCCTCCCCACTGATCTCCCTCCTGGCACTTATCCGTGTAAGCAGAACAAGTGCTACACATGCCCTTACACTTCCTCCCTTACCACCATTCAGGGTCCCAAACAATCCTTCCAGGTGAGGCAACACTTCACCTGTGAGTCGACTGGGGTGATATACTGCGTCCGGTGCTCCCGATGTGGCCTTTTATATATTGGCGAGACCCGACGCAGACTGGGAGACCACTTTGCTGAACATCTACGCTCTGTCCGCCAGAGAAAGCAGGACCTCCCAGTGGCCATACATTTTAATTCCACATCCCATTCCCATTCTGACATGTCTATCCACGGCCTCCTCTACTGTAAAGATGAAGCCACACTCAGGTTGGAGGAACAACAACTTGTATTCCGTCTGGGTCGCCTCCAACCTGATGGCATGAACATCGACTTCTCTAACTTCCGCTAAGGCCCCACCTCCCCCTCGTACCCCATCTGTTGCTTGTTTTTATGCACACATTCTTTCTCTCACTCTCCTTTTTCTCCCTCTGTCCCTCTGAATATACCTCTTGCCCATTCTCTGGGACCCCCAACACCCTTGTCTTTCTTCCAGGACCTTCTGTCCCATGATCCTCTCTTATCCCCTTTTGCCTATCACCTGTCCAGCTCTTGGCTCCATCCCCACCCCTCCTGTCTTGTCCTATCATTTTGGATCTCCCCCTCCACCTCCAACTTTCAAATCCCTCACTCACTCTTCCTTCAGTTAGTCCTGACGAAGTGTCTCGGCCTGAAACGTCGACTGCACCTCTTCCTACAGATGCTGCTTGGCCTGCTGTGTTCACCAGCAACTTTGATGTGTGTTGCTTGAATTTCCAGCATCTGCAGAATTACTGTTGTCTGTGTCTATAATCGAAGCTTTATCGGGTATACGAATGGTAATAACTTTCCTACATTATTTAGGGCTTCACTGAGATTACATTGCTTTTGGCACATTGCCCTTCATAAACTAGTACTTTGAATACAGGAGCTGGGAAACATGTTTGAACCTATATGAGGCATTTCTGAGGCCGAATTAGGAGCATTCTGTGCATCTACCTACAGGAAGATTACAGTAAACGGAAGAGAGAAAAATTACTGGAAATTTGCCCCGAATGGAGGACATGAGCCATGAGGAAATTTTGAACAGGATCAGAATTTATTTTTTGGAAATCAGAACAATGAAGGATGATTTGATAGAGGTACACGCAAAGATGAGTGGTAGTTGTAGGGTAAATGCAAGTAGGTATTTGCATTGAGTTTTGGGGGACTTACAATCAGAACTCAAGTGTTAAGTGTGGAAAGGGAACATTGCAACTAACTACTTCTGCTGCAGGGAATAGCGTTATAACTTTTAACCTCATTAAGAAAATGTCTCAGAGTGAGAATATGCATTTTATTTTAAACTCAGACTCCAATCTCCTGCAGTTATTTATAAAAATATATTTTTAAGATTCATTTAAATAAATCAGGCAATTGTATTCCTAACCCTTTGTCAGTAACATATTAAATGAAGTTTATGTGAGGTTGAGGGGAAGAAGGAATCATAAGGAGAGTGGAGGGGTAAGCAGGGCGGCCGGAAAAAAGCGGAGTGTGTCTATGGAAGGAGGGGAATTGGAAGCTCAAGTTCTAAGAGTGTGTGGGAGGAAGAGGGTAGAGTGGAGATATGGACTGAGAAGAGAGATGTAGTGTTAAGAGAGAGGGAAACAGTGAGAGAAGAGGCTGGAAGGGAGAGAGCACGGTAGAGTGAGAGGGAGAGAGTGAGGGATGCGGGGAAGGCTCAGATATCAACCATTTAATCCTAGGCCGGTGCTCCTGACATCAGTAGTGGGAACGCTTTGGAGCACCGTATGTATGAGCATTTTAACAGACAGGACAGTCTAGAGATAGTCAGCATGGTTTTGTGTATCCCACGACATGCTATAGAGTTACTTGAAGAAGTAACGAAGAATGTTTCCAGGAGAGTTCATGAAGGCACTGCAGAGGATGATATCAAAATGGACATTTTCAGTAGATTTTATCAAAGATCTGCATCGGAGTTTTGTCAAGAAAATCCACGAGCTTTGCATTTAAGATGCGGTAGTGCATTAGAGTAGCCATTGGCGTAGTAGCAGGAGGCAGAGAGTGGTGGCAGATGGTTGCCTTTCTCAGCAGAGTCCTGTGACTATTGGAGAGCAGCACGTTTCGGTGCTGGGCATGGTAGCACTGAGGCCATGTCCATGTTGCTGGAGCAACAAATTTTGTTCCGTGTGGGTAACCTCAGACATGATTGTATGAGCATGAATATCTCGAACTTCCTGTAACGACCCCTTCCATTTCACTATTCTCCATTCACATTTCCCTTTTTCACTTTTTCTGCTTACGTTCAAACCCAACTGCTGGCGGTGCCAAAAATCGGAAATAAAGCGCATCTCGTCTGGAGAATCGCAGACGGGCAGAGATGATTGTGATTTTTATTCAATTACTGCTACAACGAGAAAGTGGTAAATCTTTGTTATCATTTCTCAGCCCACTGTCAAATCCAAGCTATTGCATTTAGGCTGGAAAGTGGAGGCTAATATGTTCTCGATCAGTCAGAACTTCAAATTTAATTGTTCAGCATAGTGCGACTAATGTACACAGCAGCAAATGCATCAATGTAAGAATTGTGCCATATGGCATAAAAGAGCACGTGGATTTACAATATTTTCGCCATTAGTGAGACGGGTGCAGTAGGAGCAGGACTGGCAGCTCAGGATTCCACCGTTCCGCTGTCAAAATGAAGCAGAGGGGGGAAAGAATAAATGAGGAGGGGTGGCGTTACTAGTTAAGGAAGATGTCACATCAGGCTGGACTGGTGGAAGGCCGTAATAAGTAAGGTATGCCCATGCTGAATGGACTTTAGCTTTGTAGCGAAGGTGTATGATACGTGTATTACAGGCCATTACAGCCCATCCTACAGACCGAGGGATTTAGAGGAACAAATTTGATGAGAAATTGCAGAGAATTCCAGGAAACATCAGTTTGTTATGGAAGCTCACTGTTTATTCTTTTCTAGAGATGCTGCCTGTCATGTTGACTTCCTTCAGCATTTTGTGCGTTGGTCTGGATTTATAACAGATGTAAGGTCTCCAGTCTTTAAGTATTTGCGACATTGCCAGAATCTGTATTTGAATTGAGTAAGATCACGTTATTACTTTTTTTCTCTTTCCTTCTGCTCTTCGTCCGATCTTTCAGGAAACGTTTTATTTATTGGTGCTTATTTTATAAAATTTCCAACTGTAGTACAATATAATATCTCCAGAGAAACAACACCAATTGCATTCTAACAAATTGTAATCAACTGTCGTCACGATAACTGCACGATAGATGCACACTTAAGGTAAAAGCGGATGAACGGGGTGAGCAGTGATTCTGGATTTGAGCTTGTCAGCACAGCTGCAGAACAGTAACATCTGGAGTAATTATGCCCCTTGGTTCTTCGCTCTATCGCTCAGGGCCGCAATGCCAACACAGCCTATGTCGACAACAACCAAAACGATTAATGTGCTGAATAGAGGGCTGTAGTTTCTTGATCCGATCGATATCAGCTATTACCTGATTGCAACGATCAGTTGGATAAATTGGATAAATTTCCATCTGAAGCTTGTACATAGAGGAGAAATTTAAAATGTGGATGCAGGAGGAATGTATTTCAGTGCATGACCAGTTTTCCCCCTGATGTCCTCACGTCGCTCACTTGAGACTGCACAAGCGACAACATTATCGACCGGATGAGTGAAGACGCCGTCATCCTGGCCAGTAGTGTATATTAATTTTAGCTCAGTGATGGTTCAAGAGAAGCAGTGTTAACATCGGCGTGGTCAGTGACGTGTTAGTAAAAGCGCAGACTATGCTGTTTATTAAAAGGAAGTGTATCTTTGAACAATAAGCCAGGCCCATATTTCTTTGGGTCTGGAACATTACAGTCAAACTGTCTGCTTCATTTCTGCTACCGTCCAATCCCAAACCAGGTCTTAACTCTGCAGTAGCTCAGACAAATGACCACGAGTGTGCTAAGTGGAGATTCACATCGGCCTGTCTTTCATATTACTGCCCATCTGCAGAGACAGCTTTAGCCTGTTCCTTGCAATGTTGGGTCTCATTCAAGCATTAGTCACAAAATATTAGGAAACCTGTTGGAAGAAATGTCCTGTTTTTATCGCACACAAACATACAACTTACGTATTTTGTAACTCCGCACGTGCCGAACAATAACATTTTAACCACATCTCATTTGACAGTCATTCATCTGCTCAGTAATGTGCAATAATTCTCCCTTGTTGTTCCACACGGTCTGGTTAAAACAAAAAAAGCATAATCTCTGCATTCAGCACGTTTCCTAAATGTGTAAGTGTGTCAAACGTATGTTTACATGTATATGGGGATTTTCACAATTACAGTGACTATTTTATTCCTGATGTGGGACATCAGAGAAAAGACATATCTGTCCTGTGAACATGTTAGACCGTGAGGCAGAGGAACCGGATTAGACCCCCTGTCCTATCGACTCTGCTCCGCCATTTACTCATGGTTGACCCTTTTTTCCTCCTCTTCAACCCGAGTTCCCAGCCTTCGCCCATAATCCTTGATGTCATGCCAATCGAGACCCTACCAATCCGTGACTTAAATAAACCCAACGACGAGGAAGTCTCGATTTTCCTATGTCCAGCGCTGGTTTGCCTTATCGGAACCTACAGAATACAGGCTGAACCGAATTTCATTTAGATGTGTAAAAAACAAAATATGCCGATGACTTGGAATTGGAACACGGCCCAATGTGATGATAAAAAAAATAAAGGGATGTACAGGGATATTGTTATAGTTTTATGGGCTCATGGTCTGTCATGTAGTTTTCGCTGCGTCCACCGTGAGACTGGACAGACAATGAACTTACCAGTACACTGAATAAGCAGTGGCATTCTCTGTGTGAGGGATTGTGGGACCGAAAGAGCTCTGATAATAACATTATGGTGCCTGGCCTGCTGTTCAGGGCTGAGAAATTAGGGACGTTTCGTAGGCGCGTGAGTGAAAGTAAGATAGAGGACTAAGGTCAGGGAATCATTAGGTTGATCTTGGAGTAGGTTCCAAGGAAGGTGGTTTACACTTGAACTGAAAAGGGACTGATATCCTAGCGGGAAGGTTTCCTACGGCTGCTGGCAGGGGTGGGGCGGGGTGCACAGGTGAGGGCTAAACTGGACCTGACACTGGATGGGAACAGGACTGCCCCAGAACAGGGAGTGGAGGGGTTGTGGAGACAGATGTTGTAAAAACCACACACAAAGGCAGGAATGAAAAAGTCCAGCAGGGGCCGACTCGTGCTCTCACCTGAAGATATTTGAATGCACGAAGCATTGTATGAAAGGCAAATGAGCACAGGGCCGGAATAGGCAAGTGGAATTACTATACTTTAGCCATGAGTGAGACGCTTAAGGTAGATGCAGGACTGCCAGCTCAGTATTTCGCCGCCCCGTTGTTTAACACGAAAGAGTTGAGGGGTGTGTTGGGGGTGGGGGCGTAGTAAATGAGGAGTGGTGGGTTACTAGTCAAGGAAAATATCATTGTCAGGCCGGACTGGAGAAATCAGCTGGTAAGACGCTCTATGTACAACGTAGTAAGAAGAAAGGTATTCCCTTTGGAGCGATGGTGCACGATGGGTGTGTTACAGGGCATTAAACACCATCAAACAGTCCGATAGAATTGGAGGGTCACATTTGAAGAGAAATGGCCGAAAACCTCACGAAACATAAGGTTGCAATAACAGCTGGTTTGAACTTTCCACGTTTTAACTGGGAAACTGGGAACCCATGGTGTGAAAGGAATAGACGGAATAGAGGTTGTGAATAGATGTTCTGGATACTTTCTTAAGCAGTAGATAAAAACCTGAAATGACGAAGACTGCGATTCTTGATCTTCTCTGAGGGAACGAGAGAGGACCGGTGGCAGAAGGTTGCCTCGGGGATCACTTTGCATCCACTAGTCCGCAGGCCATTAGTTTGAAGTAAAACATGCAAAAACAGGCCTGGTTCTCGGGCTGCGATTTTAGATTGGAGACAGAAAGAATCTTGTTGGTATCAGAGAGGATTTTGCAAGTGTCCCCTGGGACATTCTATGGTAAGTGGAAGGTCTTCAAAAGTGAAATTTCGAGAGCGCAAAGTTTGCACGGGCCCGTCAGAATGAATGCTAAACATAACAGTGCCGGGAACCTGGAATTTCAAGTGATATGGAGGCCCAAGTGAAGAAAAGAAATGAGGTGAATTGCAGGTTCAGTAATGTGTTTATGGGGGTGTAGGAAATGCAAGAGAACGTTTATCAAAGAGAAGAGGAGGGTGAGAGAATGATATGATTTTGTCCGAGTTGAATAGTAAGGACTGCTGCACGTATCTCAAGAGCAAAAGTATTTCAAGAAACGTAATTAGTCTTCTTGAACTAGGACCATAGCTAATCCACTTGTGGTGCCAGACGAGCTAATGTTTTGCATCTGTATTTATCCAGGAAACCGATACAGTCTATTGAGGAAAGAAACATTGAATCATCTTCGTGCACTCTACAGAGATTGCCGAGGAGAAGGCCTTTGCTGTCTTCAGGCAGATTAGATTGGATAAATCCCCAGAACCGGTCAAGTTGTTCTTTCGGGCACAGCGAAAGGATGAACTTGCAGGAACTCTAGCAGAGATATATACATTATTCTTAAACCAGGCATAGCCAAAGTTGTTCCTTTGTATAAGAAAGGCTCTAAAAATAATCCATGAAATAATAGTCTTGTGAGCCGGACATCATTCGTGGGAAGGTTGTTGGAAGGTAGTTTAACGGGCGGAATATACGATCTTCCTTTTAGATATCCACTGATTAACGATAGTCCGCATGGTTTCATTAGTGGTAAATCGTGTCAAAGATCTTACCTGGAAAGCTGATGAAGAAAAAATATAAGGTGTTGTCGACATGGAATTTTTCAAGACATTTGATAGTTTACGGTGAGGTTCAGTCGCTCCGCTCTGAAAATCAAGTAGTAAATTTATGCGCCATTTTCTTTGTGAAAGGAACCACGGAATGGTAGCAGATGGTTGCCTCTCCAACTGGATACCTGTGAGTAGCGGAGTTCTACAAACACCGGTGCTGGTTCCTTTGATGTTTACATCTGTATTAACGATCTGGATGATGATGTGCCTCAGACAGAATCAGTAATTTAAATCACACACATCAAAGTTTCTGGTGAACTTTGACGTGTGTTGCTAGAATTTCCAGCATCTGCAGAATTCCTCGTGTCAGGAATTTAATTGTTGATCATGGTGCGAGTAATGTACTCAGCTGCAGATACCTCAATGTAAGAAGTATTGTATTAAAAGGCGGATGACACCATGGCATGAATGAGCACATGGATTTACTATATTATCGCCATTAGTGGGATGGTTGCAGTATGAGCAGGACTGGCAGCGCAGTATTCCACCGCTCCGCTGTTTAAGATGAAGCAGAGGGGGAAGGAATAAATGAGGAGGGATGGCGTTATTAGTTAAGGAAGATGTCACATCAGGGTGGATTAGAGAACTCACCTAGTGAGGCGTTCAATGTGGAACGTAGTAGTAAGAAAGGTATGGCCATGTTAAAGGGGCTTTGGCTTTGGAGCGATGAAGTATGATAGATGTATTACACGGCATTACAGCCCAGCCAAGTGTCCGTGGGAGTTAGAGGAACAAATGTGAAGAGAAATTGCTCAGAATTTCAGCAAACGTCAGTTTGTTATAGGAGCTAGGGTTGAATTTCCAGGTTTTGACTGGGACTCCGAAAGTGTAAAAGTACAAGATGTAATAGACGTTGCCATCTATTTTCTGGAATGTTTTCTTAATCAGTAGATAAAAGTCCCAAATGAGGGAGTGTGCGATATTGATTTGCATTTAGGGAAGGAGGAAGGCCAGGTGGCACAATTTTGTATAGGGGAACACGATGCATCCAGTAGTCCGAAGGACATTAGCTTTAAAGTAAATGTGCAAAAGAAAAGCAGTTCGGGTCCGCGGTCTGCGTGCTTAAACCAGCGGACTCGAGGAGAGCCCAGTGTTCTTCCGTTGCTTAATATAGGCTCTAAATTAATCTGTGAAATTTCAGCCCTCTGAGCTTGCTGTCAGTCGTGGGAAAGTTATTAGAAGATATTGTAAGAGACCAAAGAACTTAATTGTATCCGCTGCGGCCCCACCAATTTCCGCACTTACGTCCCATGGTGTCTGACCTATTCCCAATCGGAGTCCGCAACTCGCCTAAGAAACAGAAAGCAACATTTCCAAGCTTTATGAAATATCATGTAGGCTCATATTTTATTAATTACACAGTAATTGTCGAATTTATATTCTGAGCGGTATTTGACATCCCCGAAATTGCATAGTTGGCAATAAACTGCACTGGGCCTCAGAGAATCCGATGAGATTCGAGCAGCGATGGACACGTTCTGTGGATTCAGCTTGGGAGAAGCAACCGGTCAGATGGAGTCCAATGTTAGAAAGGAGGTCACTCACCTCGGTCGAAGAGGTGGTAATGGTGAAGAGCTGAGGTGGTGAGGGAGATTTTGAAATGTTGTAGGCAGTGAAGAAGGTCAAAGGTACAATGTATATAATCCAAGCGTTATTGGGTATACGACTGGAAATAACTTTGCAGGATTATTTCTGACTTTACTAAGATTGCATTGTTTTTCGAACATTGGCCTACATAAATCAATACATTGAGCACAGGAAATGGGATTTTTGTTGGTGTAGTATAAGGCATTGCTGAGGCTGAATTTGGAGTATTGTGTGTAGTTTTGGTCGCCTACCTACAGGAAAGGATACAGAGTAAGAGTACAGAGAAAAATTACCAACAGGTTGCCTGGTATGGATGACCTGACTGATAAGGTAACGTTTCAGAGTATTGGACTTCATTCCTTGGAACTTGGAGCACTGAGCGAAGCTTTGAGAGTGGTGCACAAAATTATGGGGGTATAGATATAACCATATAAACATACAACAATTACAGCACGGAAACAGGCCATGTCGGCCCTTCTGGTCCATGCCGAACTCTTACTCTCACCTAGTCCCACCGACCTGAACGCAGCCTATAACCCTCCATTCCTTTCCTGTCCATTATCTATACAATTTAACTTTAAATGACATCATCGAATCTGCCTCAACCACTTCTGCTGGAAGTTCGTTCCACACAGCTACCACGCTCTGAGTAAAGACGTTCCCCCTTATGTTACCCCTGAACTTTTGCCCTTTAATCTCAAATCTTGTTTGAATCTCCCCCACTCTCAATGGAAAAAGCCTATCCACTTCAACTCTATCTACCCCCCTCATAATTTTAAATACCTCTATCAAGACCTCCCTCAACCTTCTACGCTCCAAAGAATAAAGACCCAACTTGCTCAACCTCTGTCTGTAACTTAGGTGATGAAACCCAGGTAACATTCTAGTAAATCTTCTCTGTACTCTCTCTACTTTGTTGACATATTTCCTATAATTCGGTGGCCAGAACTGTACACAATCCTCCAAATTCGGTCTTACCAATGCATTGTACAATTTCAACATTACATCCCAACTCCTATACTTAATGCTCTGATTTCTAAAGGTCATCATCCCAAAAGCTTTCTTTATCACCCTATCCACATGAGATTCTACCTTCAGGGAACTATGCACCGTTATTCCTAGATCCCCCTGTTATACTGCATTCTTCAATGCCCTATCATTTACCGTGCATGTCCTATTTTGATTAGTCCTACCATAATGTAGCACCTCACAATTATCAGCATTAAACTCTGTCTGCCATTTTTCAGCCCACTCTTCTAACCGGCCTAAATCTGTCTGCAAGCTTTGAAACCCAACTTCACTTTCCACAGCTCCACCTATCTTAGTATCATCGGCATACTTACTAATCCAATTTACTACCCCATCATCCAGATCATTAATGTATACGACAAACAACGTTGTACCCAGTACAGATCCCTGAGGCACACCACTCATCACCGGACTCCAATCTGACAAACAGTTATTCACCACTACAGTCTGGCGTCTCCCATCCAGAAACTGCTGAATCCATTTTACTTCTTCAATATAAATACCTAATGATTGAACCTTCCCAACTAACAGTCCATGTGGAACCTTGTCAAAAGCCTTACTGAAGTCCATATAGAAAACATCCAGTGCTTTACCCTCGTCAACTTTCCTAACAAGGTCTTCAAAAAAAAAATTTTAAAAGTGATTTGTCAAACATGGCCTTCCACGCACAAATCCATGTTGTCTAATCCTAATCAGACGTTGTCTATCCAGATAATTATATATACCATCTCTAAGAATACTTTTCATCAATTTACCCACAACTGACGTCAATCTCACAGCCTGATAATTGCTAGGTTTACTCTTAGAACCCTTTTTAAACAATGGATAACATGAGCAATAAAACAATCCTCCGGCACCATCTCCGTTTCTAATGACATTTAAGATATTTCTGTCAGAGCCTCTGCTCTTTCCACACTAGCTACTCCCAAGGACCTAGGAAATATCCTGTCAGGACCCGGAGACTTATCCACTTTTGTTATTCCTTAAAAGCTCCAGTATCTCCTCTGCTTTAATCATCATGGTTTCCATAACTTCCCTACCTGTTTCCCTTATCTTACACAAGTCAATATTCTTCTCCCCACTGAACACCGAGGAAAAGAAATTGTTTTGCATGGCCCAAATCTCTTTTGGCTCCACACATAGCTGTCCACTCTGATTCTCTAAGGGACCAACTTAATCCCCCACTATCTTTTTCCTATTAATACAACTGTAGAAACCCTTTGGTTTTAATTTCACCTTACTTGCCAAAGCAACCTCATATCTTCTTTTAGCTTTTCTAATTTCTTTCTTAGGATTCTTTTTATATTCTTTATATTTCTGCAGCACCTCCTTTACTCCATGCTGCCTATATTTATTGTAGATATCTCTCTTTTTCCGAACCGTGTTTCCAATATCCCTTGAAAACCATGGCTGTCTCAAACGCTTAACCTTTCCTTTCAACATAACAGGAACATAAAGATTCTGTACCCTCAGAATTGCACCTTTAAATGACCTCCATTACTCTATTACATCCCTCCCATAAAACAATTTGTCCCAATCCACTCCTTCTAAATCCTTTCGCATCTCCTCAAAGTTAGTCTTTCTCCAATCAAAAATATCAACCCTGGGTCCAGACCTATCCTTCTCCATAATTATATTGAAACTAATGGCATTGCGATCACTGGACCCGAAGTGCTCCCCATCACAAACCTCCGTCATCTGCCCTATCTCATTCCCTAACAGGAGATTCAACATTTCTCCTTCTCTGGTTGGTACCTCTATGTATGGCTGCAAAAAACAAAAAAATCATGCACACATTTTACAAACTCCAAACCGTCCAGCCCTTTTACAGTACTTTTACAGTATGGGCTTCCCAGTCTATGTTTGGAAAATTAAAATCTCCCACAATCACAACCTTGTGTTTACTCCAAATATCTACTATCTCCTTACAAATCTGCTAGGATAAATGCAGGTTGAAATTTTCCACTGAGTTTGGATGCACTAACAATCAGAGTCATGTGTTAATGGTGGAAGGTTTAAGGGCAACATGAAGCAGTTTGCAGTTGGAAGGCGGGGCTGAAGGGCCTGTTTCCATATTATACTGTTCATCATTGATTGATAACGCAGATATCTGGATTAATGTCCAAATAAATATCATAAGTTAAATTCTTCACAGCTGAATTCTCCCAAAATACTTTAACAGCGTGCTTATGTTGTGAAGTCCACTCAAACTGCCCACCTGTTGATTCCACATACTCCCTCTCGCCGATCATCCATAGCTATTGTAATACACAAAATGATGGAGGAACTCAGCAGGTCAGGCAAAGTCTATGGAATTGAATAAAAATTCGACTTTTCGAGCCGAGACGCTTCAGAGAAATTAGAAATGAAGAAGCAACATTGATTGATTAAGAAGGTTTTGGTTGTTGTTCTGTGAGATTCGCAGCTCAGTGTCTCCGTGTAATCAGCTGCCTGGACACGCAAATATCGTTCTGCTGAAATCAAATCCACCGTCACCCTTGTTCAGTTGTGAATACTGTGTCTTTAATATATTAAACCATTTCTACTAAAGTGAAGACCGATAGAACCTTTAACAGTCTAAAGAAGGTGACCAGGGGCCAGAAGCTGCATAGTTATTTTTAACCCTAATGCAATCATCCGCAGTTGCTTTAAAACATTTTTTTTTTGCCATTTGAACAAATCAGACCGTATCATCCTTAACCTTTCCCACCTTTTAACTGATGTTGCCGTGCGGCTGAGAGTGCGATGGGGAGTGCGGGTGAGGGGAAGGAAGAGGCAGAAGGAGAGTGCATGGGTAAGCATGGAGAGGGGATGGGGCACGGTTTGTGTGAAAGGTGCAGATAGGGAAGCTGAAGGTGCATGAATATGTGGGCAAGAAGAGGGATCGAGAGTGTGCAGAGTAGAGAGAGAGAGGAGAGGGGAGAGATAAAGAGATATAGACAGTACAGATAGAGCGAAATTGTGAGAGAGGGGGAATAGGAGGTAGAGTGCACGGGTAAGTGAGAGGTATAGAGCGTGGGATGTTGGAAAGTCTCACAAATCAACCAGAGAATTATAGGCCACACTAATATTTTGAAGCAACGACTTATATTTCGTCTTCGAAACAAAGGAGTGCAGCAAGATTTACAAATAAATGACTCCGAATTGCTTTTACATATACGAAAAACAAAATGGGCCAGTGACTCGGAATGTAAACCCGGCCCAATGCCATGAAAAAAAATAAAGCGTGAACGTTTCTCCTTTTCCGCCGGGTCACCTGTGATATCAATACACAAAAAGTACAAAAGCCCAGGGCGAATACTGTACCATCATGTTTCACTGTTATCTTAATCATTCGTTGGTAAATATCTCCTCTGAAATGTTTATCAGGTATAAGCAAGTCCCCATAACGTTATGTTGAAAGGAAATCCGGTCCACATCACTTCAGACATATCCCCCTGTGCAGGGCGCTTTAAATATCATTGATAACAGCACATTTGTGATAGTGATTCTGCAGTATGTCAGTTGTGACGGTTTTATTTGCTACAAATGGTGAGCACTGAGAAGTAAACATATGGCCAATATTTTCTGACAACCAGTGACAGTGTGGTGGGTTATGACTGGGCATTATCACTGGCAGTGTGATGTGCTGACGAACATTTTTATAAAGATGTGCGTCACGCCCTGGAAGGAGACTTTATTGCTATGGTAATGGTCTATAAAGAGAAGCCGTGTTTGTAGAACATAGAACATAGAATAGTACAGAACTGTACAGGCCATTTGGCCCACAATGTTGTGCCGACCCTAAAACCCTGCTTCCCATATAACCCCACACCCCACCTTAAATTCCTCCATTTACCTGTCTAGTAGTCTCTTAAATTTCCCGTGAGTATCTCCCTCCACCACTGACTCAGGCAGTGCATTCCACGCACCAACCCTCTCTGAGTGAGAAATCTTCCTCTAATATCTCCCTTGAACTTCCAACCCCTTACCAGAAAGCCATGTCCTCTTGTATTGAGCAGTGGTGCCCTAGGGAAGAGGTGCTGTCTGCCCACTCTATCTGCTCCCCTTAATATCTTGTACACCTCTATCATGTCTCCTCTCATTCTCTTTCTCTCCAAAGTGTAAAGCCCTAGCTCCCTTAATCTATGATCATAATCCATACTCTCTAAACCAGGCAGCATCCTGGTAAATCTCCTCTGTACCCTTTCCAATGCTTCCACATCCTTCCTATAGTGAGGCGACCAGAACTGGACACAGTACTCCAAGTGTGGTCTAATCAGAGTTTTATAGAGCTGCATCATTACCTCACAACTCTCAAATCACTCTCAGCGCGTGAGTGACAGAAAAGTTCAAGATGAACTCCAACGTGTTCACATTTGACTGGTTAATTATAATACGCCCTTTATCTTTCTTTATTTCATTTCTTTAATGACCCTTTAGTTTAGTAACATTAAGTAAATATGATTCCTTTAATCACATGCAGCGTGTTGACTGTTATTTCTTGGCACTGATATACAACAGCGTAGCAAATTACACCGCACCCACACAAACCAGGGTTTGGGGTGGCAGAGCCATCTCACGGGATTGACGGGAGCAGAGTGTGTATTTCGTAGACTTAAACAGACAAAGAAACAGGGTCGGTCAGCGATATTGTTATCGTTTTATGGGTCACGGTTTTATATGTAGTTTAAACTTTGTCCATCGTGAGACTCGAGTAGCAATGGAATTACCAGTATACTGAGAGAATGTTCTGAATAAGAAGTGGTATTCTCTGTGCGAGAGACCGGGTGACGGAATAAGCTGCGATAATTACATTGCAGTATTGATGGAACTGGACAAGCAATGACATTTTCTATGTTGCCGGTGGCATGTCAGTGAAAGCACTGATAACACCAGCGAGGTCTATGATGGGCCTGTAGGACAGTGACAAATTTTCTCATTGCAGTAATGGACACATTCGAAGGAGGAAAATAGGGCACTCATCTCCTCACGACGCACAGAAATCATAAAAGCATCTGTCACATATCTCTTGTGTTTCTCAATCTATGGTGAAGTATCATTATGTTCTTTGGAAACTTCCTTCTCATTTGAAAAATATATCTGTATGAATTATTGTTATTTTAAACGAACATGAACCGCCATCACAGAAAAAGAACAGATATTTTTGGGAGTACTCGACAGACATCTCACCGCCACTACTACTCCACTGCCCCTCAGTGATCATATTGGTTATTGTACCAGAGAAAGTGTCAGACCTGGTGTGAAAACACTCTGAGGATGTGCAATTCAAAAAAAAAACATTAATAACTTCTTAACGTTTACCTTTGACGTGTAAGGAGATGTGCAGAAGAATGGGAAAATATTGAATTTGGGGAGGGAAGGAACTATGCTATTGCCTAAGATGGTGAGATCATAAATTGGGAAGAGATGTACGGGGAAATGCACTAAATTAATATAGAGATTGTTAATGGAGAACTTGTATTGGGCTTTTCATAGATTTGACTCAATGGAGAAGGAAAGGAATGATAGGATATGGAGACATGGCTCATAATAAATATGAAAACCCTACTCAAGAGGAAGACGGAAGCACACTTTGCGAAGCAAGGGTCAGAGAAGGCTCGAGTATTACAAGGCATCTAGGAAGGGAGCTGGAAATTGACCTAATATTGCGCGAAGGGAATGGCAGAAGGCGTTGCTGAGTAGGATGAAGGAAACAATCAGGAGGTATAGACGCACATGAGAATAGGGAGGACTGATCATGGATAAAACCGGGAACGTGCTGGAGTAACAGTGGAGAAACAGCTGTCAGTAATGAATAATTTGCTTCAGTATTCACACATGGGAGGGGCATTAACCGCTGGGAAAACCAACTTGTATAGTGTTTAAAGCAGAGGTAAATAGGTTCTGATTAGACAGGACATCAAAGGGGACGGGAAGAAGCTGGCAGAATGGAGTTGTGGGAATGGTAAATCAGTCATGATGGAATTTTGGAGCAGAATGGTCCGAATTTCCTAATTCTGCATCAATTAGAGGAGGACTTGGAAGTTTTAAAGACAATGCAGAATAGATTTACCGAGATGCTACTCAGGTAAGAGATCAAGTCTAATGAGGAAACGTTGAGGATTCTCTGGATTTTGGATTTTGTGCGAAGGAATATGGCAGAATTCATGATAGAAGAGTATAAGGTGTAAGCGGTATTGAGGGATTGTGCAGCAAGACATTATCCTGGGAGTAAGTGGCTAATAGGAGGGACATAACATTAAGATAACCGGAGGAAGTTATAGCGCGCTGTGAGATGTAACCTTTTTTTTCCGTACAGAGAATGCTTCGAGCCTGGTGTTCGGTGCTGAGACATTAGCGATATTTCAGACATGCATGAGTGAAAGCAAAATAGAGGACTAACCTATGGGAGTCATTATGTTCAACTTGGAGTATGTTCTAAGGAAGCTGGTTTGCACCTGAACTGAAAGGGGACTGATATCCTTGTGGGAACAGGACTGCCCCAGAGCACAGAGTGGAGAGATTGTAGAGACAGATGCCGTTATGACGATAGTCAAAGTCAGGAATGAAAAGGTTCAGCATGGGTGAACTGTGCTCAGCTGCAGATATTCCAATACAAAAAGCATTGCATGAAAGCCAGCTGAGCCCAAGGCATGAATAAGCTCGTGTAACTACTATATTTAACCATTAAGAAGCAGAGGGGTACGCATTAAATGAGATTGTAGGGCACTACATAACACCCATCAGTCCGATGGATTTAGAGGATGACATTTGAAGAGAAAATGCAGAAAATTGCAGGAAACATAGGTTGTGATAACAGCTGATATTAACTTTCCAATTTTTGACTGCGGCTTCCATAGTATAAAAGAACTAGATGGAATATTGGTTGTGAAATATATTGTGGATAGTTTTTTTTTTAAGCACCAGATGAAAGTCCCAAATGAACGACTGGACGATACTTGATCTGCATTTAATGAACGAGACAGGGCAGGTGGCAGAAGTTTTTCTAGCAGAACACTTTGTATCCAGTAGTCCGCAGGCCATTAGTTTGAAAGTATTTAAGCAAAAAACAGGCCTTGTTCTTGGATTGCGATTTTAGATTGGGCATACTCCAATCTTGCTGTTGTCAGAAACGATTTTGCAAGTGTCGACTGGGACAGGCCATTTTCTGTCAGAGCTGTACGTGGTAGGTGGGAGTTCTTCAAAACTAAAATTTTGAGAAAACAAAGTTTGTACGGGCCTATCACAATAAAGAGTAAACCTAACAGGTGTCGAGAACTTGGAATTTCAAGTGATATGGAGGCTCAAGTAAAGAAAAAACAGGAGATGAATTACAGGTGCAATGAGGTGCTTATCGAGTGAAGGGAATGCAAGAGAACTCCTTGGAAAGAGAGCAGAAGAGTCAAGAAAGGATGATTTTGCCCTAGTTCAATCGTAAGGAATGCTGCACAAAGTTTCAGAGCAAAAGTATTTCAAGAGACATAACTAGACCACTGGAAGGTGAGAATTGGACAATAGCGAATCCAAATGTGGTGCCAAAAGCGCTAATTTTTTTGCGTCTGTATTTATCTAGGAGTCGGATGCAGTTTATCGAGGTAAAACAAAACTGAATCAACTTCCCGGACTCTATACAGATTACAAAGGTGGAGACGTTTGGATGAGGCACATTAGAGTGGATAAATCACCCGAACCTGACAAAGTGTTCCTTCGGACCTCGCGAAAGGAAAAACTTGCAGGAACCCTAGCAGAGGTATTTACATCATTCTTAAACAAGATAACTGGAGGATAGCAAATGTTGTTCCGTTTCTTTAAGAAATGCTCTAAAAATAATCTATAAATTTATTGTCTTGTGAGCCTGACATCATTAGTGGGAAAGTTATTGGAAGGCATTTTAATGGGCCGGATACATGAGTTTCTTTTTAGATATTGACTGATTAAAGATAGTCCAATTAGCTTCGTTTGTCGCAAGTCGTGTCAAAGTTACCAGGAATGTTGTTGAAGAAAAAATATAGGCTGCTGTCGACGTGGAATTTTGCAAGACATTTGACAGTTTCCCGCAATGTTGAGTCATTCTGCTATGAAAATGAGGTAGTAAATTTATGAGACATTTGCTTTGTGAAAGGAACCAGAGATTGGTAGCAGTTGATTCCCTCCCTAACTGGATACCTATGACAAGCGGAGAACTGCACAGACCGGTGCTGGTTCCTTTGCTGTTTACATCTGTATCAACGATCTGGATGATAATGTGCTAAATTGCATCAGGAAATTTGTGGATGCTGCCAAGACAGGGAGAATGATAGACAGAGAGGAATAGTATCATGGTAAATGGTCGAATATAGAGCAGCTGGGAACAAATTGGTTAAGGGTAATGCTGCCGTAAAGAAAGCTGTTGGCATATTATCCGTCAGAAATCAAAGTACATAATACAGGTGATAAAATGTCATCTTCAGGTTGGATAAGATATGGCTGAGGCCACACATGAATTATTATGCAGTATGGTAAACTTCCTACAGGGAATATGTACGTAACTACGTTGAAAAGGGTGCAGAGAAAATTTACAAGGACTTTGGCCTGACTGGTGGACCTGAGATACAAGGAAATCGATCATGAGTTTTGACTTCAATCCCTGATGCGTAGAAAATTAAAATGAGACTTTTTCCATTACTCTCTATATCTACACCCATCTTAATTTTATATACCTCTATCGCTTCTTTCTTCTATGCTCCAGGGAATAAAGTCCTAACCAATTCAACCTTTCTCAGTAGCGCAGTTTCTCAAGTCCCGGCAACATCCTTGTAAACCTTTTCTGGACTCTTTCAATCTTAATAATATCCTTCCTGTAATTTGGTGACCAAAACTGCAAACAATACTCTAAACCTGGCCTTACCAATGCATTATACAACCTCACCATAACATTCCAACTCTCATACTCAATACTTTGAATTATAAAGGACTTTGAGATAAGGTCGGAAGCTCTCTTTACGACCCTATCTATCTGTGACACCATTTTTAGGGAACTTTGTATCTGTATTCCCCGGTCCCTCTGTTCTACAGCACTCCTCAGTGCCCAACCATTTACCTTGTATTTTCTACTTTGGTTTGTCCTTCAAAAGTGCCATACCTCACACTGGTCTGTATTAAACTTCATCTGCCATTTTTCAGCCCATTTTTCCAGCTGGTCCAAATCCCTCTGCAAGCTTTGAAATCCTTCCTCACTCTCCACTACACCTTCAATCTTTGTATCATCAGCAAATGATACTTTAGATGTGTGGGTATGGAGGGCTATGCCGACTGAAGTAGGCAATTTAAATATCTCGGCCGAAGGGCCTGTTTCTGTGCTGTTCCTTCCTAAGGGACCATGACTACCTGATCACTGATTCATAACACAGAAACAAGTTGATTGTATCGAAATCCGAAATGACTATAGTTTGATTTATTCACCGAGAATATTCTAACAGCGTGGATAATTTTAGAGGATCTCAGCAGGTTCCGCAACAGCAACTAAACGAATAACATATAGAGGTTTCGTGCCGTCACACTTTAGTGCAACTGGAATGTGAGGGTTGTTTTTCTGTGAGAATCTGATCTAATAGTCTGTCTACAAGCAGTCACATTCCTCAGAATAAGGAGTTGACGTTCTGTTAAAATGAAATCGAACTGGTTCGACATTCCAATGTGACCAAAGTAATTTAAATTATGCTTAGCGACAGGTAAGGTACCGGAGGATTTGAGTTCGCTTACGAAAGGCTCAGAGACTCAGCCAAGTAATTACAAGCCAGTGCTCCTGACATCAGTTGTGGGAAAGTTCTTTGAAAGGCCGAATTTGTGAGAATTTCAATAAACAGATTGGATTGGGTATAACTTTGTGTATTCCTGGCAATCTTATAGAGTGTTTCGAAGAGGTTACGAATAATACTATTCGGAACTTTGATGAAAGCAAGGCAGGGTACATTGTTTATCTGTACTTTATCAAGAAATTCAACAAGTTGCCGCGTGGCAGGTTTGTCAATAAAATCCTCGTCATTCAAGATGAGGTGGCAAATTGGAGTGGACATTAAAGTTGTGGGAGATAACTAATAGTGCTATTGAATGGTTGCCTCCCTGACGAGAGGCCCGTGTATAGTGGAGAGCAAGAGGGATCCATGATTGTTATCTATTGGAAAGATCTGGATGATAATGTGGTTAATTGGATCTGTAGATTTGCCGATGACACTAAGATTGGAGGTGTACCAACAGCCAGGAAGACCATCAGAACTTTCAGCAGGATCTGTACTAGGTGGGAAAATCTGCTAAAAATAACAGAAGTAAAATTAATGCAAGCAAGTGTAGGGTATTGCACTTCGGTTCGACCAACTAAGGTGGGTCTCACGCATTAGAAAGTAGGGCACTGAGGTGTGCCGTAAAGCGAAGTGATTTAGGATTACAGGTTCAGAATTAATCGAATATTGCGGCAAGGCATATAGGGTCGTAAGATAAGCTTTTGGCACACTGGCCTTCATAAGTCAAATTATTGAGTATAGGAGATGGGATGTTATGCTGAAGTCATATTACACATTGGCGTGGCCTAATTTGGAATATTGGTTGCCGTTTTGTGCACCTACCTACAGGAAACATGCAACTATGGTTAAAATAGTACAGTGAAATTTAAAAGGATTTTGGCGCGATTGGAGTATCTGGGTAAACGGAAAGTTGGAATAGGTTAGTTTTTTATTCCTTAGAAAGAATAAGATCTAAAGGAGATTTGATAGAGGTATACTAAATTGTGAGCGGTGTAGGTAGGGTAAATTGAATAGGGGAGTGGAGAGAGAGGTATCGATGAGGGTGAGAGAGGGGATTAAAGAGAGGGAAGAGAATGGAGTGAGAGGGAGAGAGAAAGTATAGAGGGGTATGCAGCGGTTGAAAGAGGGGTGCAGGACGAGAGTTGGAGTGCGACAGGATAGTGTGAGGGGCTCGAGCAGGGAGCGAAAGCGAGGGAGAAGTGCAAGAGTGTGCAAACGAAGCTTACGGAGTGGTAAACTGGGAGAGATGGCATGCAGATGGAGAACGCAGTGTGATGACTGTTTTAATCATCTTCTTCCTCTCCTGCCCTTCTCTTTTCACACTGCACCTTACCTACACTCTGACTGTTCTCCCCTCTCCACTCGCCGTGCCCCAGGACAAGGATGGTGATGATCGACGCTGACCAGTCCGAAGGCTTGGCCCTCAACACCAGTTTGTCCAGAAAGCCAGCCAGCTACTCATCTTCCCTTTGATGCGGCCTGGTTATGACACCTTTCCAGCTCTATAGCCTGTAAGGCTTAGTGCTCCATTCCATCCCGGGTGCCATTTTAAAGCCACGCGTCACTTCTACCCTGCTAACCATTTTAAATTGGGATATCAATCCTTTCCCGACTCCCATTTGTAATCAGGGCACAATTCCTTCCCTGGTGATCACTTTCAATTAGTACGTCATTCCATCCCAGTTGGACATTTTAACGTAGGTGCAAGTCAGTGAAGAGAATACTTCAGAATGAAAACAGAGGTGTCATCGAAGGCCTGCTGTTGCCTTAGCAGACAAGTTGAAGGAGAATCCTAACGGATGCTACAGGTATGTTCAGAGCAAAGGGATTTCAGGGTCAGACTGGGTTCTCTGGAATATCACAATGAGAGTATAGCCAATCCATATGTGGAGACAAAACGGATGATTATTTTTTGTACATCTCTATTTACTCAGCAAACAGAGTCAGAGTCTATAGAAACACCGTTTTCACAGAATCTATACAGTTTACAGAGAAAGATGTGTCTGCTATCCTCAGGCAAATTCCCTGGGCCTGGAGAGGTGTTCACTAGGACACTACGGGAGACAGAAGTTGCCGGATCCCTAGCAGAGATGTTTAAATCATCCTTAGGCCAGAGGGCTGGATGATAGCCTATGCTGCTCAGCTGTTTAAGAGCGGCTTTAAAATAATCCATGAAATTATAGGCCTCTGAGCTTGACATCAGTAGAGAGAAGGTTATTGGGAGGTATTCTAGCGGACCAGAAGTATGAGTGTTTGGATAGATAATGGCTGATTAAGAATACTCAGCAATTCTTCGTAAGTGGTAAGTTGTGTCAAGGAAGGTACCAGGAGTGTGGATGAGGGCACGGCAGTGGATGTTGTATACATGGATCTTAGCAAGACATTTGACAAAGTCCTGCATGGAAGATTGGTCTCTCGACTTTGAAAATGAGGTAGTAAATTTGATGAGACCTTTGATTTGAGGATGAAGCCAGAAAGTGGTAACAGATGGTTGCCTCCCTGATTGGAGACGTATGAGTAGTGGCGTACTGCAGGGATTTGGAAATTTTAAACACTATGCGGAATAGATTTACCGAAATGCTACTTAATTAAGAGAAAAAAAATATGAGGAAACGATAAGGGATCACTGGTTTCTGTCCCTGGAGAGGTCTATGATAAATTTCTTGATAGAAGACTATAAGGTAACAGGAGGTATTGAGAGATTGATCGCCAGAGATGATCGAGGGCTTAAGTGGTTAATAGGAGACACGTGAGTGAAAGAAAAAAGTAAAGGGTTAAACGGAGACAATGGTTTCGTTGATCTTGGAGTCGACTGCAAAGAAATGAAGGTACTAGTCGCTTTAGCGGGAAGGTTTACTACGGCTGCTCGAGGTGGGTGAGCGGGGGTGGTGGGAGGTGGGAGGGTAAAACTAGACATTGAAATGATGGGAACAAGACTACCGCGGAACGGAGAGTGGAGAGGTTGTGGAGACAGAAGCTGTGAAGGCCTCAGACAAAATCAACAATTTAGATGTTGAGCATGTTTCGAATAATGTCCTCAGCTGCAAATTATACAATGTATTGTATGAACGGCGAAAGAGCCCAGGGCATGAATAAGCACGTCGAATCGCTATATTTTCGACGTTAGTGAAAGGGTTGGAAGAGGAGCAGGCCTGGCAGCGGAGTACCTCACCTCTCCGTTGTTTTAGATAAAGCGGATGGGGAAGCATTGAATGAGAAAAGGTGGTGTTAATAGTTAAGAAAGCTGTCACAGTCCCGTTGTGTCATAACGGGGGCGCTGGGAGCAGACGCAAAAGCAAGACACAGACAGAGAAGTACGAGGAACAGGATTAGATATGCAAAGAAAACGAGGGAAGTGGGGAAGAAACGACGCTGGTCGAGACTAAGATACAGGACCTACTCTAGGACGAGACTAGGGAAACGGGATCAGGACAAGGAACAAGGAACTTGTAACCTGGCTTGAACTCCGAGCCGGAGACTAGACAAGGACCCAGAACCTGAGTCTTGACTCGGGCTCGGACCCCGGAACTAGGCGAGGACATGACGTGGCTACAGAACAGGACGTGGAACCACCTTCACAGGACGAAGCACATGGACAGTACGAGAACTCAAAGCCTTGACTTGGACAGGATGAGGTTCTTGGACGTGGCTTGTACAGGACGAGGTTCCTGGACGTAGCTTGGAGAGGCCGAGGTTCCTGTACCTGGCTTGGACAGGACGAGGTAGTCCTGAGCTGAGCGAGGCACAAAGACAGGACGAGACCCCAAAACCTTGACTTGGTTTTGGGAGACAGGAACGCAGAACACAGAAGCCTTGGTCTTGGGAGACAGGAACGCAGAACACAGAACCTTCGTCTTCAGAGGCAGGTACATGAAACACAGAGCCGGGACCCCTCCTTGGGAACAGGACGTAGGGCCGGGAATCATACACAGACCACAGAGAGACATTTCTGGACACAAGGTAGCGGCAAACGGTCGGACCCAGCTAGCGAAGGCGTGGACACAGTGACTGTTCCATAACAAAAGGTAGCGGCAAACGGCCGGAACTACCTAACAAAGTCGTGGACACAGAGACGGTTCCCAACTCAACGATAGACAGTTCTTTATCTTGACACAGCAAGGCTCTGGTTACGCTCCGGTGGTAGAATCTTTGGCTTTGGAGAGATTGCATTTGATGTTTATGTTACAGGTCATTAAGCTTATCTAGAGTCCACAGTCCGAAGGAGTTAGAGAAATATACTTGAAACTAAGAAAACATAACTTAGTTATATAAGGTGATTTTAAACTTCCAAGTTTTATTTCAGACTCCCACAGTAAAAAAGGACAAGATGGAGTAGAGGTTGTCAAAAATCTACTGGAAATTTCTCATAAAGAAGTCGATAAATTTCCTGAACGATACCTGATCTGTATTTACAGAATGACAGAGGGCAGGTGGCAGAAGTTCGCGCAGGGAAGATTTTGCATCTGGTCGTCCTAAGAACATCAGTTTGAAATTAAATAGACAATTAAAAAATGCGGTTGTGCTTTGCAATGCTTAGGTTTTTTTCACTGTTGCTTCCCTTAGTGACCGAGCTATTCCCAAAATATGTCCACAATTCGCTTAAGGGAGCTGAAGCAACATTTCCATGTTTTTTGTTTTATGTGCTCACTGTTTATTAATTAAAGAGTATTTGTCGAATCTATTTTCTAGACGTTATTTGAAACTACAGTACCTCCCTGAATTGGCGCAGTTGGCAATAAACTCCTCTGGGGCTCAGAAAATCCAATGAGGTTCCTGAATTGATCGACACGTTGGTCGGGTTCAGATTGCGGAGAAGCAACAGGTCAGATGTAGTCTATTGTTGGAAATGAGTTCAAACAGTTCGGTAGAAGAGGCAGAATTGGTGGAGGATTGAGGTGGTGAGGGAGGTTTTGAAACGAGGTAGCTACTGGGTGATAGCAGATTAAAATGTATATAATCGAAGCTTTATTGGGTATACGAATGTTAATAACTTTCCTACATTATTTAGGGCTTCACTGAGATTGTATTGCTTTTGGCACGTTGGTCTTCATAAACTAATACTTTGAATACAGGAGATGGGAAACATGTTTGAACCTATATGAGGCATTCCTGAGGCCGAATTAGGAGCATTCTGTGCATCTTGGTCACCTACCTGCAGGAAGATTACAGTAAAGAGAAGAGAGAAAAAATACTGGAAATTTGCCCAGAATGGAGGACATGAGCCATGAGGAAATTTTGAATAGGATCAGAATTTATTTTTTGGAAATCAGAACAATGAGGGACGATTTAATAGAGGTACACATAAAGATGAGTGGTAGTTATAGGGTAAATGCAAGTAGGTATTTGCATTGAGTTTTGGGGGACTTACGATCAGAGCTCAAGTGTTAAGCGTGGAAAGTGAAAAGTTTAATGGGAACATGAAGGAATACTTCTTCATGCAGAGGTTTGTGAGACTGTAACAACAGCTGCCTGAACAAGTGGTACAGGCCTGCATGTTCGTCAGGACAGGGAGTGGCCTTTCCGCTGAAATTAAATCCACTCTCACTATCATTCACCTGTGAACACTGTCTTTAACATTGCAATTAACTGATTCTGCTGTAGGAAAGAGCATTATAACTTTTAACCTCATAAAGAAAATTTCTCAGAGTGAGAATATGCATTTTCTTTTAAACTCAGACTCCAATCTCCTGCAGTTATTTAAAAAAAATATATTTTTAAGATTCATTTAAATAAATCAGGCAATTGCATTACTAACCCTTTGCCAGTAACATATTAAGTGAAGTTTATGTGAGGTTGAGGGGAAGAAGGAATCATAAGGAGAGTGGAGGGGTAAGCAGGGCGGCCGGAAAAAGCAGAGTGTTTATGGAAGGAGGAGAATTGGAAGCTCAAGTTCTAAGAGTGTGTGGGAGGAAGAGGGTAGAGCGGAGATATGGACTGAGAAGAGAGAGGTAGTGTTGAAGAGAGAGGTGGTGTTAAAGAGAGAGGGAAAGGATGAGAGACAGAGGCTGCAAGGGAGAGAGCACGGTAGAGTGAGAGGGAGAGAGTGAGGGATGAGACTTTTTTTTACTCTGCCCAAGGTCTGTTCTTCATCAAAATACGGAATTGCTTTGCACTGTTGTAACTGTATGTTATAATTATGTGTTTTTTGTCAGTTTTCTTTTAGACTTGGTTCGTCTTGTGTTTCTGTGATAACATTCTGGAGGAAAAATTGTATCATTTTTAATGCATGCATAACTAAATGGCAATAAAAGAGGACTGCGTGTCCTCATGATCTAATCCAATGTAATCTAAGGCTCCAGACATAGTTTGCAGGGTCAGGCTCCAGATACAGGTTGCAGGGCAAGGCTCCGGGCAAGGCTTCAGGCAGAAGGTGAAAGGGAAGGGAAGGGAAGGGAACAGTCCAGCAACTGAAGCGGAACCCAGGAGCTGTTTATGTAGAAAGCCCAAAACCAGAATCATGTGCCTCAATTAAAGCACACAACAGGACAAGGGAAAACTGGATAACCTGGAATATGGATCGATGGAACGGACCGTGAAACTGAATGTGGACTTCACGAACCGGACCATGAGAGGTTGGACTGGAAAACTCACATAGTGAGCCTTTCTATGTGGAACGGAGTAACAAGAGTGTTGTGCCCATGTTAAAGGGTCTTTGGGTTTGGAGCTATGGCGTTTGATGTTTATGTTACAGGTCATTAAGCCTATCTGCAGTCTACAGTCCGAGGGAGTTAGAGGAATACATTTGAAGAGAGATCACAGAGAACATCAGAAAAGATAACTTAGATTCAAAAGGTGATTTTAAACTTAGAAGTTTTATTTCAGACTCCTACAGTAAAAAAATACAAGATGGAGTAGAGATTGTCAAATATATACTGGATAGTTCTCATAAAGAAATCGGTAAATGTCCCGAACGATACCTGATCCATATTTAGAGAATGAGAGAGGACAGGTGTCAGAGGTTTCTGTAGGGAACATTTTACATCTGGTTGTCCTAAGAACATCAGTTTCAAAGAAAATAGGCAAAAAAAAATTCCGGTTGTGGTTTGGGATTGCTTAGGTTTTTTACTCTTGCTTTCCTTAATGATCGAATTATTCCCAAAATCTGTCCACAATTCGCCTAAGGGACCTAAAGCAACATTTCCATGTTTTTATGTGATAGCACGTGTGCTCATAGTTTATTAATGAAAGAGTATTTGTCGAATCTATTTTCCGAGCCTTATTTGAAACGACAGTACCTCCCCGAACTTGCGGAGTTGGCAATAAACTCGTCTGGGCCTCAGAAAATCCAGTGTGATTCGTGATTGGATCGACAGGTTGGTCGGGTTCAGATTGCGGAGAAGCAACTGGTCAGATGTAGTCTATTGTTGGAAATGAGTTCACCTAGTTCTGTAGAAGAGGCAGAATTGGTGGAGGATTGAGGTAGTGAGTGAGGTTTTTAAATGAGTCAGGCATCGAGTGATATCAAAGTAAAATGTATATAATCGAAGCTTTATTGGGTATACGAATGGTAATAACTTTCCTACATTATTTAGGGCTTCACTGAGATTGTATTGCTTTTGGCACATTGCCCTTCATAAACTAATACTTTGAATATAGGAGCTGGGAAACATGTTTGAACCTGTATGAGACATTGCTGAGGCCGAATTAGGAGCATTCTGTGTACTTTGGTCACCTACCTACAGGAAGGATACATCGAAGGATACATCAAAGAGTACAAAGAAAAATTTCTAGGAATTTGCCCGGAATGGAGGACATGAGTTAAGAGTAAATTTTGAATAGGATCGGAATTTATTCCTTAGAATTAAGATCAATGAGGGATGAGTTGATAGAGTGCGCAAAAAGATGAGGGGTAGTTGTAGGGTAAATGCAAGGAGGGATTTTCAGTGAGTTTGGGTGGACTTGCAATCAGAGCTCAAGTGTTAAGTTGGGAAGGTGAAAAGTTTAATGGGAACATGAAAGAAATCTTGTTCATACAGAGGGTTGTAAGATTGTAAAAATAGCTGCCTGAAGAAACGGTACAGGCCCGCATGTCCGACAGAATAGGGAGTGGCCTTTCTGCTGAAATTAACTCCACTCTCACTCTCATTCACCTGCGAACACTGTCTTTAACATTGCAATTAACTACCTCTGTTGCAGGGAAAAGCGTTATAACTTTTAACCTTATAAAGAAAATTTCTCAGAGTGAGAATATGCATTTTATTTTAAACTGAGACTCCAATCACCAGCAGTTGTTTTTAAAATTATTTTTACGGTTCACTTAAATAAATCAGGCAACTGCATTCGTAACTCTTTGCCAGTAACATGTTAAATGAAGTTTACGTGAAGTTGAGGGGAAGAAGGAATCAAAAGGAGAGTGGAGGGGTAAGCAGGGCGACGGAAAAGGCATAGTGTTTATAGAAGCTGGAGAATGGGAAGCTCAAGTTCTTAGAGTGTGTGGGAGGAATAGGGGATAGTGGAGAGATGGACTGAGAAGAAAGAAGTAGTGCTAAAGAGAGAGGGAAAGAGTGAGAGACAGAGGCTGGAAGGGAGACAGCACGTTTGAGTGAGAGGGAGATCGCGAGGGATGCAGCAAAGGCTCAGAAATAAATCATGGAATCCTAGGCCGGTGCTCCTGACATCAGTAGTGGGAACGCTTTGGAGCACCGTATGTATGAGTAATTTAATAGACAGGACAGTCCAGAGATAGTCAGCATGGTTTTGTGTATCCCACGACATGCTATAGAGTTTCTTGAAGAAGTAACGAAGAATGTTTCCAGGAGAGTTCATGAAGGCACTGCAGAGGATGATATCTAAATGGACATTTCCAAGAGATTTTATCAAAATTCCGCATCGGAGTTTTGTCAAGAAAATCCACGAGCTTTGCATTCAAGATGAGGTAGTACATTAGAGTAAACATTGGCGTAGTAGCAGGAGGCAGAGAGTGGTGGCAGATGGTTGCCTTTCTCAGCAGAGTCCTGTGACTGTTGGAGAGCAGCACGTTTCGGTGCTGGGCATGGTAGCACTGAGGCCATGTCCATGTTGCTGGAGCAACAAATTTTGTTCCGTGTGGGTAACCACAGACATGATTGTATGAGCATGAATATCTCGAACTTCCTGTAACAAGCCCTTCCATTTCACCATTCCCCATTCTCATTTCCCTTTTTCACTTTTTCTGCTTACGTGCAAACCCAACTGCTGGCGGTGCCAAAAATCGGAAATAAAGCGCATCTCATCTGGAGAATCGCAGACAGACAGAGATCATTGTAATGTTTATTCAATTATTGCTACAACGAGAAAGTGGTAAATCTCTGTTATCATTTCTCAGCCAACTGTCAAATCCAAGGTATTGTATTTAGGACTGAAAGCGGAGGCTAATATGTTCTCGATCAGTCAGAACTTCACATTTAATTGTTGAGCATAGTGCGATTAATGTACACAGCAGCAAATACATCAGTGTAAGAATTGTGCCATATGGCATAAAAGAGCACGTGGATTTACAATATTTTCGCCATTAGTGAGACGGGTGCAGTAGGAGCAGGACTGGCAGCTCAGGATTCCACCGTTCCGCTGTCAAAATGAAGCAGAGGGGGAAGGAATAAATGAGGAGGGGTGGCGTTACTAGTTAAGGAAGATGTCACATCAGGCTGGACTGGTGCAAGGCTGTAATAAGTAAGGAATGCCCATGTTGAATGGACTTTAGCTTTGGAGCGATGGTGTATGATACGTGTATTACAGGCCATTACAGCCCATCCTACAGACCGAGGGATTTAGAGGAACAAATTTGATGAGAAATTGCAGAGAATTCCAGGAAACATCAGTTTGTTATGGAAGCTGACTGTTTATTCTTTTCTAGAGATGCTACCTGTCATGTTGACTTCCTTCAGCATTTTGTGGGTTGGTCTGGATTTATAACACATGTAAGGTCTCTAGTCTTTAAGTATTTGCGACATTGCCAGAAACTGTATTTGAATTGAGTAAGGTCACGTTATTTCTTGTTTTTTTCTTTGCTTCTGCGCTTCGTCCGATCTTTCAGGAAACGTTTTATTTATTGGTGCTTACTTTATAAAATTTCCAACTGTATTACAATATAATATCTCCACAGAAACAACACCAATTGCGTTCTAACAAATTGTAATCAACTGTCGTCACGATAACTGCACGGTAGATGCACACTTCAGGTAAAAGCGGATGAACGGGGTGAGCAGTGATTCTGGATTTGAGCTTGTCAGCACAGCTGCAGAACAGTAACATCTGGAGTAATTATGCCCCTTGGTTCTTCGCTCTATCGCTCAGGGTCGCAATGCCATCACAGCCTGTGTCCACAACAACCAAAACGGTAATGTGCTGAATAGAGGGCTGTAGTTTCTTGATCCGATCGATATCAGCTATTACCTGATTGCAACGATCAGTTGGATAAATTGGATAAATTTTCATCTGAAGCTTGTACATAGAGGAGAAATTTAAAATGTGGATGCCGGAGAAATGTATTTCAGTGCATGACCAGTTTTCACCCTGACGTCCTCACGTTGCTCACTTGAGACTGCACAAGCGACAACATTATCGGCCGGATGAGTGAAGACGCCATCATCCTGGCCAGCAGTGTATATTAATGTTAGCTCAGTGATGGTTCAAGAGAAGCAGTGTTAACGTCAGCGTGGTCAGTGACGTGTTAGTAAAATCGCAGACTATTTTGTTTATTAAAAGGAAGTGTATCTTTGAACAATAAGCCAGGCCCATATTTCTTTGGGTCTGGAACATTACAGTCAAACTGTCTGCTTCTTTTCTGCTATCGTCCAATCCCAAACCAGGTCTTAACTCTGCAGTAGCTCAGACAAATGACCACGAGTGCGCTAAGTGGAGATTCACATCGGCCTGTCTTTCATATTACTGCCCATCTGCAGAGACAGCTTTAGCCTGTTCCTTGCAATGTTGGGTCTCATTCGAGCATTATTCACAAAAAATTACGAAACCTGTTGGAAGAAATGTCCTGTTTTTATCGCACACAAACATACAACTTACGTATTTTGTAACTCTGCACGTGCCGAACAATAACATTTTAACCACATCTCATTTGACAGTAATTAATCTGTTCAGTAATGTGCAATAATTCTCCCTTGTTGTTCCACACGGTCTGGTTAAAACAAAAAAAAGCATAATCTCTGCATTCAGCACATGTTTCCTAAATGTGTAAGTGTGTCAAACGTATGTTTACATGTATACGGGGATTTTCACAATTACAGTGACTATTTTATTTCTGATGTGGGACATCAGAGAAAAGACATATCTGTCCTGTGAACATGTTAGACCGTGAGGCAGTGGAATCGGATTAGACCCCCTGTCCTATCGACTCTGCTCCGCCATTTACTCATGGCTGACCCTTTTTTCCCTCCTCTTTAACCCGAGTTCCCGGCCTTCGCCCATAATCCTTGATGCCATGCCAATCGAGACCCTACCAATCCCTGACTAAAATGAACCCAACGACGAGGAAGTCTCGATTTTCCTGTGTCCAGCGCTGGTTTGCCTTATCGGAACCTACTGAATACAGGCTGAACCGAATTTCATTTAGATATGTAAAAAACAAAATATGCCGATGACTTGGAATTGGAACACGGCCCAATGTGATGATAAAAAAATAAAGGGATATACAGGGATATTGTTATGGTTTTATAGGCTCATGGTCTGTCATGTAGTTTTCACTGCGTCCACCGTGAGACTGGACAGACAATGAACTTACCAGTACACTGAATAAGCAGTGGCATTCTCTGTGTGAGGGATTGTGGGACCGAATGAGCTCTGATAATAACATTACGGTGCGTGGGCTGCTGTTCGTTGCTGAGAAATTAGGGGCGTTTCATAGGCGCGTGAGTGAAAGTAAAATAGAGGACTAAGGTCAGGGAATCATTAGTTTGCTCTTGGAATAGGTTTCAAGGAAGGTGGTTTACACTTGAACTGAAAAGGGATTGATATCCCAGCGGAAAGGTTTCCTACGGCTGCTGGCAGGGGTGGGGCGGGGTGCACAGGTGAGGGCTAAACTGGACCTGACACTGGATGGGAACAGGACTGCCCCAGAACAGGGAGTGGAGGGGTTGTGGAGACAGATGTTGTAAAAACCACACACAAAGTCAGGAATGAAAAGGTCCAGTATGGGCCGACTGGTGATCTCACCTGAAGATATTTCAATGCCCGAAGCATTGTATGAAAGGCAAATGAGCACAGGGCCGGAATAGGCAAGTGGAATTACTATACTTTAGCCATGAGTGAGACGCTTACGGTAGATGCAGGACTGCCAGCTCAGTATTTCGCCGCCCCGTTGTTTAACACGAAAGAGTGGGGGGGGGGGTGTTGGGGGTGGGGGCGTAGTAAATGAGGAGTGGTGGGTTACTAGTCAAGGAAAATATCATTGTCAGGCCGGACTGGAGAACTCAGCTGGTAAGACGCTCTATGTACAACGTAGTAAGAAGAAAGGTATTCCCTTTGGAGCGATGGTGCACGATGGGTGTGTTACAGGGCATTAAACACCGTCAAACAGTCCGATAGAATTAGAGGGTCACATTTGAAGAGAAATGGGCGAAAACCTCACGAAACATAAGGTTGTAATAACAGCTGGTTTGAACTTTCCTCGTTTTAACTGGGAAACTGGGAACCCATGGTGTGAAAGGAATAGACGGAATAGAGGTTGTGAATAGATGTTCTGGATAGTTTCTTAAACAGTAGATAAAAACCAGAAATGACGAAGACTGCGATTCTTGATCTTCTCTGAGGGAACGAGAGAGGACCGGTGGCAGAAGGTTGCCACGGGGATCACTTTGCATCCACTAGTCCGCAGGCCATTAGTTTGAAGTTAAACATGCAAAAAGAGGCCTGGTTCTCGGGCTGCGATTTTAGATTGGAGACAGAAAGAATCTTGTTGGTATCAGAGAGGATTTTGCAAGTGTCCCCTGCGACATTCTATGGTAAGTGGAGGGTCTTCAAAAGTGAAATTTCGAGAGCGCAAGGTTTGCACGGGCCCGTCAGAATAAATGGTAAACATAACAGTGCCGGGAACCTGGAATTTCAAGTGATATGGAGGCCCAAGTGAAGAAAGGAAATGAGGTGAATTGCAGGTTCAGTAATGTGTTTATGGGGGTGTAGGAAATGCAAGAGAACGTTTATCAAAGAGAGGAGGAAGGTGAGAGAATTATATGATTTTGTCCGAGTTGAATGGTAAGGACTGCTGCACATATCTTAAGAGCAAAAGGATTTCAAGAAACGTAATTAGTCTTCTGGAACGAGGACCATAGCTAATGCACATGTGGTGCCAAATGAGCTGATGTTTTGCATCTGTATTTATCCAGGAAACCGATACAGTCTATTGAGGAAAGAAACATTGAATCATCTTCGTGGACTCTACAGAGATTGCCGAGGAGAAGGCCTTTGCTGTCTTCAGGCAGATTAGAGTGGATAAATCCCCAGAACCGGCCAAGCGAAAGGATGAACTTCCAGGAACTCTAGCAGAGATATATACATCATTCTTAAACCAGGCATAGCCAATGTTGTTCCTTTGTATAAGAAAGGCTCTAAAAATAATCCATGAAATAATAGTCTTGTGAGCCGGACATCATTCGTGGGAAGGTTGTTGGAAGGTAGTTTAACGGGCGGAATATATGATTTTCCTTTTAGATATCCACTGATTAACGATAGTCCGCATGGCTTCATTAGTGGTAAATCGTGTCAAAGATCTTACCTGGAAAGTTGATGAAGAAAAAATATAAGGTGTTGTCGACATGGAATTTTTCAAGACATTTGATAGTTTCCGGTGAGGTTCAGTCGCTCCGCTCTGAAAATCAGGTAGTAAATTTATGCGCCATTTTCTTTGTGAAAGGAACCACGGAATGGTAGCAGATGGTTGCCTCTCCAACTGGATACCTGTGAGTAGCGGAGTTCTACAGAGACCGGTGCTGGTTCCTTTGACGTTTACATCTGTATTAACGATCTGGATGATGATGTGCCTCAGACAGAATCAGTAATTTAAATCACACACATCAAAGTTTCTGGTGAACTTTGACGTGTGTTGCTAGAATTTCCAGCATCTGCAGAATTCCTCGTGTCAGAAATTTAATTGTTGATCATGGTGCGAGTAATGTACTCAGCTGCAGGTACCTCAATGTAAGAAGTATTGTATTAAAAGGCGGATGAGACCATGGCATGAATGAGCACGTGGATTTACTATATTATCGCCATTAGTGGGATGGTTGCAGTATGAGCAGGACTGGCAGCGCAGTATTCCACCGCTCCACTGTTTAAGATGAAGCAGAGGGGGAAGGAATAAATGAGGAGGGATGCCGTTATTAGTTAAGGAAGATGTCACATCAGGGTGGATTAGAGAACTCACCTAGTGAGGCGTTCAATGTGGAACGTAGTAATAAGAAAGGTATGGCCATGTTAAAGGTGCTTTGGCTTTGGAGCGATGAAGTATGATAGATGTATTACACGGTATCACAGCCCAGCCAAGTGTCCGTGGGACTTAGAGGAAGAAATGTGAAGAGAAATTGCTCAGAATTTCAGCAAATGTCAGTTTGTTATAGGAGCTAGGGTTAAATTTCCAGGTTTTGACTGGGACTCCCAAAGTGTAAAAGGACAAGATGGAATAGACGTTGCCATCTATTTTCTGGAATGTTTTCTTAATCAGTAGATAAAAGTCCCAAATGAGGGAGTGTGAGATATTGATTTGCATTTAGGGAAGGAGGAAGGCCAGGTGGCACAATTTTGTATATGCATCCAGTAGTCCGAAGGACATTAGCTTTAAAGTAAATGTGCAGAAGAAAAGCAGTTCGGGTCCGCGGTCTGCGTGCTTAAACCAGCGGACTCGAGGAGAGCCCAGCGTTCTTCCATTGCTTAAGATAGGCTCTAAATTAATCTGTGAAATTTCAGCCCTCTGAGCTTGCTATCAGTCGTGGGAAAGTTATTAAAAGTTATTGTAAGGGACCAAAGAACTTAATTGTATCCGCTGCGGCCCCACCAATTTCCGCATTTACGTCCCATGGTGTCTGACCTATTCCCAATCGGAGTCCACAACTCGCCTAAGAAACAGAAAGCAACATTTCCAAGCTTTATGAAATATCATGTAGGCTCATATTTTATTAATTACACAGTAATTGTCGAATTTATATTCTGAGCAGTATTTGACCTCCCCGAAATTGCATATTTGGCAATAAACTGCACTGGGCCTCAAAGAATCCGATGAGATTCGAGCAGCGATGGACACGTTCTGTGGATTCAGCTTGGGAGAAGCAGCCGGTCAGATGGAGTCCAATGTTAGAAAGGAGGTCACTCACCTCGGTCGAAAAGGCAGTAATGGTGAAGAGCTGAGGTGGTGAGGGAGATTTTGAAATGTTGTAGGCAGTGAAGAAGGTCAAAGGTACAATGTATATAATCCAAGCGTTATTGGGTATACGACTGGAAATAACTTTGCAGGATTATTTCTGACTTTACTGAGATTGCATTGTTTTTCGAACATTGGCCTACATAAATCAATACATTGAGCACAGGAAATGGGATTTTTGTTGGTGTAGTATAAGGCATTGCTGAGGCTGAATTTGGAATATTGTGTGTAGTTTTGGTCGCCTACCTACAGGAAAGGATACAGAGTAAGAGTACAGAGAAAAATTACCAACAGGTTGCCTGGAATGGATGACCTGACTGATAAGGTAACGTTTCAGAGTATTGGACTTCATTCCTTGGAACTTCGAGCACTGAGCGAAGCTTTGAGAGTGGTGCACAAAATTATGGGGGTATAGATATAACCATATAAACATACAACAATTACAGCACGGAAACAGGCCATGTCGGCCCTTCTAGTCCGTGCCGAACTCTTACTCTCACCTAGTCCCACCGACCTGCACTCAGCCTATAACCCTCCATTCCTTTCCTGTCCATTATCTATACAATTTAACTTTAAATGACATCATCGAATCTGCCTCAACCACTTCTGTTGGAAGTTCGTTCCACACAGCGACCACGCTCTGAGTAAAGACGTTCCCCCTTATGTTACCCCTGAACTTCTGCCCTTTAAATCTCAAATCTTGTTTGAATCTCCCCCACTCTCAATGGAAAAAGCCTACCCACTTCAACTCTATCTACCCACCTCATAATCTTAAATACCTCTATCAAGACCTCCCTCAACCTTCTACGCTCCAAAGAATAAAGACCCAACTTGTTCAACCTCTCTCTGTAACTTAGGTGATGAAACTCAGGTAAGATCCTAGTAAATCTTCTCTGTACTCTCTCTATTTTGTTGACATCTTTCCTATAATTCGGTGACCAGAACTGTGCACAATGCTCCAAATTTGGCCTTACCAATGTGTTGTACAATTTCAACATTACATCCCAACTCCTATACTTAATGCTCTGATTTATAAATGCCAGCATACCAAAAGCTTTCTTCACCACCCTATCCACATGAGATTCTACCTTCAGGGAACTATGCACCATTATTCCTAGATCCCCCTGTTATACTGCATTCTTCAATGCTCTATCATTTACCGTGTATGTCCTATTTTGATTAGTCCTACCATAATGTAGCACCTCACAATTATCAGCATTAAACTCTGTCTGCCATTTTTCAGCCCACTCTTCTAACTGGCCTAAATCTGTCTGCAAGCTTTGAAACCCAACTTCATTTTCCACAGCTCCACCTATCATCTGCATACTTACTAATCCAATTTACTACCCATCATCCAGATCATTAATGTATACGACAAACAACGTTGTACCCAGTACAGATCCCTGAGGCACATCACTCATCACCGGACTCCAATCTGACAAACAGTTATTCACCACTACAGTCTGGCGTCTCCCATCCAGAAACTGCTGCATCCATTTTACTTCTTCAATATAAATACCTAATGATTGAACCTTCCCAACTAACAGTCCATGTGGAACCTTGTCAAAAGCCTTACTGAAGTCCATATAGACAACATCCACTGCTTTACCCTCGTCAACTTTCCTAGCAACGTCTTCAAAAAAATAATTTTAAAAAAGTGATTTGTCAAACATGACCTTCCACGCACAAATCCATGTTGTCTACTCCTAATCAGACGTTGTCTATCCAGATAATTATATATACCATCTCTAAGAATACTTCCATCAATTTACCCACAACTGACGTCAAACTCACAGCCTGATAATTGCTAGGTTTACTCTTAGAACCCTTTTTAAACAATGGAACAACATGAGCAATAAAACAATCCTCCGGCACCATCTCCGTTTCTAATGACATTTGAGATATTTCTGTCAGAGCCTCTGCTCTTTCCACACTAACTACTCTCAAGGACCTAGGAAATATCCTGTCAGGACCCGGAGACTTATCCACTTTTAGTATTCCTTAAAAGCTCCAGTACTTCCTCTGCTTTAATCATCATAGTTTCCATAACTTCCCTACCTGTTTGCCTTATCTTGCACAAGTCAATATTCTTCTCCCCAGTGAATACCGAGGGAAAAAAATGTTTTGCATGGCCCAAATCTCTTTTGACTCCACACATAGCTGTCCACTCTGATTCTCTAAGGGACCAATTTAATCCCCCACTACCCTTTTCCTATTAATACCACTGTAGAAACCCTTTGGTTTTATTTTCACCTTACTTGCCAAAGCAACCTCATATCTTCTTTTAGCTTTTCTAATTTCTTTCTTAAGATTCTTTTTATATTCTTTATATTTCTGCAGCACCTCATTTACTCCATGCTGCCTATTTTTATTGTAGATATCTCTCTTTTTCCGAACCGTGTTTCCAATATTCCTTGAAAACCATGGCTGTCTCAAACGCTTAACCTTTCCTTTCAACATAACAGGAACGTAAAGATTCTGTACCCTCAGAATTGCACCTTTAAATGACTTCCATTACTCTATTACATCCCTCCCATAAAACAATTTGTCCCAATCAACTCCTTCTAAATCCTTTCGCATCTCCTCAAAGTTAGTCTTTCTCCAATCAAAAATATCAACCCTGGGTCCAGACCTATCCTTCTCCATAATTATATTGAAACTAATGGCATTGCGATCACTGGACCCGAAGTGCTCCCCATCACAAACCTCCGTCATCTGCCCTATCTCATTCCCTAACAGGAGATTCAACACTTCTCCTTCTCTGGTTGGTACCTCTATGTATGGCCGCAAAAGAAAAATCCTGCACACATTTTACAAACTCCAAACCATCCAGCCCTTTTACAGTACTTTTACAGTATGGGCTTCCCAGTCTATGTTTGGAAAATTAAAATCTCCCACAATCACAACCTTGTGTTTACTCCAAATATCTACTATCTCCTTACAAATCTGCTAGGATAAATGCAGGTTGGAATTTTCCACTGAGTTTGGATGCACTAACAATCAGAGTCATGTGTTAATGGTGGAAAGTTTAAGGGCAACATGAAGCAGTTTGCAGTTGGAAGGCGGGGCTGAAGGGCCTGTTTCCATATTATACTGTTCATCATTGATTAATAACACAGATATCTGGATTAATGTCCAAATAAATATCATAAGTTAAATTCTTCACAGCTGAATTCTCCCAAAATACTTTAACAGCGTGCTTATGTTGTGAAGTCCACTCAAACTTCCCACCTGTTCATCCCACACACTCCCTCTCGCCGATCATCCATAGCTATTGTAATACACAAAATGATGGAGGAACTCAGCAGGTCAGGCAAAGTCTGTGGAATTGAATAAAAATTCGACTTTTCGGGCTGAGACCCTTCAGAGAAATTAGAAATGAAGCAGCAACATTGATTGATTAGGAAGGTTTTGGTTGCTGTTCTGTGAGATTCGCAGTTCAGTGTCTCTGTCTAATCAGCTGCCTGGACACGCAAATGTCGTTCTGGTGAAATCAAATCCACCGTCACCCTTGTTCAGTTGTGAATACTGTGTCTTTAATACATTAAACCATTTCTACTAAAGTGAAGACCGATAGAACCTTTAACAGTCTAAAGAAGGTGACCAGGGGCCAGAAGCTGCATAGTTATTTTTAACCCTAATCCAATCATCCGCAGTTGTTTTAAAACATTTTTTTTTTGCCATTTGAACAAATCAGACCGTATCATCCTTAACCTTTGCCACCTTTTAACTGATGTTGCTGTGCGTCTGAGAGTGCGATGGGGAGTGCGGGTGAGGGGAAGGAAGAGGCAGAAGGAGAGTGCATGGGTGAGCATGGAGAGGGGATGGGGTACGGTGTGTGTGAAAGGTGCAGATAGGGAAGCTGAAGGTGGATGAATATGTGGGCAAGAAGAGGGATCGAGAGTGTGCAGAGTAGAGAGAGAGAGGAGAGGCGAGAGATAAAGAGATATAGACAGTACAGACAGAGCGAAATTGTGAGAGAGGGGGAATAGGAGGTAGAGTGCACAGATAAGTGAGAGGTATAGAGCGTGGGATGTTGGAAAGACTCACAAATCAACCAGAGAATTATAGGCTACACTAATATTTTGAAGCAACGACTTATATTTCGTCTTCGAAACAAAAGAGTGTAACAGGATTTACAAATAAATGACTCCGAATTGCTTTTACATATACGAAAAACAAAATGGACCAGTGACTCGGAAGGTAAACCCGGCCCAATGTGATGACAAAAAATAAAGCCTGAACGTTTATCCCTGACCGCCGGGTCACCTGTGATATCAATACACAAATAAGTACAAATGCCCAGGGCGAATACAGTACCATCATGTTTCACTGTTATCTTATTCATTCGTTGCTAAATATTTCCTCTGAAATGTTTATCAGGTATAAGCAAGTCCATAACGTTATGTTGAAAGGAAATCCTGTCCACATCACTTCAGACATATCACCCTGTGCAGGGCGCTTTAAATATCATTGATAACAGCACATTTGTGATAGTGATTCTGCAGTATGTCAGTTGTGACGGTTTTATTTGTACAAATGGCGAGCACTGAGAAGTAAACATATGGCCAATATTTTCTGACAACCAGTGACAGTGTGGTGGGTTATGACTGGGCATTATCACTGGCAGTGTGATGTGCTGACGAGCATTTTTATAAAGATGTGTGTCACGCCCTGGAAGGAGACTTTATTGCTATTGTAATGGTCTATATGGAGAAACCGTGTTTGTAGAACATAGAACATAGAATAGTACAGAACAGTACAGGCCATTCGGCCCACAATGTTGTGCCGACCCTTAAACCCTGCTTCCCATATAACCCCACACTCCACCTCAAATTCCTCCATGTACCTGTCTAGTAGTCTCTTAAATTTCCCGAGAGTATCTCCCTCCACCACTGACTCAGGCAGTGCATTCCACACACCAACCCTCTCTGAGTGAGAAATCTTCCTCTAATATCTCCCTTGAACTTCCAACCCCTTACCAGAAAGCCATGTCCTCTTGTATTGAGCAGTGCTGCCCTAGGGAAGAGGTGCTGTCTGCCCACTCTATCTGTTCCTCTAATACCTTGTACACCTCTATCATGTCTCCTCTTATCCTCTATCTCTCCAAAGTGTAAAGCCCTAGCTCCCTTAATCTATGATCATAAACCATACTCTCTGAACCAGGCAGCATCCTGGTAAATCTCCTCTGTACCCTTTCCAATGCTTCCACATCCTTCCTATAGTGAGGCGACCAGAACTGGACACAGTACTCCAAGTGTGGCCTAATCAGAGTTTTATAGAGCTGCATCATTACCTCGCAACTCTCAAATGCTATCTCTCGACTTATGAAAGTTAATACCGCATAAGCTTTGTTAACTTCCCTATCTAACTGTAAGGCAACATTCGTTTAGTTTATAGCTGGAGATTTCCGATGCGTCGGAATGTGAGCCGTCCAATGAGCGGGGTGTGCTTTTCTGTTGTGCACTGACGCCGTTGTGAGCCGGGGCCTTTTGTTCGGCGGGAGACGAAGAGAATAGACGCAGGGGAGAACCACTGTCGGATAGGACCCGGTGGGAGACCATTTGTTCGAAATGGATTGCGAGCGACGATCGGAAGGTGGTGAGAGCTTCCACGCAGACAGAAGTCCAACGCGTGAGTGACAGAAAAGTTCAAGATGAACTCCAACGTGTTCACATTTGACTGGTTAATTATAATACGCCCTTTTTCTTTCTTTATATCATTTCTTTAATGACCCTTTAGTTAAGTAACATTAAGTAAATATGATTCCATTAATCACATGCAGTGTGTTGACTGTTATTTCTTGGCACTGATATACAACAGCGTAGCAAATTACACCGTACCCACACAAACCAGGGTTTGCGGTGGCAGAGCCATCTCACGGGATTGACGGGAGCAGAGTGCGCATTTCGTAGACTTAGACAAAGAAACAGGGTCGGTCAGCGATATTGTTATCGTTTTATGGGTCACAGTTTTATATGTAGTTTAAACTTTGTCCATCGTGAGACTCGAGTAGCAATGGAATTACCAGTATACTGAGAGAATGTTCAGAATAAGAAGTGGTATTCTCTGTGCGAGAGACCGGGTGACCGAATAAGCTGTGATAATTACATTGCAGTATTGATGGAACTGGACAAGCAATGACATTTTCTATGTTGCCGGTGGCATGTCAGAGAAAGCACTGATAACACCAGCGACGTCTATGATGGCCCTGTCGGACAGTGACAGATTTTCTCATTGTTGTAATGGACCCTTTGGAAAGAGGAAAATAGGGCACTCATCTCCTCACGATGCACAGAAATCATAAAAGCATCTGTCTCATATCTCTTGTGTTTCTCAATCTATGGTGAAGTATCATTATGTTCTTTGGAAACGTCCTTCTCATTTGAACAACATATTTGTATGAATTATTGTTATTTTAAACGAGCATGAACCGCCATAACGGAAAAAGAACAGATATTTTTGGGAGTACTCGACAGGCATCTCACCGCCACGACTACTCCACTGCCCCTCAGTGATCATATTGGTTATTGTACCAGAGAAAGTGTCAGACCTGGTGCGAAAACACTCAGAGGATGCGCAATTCCAAAAAAAAAAGCATTAATAACTCCTTAACGTTTACCTTTGACGCGTAAGGAGATGTGCAGAAGAATGGGAAAATATTGAATTTGGGGAGGGAAGGAACTATGCGATTGCGTAAGATGGTGAGATCATAAATTGGGAAGAGATGTACGGGGAAATGCACTAAATTAATATAGAGATTGTTAATGGAGAACTTGTATTGGGCTTTTCATAGATTTGACTCAATGGAGAAGGAAAGGAATGATAGGATATGGAGACATGGCTCATAATAAATATGAAAACCCTACTCAGGAGGAAGACGGAAGCGCACTTTACGAAGCAAGGGTCAGAGAAGGCTCGAGTATTACAAGGCATCTAGGAAGGGAGCTGGAAATGGACCTAATATTGCGCGAAGGGAATAGCAGAAGGCGTTGCTGAGTAGGATGAAGGAAACAATCAGGAGGTATAGACGCACATGAGAATAGGGAGGACTGATCATGGATAAAACCGGGAACGTGCTGGAGTAACAGGGGAGCAGCAGCTGTCAGTAATGAATAATTTGCTTCAGTATTCACACATGGGAGGGGCATTAACCGCTCGGAAAGCCAACTTGTATAGTGTTTAAAGCAGGGGTAAATAGGTTCTGATTAGACAGGACATCAAAGGGGACGGGAAGAAGCAGGCAGAATGGAGTTGTGGGAATGGTAAATCAGTCATGATGGAATTTTGGAGCAGAATGGTCCGAGTTTTCTAATTCTGCATCAATTAGAGGAGGACTTGGAAGTTTTAAAGACAATGCAGAATAGATTTACCGAGATGCTACTCAGGTAAGAGATCAAGTCTAATGAGGAAACGTTGAGGGTTCTCTGGATTTTGGATTTTGTGCGAAGGAATATGGCAGATTTCATGATAGAAGAGTATAAGGTGTAAGCGGTATTGAGGGATTGTGCAGCAAGACATTATCTTGGGAGTAAGTGGCTAATAGGAGGGACATAACAATAAGATAATCGGAGGAAGTTATAGCGCGCTGTGAGATGTAACCTTTTTTTTCTGCACAGAGAATGCTTCGAGCCTGGCGTTCGGTGCTGAGACATTAGCGTTATTTCAGATATGCATGAGTGAAAGCAAAATAGAGGACTAACCTACGGGAGTCATTATGTTGAACTTGGAGTATGTTCTAAGGAAGGTGGTTTGCACCTGAACTGAAAGGGGACTGATATCCTTGCGGGAACAGGACTGCTCCAGAGCAGAGAGTGGAGAGATTGTAGAGACAGATGTTGTTATGACGATAGTCAAAGTCAGGAATGAAAAGGGTCAGCATGGGTCGACAACTGTGCTCAGCTGAAGATATTCCAATACAAAAAGCATTGCATGAAAGCCAGCTGAGCTCAGGGCTCGTGTAACTACTATATTTAATCATTAAGAAGCAAAGGGGACGCATTAAATGAGATTGTAGGGCACTACATAACAACCATCAGTCCGATTGATTTAGAAGATGACATTTGAAGAGAAATTGCAGAAAATTTCAGGAAACATAGGTTGTGATAACAGCTGATTTTAACTTCCCAATTTTTGACTGCGACTTCCATAGTGTAAAAAAACTAGATGGAATATTGGTTGTGAGATATATTGTGGAAAGTTTTTATTTTTTAAGCACCAGATAAAAGTCCCAAATGAACGACTGGACGATACTTGATCTGCATTTAATGAATGAGACAGGGTAGGTGGCAGAAGATTTTCTAGCGGAACACTTTGCATCCAGTAGTCCGCAGGCCATTAGTTTGAAAGTATCTAAGCAAAAAACAGGCCTTGTTCTTGGATTGCGATTTTAGATTGGACATATTTTAATCTTGCTGTTGTCAGAAACGATTTTGCAAGCGTCGACTGGGACAGGCCGTTTTCTGTCAAAGGTGTATGTGGTGGGTGGGAGTTCTTCAAAAGTAAAATTTTGAGAGAACAAAGTTTGTACGGACCTGTCACAATAAAGAGTAAACCTAACAGGTGTCGAGAACTTGGAATTTCAAGTGATATGGAGGCTGAAGTGAAGAAAAAACAGGAGATGAATTACAGGTGCAATGAGGTGCTTATCGAGTGCAGGGAATGCAAGAGAACACTTTAGAAAGAAAGCAGAAGAGTTAAGAAAGGATGATTTTGCCCTAGTTCAATCGTAAGGAATGCTGCACATAGTTTCAGAGCAAAAGGATTTCAAGAGACACAATTAGACCATTGGAAGGTGAGAATTGGACAATAGCGAATCCAAATGTGGTGCTAAAAGCGCTCATTTTTTTTGCATCCGTATTTATCTAGGAGTCGGATGCAGTTTATCGAGGTAAAACAAAACTGAATCAACTTCCCGGACTCTATACAGATTACAAAGGTGGAGACGTTTGGATGAGGCACATTAGAGTGGATAAATCACCCGAAGCTGACAAGGTGACCCTTCGGACCTCGCGAAAGGAAAAACTTGCAGGAACCCTAGCAGAGATATTTACATCATTCTTAAACAAGATAACTGCAGGGTAGCAAATGTTGTTCCGTTTGTTTAAGAAATGCTCTAAAAATAACCTATAATTTTATTGTCTTGTGAGCCTGACATCACTACTGGGAAAGTTATTGGAAGGTATTTTAATGGGCCGGATACATGAGTTTCTTTTTAGATATTGACTGATTAACGATAGACCATATAGCTTCGTTTGTGGCAAATCGTGTCAAAGAAGTTACCAGGAATGTTGTTGAAGAAAAAAATATAGGCTGCTGTCGACGTGGAATTTTGCAAGACATTTGACAGTTTCCCGCAATGTTGAGTCATTCTGCTATGAAAATGAGGTAGTAAATTTATGAGACATTTGCTTTGTGAAAGGAACCAGAGATTGGTAGCAGTTGGTTGCCTCTCTAACTGGATACCTGTGAAAAGCAGAGAACTGCACAGACCGGTGCTGGTTCCTTTGCTGTTTACATCTGTATCAACGATCTGGATGATAATGTGCTAAATTGCATCAGGAAATTTGTGGATGCTGCCAAGACAGGGAGAATGATAGACAGAGAGGAATAGTATCATGGTGTGTTGTCGAATATAGAGCAGCTGGGAACAAATTGGTTCAGGGTAATACTGCCGTAAAGAAAGCTGTTGGCATATTATCCATCATAAATCAAAGTACATAATACAGCTGATAAAATGTCATCTTCAGGTTGGATAAGATATGGCTGAGGCCACACATGAATTATTATGAAGTATGGTAAACTTCCTACAGGGAATATGTACGTAAATACGTTGAACAGGGTGCAGAGAAAATTTACAAGGACTTTGGCCCGACAGGTAGACCTGAGATACAATGAAAACGATCATGAGTTTTGACTTCAATCCCTGATGCGTAGAAAATTAAAATGAGACTGCTTTCATTACTCTCTATATCTACACCCATCTTAACTTTATATACCTCTATCGCTTCTTTCTTCCTTGCTCCAGGGAATAAAGTCCTAACCAATTCAACCTTTCTCAGTAGCGCAGTTTCTCAAGTCCCAGCAACATCCTTGTAAACCTTTTCTGCACTCTTTCAACCTTAGTAATATGCTTCCTGTAATTTGGTGACCAAAACTGCAAACAATACTCTAAACCTGGCCTTAGCAATGCATTATACAACCTCACCATAACATTCCAACTCTCATACTCAATACTTTGAATTATTAAGGGCTAAGAGAGTTGTAAAAGAGCGCCTGAAGGCTTTGTGTGTCAATGCAAGGAGCATTCGTAATAAGGTGGATGAATTGAAAGTGCAGATTGTTATTAATGATTATGATATAGTTGGGATCACACAGACATGGCTCCAGGGTGATCAGGGATGGGAGCTCAACGTTCAGGGATATTCAATATTCAGGAGGGATAGACATGAAGGAAGGGGAGGTGGGGTGGCGTTGCTGGTTAAAGAAGAGATTAACGCAATAGAAAGGAAGGACATAAGCCGGGAAGATGTGGAATCGATATGGGTAGAGCTGCGTAACACCAAAGGGCAGAAGATGCTGGTGGGAGTTGTGTACAGGCCACCTAACAGTAGTAGTGAGGTCGGAGATGGTATTAAACAGGAAATTAGAAATGTGTGCAATAAAGGAACAGCAGTTATAATGGGTGACTTCAATCTACATGTAGATTGGGGGAACCAAATTGGTAAAGGTGCTGAGGAAGAGGATTTCTTGGAATGTATGCGGGATGGTTTTTTGAACCAACATGTCGAGGAACCAACTAGAGAGCAGGTTATTCTGGACTGGGTTTTGAGCAATGAGGAAGGGTTAATTAGCAATCTTGTCGTGAGAGGCCCCTTGGGTAAGGGTGACCATAATATGGTGGAATTCTTCATTAAGATGGAGAGTGACAGAGTTAATTCAGAAACAAAGGTTCTGAACTTAAAGAGGGGTAACTTTGAAGGTATGAGACGTGAATTAGCTAAGATAGACTGGCAAATGACACTTAAAGGATTGACGGTGGATATGCAATGGCAAGCATTTAAAGGTTGCATGGATGAACTGCAACAAATGTTCATCCCAGTTTGGCAAAAGAATAAATCAAGGAAGGTAGTGCACCCGTGGCTGACAAGAGAAATTAGGGATAGTATCAATTCCAAAGAAGCAGCATACAAATTAGCCAGAGAAAGTGGCTCACCTGAGGACTGGGAGAAATTCAGAGTTCAGCAGAGGAGGACAAAGGGCTTAATTAGGAAGGGGAAAAAAGATTATGAGAGAAAACTGGCAGGGAACATAAAAACTGATTGTAAAAGCTTTTATAGGTATGTAAAAAGGAAAAGACTGGTAAAGACAAATGTAGGTCCCCTACAGACAGAAACAGGTGAATTGATTATGGGGAGCAAGGACATGGCAGACCAATTGAATAATTACTTTGGTTCTGTCTTCACTAAGGAGGACATAAATAATTTTCCAGAAATAGTAGGGGACAGAGGGTCCAGTGAGATGGAGGAACTGAGCGAAATACTTGTTAGTAAGGAAGTGGTGTTAGGTAAATTGAAGGGATTGAAGGCAGATAAATCCCCAGGGCCAGATGGTCTGCATCCTAGAGTGCTTAAGGAAGTAGCCCAAGAAATAGTGAATGCATTAGTGATAATTTTTCAAAACTCGTTAGATTCTGGACTAGTTCCTGAGGACTGGAGGGTGGCTAATGTAACCCCACTTTTTAAAAAAGGAGGGAGAGAGAAACCGGGGAATTATAGACCAGTTAGCCTAACGTCAGTGGTGGGGAAACTGCTGGAGTCAGTTATCAAAGATGTGATAACAGCACATTTGGAAAGCGGTGAAATCATCGGACAAAGTCAACATGGATTTGTGAAGGGAAAATCATGTCTGACGAATCTCATTGAATTTTTTGAGGATGTAACTAGTAGAGTGGATAGGGAGGAATCAGTGGATGTGGTATATTTGGATTTTCAAAAGGCTTTTGACAAGGTCCCACACAGGAGATTAGTGTGCAAACTTAAAGCACATGGTATTGGGGGTAAGGTATTGATGTGGATGGAGAATTGGTTAGCAGACAGGAAGCAAAGAGTGGGAATAAACGGGACCTTTTCAGACTGGCAGGCGGTGACTAGTGGGGTACCGCAAGGCTTAGTGCTGGGACCCCAGTTGTTTACAATATATATTAATGACTTGGATGAGGGAATTAAATGCAGCATCTCCAAGTTTGCAGATGACACGAAGCTGGGTGGCAGTGTTAGCTGTGAGGAGGATGCTAAGAGGATGCAGGGTGACTTGGATAGGTTGGGTGAGTGGGCAAATTCATGGCAGATGCAATTTAATGTGGATAAATGTGAAGTTATCCACTTTGGTGGCAAAAATAGGAAAACAGTTTATTATCTGAATGGTGGCCGATTAGGAAAAGGGGAGGTGCAACGTGACCTGGGTGTCATTATACACCAGTCATTGAAAGTGGGCATGCAGGTACAGCAGGCGGTGAAAAATGCATTATACAACCTCACCATAACATTCCAACTCTCATAATACTTTGAATTATAAAGGCCTTTGAGATAAGGTTGGAAGCTCTCTTTACGACCCTATTTATCTGTGACACCACTTTTAGGGAACTTTGTATCTGTATTCCCCGCTCCCTCTGTTCTACAGCACTCCTCAGTGGCCTGCAATTTACCTTGTATTTTCTACTTTGGTTTGTCCTTCAAAAGTGCCATACCTCACACTGGTCTGTATTAAACTTCATCTGCCATTTTTCAGCCCATTTTTCCAGCTGGTCCAAATCCCTCTGCAAGCTTTGAAATCCTTCCTCACTCTCCACTACACCTTCAATCTTTGTATCATCAGCAAATGATACTTTAGATGTGTGGGTATAGAGGGCTATGCCGACTGAAGTAGGCAATTTAAATATCACGGCCGAATGGCCGGTTTCTGTGCTGTTCTTTCCTAAGGGACCATGACTACCTGAGCACTGATTCATAACACAGAAACAGGTTGATTATATCGAAATCCGAAATGACTATAGTTTGATTTATTCACCGAGAATATTCTAACAGCGTGGATAATTTTAGAGGATCTCAGCAGGTCCCGCAACAACAACAAAACGAATAACATATAGAGGTTTCGTGCCGTCACACTTTAGTGCAACTGGAATGTGAGGGTTGTTTTTCTGTGAGAATCTGATCTCAGAGTCTGTTTACAAGCAGTCACATTCCTCAGAATAAGGAGTGTACGTTCTGTTAAAATGAAATCGAACTGGTTCGACATTCCAATGTGACCAAAGTAATTTAAATTATGCTCAGCGACAGCTAAGGTACCGGAGGATTTGAGTTCGCTTACGAAAGGCTCAGAGACTCAGCCAAATAATTACAAGCCAGTGCTCCTGACATCAGTGGTGGGAAAGTTATTTGAAAGACCGAATTTGTGAGAATTTCAATAAACAGAATGGATTGGGTATAACTTTGTGTATTCATGGCAATCTTATAGAGTGTTTCGAAGAGGTTACGAATAATACTATTCGGAACTTTGATGAAAGCAAGGCAGTGCACGTTGTTTATCTGTACTTTATCAAGAAATTCAACAAGTTGCCGCGTGGGAAGTTTGTCAACAAAATCCTCGTTATTCAAGATGAGGTGGTAAATTGGAGTGGAGATTGAAATTGTGGGAGATGGTGGATAGTGCTATTGAATGGTTGCCTCCCTGACTAGAGGCCCGTGTATAGTGGAGTGCCAGAGGGATCGGTGTTGGATGCAGTGTTTGTTACCTATAGGAATGCTCTGGATGATAATGTAATTAATTGGATCTGTAGATTTGCCGATGACACTAAGATTGGAGGTGTAGCCAACAGCCAGGAAGTCCATCAGAACTTTCAGCAGAATCTGTACGAGGTGGAAAAATCTGCTAAAAATAGCAGAAGTAAAATTAATGCAGGCAAATGTAGGGTATTGCACTTCGGTTCGACCAACAAAGGTAGGTCTCACACATTAGAAAGTAGGGCACTGAGGTGTGCCGTAAAGCAAAGTGATTTAGGATTACAGGTTCAGAATTAATCGAAAATTGCGGCATAGGTAGATAGGGTCGTAAGATAAGCTTTTGGCACACTGGCCTTCATAAGTCAAATTATTGAGTATAGGAGATGGGATGTTATGCTGAAGTCATATTACACATCGGCGTGGCCTAATTTGGAATATTGTGTGCCGTTTTGTTCCCCTACCTACAGGAAACATGCAACTATGGTTAAAATAGTACAGTGAAATTTAAAAGGATTTTGGCGGGATTGGAGTACCTGGGTAAAACAGAAAGTTGGAATAGATTAGTTTTTTATTCCTTGGAAAGAATAAGATCTAAAGGAGATTTGATAGAGGTATACTAAATTGTGAGCGGTGTAGGTAGGGTAAATGGAATAGGGGAGTGGACAGAGAGGTATCGATGAGGGCGAGAGAGGGGATTAAAGAGAGGGAAGACAATGGAGCGAGAGCGAGAGAGGAAGTATAGAGGGGTATGCAGCCGTTGAAAGAGGGGTGCAGGACGAGAGTTGGAGTGCGACAGGATAGTGTGAGGGGCTCGAGCAGGGAGCGAAAGCGAAGGAGACGTGCAAGAGTGTGCTAACGAAGCTTACGGAGTGGCAGAGTCGGGGAGATGGTATGCAGATGGAGAACACAAGTGTGATGGACTGTTTTAATCATCTTCTCCCTCTCCTGCCCTTCTCTTTTCACACTGCACCTTACCAAGAGTCTGACTGCTCTCCCCTCTCCACTCGCCGTGCCCCAGGACAAGGATGGTGATGATTGACGCTGACCAGTCCGAAGGCTTGGCCCTCAACACCAGTTTGTCCAGATAGCCAGCCACCTACTCATCTTCCCTTTGATGCGGTCTGGTTATGACACCTTTCCAGCTCTATGGCCTGTAAGGGTCAGTGATCCATTCCATCCCGGGTGCCATTTTAAAGCCACGCATCACTTCTACCCTGCTAACCATTTTAAATTGGGATATCAATCCTTTTCCGACTCCCATTTGTAATCAGGACACAATTCCTTCCCTGGTGATCATTTTCAATTAGAATGTCATTCCATCCCAGTCGGACATTTTAACGTAGTTGCAAGTCAGTGAAGAGAATACTTCAGAATGAAAGCAGAAGTGTCATCGAAGGCCTGCTGTTGCCTCAGCAGACAAGTTGAAGGAGAATCCTAACGGATGCTACAGGTATGTTCAGAGCAAAGGGATTTCAGGGTCAGAATGGGTTCTCTGGAATATCACAATGAGAGTATAGCCAATCCATATGTGGAGACAAAACGGATGATTATTTTTTGTACATCTGTATTTACTCAGCAAACAGAGACAGAGTCTATAGAAACACCGTTTTCACAGGATCTATACAGATTACAGAGAAGGATGTGCCTACTGTCCTCAGGCAAATTCCCTGGGCCTGGAGAGGTGTTCACTAGGACACTATGGGAGAAAGAAGTTGCCGGATCCCCAGCAGAGATGTTTAAATCATCCTTAGGCCAGAGGGCTGGATGATAGCCAATGCTGTTCAGCTGTTTAAGAGCGGCTTTAAAATAATCCAAGAAATTATAGGCCTCTGAGCTTGACATCAGTAGAGAGAAGGTTATTGGGAGGTATTCTAGCGGACCAGAAGTATGAGTGTTTCGATAGATAATGTCTGATTAAGGATACCCAGCAATTCTTCGTAAGTGGTAAGTCGTGTCAAGGAAGGTACCAGGAGTGTGAATGAGGGCACGGCAGTGGATGTTGTATACATGGATCTTAGCAAGGCATTTGACAAGGTCCTTCATGGAAGATTTGGTCTCTCGGCTTTGAGAACGAGGTAGTAAATTTGATGAGACCATTGGTTTGAGGATGAAGCCAGAAAGTGGTAACAGATGGTTGCCTCACTGATTGGAGACCTATGAGTAGTGGCGTACTGCAGGGATTTGGAAATTTTAAACACTATGCGGAAGAGATTTACCGAAATGCTACTTAATTAAGAGGAAAAAAAATGAGGAAACGATAAGGGATCTCTGGTTTCTGCCTCTGGAGAGGACTATGATAAATTTCTTGATAGAAGACTATAGGGTAATAGGAGGTATTGAGAGATTGATCGCCAGAGATGATCGAGGGCTTAAGTGGTTAATAGGAGACACGTGAGTGAAAGAAAAAAGTAAAGGGTTAAACGGAGAGAATGGTTTCGGTGATCTTGGAGTCGACTGCAAAGAAATGAAGGTACTAGTTGCTTTAGCGGGAAGGTTTACTAGGACTGCTCGAGGTGGGTGGGCGTGGGTGGTGGGAGGTGGGAGGGTAAAACTAGACATTGAAATGATGGGAACAAGACTACCGCGGAACAGAGAGTGGAGAGGTTGTGGAGACAGAAGCTGTGAAGGCCTCAGACAAAATCAACAATTTAGATGTTGAGCATGGTTCGAATAATGTCCTCAGCTGCAAATTATACAATGTATTGTATGAACGGCGAAAGAGCCCAGGGCATGATTAAGCACGTCGAATCGCTATATATTCGACGTTAGTGAGAGGGTTGGAGGAGGAGCAGGCCTGGCAGCGGAGTACTCCACCTCTCAGTTGTTTTAGATAAAGCGGATGAGGAAGCATTGAATGAGAAGAGGTGGCGTTAATAGTTAAGAAAGCTGTCACAGTCCCATTGTGTCATAACGGGGGCGCTGGGAGCAGACGCAAAAGCAAGACACAGACACGGAAGTATCAGGAACAGGATAAGGAATGCAAAGAAAACGGGGGAAGTGGGGAAGAAATGACGCTGGACGAGACTAAGATACAGGACCTAGTCTAGGACGAGACTAGGGAAACGGGATCAGGACAAGGAAAAAGGAACTTGGAACGTGGCTGGAACTCCGAGCAGGAGACTAGACAAGGACCCAGAACCTGGGTCTTGACTCGGGCTCGGACCCCGGAACTAGGCGAGGACATGACGTGGCTATAGAACCTGGACGTGGAATTCCAGAACAGGACGTGGAACTCCTTCACAGGACGAGGCACATTGACAGTACGAGAACTCAAAGCCTTGACTTGGACAGGACGAGGTTCCCAACTCAACGATAGACAGTTCCTTATATTGACACAGCAAAGCTCCGGTTACGCTTCGGTGGTGGAACTTGACAAGGTTGCCGGGCAAGGCTCCGGGCAAGGCTTCAGGCAGAAGGTGAAAGGGAAGGGAAGGGAAGGGAACAGTCCAGCAACTGCAGCGGAACCCAGGAGCTGTTTATGTAGCATGCCCAAAACCAGAATCATGTGCCTCAATTAAAGCACACAACAGGACAAGGGAAAACCAGATAACCTGGAATATGGATCGATGGAACGGACCGTGAAACTGAATGCGGACTTCACGGACCGGACCATGAGAGGTTGGAGTGGAAAACTAACCTAGTGACCCGCTCTATGTGGAATGGAGTAACAAGAAAAGTATGTCCATGTTGAAGGATCTTTGGCTTTGGAGAAATTGCGTTTGATGTTTATGTTACAGGTCATTAAGCAGTCCACAGTCCGAAGGAGTTAGAGAAATATACTTGAAACTAAGAAAACATAACTTAGTTATATAACGTGATTTTAAACTTCCAACTTTTATTTCAGACTCCCACAGTAAAAAAGGACAAGATGGAGTAGAGGTTGTCAAAAACTCTACTGGAAATTTCTCATAAAGAAGTCGATAAATGTCCTGAACGATACCTTATCTGTATTTACAGAATGAGAGAGGGCAGGTGGCAGAAGTTCGTGCAGGGAAGATTTTGCATCTGGTCGTCCTAAGGACATCAGTTTCAAAGTAAATAGGCAATTAAAAACTGCGGTTGTGCTTTGCGATGCTTAGGTTTTTTTCACTGTTGCTTCCCTTAGTGACCGAGCTATTCCCAAAATATGTCCACAATTCACTTAAGGGAGCTAAAGCAACATTTCCATGTTTTTTTTTTATGTGCTCGCTGTTTATTAATTGAAGAGTATTTGTCGAATCTATTTTCTAGACGTTATTTGAAACTACAGTACCTCCCCGAGTTGGCGCAGTTGGCAATAAACTCCTCTGGGGCTCAGAAAATCCAATGAGGTTCCTGAATTGATGGACAAGTTGTAGGGATTCAGATTGGGGAGAAGCAACAGGTCAGATGGAGTCTAATGTAGGAAATGAGTTCACCCAGTTCTGTAGAAGAGGCAGAATTGGTGGAGGATTGAGGTGGTGAGGGAGGTGTTGAAATGAGGTAGCTACTGGGTGATAGCAAAGCTAAATGTATATAAACGAAGCTTTATCGGGTATACGAATGGTAATAACTTTCCTACGTTATTTAGGGCTTCACTGAGATTACATTGATTTTGGCACATTGGTCTTCATAAACTAATACTTTGAATACAGGAGATGGGAAACATGTTTGAACCTATATGAGGCATTTCTGAGGCCGAATTAGGAGCATCCTGTGCATCTTGGTCACCTACCTACAGGAAGTTTACAGTAACGAGAAGAGAGAAAAGTTACTGGAAATTTGCCCAGAATGGAGGACATGAGCCATGAGGAAATTTTGAATAGGAGCGGAATTTATTTTTTGGAAATCAGAACAATGAGGGACGATTTGATAGAGGTACATGCAAAGATGAGTGGTAGTTATAGGGTAAATGCAAATAGGTATTTGCATTGAGTTTTGGGGGGCTTACAATCAGAGCTCAAGTGTTAAGTGGGGAAGGTGAAAAGTTTAATGGGAACATGAAAGAAAACTTGTTCATACAGAGGGTTGTAAGATTGTAAAAATAGCTGCCTGAAGAAACGGTACAGGCCCGCATGTCCGACAGAATAGGGAGTGGCCTTTCTGCTGAAATTAACTCCACTCTCACTCTCATTCACCTGCGAACACTGTCTTTAACATTGCAATTAACTACCTCTGCTGCAGGGAAAAGCATTATAACTTTTAACCTTATAAAGAAAATTTCTCAGAGTGAGAATATGCATTTTCTTTTTCTTTTTAAATCTTTTTAATGACTAAGTATACAAAAAGGTAAGCCATATAGGCACTAATACACTGTTAGAATATAATAAAATTACAGGAAATATTAATACAAAGAAAAATAATACAAACAATGTAATTTAAACATAATACCAAGGTAACATAACAGTATACTAATTTTTATATATATCAATAGAGAAAAGGAAAAAAAAAAACAAAAAAAACCCACCGTGCAACTAACTAAAAGTAAAGCAAAGCAATGGGCTAACTTGAAACCAAATAGAGTTAAACAACTTAAAATCACGTCCTCAATCCCGACCTCAATTAAAAACAGTAAAAAAAAAACAAGAAGGGTATATATTACATTAAATGAAAATATCGAATAAAAGATCTCCAAGTCTGTTCAAATTTAAATGAAGAGTCATAAAGATTGCTTCTAAGACCAATGGAAGACCGATGGAACCTTTAACAGTCTGAAGAAGGTTACCAGGGCCCAGAAGCTGCATAGTTATTTTTAACCCTAATCCAATCATCCACAGTTGTTTTAAAACATTTTTTTTTTGCCATTTGAACAAATCAGACCGTATCATCCTTAACCTTTGCCACCTTTTAACTGATGTTGATGTGCGGCTGAGAGTGTGATGGGGAGTGCGGGTGAGGGGAAGGAAGAGGCAGAAGGAGAGTGCATGGGTGAGCATGGAGAGGGGATGGGGCACGGTGTGTGTGAAAGGTGCAGACAGGGAAGCTGAAGCTGGATGAATATGTGGGCAAGAAGAGGGATCGAGAGTGTGCAGAGTGGAGAGAGAGAGGAGAGGGGAGACATAAAGAGATATAGACAGTACAGACAGAGCGAAATTGTGAGAGAGGGGGAATAGGAGGTAGAGTGCACGGGTAAGTGAGAGGTATAGAGCGTAGGATGTGGGAAAGTCTCACAAATCAACCAAATAATTATAGGCCACGCTAATATTTTGAAACAACGACTTATATTTCGTCTTCGAAACAAAAGAGTGTAACAATATTTACAAATAAATGACTCCGAATTGCTTTTACATATACCAAAAACAAAATGGACCAATGACTCGGAATGTAAAGCCGGCCCAATGTGATGACAAAAAATAAAGCCTGAACGTTTACCCCTGACCGCTGGGTCACCTGTGATATCAATCCACAAATAAGTACAAAAGTCCAGGGCGAATACTGTAGCATCATGTTTCACTGTTATCTTATTCATTCGTTGGTAAATATCTCCTCTGAAATGTTTATCAGGTACAAGCAAGTCCCCATAACGTTCTGTTGAAAGGAAATCCGGTCCACATCACTTCAGACATATCCCCCTGTGCAGGGCGCTTTAAATATCATTGATAACAGCACATTTGTGATAGTGATTCTGCAGTATGTCAGTTGTGCCGGTTTTATTTGCTACAAATGGCGAGCACTGAGAAGTAAACATATGGCCAATATTTTCTGACAACCAGTGACAGTGTGGTGGGTTATGACTGGCCATTATCACTGGCAGTGTGATGTGCTGACGAACATTTTTATAAAGATGTGCGTCACGCCCTGGAAGGAGACTTTATTGCTATTGTAATGGCCTATATGGAGAAGTCGTGTTTGTAGAACATAGAACATAGAATAGTACAGAACAGTACAGGCCATTCGGCCCACAATGTTGTGCCGACCCTTAAACCCTGCTTCCCATATAACCCCACACCCCACCTTAAATTCCTCCATGTACCTGTCTAGTAGTCTCTTAAATTTCCCGAGAGTATCTCCCTCCACCACTGACTCAGGCAGTGCATTCCACGCACCAACCCTCTCTGACTGAGAAATCTTCCTCTAATATCTCCCTTGAACTTCCAACCCCTTACCAGAAAGCCATGTCCTCTTGTATTGAACAGTGCTGCCCTAGGGAAGAGGTACTGTCTGCCCACTCTATCTGGTCCCCTTAATATCTTGTACAGCTCTATCATATCTCCTCTCATCCTCTTTCTCTCCAAAGTGTAAAGCCCTAGCTCCCTTAATCTATGATCATAATCCATACTCTCTAAACCAGGCAGCATCCTGGTAAATCTCCTCTGTACCCTTTCCAATGCTTCCACATCCTTCCTATAGTGAGGCGACCAGAACTGGACACAGTACTCCAAGTGTGGTCTAATCAGAGTTTTATAGAACGGCATCATTACCTCGCAACTCTCAAATGCTACCTCTCGACTTATGAAAGTTAATACCGCATAAGCTTTGTTAACTTCCCTATCTAACTGTAAGGCAACATTCATTTAGTTTATAGCTGGAGATTTCCGATGCGTCGGAATGTGAGCCGTCCAATGAGCGGGGTGTGCTTTTCTGTGGTGTACTGACGCCGTTGTGAGCCGGGGCCTTTTGTTCGGCGGGAGACGAAGAGAGAAGACGTAGGGGAGAACCAGTGTCGGATAGGACCCGGTGGAAACCATTTGTTTGAAATGGATTGCGAGCGACGATCGGAGGGTGGTGAGAGCTTCCACGCAGACCGAAGACCAGCGCGTGAGTGACAGAAAAGTTCAAGATGAACTCCAACGTGTTCACATTTGACTGGTTAATTATAATACGTCCTTTTTCTTTCTTTATTTCGTTTCTTTAATGACCCTTTAGTTAAGTAACATTAAGTAAATATGATTCCTTTAATCACATGCAGTGTGTTGACTGTTATTTCTTGGCACTGATATACAACAGCGTAGCAAATTACACCGAACCCACACAAACCAGGGTTTGGGGTGGCAGAGCCATCTCACGGGATTGACGGGAGCAGAGTGCGTATTTCGTAGACTGAAACAGACAAAGAAACAGGGTCGGTCAGCGATATTGTTATCGTTTTATGGGTCACGGTTTTATATGTAGTTTAAACTTTGTCCATCGTGAGAGTCGAGTAGCAATGGAATTACCAGTATACTGAGAGAATGTTCAGAATAAGAAGTGGTATTCTCTGTGCGAGAGACCGGGTGACCGATTAAGCTGTGATAATTACATTGCAGTATTGACGGAACTGGACAAGCAATGACATTTTCTATGTTGTCGGTGGCATGTCAGAGAAAGCACTGATAACACCAGCGAGGTCTATGATGGCCCTGTAGGACAGTGACAGATTTTCTCATTGCTGTAATGGACCCATTGGAAAGAGGAAAATACGGCACTCATCTCCTCACGACGCACAGAAATCATAAAAGCATCTGTCTCATACCTCTTGTGTTTCTCAATCTATGGTGAAGTATCATTATGTTCTTTGGAAACGTCCTTCTCATTTGAACAATATATCTGTATGAATTATTGTTATTTTAAACGAACATGAACCGCCATAACAGAAAAGGAACAGATATTTTTGGGAGTATTCGACAGACATCTCACCGCCACTACTACTCCACTGCCCCTCAGTGATCATATTGGTTATTGTACCAGAGAAAGTGTCAGACCTGGTGCGAAAACACTCAGAGGATGCGCAATTCCAAAAAAAAAAACATTAATAACTCCTTAACGTTTACCTTTGACGCGTAAGGAGATGTGCAGAAGAATGGGAAAATATTGAATTTGGGGAGGGAAGGAACTATGCGATTGCGTAAACTCGTGAGATCATAAAATGGGAACAGATGTACGGGGAAATGCACTAAATTAATATAGAGATTGTTAATGGAGAACTTGTATTGGGCTTTTCATAGATTTGACTCAATGGAGAAGTAAAGGAATGATAGGATATGGAGACATGGCTCATAATAAATATGAAAACCCTACTCAAGAGGAAGACGGAAGCGCACTTTATGAAGCAAGGATCAGAGAAGGCTCGAGTATTACAAGGCATCTGGGAAGGGAGCTGGAAATGGACCTAATATTGCGCGAAGGGAATAGCAGAAGGCGTTGCTGAGTAGGATGAAGGAAACAATCAGGAGGTATAGACGCACATGAGAATAGGGAGGACTGATCATGGATAAAACCGGGAACGTGCTGGAGTGACAGGGGAGCAGCAGCTGTCAGTAATGAATAATTTGCTTCAGTATTCACACATGGGAGGGGCATTAACCGCTCGGAAAGCCAACTTGTATACTGTTTGAAGCAGGGGTAAATAGGTTCTGATTAGACTGGACATCAAAGGGGACGGGAAGAAGCTGGCAGGATGGAGTTGTGGGAATGGTAAATCAGTCATGATGGAATTTTGGAGCAGAATGGTCCGAATTTTCTAATTCTGCATCAATTAGAGGAGGACTTGGAAGTTTTAAAGACAATGCAGAATAGATTTACCGAGATGCTACTCAGGTAAGAGATCAAGTCTAATGAGGAAACGTTGAGGGTTCTCTGGATTTTGGATTTTGTGCGAAGGAATATGGCAGATTTCATGATAGAAGAGTATAAGGTGTAAGCGGTATTGAGGGATTGTGCAGCAAGTCATTATCTTGGGAGTAAGTGGCTAATAGGAGGGACATAACATTAAGATAATCGGAGGAAATTATAGCGCGCTGTGAGATGTAACCTTTTTTTCTCCACACAGAATGTGCTTCGACCTGGTGTTCGGTGCTGAGACATTAGCGATATTTCAGACATGCATGAGTGAAAGCAAAATAGAGGACTAACCTATGGGAGTCATTATGTTGAACTTGGAGTATGTTCTAAGGAAGGTGGTTTGCACCTGAACTGAAAGGGGACTGATATCCTTGGGCGAACAGGACTGCCCCAGAGCCGAGAGTGGAGAGATTGTAGAGACAGATGTTGTTATGACGATAGTCAAAGTCAGGAATGAAAACGTTCAGCATGGGTCGACAACTGTGCTCAGCTGCAGATATTCCAATACAAAAAGCATTGCATGAAAGTCAGCTGAGCTCAGGGCTCGTGTAACTACTATATTTAACCATTAAGAAGCAAAGGGGACGCATTAAATGAGATTGTAGGGCACTACATAACAACCATCAGTCCGATTGATTTAGAAGATGACATTTGAAGAGAAATTGCAGAAAATTGCAGGAAACATAGGTTGTGATAACAGCTGATTTTCACTTCCCAATTTTTGACTGCGACTTCCATAGTGTAAAAAAACTAGATGGAATACTGGTTGTGAGATATATTGTGGAAAGTTTTTTATTTTTTAAGCACCAGATAAAAGTCCCAAATGAACGACTGGACGATACTTGATCTGCATTTAATGAACGAGACAGGGTAGGTGGCAGAAGTTTTTCTAGCGGAACACTTTGTATCCAGTAGTCCGCAGGCCATTAGTTTGAAAGTATCTAAGCAAAAAACAGGCCTTGTTCTTGGATTGCGATTTTAGATTGGACATATTTTAATCTTGCTGGTGTCAGAAACGATTTTGCAAGTGTCGACTGGGACAGGCCGTTTTCCGTCAAAGGTGTACGTGGTAGGTGGGAGTTCTTCAAAAGTAAAATTTTGAGAGAACAAAGTTTGTACGGACCTGTCACAATAAAGAGTAAACCTAACAGGTGTCGAGAACTTGGAATTTCAAGTGATATGGAGGCTGAAGTGAAGGAATAACAGGAGATGAATTACAGGTGCAATGAGGTGCTTATCGAGTGCAGGGAATGCAAGAGAACACTTTAGAAAGAGAGCAGAAGAGTCAAGAAAGGATGATTTTGCCCTAGTTCAATCGTAAGAAATGCTGCACGTAGTTTCAGAGCAAAAGGATTTCAAGAGACACAATTAGACCATTGGAAGGTGAGAATTGGGCAATAGCGAATCCAAATGTGGTGCCAAAAGCGCTATTTTTTTTGCATCCGTACTTATCTAGGAGTCGGATGCAGTTTATCGAGGTAAAACAAAACTGAATCAACTTCCCGGACTCTATACAGATTACAAAGGTGGAGACGTTTGGATGAGGCACATTAGAGTGGATAAATCACCCGAACCCGACAAGGTGTTCCTTCGGACCTCGCGAAAGGAAAACCTTGCAGGAACCCTAGCAGAGATATTTACATCATCCTTAAACAAGATAACTGGAGGATAGCAAATGTTGTTCCGTTTGTTTAAAAAATGCTCTAAAAATAATCTATATTTTTATTGTCTTGTGAGCCTGACATCATTAGTGGGAAAGTTGTTGGAAGGTATTTTAATGGGCCGGATCCATGAGTTTCTTTTTAGATATTGACTGATTAACGATAGACCATATAGCTTCGTTTGTGGCAAATCATGTCAAAGAAGTTACCAGGAATGTTGTTGAAGAAAAAATATAGGCTGCTGTCGACGTGGAATTTTGCAAGACATTTGACAGTTTCCCGCAATGTTGAGTCATTCTGCTATGAAAATGAGGTAGTAAATTTATGAGACATTTGCTTTGTGAAAGGAACCAGAGATTGGTAGCAGTTGGTTGCCTCTCTAACTGGATACCTGTGAAAAGCAGAGAACTGCACAGACCGGTGCTGGTTCCTTTGCTGTTTACATCTGTATCAACGATCTGGATGATAATGTGCTAAGTTGCATCAGGAAATTTGTGGATGCTGCCAAGACAGGGAGAATGATAGACAGAGAGGAATAGTATCATGGTGTGTGGTCGAATATAGACCAGCTGGGAACAAATTGGTTAAGGGTAATAGTGCCGTAAAGAAAGCCGTTGGCATATTATCCGTCATAAATCAAAGTACATAATACAGGTGATAAAATGTAGTCTTCAAGTTGGATAAGATATGGCTGAGGCCACACATGAATTATTATGAAGTATGGTAAACTTCCGACAGAGAATATGTACGTAAATACGTTGAAAAGGGTGCAGAGAAAATTTACAAGGACTTTGGCCCGACAAGTGGACCTGAGATACAAGGAAATCGATCATGAGTTTTGACTTCAATCCCTGATGCATAGAAAATTAAAATGAGACTGCTTTCATTACTCTCTATATCTACACCCATCTTAATTTTATATACCTCTGTCGCTTCTTTCTTCTATGCTCCAGGAAATAAAGTCCTAACCAATTCAACCTTTCTCAGTAGCTCAGTTTGTCAAGTTCCGGCAACATCCTTGTAAACCTTTTCTGCACACTTTCAACCTTAGTAATATGCTTCCTGTAATTTGGTGACCAAAAATGCAAACAATACTCTAAACCTGGCCTTACCAATGCATTATACAACCTCACCATAACATTCCAACTCTCATACTCAATACTTTGAATTATAAAGGCCTTTGAGATAAGGTCGGAAGCTCTCTTTACGACCCTATTTATCTGTGACACCACTTTTAGGGAACTTTGTATCTGTATTCCCCGGTCCCTCTGTTCTACAGCACTCCTCAGTGCCCTACCATTTACCTTGCATTTTCTACTTTGGTTTGTCCTTCAAAAGTGCCATACCTCACACTGGTCTGTATTAAACTTCATCTGCCATTTTTCAGCCCATTTTTCCAGTTAGTCCAAATCCCTCTGCAAGCTTTGAAATTCTTCCTCACTCTCCAGTACACCTTCAATCTTTGTATCATCAGCAAAGGATACTTTAGATGTGTGGGTATGGAGGGCTATGCCGACTGAAGTAGGCAATTTAAATATCTCGGCCGAAGGGCCGGTTTCTGTGCTGTTCTTTCCTAAGGGACCATGACTACCTGACCACTGATTCATAACACAGAAACAGGTTGATTATATCGAAATCCGAAATGACTATAGTTTGATTTATTCACCGAGAATATTCTAACAGCGTGGATAATTTTGTAGCATCTTAGCAGGTCCCGCAACAACAGCTAAACGAATAACATATAGAGGTTTCGTGCCGTCACACTTTAGTGCAACTGGAATGTGAGGGTTGTTTTTCTGTGAGAATCTGATCTAAGAGTCTGTCTACAAGCAGTCACATTCCTCAGAATAGGGAGTGTACGTTCTGTTAAAATGAAATCGAACTGGTTCGACATTCCAATGTGACCAAAGTAATTTAAATTATGGTTAGCGACAGGTAAGGTACCGGAGGATTTGAGTTCGCTTACGAAAGGCTCAGAGACTCAGCCAAGTAATTACAAGCCAGTGCTCCTGACATCAGTGGTGGGAAAGTTATTTGAAAGACCGATTTTGTGAGAATTTCAATAAACAGAATGGATTGGGTATAACTTTGTGTATTCATGGCAATCTTATAGAGTGTTTCGAAGAGGTTACGAATAATACTATTCGGAACTTTGATGAAAGCAAGGCAGGGTACATTGTTTATCTGTACTTTATCAAGAAATTCAACAAGTTGCCGCGTGGGAAGTTTGTCAACAAAATCCTCGTTATTCAAGATGAGGTAGTAAATTGGAGTGGACATTGAAATTGTGGGAGATGGTGGATAGTGCTATTGACTGGTTGCCTCCCTGACTAGAGACCCGTGTATAGTGGAGCGCCAGAAGGATCGGTGTTGGATGCATTATTTGTTACCTATAGGAATGCTCTGGATGATAATGTAATTAATTGGATCTGTAGATTTGCCGATGACACTAAGATAGGAGGTGTAGCCAACAGCCAGGAAGTCCATCAAGACTTTCAGCAGGATCTGTTCTAGGTGGGAAAATCTGCTAAAAATAGCAGAAGTAAAATTAATGCAGGCAAATGTAGGGTATTGCACTTCGGTTCGACCAACTAAGGTAGGTCTCACACATTAGAAAGTAGGGCACTGAGGTGTGTCGTAAAGCGAAGTGATTTAGGATTACAGGTTCAGAATTAATCGAAAATTGAGGCATAGGTAGATAGGGTCGTAAGATAAGCTTTTGGCACACTGGCCTTCATAAGTCAAATTATTGAGTAGAGGAGGTGGGATGTTATGCTGAAGTCGTATTACACATTGGCGTGGCCTAATTTGGAATATTGTGTGCAGTTTTGTTCACCTACCTACAGGAAACATGCAACTATGGTCAAAATAGTACAGTGAAATTTAAAAGGATTTTGGCGGGATTGGAGTACCTGGGTAAAACAGAAAGTTGGAATAGATTAGTTTTTTATTCCTTGGAAAGAATAAGATCTAAAGGAGATTTGATAGAGGTATACTAAATTGTGAGCGGTGTAGGTAGGGTAAATGGAATAGGGGAGTGGAGAGAGAGGTATCGATGAGGGCGAGAGAGGGGATTAAACAGAGGGAAGAGAATGGAGGGAGAGGGAGAGAGAAATTATAGAGGGGTATGCAGCTGTTGAAAGAGGGGTGTAGGACGAGAGTTGGAGTGCGACAGGATAGTGTGAGGGGCTCGAGCAGGGAGCGAAAGCGAGGGAGACGTGCAAGAGTGTGCTAACGAAGCTTACGGAGTGGCAGAGTCGGGGAGATGGTATGCAGATGGAGAACACAAGTGTGATGACTGTTTTAATCATCTTCTCCCTCTCCTGCCCTTCTCTTTTCACACTGCACCTTACCTAGACTCTGACTGCTCTCCCCTCTCCACTCGCTGTGCCCCAGGACAAGGATGATGATGATTGACGCTGACCAGTCCGAAGGCTTGGCCCTCAACACCAATTTGTCCAGAAAGCCAGCCAGCTACTCATCTTCCCTTTGATGCGGCCTGGTTATGACATCTTTCCAGCTCTATAGCCTGTAAGGGTCAGTGCTCCATTCCATCCCGGGTGCCATTTTAAAGCCACGCGTCACTTCTACCCTGCTAACCATTTTAAATTGGGATATAAATCCTTTTCCGACTCCCATTTGTAATCAGTGCACAATTCCTTCCCTGGTGATCACTTTCAATTAGTACGTCATTCCATCCCAGTTGGACATTTTAACGTAGGTGCACGTCAGTGAAGAGAATACTTCAGAATGAAAGCAGAAGTGTCATCGAAGGCCTGCTGTTGCCTTAGCAGACAAGTTGAAGGAGAATTCTGACGGATGCTACAGGTATGTTCAGAGCAAAGGGATTTCAGGGTCAGAATGGGTTCTCTGGAATATCACAATGAGAGTATAGCCAATCCATATGTGGAGACAAAACGGATGATTATTTTTTGTACATCTGTATTTACTCAGCAAACAGAGACAGAGTCTATAGAAACACCGTTTTCACAGGATCTATACAGATTACAGAGAAGGATGTGTCTACTTTCCTCAGGCAAATTCCCTGGGCCTGGAGAGGTGTTCACTAGGACACTATGGGAGAAAGAAGTTGCCGGATCCCTCGCAGAGATGTTTAAATCATCCTTAGGTCAGAGGGCTGGATGATAGCCAATGCTGTTCAGCTGTTTAAGAGCGGCTTTAAAATAATCCAAGAAATTATAGGCCTCTGAGCTTGACATCAGTAGAGAGAAGGTTATTGCGAGGTATTCTAGCGGACCAGAAGTATGAGTGTTTGGATAGATAATGGCTGATTAAGGGTACTCAGCAATTCTTCGTAAGTGGTAAGTCGTGTCAAGGAAGGTACCAGGAGTGTGGATGAGGGCACGGCAGTGGATGTTGTATACATGGATCTTAGCAAGGCATTTGACAAGGTCCTTCATGGAAGATTTGGTCTCTCGGCTTTGAAAATGAGGTAGTAAATTTGATGAGACCATTGGTTTGAGGATGAAGCCAGAAAGTGGTAACAGATGGTTGCCTACCTGATTGGAGACCTATGAGTAAGGGCGTACTGCAGGGATTTGGAAATTTTAAACACTATGCGGAATAGATTTACCGAAATGCCACTTAATTAAGAGAAAAAAAAGAATATGAGGAAACGATAAGGGATCTCTGGTTTCTGCCTCTGGAGAGGACTATGATAAATTTCTTGATAGAAGACTATAAGGTAATAGGAGGTATTGAGAGATTGGACAACCAGAGATGATCGAGGTTAATAGGAGACACGTGAGTGGAAGAAAAAAAGTAAAGGGTTAAACGGAGGTTATAACCTGAAAAAAGACCAAATTGTGCTAATAGCTCTAAAGCAGCAGGGATGGATTTTTGGGGATTAGAAATATATAAAAGTAAGTCATCTGCATAGAGTGATATTTTATGGGACTTTAAGCCCCGAGTTATCCTAGTAATATTTGGATATTCTCGAATGGCAATTGCAAGAGGTTCTAAGGCAATATCAAATAATAAAGGACTAAGAGGACACCCTTGTCGAGTACCTCGAAAAAGAGGGGAAAAAGGTGAGCTTAAAGAGTTAGTACGGACCGAAGCCACAGGAGAATGATATAACAATTTAATCCAGGATATCAATTTCGAGCTAAAATTAAACATTTCAAGCACCTTAAATAAATAAGGCCATTCTACTCTATCAAAAGCTTTCTCAGCATCTAAAGAGATAACACATTCATGAACATTTTGTGAGGGGGTATAAACAATATTTAACAGTGTGCGAATGTTATAAAAAGAGTAACGACCTTTAATAAAACCCGTTTGGTCTTCCAAAATAATAAAAGGAAGTATTTTTTCTAATCTATTTGCTAATAACTTAGAAAAAACTTTAGAATCAACATTTAATAAAGATATTGGTCTATAAGATGCACATTGAGCAGGATCTTTATCCTTCTTTAATATTAGAGAGATTGATGCTCTATTGAAAGATTCAGGAAGTTTACCAAGTTTTAATGAAGCCTCAAAAACCCTACAGAGCCAAGGGATTAATGAAGGTGCGAAATATTTATAAAATTCTACAGTAAACCAATCAGGGCCAGGAGCTTTCCCCAAATTCATAGAGAAAATAACATTCTTAATCTCATCCGTGGTAATTCCATTACTTCCATCCGTGGTAATGGAAGTATCTAACATAGAAGACATATCCTGTGAAATCTCAGGGAAGTCTAGATTATCTAAAAAATCATTCATATATTTAGAATCTCGAGGAGACTCTGATTGATATAAGGAAGAATAAAAATCACAGAAAGTTTGATTAATCCCCACATGGTCAAGTATCAATCGGTCATTTTGGTTATAAATCTGATTAATTTGAGCTTTAGCATAATTAGACTTCAGTTGATTAGCCAACAGTTTGCCAATTTTGTCACTGTGTACATAAAATTCACTTCGTTTTCTTTAATTGGTTTACAATCGAGGACGAAAGTAATAAACTGTGTTCCATTTGAAGTTCAGTGCTTTGTTTATATAACTCCTCAGAAGGAGCCATAACATATTTCTTATCAATTTCCTTAATCTTGTCCACGATTACCAACTCCTCCTGCTTCAGCTTCTTCCTCAAAGCAGCAGAATACGAGATAATCTGACCACGAATATAAGCTTTAAAAGTATCCCAAAGAATGTTCGCAGAAATATCCTCTGTATAGTTAATTGTAAAAAAAATGATCAATCTGTTCACTCATAAAGTTAACAAAGTCCGAGTCCTGAAGCAACAACGAATTAAAACGCCACTGTCTATTATTTTTTGTATTGGCCTGAATTTTAATAGAAAGCTTAAGTGGAGCATGATCCGAAATGGTTATAGAGTCATAATCACATTTAATCACTGAAGAAATAAGACGAGAATCAATAAAGAAATAATCAATTCTTGAATAAGAACGGTGAACATGTGAGAAAAAGGAAACATCTTTTTCCTGAGGATGCAAAAAACGCCAAATGTCCGTCGACCCAGAATCAGAAAGGAATGAATCAATCAAAGTTGCAGATTTATTAGGTAAAGTCCGTACAGGAGCCGAACGGTCCAAAGCTGGAGATAAACAGGTATTAAGTTGAGGGGAAGAAGGAATCAAAAGGAGAGTGGAGGGGTAAGCAGGGCGGCCGGAAAAGGCATAGTGTTTATAGAAGCTGGAGAATGGGAAGCTCAAGTTCTTAGAGTGTGTGGGAGGAATAGGGGTTAGGGGAGAGATGGACTGAGAAGAAAGAAGTAGTGTTAAAGAGAGAGGGAAAGGGCGAGAGACAGAGGCTGGAAGGGAGAGAGCACGGTTGAGTGAGAGGGAGAGCGCGAGGGATGCGGGGAAGGCTCAGAAATAAATCATGGAATCCTAGGCCGGTGCTCCTGACATCAGTAGTGGGAACGCTTTGGAGCACCGTATGTATGAGTATTTTAATAGACAGGACAGTCTAGAGATAGTGAGCATGGTTTTGTGTATCCCACGACATGCTATAGAGTTTCTTGAAGAAGTAACGAAGAACGTTTCCAAGAGAGTTCATGAAGGCACTGCAGAGGATGATACCTAAATGGACATTTTCAAGAGATTTTATCAAAGATCCGCATCGGAGTTTTGTCAAGAAAATCCACGAGCTTTGCATCCAAGATGAAGTAGTACATTGGAGGAAATATTGGCGTAGTAGCAGGAGGCAGAGAGTGGTGGCAGATGGTTGGCTTTCTCAGCACAGTCCTGTGACTGTTGGAGAGCAGCGCGTTTCGGTGCTGGGCATGGTAGCACTGAGGCTATGTCCATGTTGCGAAGGCAACAAATTTTGTTCCGTGTGGTTAACCTCAGACATGATGGTATGAGCATGAATATCTCGAACTTCCTGTAACGACCCCTTCCATTTCACTATTCCCCATTCTCATTTCCCTTTTTCACTTTTTCTGCTTACGTTCAAACCCAACTGCTGGCGGTGCCAAAAATCGGAAATAAAGCGCATCTCGTCTGGAGATTCGCAGACGGCCAGAGATGATTCTGATTTTTATTCAATTACTGCTACAACGAAAAATTAGTAAATCTCTGTTATTATTTGTCAGCCCACTGTCAAATCCAAGCTATTGGATTTAGGATTGAAAGCGGAGGCTAATATGTTCTCGATCAGTCAGAACTTCACATTTAATTGTTGAGCATAGTGCGATTAATGTACACAGCAGCAAATACATCAGTGTAAGAATTGTGCCATATGGCAGAAAAGAGCACGTGGATTTACAATATTTTCACCATTAGTGAGACGGGTGCAGTAGGAGCAGGACTGGCAGCTCAGGATTCCACCGCTCCGCTGTCAAAATGAAGCAGAGGGGGGAAAGAATAAATGAGGAGGGGTGGTGTTACTAGTTAAGGAAGATGTCACATCAGGCTGGACTGGTGCAAGGCTGTAATAAGTAAGGTATGCCTATGCTGAATGGACTTTAGCTTTGGAGCGATGGTGTATGATACATGTATTACAGGCCATTACAGCCCATCCTACAGACTGAGGGATTTAGAGGAACAAATTTGATGAGAAGTTGCAGAGAATTCCAGGAAACATCAGTTTGTTATGGAAGCTGTCTGTTTATTCTTTTCTAGAGATGCTGCCTGTCATGTTGACTTCCTTCAGTATTTTGTGCGTTGGTCTGGATTTATAACACATGTAAGGTCTCTAGTCTTTAAGTATTTGCGACATTGCCAGAACCTGTATTTGAATTGAGTAAGATCACGTTATTTCTTTTTTTTCTTTGCTTCTGCTCTTCGTCCGATCTTTCAGGAAACGTTTTATTTATTGGTGCTTATTTTATAAAATTTCCAACTGTATTACAAAATAATATCTCCAGAGAAACGACACCAATTGCATTCTAACAAATTGTAATCAACTGTCCTCACGATAACTGCACGATAGATGCACACTTAAGGTAAAAGCGGATGAACGGGGTGAGCAGTGATTCTGCATTTGAGCTTGTCAGCACAGCTGCAGAACAGTAACATCTGGAGTAATTATGCCCCTTGGTTCTTCGCTCTATCGCTCAGAGCCGCAATGCCATCTCAGCCTATGTCGACAGCAACCAAAACGAGTAATGTGCTGAATAGAGGGCTGTAGTTTCTTGATCCGATCGATATCAGCTATTACCTGATTGCAACGATCAGTAAAGGCGTTGGATAAATTTCCATCTGAAGCTTGTACATAGAGGAGAAATTTAAAATGTGGATGCCGGAGAAATATATTTCAGTGCATGACCAGTTTTCGCCCTGACGTCCTCACGTTGCTCACTTGAGACTGCACAAGCGACAACATTATCGGCCGGATGAGTGAAGACGCCATCATCCTGGCCAGCAGTGTATATTAATTTTAGCTCAGTGATGGTTCAAGAGAAGCAGTGTTAACATCGGCGTGGTCAGTGACGTGTTAGTAAAAGCGCAGACTATGCTGTTTATTAAAAGGAAGTGTATCTTTGAATAATAAGCCAGGTCCATATTTCTTTGGGTCTGGAACATTACAGTCAAACTGTCTGCTTCATTTCTGCTATCGTCCAATCCCAAACCAGGTCTTAACTCTGCAGTAGCTCAGACAAATGACCACGAGTGCGCTAAGTGGATATTCACATCGGCCTGACTTTCATATTGCTGCCCATCTGCAGAGACAGCTTTAGCCTGTTCCTTGCAATGTTGGGTCTCATTCGAGCATTATTTGCAAAATATTACGAAACCTGTTGGAAGAAATGTCCTGTTTTTATCGCACACAAACATACAACTTATGTATTTTCTAACTCTGCACGTGCCGAACAATAACATTTTAACCACAACTCATTTGACAGTAATTAATCTGTTCAGTAATGTGCAATAATTCTCCCTTGTTGTTCCACATGGTCTGGTTAAAGCAAACAAAACAAAACATAATCTCTGCATTCAGCACGTTTCCTAAATGTGTAAGTATGTCAAACGCATGTTTACATGTATACGGAGATTTTCACAATTACAGTGACTATTTTATTCCTGGTGTAGGACATCAGAGAAAACACATATCTGTCCTGTGAACATGTTAGACCGTGAGGCAGAGGAACCGGATTAGACCCCCTGTCCTATCGACTCTGCTCCGCCATTTACTTATGGTTGACCCTTTTTTCCTCCTCTTCAACCCGAGTTGCCGGCCTTCGCCCATAATCCTTGATGTCATGCCAATCGAGAACCTACCAATCCCTGACTTAAATAAACCCAACGACGAAGAAGTCTCGCTTTTCCTATGTTCACCGCTAGTTTGTCTTATCAGAACCTACTGCATATCGGCTGAACCAAATTTCATTTAGATATGTAAAAAAACAAAATATGCCGATGACTTGGAATGTGAACACGGCCCAATGTGATGATAAAAAAATAAAGGGATATACAGGGATATTGTTATGGTTTTATGGGCTCATGGTCTGACATGTGGTTTTCGCTGCGTCCACCGTGAGACTGGACAGACAATGAACTTACTAGTACACTGAATAAACAGTGGCATTCTCTGCGTGAGGGATTGTGGGACCGAATGAGCTCTGATAATAACATTACGGTGCCAGGGCTGCAGGGTGATCATTTCTCCCTAACTGCCGTGTCACTCCAGATTTCTGTCCGGAAATAATAACAAAAGCCCAGCGCCAATACCATTATGTTCCACTGTTATTTTGGTCACTCGTTGGTAAATATCTCCTCTGAAAATTTGAGCAGATATAAGCAAGTCCATAACGATACGTTGAACTGAAAAAACTGTCCACGACACTTCACAAGTCTCTCGCTGTGCAGGGCGCTATAAATATAATTGATAATTGCACATTTGAAGCATTGATTCTGCGGTATGTAAGCGGTGGCATCTTTGTTTGTCGCAGAAGAGCGCGCACTGAGAAGTAAATATATGATCAATATTTTCTGACATCCAGTGACAGTGTGCTCGGTGATGACTGGTCATTATCTATGACAGTGTGATTGTGCTGAGGAACATTTTTATAAAGAGGGATTTAACACCCTAAGAAAGGTTTCACTGCTAACGTAGTGGCTTTTCTGTAGAAGCAGTCTTTGGTTGAAATTTAAAGATTTCGGATGCATTGGAATGTGAACCGTCCAACGGGGCTGGGTGGGTTCTGTTGTGTTCTGACGTCGGAATGAGCTGGGGCCTTTTGTCCAGTGGGAGACGAAGTGAGAAGACACTGGGGAGAACAAATCCTCGGGTAGGACCCGGTGGGAGACCCGTTTGTTCGAAATGGTTTGCGAGCGAATATCGGAAGATGCTGTGTGCTTCCACGCAAAGCGAGGGCCCCAGAGCGTGAGTTCAGGATGAGATCCAACTTGTGTACATTTGGCTGGTTAATTACAGTGGGTCGATTTCCTTTATTTCTTTCTATGCCTTAATGACTCCAGTTAATTAACATTCATAAAGATAATTCCTTTAATCGTATGCAGTGTGTTGTCTGTTATAACGTGACGCTGAGTTATAACGGTAGTAAATTACACAACACACACAGAAAGCGGAGTTTGGGGTGACAGAGCCATTTGAATCTCACGGGTCAGGCGGAAGCAGTGAGTGTATTTCCTCGAATCACGCAGACTCGGAAATCAGGATATTTCAGGAGTATCGTTATAGCTTTATGAGGCTATGGTCTGACGTGTAGTTTTCACTGCGTCCTCCGTGAGACTGGACAGACAATGGACTTACCAGTACACTGAATAAGCAGTGGTATTCTCTGTATGAGAGGTTGTGGGACCGAATGAGCTCTGAAAATAACATTACGGTGCCTGGGCTGCTGTTCGGGGCTGAGAAATTAGGGGCGTTTCGCAGGCGCGTGAGTGAAAGTAAAATAGAGGACTAAGGTCAGGGAATCATTAGGTTGATCTTGGAGTAGGTTCCAAGGAAGGTGGTTTACACTTGAACTGAAAAGGGACTGATATCCTAGCGGGAAGGTTTCCTACGGCTGCTGGCAGGGGTGGGGCGGAGTGCAGAGGTGAGGGTTAAACTAGACCTGCAAGTGGATGGGAAGAGGACTGCCCCAGAACAAGGAGTGGAGGGGTTGTGGAGACAGATGTTGTAAAAACCACACACAAAGTCAGGAATGAAAAGGTCCAGCATGGGCCGACTGGTGATCTTACCTGAAGATATTTCAATGCACGAAGCATTGTATGAAAGGCAAATGAGCACAGGGCCGGAATAGGCAAGTTGAATTACTATACTTTAGCCATGAGTGAGACGCTTACGGTAGATGCAGGACTGCCAGCTCAGTATTTCGCCGCCCCGTTGTTTAACACGAAAGAGTGGGGGGGGGGGGGGGTTGTTGGGGGTGGGGGCGTAGTAAATGAGGAGTGGTGGGTTACTAGTGAAGGAAAATATCATAGTCATGCCGGACTGGAGAACTCAGCTGGTAAGACGCTCTATGTACAACGTAGTAAGAAGAAAGGTATTCCCTTTGGAGCGATGGTGCACGATGGGTGTGTTGCAGGGCATTAAACACCATGAAACAGTCCGATAGAATTAGAGGGTCACATTTGAAGAGAAATGGCCGAAAACTTCACGAAACATAAGGTTGTAATAACAGCTGGTTTGAACTTTCCACGTTTTAACTGGGAAACTGGGAACCCATGGTGTGAAAGGAATAGACGGCATAGAGGTTGTGAATAGATGTTCTGGATAGTTTCTTAAGCAGTAGATAAAAACTTGAAATGACGAAGACTGCGATTCTTGATCTTCTCTGAGGGAACGAGAGAGGACCGGTGGCAGAAGGTTGCCTCGGGGATCACTTTGCATCCACTAGTCCGCAGGCCATTAGTTTGAAGTTAAACATGCAAAAAGAGGCCTGGTTCTCGGGCTGCGATTTTAGATTGGAGACAGAAAGAATCTTGTTGGTATCAGAGAGGATTTTGCAAGTGTCCTCTGGGACATTCTATGGTAAGTGGAAGGTCTTCAAAAGTGAAATTTCGAGAGCGCAAAGTTTGCACGGGCCCGTCAGAATAAATGCTAAACATAACAGTGTCGGGAACCTGGAAATTCAAGTGATATGGAGGCCCAAGTGAAGAAAGGAAATGAGGTGAATTGCAGGTTCAGTAATGTGTTTATGGGGGTGTAGGAAATGCAAGAGAACGTTTATCAAAGAGAGGAGGAGGGTGAGAGAATGATATGATTTTGTCCGAGTTGAATGGTAAGGACTGCTGCACATATCTTAAGAGCAAAAGGATTTCAAGAAACGTAATTAGTCTTCTGGAACTGGGACCATAGCTAATGCACATGTGGTGCCAGATGAGCTGATGTTTTGCATCTGTATTTATCCAGGAAACCGATACAGTCTATTGAGGAAAGCAAAATTGAATCATCTTCGTGGACTCTACAGAGATTGCCGAGGAGAAGGCCTTTGCTGTCTTCAGGCAGATTAGAGTGGATAAATCCCCAGAACCGGTCAAGTTGTTCTTTCAGGCCCAGCGAAAGGATGAACTTGCAGGAACTCTAGCAGAGATATATACATCATTCTTAAACCAGGCATAGCCAATGTTGTTCCTTTGTATAAGAAAGGCTCTAAAAATAATCCATGAAATAATAGTCTTGTGAGCCGGACATCATTCGTGGGAAGGTTGTTGGAAGGTAGTTTAACGGGCGGAATATATGATTTTCATTTTAGATATCCACTGATTAACGATAGTCCGCATGGCTTCATTAGTGGTAAATCGTGTCAAAGATCTTACCTGGAAAGTTGATGAAGAAAAAATATAAGGTGTTGTCGACATGGAATTTTTCAAGACATTTGATAGTTTCCGGTGAGGTTCAGTCGCTCCGCTCTGAAAATCAGGTAGTAAATTTATGAGCCATTTTCTTTGTGAAAGGAACCACGGAATGGTAGCAGATGGTTGCCTCTCCAACTGGATACCTGTGAGTAGCGGAGTTCTACAGAGACCGGTGCTGGTTCCTTTGACGTTTACATCTGTATTAACGATCTGGATGATGATGTGCCTCAGACAGAATCAGTAATTTAAATCACACACATCAAAGTTTCTGGTGAACTTTGATGTGTGTTGCTAGAATTTCCAGCATCTGCAGAATTCCTCGTGTCAGGAATTTAATTGTTGATCATCGTGCGAGTAATATACTCAGCTGCAGATACCTCAATGTAAGAAGTATTGTATTAAAAGGCGGATGAGACCATGGCATGAATAAGCACATGGATTTACTATATTATCGCCATTAGTGGGATGGTTGCAGTATGAGCAGGACTGGCAGCGCAGTATTCCACCGCTCCACTGTTTAAGATAAAGCAGAGGGGGAAGGAATAAATGAGGAGGGATGGCGTTATAAGTTAGGGAAGATGTCACATCAGGGTGGATTAGAGAACTCACCTAGTGAGGCATTCAATGTGGAACATAGTAATAAGAAAGGTATGGCCATGTTAAAGGGGCTTTGGCTTTGGAGCGATGAAGTATGATAGATGTATTACACGGCATCACAGCCCAGACAAGTGTCCGTGGGAGTTGGAGGAACAAATGTGAAGAGAAATTGCTCAGAATTTCAGCAAACGTCAATTTGTTATAGGAGCCAGGGTTAAATTTCCAGGTTTTGACTGGGACTCCCAAAGTGTAAAAGGACAAAATGGAATAGACGTTGTCATCTATTTTCTGGAATGTTTTCTTAATCAGTAGATAAAAGTCCCAAACGAAGGAGTGTGAGATATTGATTTGCATTTAGGGAAGGAGGGAGGCCAGGTGGCACCATTTTGTATAGGGGAACACGTTGCATCCAGTAGTCTGAAGGACATTAGCTTTAAAGTAAATGTGCAAAAGAAAAGCAGTTCGGGTCCGCGGTCTGCGTGCTTAAACCAGCGGACTCGAGGAGAGCCCAGCGTTCTTCCGTTGCTTAAGATAGGCTCTAAATTAATCTGTGAAATTTCAGCCCTCTGAGCTTGCTATCAGTCAAGGGAAAGTTATTAAAAGATATTGAAAGGGACCAAAGAACTTAATTGTATCCGCTGCGGCCCCACCAATTTCCGCACTTACGTCCCATGGTGTCTGACCTTTTCCCACTCGGAGTCCACAACTCGCCTGAGAAACAGAAAGCAACATTTCCAAGCTTTATGAAATATCATGTAGGCTGATATTTTATTAATTACACAGTAATTGTCGAATTTATATTCTGAGCGGTATTTGACCTCCCCGAAATTGCATAGTTGGCAATAAACTGCACTGGGCCTCAGAGAATCCGATGAGATTCGAGCAGCGATTGTCACTTTCTGTGGATTCAGCTTGGGAGAAGCAGCCGGTCAGCTGGAGTCCAATGTTAGAAAGGAGGTCACTCACCTCGGTCGAAGAGGCGGTAATGGTGAAGAGCTGAGGTGGTGAGGGAGATTTTGAAATGTTGTCGGCAGTGAAGAAGGTCAAAGGTACAATGTATATAATCCAAGCGTTATTGGGTATACGACTGGAAATAACTTTGCAGGATTATTTCTGACTTTACTGAGATTGCATTGTTTTTCGAACATTGGCCTACATAAATCAATACATTGAGCACAGGAAATGGGATTTTTGTTGGTGTAGTATAAGGCATTGCTGAGGCTGAATTTGGAGTATTGTGTGTAGTTTTGGTCGCCTACCTACAGGAAAAGATACAGAGTAAGAGTACAGAGAAAAACTGCCTGGTATGGATGACCTGACTGATAAGATAACCTTTCAGAGTATTGGACTTCATTCCTTGGAACTTAAAGCACTGAGCGAAGCTTTGAGAGTGGTGCACACAATTATGGGTGTATAGATATAGCCATATAAACATACAACAATTACAGCACGGAAACAGGCCATGTCGGCCCTTCTAGTCCGTGCCGAGCTCTTACTCTCACCTAGTCCCACCGACCTGCACTCAGCCTATAACCCTCCATTCCTTTCCTGTCCATTATCTATACAATTTAACTTTAAATGACATCATCGAATCTGCCTCAACCACTTCTGCAGGAAGTTCGTTCCACACAGCTACCACGCTCTGAGTAAAGACGTTCCCCCTTATGTTTCCCCTGAACTTTGGCTCTTTTAAATCTCAAATCTTGTTTGAATCTCCCCCACTCTCAATGGAAAAAGCCTATCCACTTCAACTCGATCTACCCACCTCATAATTTTAAATACCTCTATCAAGACCTCCCTCAACCTTCTACGCTCCAAAGAATAAAGACCCAACTTGTTCAACCTATCTCTGTAACTTAGGTGATGAAACCCCAGTAACATTCTAGTAAATCTTCTCTGTACTCTCTCTATTTTGTTGACATCTTTCCTATAATTCGGTGACCAGAACTGTACACAATGCTCCAAATTTGGCCTTACCAATGCGTTGTACAATTTCATCATTACATCACAACTCCTATACTTAATGGTCTGATTTATAAAGGCCAGCATCCCAAAAGCTTTCTTCACCACCTTATCCACATGAGATTCTACCTTCAGGGAACCATGCACCATTATTCTTAGATCCGCCTGTTATACTGCATTCTTCAATGCCCTGTCATTTACCGTGTATGTCCTATTTTGATTAGACCTACCATAATGTAGCACCTCACAATTATCCGCATTAAACTCTGTCTGCCATTTTTCAGCCCACTCTTCTAACTGGCCTAAATCTGTCTGCAAGCTTTGAAAACCTACTTCATTATCCACAGCTCCACCTACCTTAGTATCATCTGCATACTTACTAATCCAATTTACTACCCCATCATCCAGATCATTAATGTATACGACAAACAACGTTGTACCCAGTACAGATCCCTGAGGCACACCACTCATCACTGGACTCCAATCTGACAAACAGTTATTCACCACTACAGTCTGGCGTCTCCCATCCAGAAACTGCTGAATCCATTTTACTACTTCAATATTAATACCTAATGATTGCACCTTCCCAACTAATAGTCCATGTGGAACCTTGTCAAAAGCCTTACTGAAGTCCATATAGACAACATCCACTGCTTTACCCTCGTCAACTTTCCTAGCAACGTCTTCAAAAAAATAATAAAACAAAAGATTTCTCAAACCTGACCTTCCACGCACAAATCCAAGTTGTCTAATCCTAATCAGACGTTTTCTATCCAGATAATTATATATACCATCTCTAAGAATACTTCCATCAATTTACCCACAACTGACGTCAAGCTCACAGCCTGATAATTGCTAGGTTTACTCTTAGAACCCTTTTTAAACAATGGAACAACATGAGCAATAAAACAATCCTCCGGCACCATCTCCGTTTCTAATGACATTTAAGATATTTCTGTCAGAGCCCCTGCTCTTTCCACACTAACTACTCTCCAGGACCTAGGAAATATCCTGTCAGGACCCGGAGACTTATCCACTTTTGGTATTCCTTTAAAGCTCCAGTACTTCCTCTGCTTTAATCATCATAGTTTCCATAACTTCCCTACCTGTTTCCCTTATCTTACACAAGTCAATATTCTTCTCCCCAGTGAATACCGAGGAAAAGAAATTGTTTTGCATGGCCCAGATCTCTTCTGGCTCCACACATAGCTGTCCACTCTGATTCTCTAAGGGACCAACTTAATCCCCCACTATCCTTTTCCTATTAATACAACTGTAGAAACCCTTTGGTTTTATTTTCACCTTACGTGCCAAAGCAACCTCATATCTTCTTTTAGCTTTTCTAATTTCTTTCTTAAGATTCTTTTTACATTCTTTATATTTCTGCAGCACCTCATTTACTCCATGCTGCCTATATTTATTGTAGATATCTCTCTTTTTCTGAACCGTGTTTCCAATATCCCTTGAAAACCATGGCTGTCTCAAACGCTTAACCTTTCCTTTCAACATAACAGGAACATAAATATTCTGTACCGTCAGAATTGCACCTTTAAATGACCTCCATTACTCTATTACATCCCTCCCATAAAACAATTTGTCCCAATCCACTCCTTCTAAATCCTTTCGCATCTCCTCAGAGTTAGTCTTTCTCCAATCAAAAATATCAACTCTGGGTCCAGACCTATCCTTCTCCATAATTATATTGAAACTAATGGCATTGCGATCACTGGACTCGAAGTGCTCCCCAACACAAACCTCCATCATCTGCCCTATCTCATTCCCTAAAAGGAGATTCAACACTGCTCCTTCTCTGGTTGGTACCTCTATGTATGGCTGCAAAAGAAAGATCCTGCACACATTTTACAAACTCTAAACCGTCCAGCCCTTTTACAGTACTTTTACGGTATGGGCTTCCCAGTCTATGTTTGGAAAATTAAAATCTCCCACAATCACAAGCTTGTGTTTACTCCAAATATCTACTATCTCCTTACAAATCTGCTAGGATAAATGCAGGTTGGAATTTTCCACTGAGTTTGGATGCACTAGCAATCAGAGTTATGTGTTAATGGTGGAAGGTTTAAGGGCAACATGAAGTAATTTGCAGTTGGAAGGCGGAAAGTCAGGCAAAGTCTATGGAATTGAATGAAAATTCGACTTTTCGAGCTGAGACGCTTCAGAGAAATTAGAAATGAAGAAGCAACATTGATTGATTAGGAAGGTTTTGGTTGTTGTTCTGTGAGATTCGCAGCTCAGTGTCTCTGTGTAATCAGCTGCCTGGACACGCAAATTTCGTTCTGCTGAAATCAACTCCACCGTCACCCTTGTTCAGTTGTGAATACTGTGTCTTTAATACATTAAACCATTTCTACTAAAGTGAAGACCGATGGAACCTTTAACAGTCTAAAGAAGGTTACCAGGGCGCAGAAGCTGCATAGTTATTTTTAACCCTAATCCAATCATCCGCAGTTGTTTTAAAACATATTTTTTTGCCATTTGAACAAATCAGACCGTATCATCCTTAACCTTTGCCACCTTTTAACTGATGTTGCTGTGCGGCTGAGAGTGCGATGGGGAGTGCGGGTGAGGGGAAGGAAGAGGCAGAAGGAGAGTGCATGGGTGAGCATGGAGAAGGGATGGGGTACGGTGTGTGTGAAAGGTGCAGATAGGGAAGCTGAAGGTGGATGAATATGTGGGCAAGAAGAGGGATCGAGAGTGTGCAGAGTGGAGAGAGAGGAGAGGGGAGATATAAAGAGATATAGACAGTACAGACAGAGCGAAATTGTGAGAGAGGGGGAATAGGAGGTAGAGTGCACGGGTAAGTGAGAGGTATAGAGCGTGGGATGTTGGAAAGGCTCACAAATCAAACAGAGAATTATCGGCCACACTAATATTTTGAAACAACGACTTATATTTCGTCTTCGAAACAAAAGAATGTAACAAGATTTACAAATAAATGACTCCGAATTGCTTTTACATATACGAAAAACAAAATGGACCAGTGACTCGGAATGTAAACCCGGCGCAATGCGATGACAAAAAATAAAGCCTGAATGTTTATTCCTGACCGCCGGGTCACCTGTGATATCAATCCACAAATAAGTACAAAAGCCCAGGGCGAATACTGTACCATCATGTTTCACTGTTATCTTATTCATTCGTTGGTAAATATCTCCTCTGAAATGTTTATCAGGTATAAGCAAGTCCCCATAACGTTATGTTGAAAGGAAATCCGGTCCTCATCACTTCAGACATATCCCCCTGTGCAGGGCGCTTTAAATATCATTGATAACAGCACATTTGTGATCGTGATTCTGCAGTATGTCAGTTGTGACGGTTTTATTTGCAACAAATGGCGAGCACTGAGAAGTAAACATATGGCCAATATTTTCTGACAACCAGTGACAGTGTGGTGGGTTATGACTGGGCATTATCACTGGCAGTGTGATGTGCTGACGAGCATTTTTATAAAGATGTGTGTCACACCCTGGAAGGAGACTTTATTGCTATTGTAATGGTCTATATGGAGAAGCCGTGTTTGTAGAACATAGAACATAGAATAGTACAGAACAGTACAGGCCATTCGGCCCACAATGTTGTGCCGACCCTTGAACCCTGCTTCCGATATAACTCCACACCCCACCTTAAATTCCTCCATGTACCTGTCTAGTAGTCTCTTAAATTTCCCGAGAGTATCTCCCTCCACCACTGACTCAGGCAGTGCATTCCACGCACCAACCCTCTCTGACAGAGAAATCTTCCTCTAATATCTCCCTTGAACTTCCAACCCCTTACCAGAAAGCCATGTCCTCTTGTATTGAGCAGTGCTGCCCTAGGGAAGAGGTGCTGTCTGCCCACTCTATCTGTTCCTCTTAATACCTTGTACACCTCTATCATGTCTCCTCTCATCCTCTATCTCTCCAAAGTGTAAAGCCCTAGCTCCCTTAATCTATGATCATAATCCATACTCTCTAAACCAGGCAGCATCCTGGTAAATCTCCTCTGTACCCTTTCCAATGCTTCCACATCCTTCCTATAGTGAGGCGACCAGAACTGGACACAGTACTCCAAGTCTGGCCTAATCAGAGTTTTACAGAGCTGCATCATTACCTCGCAACTCTCAAATACTATCTCTAGACTTATGAAAGTTAATACCGCATAAGCTTTGTTAAATTCCCTATCTAACTGTGAGGCAACGTTCGTTTAGTTTAGAGCTGGAGATTTCCGATGCGTCGGAATGTGAGCCGTCCAATGTGCTTTTCTGTTGTGTACTGACGCCGTTGTGAGCCGGGGCCTTTTGTTCGGCGGGAGACGAAGAGAGAAGACGCAGGGGAGAACCAGTGTCGGATAGGGCCCGGTGGGAGACCATTTGTTCGAAATGGATTGCGAGCGACGATCGGAAGGTGGTGAGAGCTTCCACGCAGACCGAAGTCCAGCGCGTGAGTGACAGAAAAGTTGAAGATGAACTCCAACGTGTTCACATTTGACTGGTTAATTATAATACGCCCTTTTTCTTTCTTTATTTCATTTCTTTAATGACTCTTTAGTTAAGTAACATTAAGTAAATATGATTCCTTTAATCACATGCAGTGTGTTGACTGGTATTTCTTGGCACTGATGTACAACAGCGTAGCAAATTACACCGTACCGACACAAACTAGGGTTTGGGGTGGCAGAGCCATCTCACGGGATTGACGGGAGCAGAGTGTGTATTTCGTAGACTTAAACAGACAAAGAAACAGGGTCGTCAGCGATATTGTTATCGTTTTATGTGCCACGGTTTTATATGTAGTTTAAACTTTGTCCATCGTGAGAGTCGAGTAGCAATGGAATTACCAGTATACTGAGAGAATGTTCTGAATAAGAAGTGGTATTCTCTGTGCGAGAGACCGGGTGACCGAATAAGCTGTGATAATTACATTGCAGTATTGATGGAACTGGACAAGCAATGACATTTTCTATGTTGCCGGTGGCATGTCAGAGAAAGCACTGATAACACCAGCGAGGTCTGTGATGGCCCTGTAGGACAGTGACAGATTTTCTCATTGCTGTAATGGACCCATTGGAAAGAGGAAAATAGGGCACTCATCTCCTCATGACGCACAGAAATCATAAAAGCATCTGTCTCATATCTCTTGTGTTTCTCAATCTATGGTGAAGTATCATTATATTCTTTGGAAACGTCCTTCTCATTTGAACAATATATCTGTATGAATTATTGTTATTTTAAACGAACATGAACCGCCATAACGGAAAAAGAACAGATATTTTTGGGAGTACTCTACAGACATCTCACCGCCACTACTACTCCACTGCCCCTCAGTGATCATATTGGTTATTGTACCAGAGAAAGTGTCAGACCTGGTGCGAAAACACTCAGAGGATGCGCAATTCAAAAAAAAACATTAAAAAATTCTTAACCTTTACATTTGACGCGTAAGGAGATGTGCAGAAGAATGGGAAAATATTGAATTTTGGGAGGGAAGGAACTATGCGATTGCGTAAAATCGTGAGATCATAAAATGGGAACAGATGTACGGGGAAATGCACTAAATTAATATAGAGATTGTTAATGGAGAACTTGTATTGGGCTTTTCATAGATTTGACTCAATGGAGAAGGAAAGGAATGATAGGATATGGAGACATGGCTCATAATAAATATGAAAACCCTACTCAAGAGGAAGACGGAAGCGCACTTTACGAAACAAGGGTCAGAGAAGGCTCGAGTATTACAAGGCATCTAGGAAGGGAGCTGGAAATGGACCTAATATTGCGCGAAGGGAATAGCAGAAGGCGTTGCTGAGTAGGATGAAGGAAACAATCAGGAGGTATAGACGCACATGAGAATAGGGAGGACTGATCATGGATAAAACCGGGAACGTGCTGGAGTAACAGGGGAGCAGCAGCTGTCAGTAGTGAATAACTTGCTTCAGTATTCACACATGGGAGGGGCATTAACCGCTCGGAAAGCCAACTTGTATAGTGTTTAAAGCAGGGGTAAATAGGTTCTGATTAGACAGGACATCAAAGGGGACGGGAAGAAGCTGGCAGAATGGAGTTGTGGGAATGGTAAATCAGTCATGATGAAATTTTGGAGCAGAATGGTCTGAATTTTCTAATTCTGCATCAATTAGAGGATGACCTGGAAGTTTTAAAGACAATGCAGAATAGATTTACCGAGATGCTACTCAGGTAAGAGATCAAGTCTAATGAGGAAACGTTGAGGGTTCTCTGGATTTTGTATTTTGTGCGAAGGAATATGGCAGAATTCATGATAGAAGAGTATAAGGTGTAAGCGGTATTGAGGGATTGTGCAGCAAGACATTATCTTGGGAGTAAGTGGCTAATAGGAGGGACATAACATTAAGATAATCGGAGGAAGTTATAGCGCGCTGTGAGATGTAACCTTTTTTTTCTACACAGAGAATGCTTCGAGCCTGGTGTTCGGTGCTGAGACATTAGCGATATTTCAGACATGCATGAGTGAAAGCAAAATAGAGGACTAACCTATGGGAGTCATTATGTTGAACTTGGAGTATGTTCTAAGGAAGGTGGTTTATACCTGAACTGAAAGGGGACTGATATCCTTGCAGGAACAGGACTGCCCCAGAGCAGAGAGTGGAGAGATTGTAGAGACAGATGTTGTTATGACGATAGTCAAAGTCAGGAATGAAAAGGTTCAGCATGGGTCGACAACTGTGCTCAGCTGCAGATATTCCAATACAAAAAGCATTGCATGAAAGCCAGCTGAGCTCAGGGCTCGTGTAACTACTATATTTAACCATTAAGAAGCAAAGGGGACGCATTAAATGAGATTGTAGGGCACTACATAACAACCATCAGTCCGATTGATTTAGAAGATGACATTTGAAGAGAAATTGCAGAAAATTGCAGGAAACATAGGTTGTGATAACAGCTGATTTTAACTTTCCAATTTTTGACTGCGACTTCCATAGTGTAAAAAAACTAGATGGAATATTGGTTGTGAGATATATTGTGGAAAGTTTTTATTTTTTAAGCACCAGATAAAAGTCCCAAATGAACGACTGGACGATCCTTGATCTGCATTCAATGAACGAGGCAGGGTAGGTGGCAGAAGTTTTTCTAGCCCATAAACTTGGTATCCAGTAGTCCGCAGGCTATTAGTTTGAAAGTATCTAAGCAAAAAGCAGCCTTGTTCTTGGATTGAGATTTTAGATTGGACATATTTTAATCTTGCTGGTGTCAGAAAAGATGTTGCAAGTGTCGACTGGGACAGGCCGTTTTCTGTCAAAGGTGTACGTGGTAGGTTGGAGTTCTTCAAAAGTAAAATTTTGAGAGAACAAAGTTTGTACGGACCTGTCACAATAAAGAGTAAACCTAACAGGTGTCGAGAACTTGGAATTTCAAGTGATATGGAGGCTCAAGTGAAGAAAGAACAGGAGATGAATTACAGGTGCAATGAGGTGCTTATCGAGTGCAGGGAATGCAAGAGAACACTTTAGAAAGAGAGCAGAAGAGTTAAGAAAGGATGATTTTGCCCTAGTTCAATCGTAAGGAATGTTGCACATAGTTTCAGAGCAAAAGGATTTCAAGAGACATAATTAGACCACTGGGAGGTGAGAATTGGACAATAGCGAATCCAAATGTGGTGCTAAAAGCGCTCATTTTTTTGCATCCGTATTTATCTAGGAGTCGGATGCAATTTATCGAGGTAAAACAAAACTGAATCAACTTCCCGGACTCAAAACAGATTACAAAGGTGGAGACGTTTGGATGAGGCACATTAGAGTGGATAAATCACCCGAAACTGACAAGGTGTTCCTTCGGACCTCGCGAAAGGAAAAACTTGCAGGAACCCTAGCAGAGATATTTACATCATTCTTAAACAAGATAACTGGAGGGTAGCAAATGTTGTTCCGTTTGTTTAAGAAATGCTCTAAAAAAAACCCTATAATTTTATTGTCTTGTGAGCCTGACATCACTAGTGGGAAAGTTATTGGAAGGTATTTTAATGGGCCGGATACATGAGTTTCTTTTTAGATATTGACTGATTAACGATAGGCCATATAGCTTCGTTTGTGGCAAATCGTGTCAAAGAAGTTACCAGGAATGTTGTTGAAGAAAAAATATAGGCTGCTGTCGACGTGGAATTTTGCAAGTCATTTGACAGTTTCCCGCAATGTTGAGTCATTCTGCTATGAAAATGAGTTAGTAAATTTATGAGACATTTGCTTTGTGAAAGGAACCAGAGATTGGTAGCAGTTGGTTGCCTCTCTGACTGGATACCTGTGACTAGCGGAGAACTGCACAGACTGGTGCTGGCTCCTTTGCTGTTTACATCTGTATCAACGATCTGGATGATAATATGCTAAATTGCATCAGGAAATTTGTGGATGCTGCCAAGACAGGGAGAATGATAGACAGAGAGGAATAGTATCATGGTGTGTGGTCGAATATAGAGCAGCTGGGAACAAATTGGCTAAGGGTAATACTGCCGTAAAAGAAAGTTGTTGGCATATTATCCGTCAGAAATCAAAGTACATTATGCAGGTGATAAAATGTCATCTTCAGTTTGGATAAGGTATGGCTGAGGCCACACATGAATTATTATGAGGTATGGTAAACTTCCTACAGGGAATATGTACGTAAATACGTTGAAAAGGGTGCAGAGAAAATTTACAAGGACTTTGGCCCGACAGGTGGACCTGAGATACAAGGAAATCGATCATGAGTTTTGACTTCAATCCCTGATGCGTAGAGAATTAAAATGAGACTGCTTTCATTACTCTCTATATCTACACCCATCTTAATTTTATATACCTCTGTCGCTTCTTTCTTCTATGCTCCAGGGAATAAAGTCCTAACCAATTCAACCTTTCTCAGTAGCTCAGTTTCTCAAGTCCCGGCAACATCCTTGTAAACCTTTTCTGCACTCTTTCAACCTTAGTAATATGCTTCCTGTAATTTGGTGACCAAAACTGCAAACAATACTCTAAACCTGGCCTTACCAATGCATTATACAACCTCGCCATAACATTCCAACTCTCATACTCAATACTTTGAATTATAAAGGCCTTTGAGATAAGGACGGAAGCTCTCTTTACGACCCTATTTATCTGTGACACCATTTTTAGGGAACTTTGTATCTGTATTCCCCGGTCCCTCTGTTCTACAGCACTCCTCAGTGCCCTACCATTTACCTTGTATTTTCTACTTTGAATTGCCCTTCAAAAGTGCCATACCTCACACTGGTCTGTATTAAACTTCATCTGCCATTTTTCAGCCCATTTTTCCAGCTGGTCCAAATCCCTCTGCAAGCTTTGAAATCCTTCCTCACTCTCCACTACACCTTCAATCTTTGTATCATCAGCAAAGGATACTTTAGACGTGTGGGTATGGAGGGCTATGCCGACTGAAGTAGGCAATTTAAATATCTCGGCCGAAGGGCCGGTTTCTGTGCTGTTCTTTCCTAAGGGACCATGACTACCTGAGCACTGATTCATAACACAGAAACAGGTTGATTATATCGAAATCCGAAATGACTATAGTTTGATTTATTCACCGAGAATATTCTAACAGCGTGGATAATTTTGTAGCATCTCAGCAGGTCCCGCAACAACAACAAAACGAATAACATATAGAGGTTTCGTGCCGTCACACTTTACTGCAACTGGAATGTGAGGGTTGTTTTTCTGTGAGAATCTGATCTAAGAGTCTGTCTACAAGCAGTCACATTCCTCAGAATAGGGAGTGTACGTTCTGTTAAAATGAAATCGAACTGGTTCGACATTCCAATGTGACCAAAGTAATTTAAATTATGCTTAGCGACAGCTAAGGTACCGGAGGATTTGAGTTCGCTTACGAAAGGCTCAGAGACTCAGCCAAGTAATTACAAGCCAGTGCTCCTGACATCAGTGGTGGGAAAGTCATTTGAAAGACCGAATTTGTGAGAATTTCAATAAACAGAATGGATTGGGTATAACTTTGTGTATTCATGGCAATCTTATAGAGTGTTTCGAAGAGGTTACGAATAATACTATTCGGAACTTTGATGAAAGCAAGGCAGGGTACATTGTTTATCTGTACTTTATCAAGAAATTCAACAAGTTGCCGCGTGGGAAGTTTGTCAACAAAATCCTCGTTATTCAAGATGAGGTGGAAAATTGGAGTGGACATTGAAATTGTGGAAATGGTGGATAGTGCTATTGAATGGTTGCCTCCCTGACTAGAGGCCCGTGTATAGTGGAGTGCCAGAGGGATCGGTGTTGGATGCATTGTTTGTTACCTATAGGAATGCTCTGGATGATAATGTAATTAATTGGATCTGTAGACTTGCCGATGACACTAAGATTGGAGGTGTAGCCAACAGCCAGGAAGTCCATCAGAACTTTCAGCAGGATCTGTACTAGGTAGGAAAATCTGCTAAAATTAGCAGAAGTAAAATTAATGCAGGAAAATGTAGGGTATTGCACTTCAGTTCGACCAACTAAGGTAGGTCTCACACATTAGAAAGTAGGGCAATGAGGTGTGCCGTAAAGCGAAGTGATTTAGGATTACAGGTTCAGAATTAATCGACATTTGCGGCATAGGTAGATAGGGTCGTAAGATAAGCTTTTGGCACACTGGCCTTCATAAGTCAAATTATTGAGTATAGGAGATGGGATGTTATGCTGAAGTCATATTACACATTGGCGTGGCCTAATTTGGAATATTGAGTGCCGTTTTGTTCACCTACCTACAGGAAACATGCAACTATGGTTAAAATAGTACAATGAAATTTAAAAGGATTTTGGCGGTATTGGAGTACCTGGGTAAAACAGAAAGGTGGAATAGATTAGTTTTTTATTCCTTGGAAAGTATAAGATCTAAAGGAGATTTGATAGAGGTATACTAAATTGTGAGCGGTGTAGGTAGGGTAAATGGAATAGGGGAGTGGAGAGAGAGGTATCGATGAGGGCGAGAGAGGGGATTAAAGAGAGGGAAGACAATGGAGCGAGAGGGAGAGAGAAATTATAGCGGGGTATGCAGCCGTTGAAAGAGGGGTGCAGGACGAGAGTTGGAGTGCGACAGGATAGTGTGAGGGGCTCGAGCAGGGAGCGAAAGCGACAGAGACGTGCAAGAGTGTGCTAACGAAGCTTACCGAGTGGCAGAGTCGGGGAGATGGTATGCAGATGGAGAACACAAGTGTGATGACTGTTTTAATCATCTTCTCCCTCTCCTGCCCTTCTCTTTTCACACTGCACCTTACCTAGACTCTGACTGCTCTGCCCTCTCCACTCGCCGTGCCCCAGGACAAGGATGGTGATTATCGACGCTGACCAGTCCGAAGGCTTGGCCCTCAACACCAGTTTGTCCAGAAAGCCAGCCAGCTACTCATCTTCCCTTTGATGCGGCCTGGTTATGACACCTTTCCAGCTCTATGTCCTGTAAGGCTCAGTGCTCCATTCCATCCCGGGTGCCATTTTAAAACCACGCATCACTTCTACCCTGCTAACCATTTTAAATTGGGATATCAATCCTTTTACGACTCCCATTTGTAATCAGGACACAATTCCTTCCCTGGTGATCATTTTCAATTAGTACGTCATTCCATCCCAGTCGGACATTTTAACGTAGGTGCAAGTCAGTGAAGAGCATACTTCAGAATGAAAGCAGAAGTGTCATCGAAGGCCTGCTGTTGCCTTAGCAGACAAGTTGGAGGAGAATCCTAACGGATGCTACAGGTACGTTCAGAGGAAAGTGATTTCAGGGTCAGAATGGATTCTCTGGAATATCACAATGAGAGTATAGCCAATCCATATCTGGAGACAAAACGGATGATTATTTTTTGTACATCTGTATTTACTCAGCAAACAGAGACAGAGTCTATAGAAACACCGTTTTCACAGAATCTATACAGATTACAGAGAAGGATGTGTCTACTGTCCTCTGGAAAATTCCCTGGACCTGGAGAGTTGTTCACTAGGACACTACGGGAGAAAGAAGTTGCCGGATCCCTAGCAGAGATGTTTATATCATCCTTAGGCCAGAGGGCTGGATGATAGCCAATGCTGTTCAGCTGTTTAAGAGCGATTTAAAATAATCCCTGAAATTATAGGCCTCTGAGCTTGACATCAGTAGAGAGAAGGTTATTGGGAGGTATTCTAGCGGACCAGAAGTATGAGTGTTTGGATAGATAATGGCTGATTAAGGATACTCAGCAATTTTTCGTAAGTGGTAAGTCGTGTCAAGGAAGGTACCAGGAGTGTGGATGAGGGCACGGCAGTGGATGTTCTATACATGGATCTTAGCAAGACAGTTGACAAGGTCCTTCATGGAAGATTTGGTCTCTCGGCTTTGAGAATGAGGTAGTAAATTTGATGAGACCATTGGTTTGAGGATGAAGCCAGAAAGTGGTAACAGATGGTTGCCTCACTGATTGGAGACCTATGAGTAAGGGCGTACTGCAGGGATTTGGACATTTTAAACACTATGCGGAATAGATTTACCGAAATGCTACTTAATTAAGAGAAAAAAAAATATGAGGAAACGATAAGGGATCTCTGGTTTCTGCCTCTGAAGAGGACTATGATAAATTTCTTGATAGAAGACTATAAGGTAATAGGAGGTATTGAGAGATTGGACAGCCAGAGATGATCGAGGGCTTAAGTGGTTAATAGGAGACACGTGAGTGAAAGGAAAAAGTAAGGGGTTAAACGGAGAGAATGGTTTCGTTGATCTTGGAGTCGACTGCAAAGAAATGAAGGTACTAGTCGCTTTAGCGGGAAGGTTTACTAGGGCTGCTCGAGGTGGGTGGGCGGGGATGGTGGGAGGTGGGAGGGTAAAACTAGACATTGAAATGATGGGAACAAGACTACCGTGGAACAGAGAGTGGAGAGGTTGTGGAGACAGAAGCTGTGAAGACCTCAGACAAAATCAACAATTTAAATGTTGAGCATGGTTCGAATAATGTCCTCAGCTGCAAATTATACAATGTATTGTATGAACGGCGAAAGAGCCCAGGGCATGAATAAGCACGTCGAATCGCTATATTTTCGACGTTAGTGAGAGGGTTGGAGGAGGAGCAGGCCTGGCAGCGGAGTACTCCACCTCTCAGTTGTTTTAGATAAAGCGGATGGGGAAGCATTGAATGAGAAGAGGTGGCGTTAATAGTTAAGAAAGCTGTCACAGTCCCGTTGTGTCATAACGGGGGCGCTGGGAGCAGACGCAAAAGCAAGACACAGACACAGAAGTATCAGGAACAGGATTACGTATGCAAAGAAAACGGGGGAAGTGGGGAAGAAACGACGCTAGACGAGACTAAGATACAGGACCTAGTCTAGGACGAGACTAGGGAAACGGGATCAGGACAAGGTAAAAGGAACTTGGAACGTGGCTGGAACTCCGAGCAGGAGACTAGACAAGGGCCCAGAACCTGGGTCTTGACTCGGGCTCGGACCCCGGAACTAGGCGAGGACATGACGTGGCTACAGAACAGGACGTGGAATTCCAGAACAGGACGTGGAACTCCTTCACAGGACGAGGCACATGGACAGTACGAGAACTCAAAGCCTTGACTTGGACAGGACGAGGTTCCCAACTCAACGATAGACAGTTCCTTATATTGACACTGCAAAGCTCCGGTTACGCTCCGGTGGTAGAACTTGACAAGGTTGCCGGGCAAGGCTCCGGGAAAGGCTTCAGGCAGAACGTGAAAGGAAAGGGAAGGGAAGGGAACAGTCCAGCAACTGCAGAAGAACCCAGGAGCTGTTTATGTAGCATGCCCAAAACCAGAATCATGTGCCTCAATTAAAGCACACAACAGGACAAGGGAAAACCGGATAACCTGGAATATGGATCGATGGAACAGACCGTGAAACTGCATGCGGAATTCACGGACCGGACCATGAGAGGTTGGAGTGGAAAACTAACCTAGTGACCCGCTCTATGTGGAACGGAGTAACAAGAAAGATATGTCCATGTTGAAGGATCTTTGGCTTTGGAGAGATTGCGTTTGATGTTTATGCTACAGGTCATGAAGCTTATCTACAGTCCACAGTCCGAAGGAGTTAGAGAAATATACTTGAAACTAAGAAAACATAACTTAGTTATATAACGTGATTTTAAACTTCCAAGTTTTATTTCAGACTCCCACAGTAAAAAAGGACAAGATGGAGTAGAGGTTGTCAAAAATCTACTGGAAATTTCTCATAAAGAAGTCGATAAATGTCCTGAACGATACCTGATCTGTATTTACAGAATGAGAGAGGGCAGTTGGCAGAAGATCGTGCAGGGAAGATTTTGCATCTGGTCGTCCTAAGGACATCAGTTTCAAATTAAATAGGCAATTAAAAAATGCGGTTGTGCTTTGCGATGCTTAAGTTTTTTTCACTGTTGCTTCCCTTATTGACCGAGCTATTCCCAGAATATGTCCACAATTCGCTTAAGGGAGCTAAAGCAACATTTCCATGTTTTTTTTTATGTGCTCACTGTTTATTAATTAAAGAATATTTGTCGAATCTATTTTCTAGACGTTATTTGAAACTACAGTACCTCCCCGAGTTGGCGCAGTTGGCAATAAACTCCTCTGGGGCTCAGAAAATCCAATGAGGTTCCTGAATTGATGGACACGTTGTAGGGATACAGATTGGGGAGAAGCAACAGGTCAGATGTAGTCTAATGTAGGAAATGAGTTCACCCAGTTCTGTAGAAGAGACAGAATTGGTGGAGGATTGAGGTGGTGAGGGAGGTGTTGCAATGAGGTAGCTACTGGGTGATAGCAAAGTAAAATGTATATAATCGAAGCTTTATCGGGTATACGAATGGTAATAACTTTCCTACGTTATTTAGGGCTTCACTGAGATTACATTGCTTTTGGCACATTTGTCTTCATAAACTAATACTTTGAATACAGGAGATGGGAAACATGTTTGAACCTCTATGAGGCATTTCTGAGGCCGAATTAGGAGCATCCTGTGCATCTTGGTCACCTACCTACAGGAAGTTTACAGTAACGAGAAGAGAGAAAAATTACTGGAAATTTGCCCAGAATGGAGGACATGAGCCATGAGGAAATTTTGAATAGGATGGGGATTTATTTTTTGGAAATCAGAACAATGAGGGACGATTTGATAGAGGTACATGCAAAGATGAGTGGTAGTTATAGGGTAAATGCAAGTAGGTATTTGCATTGAGTTTTGGGGGACTTACAATCAGAGCTCAAGTGTTAAGTGGGGAAGGTGAAAAGTTTAATGGGAACATGAAAGAAAGCTTGCTCATACAGAGGGTTGTAAGATTGTAAAAATAGCTGCCTGAAGAAACGGTACAGGCCCGCATGTCCGACAGAATAGGGAGTGACCTTTCTACTGAAATTAACTCCACTCTCACTCTCTTTCACCTGCGAACACTGTCTTTAACATTGCAATTAAATACCTCTGCTGCAGGGAAAAGCGTTATAACTTTTAACCTTATAAAGAAAATTTCTCAGAGTGAGAATATGCATTTTATTTCTGTCTTTTTAAATCTTTTTATTGAATAAGTATACAAAAACGTAAGCCATATAGGCACTAATACACTGCTAGAATATAATAAAATTACAGGAAATATTAATACAAAGAAAAATAATACAAACAATGTAATTTAAACATAATACCAAGGTAACATAACAGTATACTAATTTTTATATATATCAATAGAGAAAAGGAAAAAAAAAAACCAAAAAAAACCCACCGTGCAACTAACTAAAAGCAAAGCAAAGCAATGGGCTAACTTGAAACCAAATAGAGTTAAAAAAACTTAAAATCACGTCCTCAATCCCGACCTCCATTAAAAACAGTAAAAAAAAACAAGAAGGGTATATATTACATTAAATGAAAATATCGAATAAAAGATCTCCAAGTCTGTTCAAATTTAAATGAAGAGTCATAAAGATTGCTTCTAAGACCAATGGAAGACCGATGGAACCTTTAAAGAAGGTTACCAGGGGCCAGAAGCTGCATAGCTATTTTTAACCCTAATCCAATCATCCGCAGTAGTTTTAAAACATTTTTTTTTGCCATTTGAACAAATCAGACCGTATCATCCTGAACCTTTGCCACCTTTTAACTGCTGTTGATGTGCGGCTGAGAGTGCGATGGGGAGTGCGGGTGAGGGGAAGGAAGAGGCAGAAGGAGAGTGCATGGGTGAGCATGGAGAGGGGATGGGGCACGGTGTGTGTGAAAGGTGCAGATAGGGAAGCTGAAGGTGGATGAATATGTGGGCAAGAAGAGGGATCGAGCGTGTGTAGAGTGGAGAGAGAGAGGAGAGGGGAGACATAAAGAGATATAGACAGTGCAGACAGAGCGAAATTGTGAGAGAGGGGGAATAGGAGGTGGAGTGCACGGGTAAGTGAGAGGTATAGAGCGTAGGATGTGGGAAAGTCTCACTAATCAACCAAATAATTATAGGCCACGCTAATATTTTGAAACAACGACTTATATTTCGTCTTCGAAACAAAAGAGTGTAACAAGATTTACAAATAAATGACTCCGAATTCCTTTTACATATACGAAAAACAAAATGGACCAGTGACTCGGAATGTAAACCCGGCCCAATGTGATGACAAAAAATAAAGCCTGAACGTTTATCCCTGACCGCCGGGTCACCTGTGATATCAATCCACAAATAAGTACAAAAGCCCAGGGCGAATACTGTACCATCATGTTTCACTGTTATCTTATTCATTCGCTGGTAAATATCTCCTCTGAAATGTTTATCAGGTATAAGCAAGTCCACATAACGTTATGTTGAAAGGAAATCCGGTCCACATCACTTCAGACATATCCCCCTGTGCAGAGCGCTTTAATTATCTTTGATAACAGCACATTTGTGATAGTGATTCTGCAGTATGTCAGTTGTGCCGGTTTTATTTGCTACAAATGGCGAGCACTGAGAAATAAACATATGGCCAATATTTTCTGACAACCAGTGACAGTGTGGTGGGTTATGACTGGGCATTATCACTGGCAGTGTGATGTGCTGACGAACATTTTTATAAAGATGTGCGTCACGCCCTGGAAGGAGACTTTATTGCTATTGTAATGGTCTATATGGAGAAGTCGTGTTTGTAGAACATAGAACATAGAATAGTACAGAACAGTACAGGCCATTCGGCCCACAATGTTGTGCCGACCCTTAAACCCTGCTTCCCATATAACCCCACACCCCACCTTAAATTCCTCCATGTACCTGTCTAGTAGTCTCTTAAATTTCCCGAGAGTATCTCCCTCCACCACTGACTCAGGCAGTGCATTCCACGCACCAACGCTCTCTGAGTGAGAAATCTTCCTCTAATATCTCCCTTGAACTTCCAACCCCTTAGCTCCCTTAATCTATGATCATAATCCATACTCTCTAAACCAGGCAGCATCCTGGTAAATCTCCTCTGTATCCTTTCCAATGCTCGCACATCCTTCCTATAGTGAGGCGACCAGAACTGGACACAGTACTCCAAGTGTGGCCTAATCAGAGTTTTATAGAGCTGCATCATTACCTCGCAACTCTCAAATGCTATCTCTCGACTTATGAAAGTTAATACCGCATAAGCTTTGTTAACTTCCCTATATAACTGTAAGGCAACATTCGTTTAGTTTATAGCTGGAGATTTCCGATGCGTCGGAATGTGAGCCGTCCAATGAGCGGCGTGTGCTTTTCTGTTGTGTACTGACGCCGTTGTGAGCCGGGGCCTTTTGTTCGGCGGGAGACGAAGAGAGAAGACGCAGGGGAGAACCAGTGTCGGATAGGGCCCGGTGGGAGACCATTTGTTCGAAATGGATTGCAAGCGACGATCAGAAGGTGGTGAGAGCTTCCACGCAGACCGAAGTCCAGCGCGTGAGTGACAGAAAAGTTCAAGATGAACTCCAACGTGTTCACATTTGACTGGTTAATTATAATACGCCCTTTTTCTTTCTTTATTTCATTTCTTTAATGACCCTTTAGTTAAGTAACATTAAGTAAATATGATTCCTTTAATCACATGCAGTGTGTTGACTGTTATTTCTTGGGACTGATATACAACGGCGTAGCAAAGTACACCGTACCCACACAAACCAGGGATTGGGGTGGCAGAGCCATCTCACGGGATTGACGGGATCAGAGTGCGTATTTCGTAGACTTAAACAGACAAAGAAACAGGGTCGCTCAGCGATATTGTTGTCGTTGTATGGGTCACGGTTTTATATGTAATTTAAACTTTGTCCATCGTGAGACTCGAGTAGCAATGGAATTACCAGTATACTGAGAGAATGTTCTGATTAAGAAGTGGTATTCTCTGTGCGAGAGACCGGGTGACCGAATAAGCTGTGATAATTACATTGCAGTATTGATGGAACTGGACAAGCAATGACATTTTCTATGTTGCCGGTGGCATGTCAGAGAAAGCACTGATAACACCAGCGAGGTCTATGATGGCCCTGTAGGACAGTGACAGATTTTGTCATTGCTATAATGGACACATTGCAAAGAGGAAAATACGGCACTCATCTCCTCACGACGCACAGAAATCATAAAAGCATCTGTCTCATATCTCTTGTGTTTCTCAATCTATGGTGAAGTATCATTATGTTCTTTGGAAACGTCCTTCTCATTTGAACAATATATTTGTATGAATTATTGTTATTTTAAACGAACATGAACCGCCATAACAGAAAAAGAACAGATATTTTTGGGAGTATTCGACAGACATCTCACCGCCACTACTACTCCACTGCCCCTCAGTGATCATATTGGTTATTGTACCAGAGAACGTGTCAGACCTGGTGCGAAAACACTCAGAGGATGCGCAATTCCAAAAAAAAAAAACATTAATAACTCCTTAACGTTTACCTTTGACGCGTAAGGAGGTGTGCAGAAGAATGGGAAAATATTGAATTTGGGGAGGGAAGGAACTATGCAATTGCGTAAAATCGTGAGATCATAAATTGGGAAAAGATGTACGGGGAAATGCACTAAATTAATATAGAGATTGTTAATAGAGAACTTGTATTGGGCTTTTCATATAATTGACTCAATGGAGAAGGGAAGGAATGATAGGATATGGAGACATGGCTCATAATAAATATGAAAACCCTTCTCAAGAGGAAGACGGAAGCGCACTTTACGAAGCAAGGGTCAGAGAAGGCTCGAGTATTACAAGGCATCTTGGAAGGGAGCTGGAAATGGACCTAATATTGCGCGAAGGGAATAGCAGAAGGCGTTGCTGAGTAGGTTGAAGGAAACAATCAGGAGGTATAGACGCACATGAGCATAGGGAGGACTGATCATGGATAAAACCGGGAACGTGCTGGAGTAACAGGGGAGCAGCAGCTGTCAGTAATGAATAATTTACTTCAGTATTCACACATGGGAGGGGCATTAACCGCTCGGAAAGCCACTTGTATAGTGTTTAAAGCAGGGGTAAATAGGTTCTGATTAGACTGGACATCAAAGGGGAAGGGAAGAAGCTGGCAGGATGGAGTTGTGGGAATGGTAAATCAGTCATGATGGAATTTTGGAGCAGAATGGTCCGAATTTTCTAATTCTGCGTCAATTAGAGGAGGACTTGGAAGTTTTAAAGACAATGCAGAATAGATTTACCGAGATGCTACTCAGGTAAGAGATCAAGTCTAATGAGGAAACGTTGAGGATTCTCTGGATTTTGGATTTTGTGCGAAGGAATATGGCAGATTTCATGATAGAAGAGTATAAGGTGTAAGCGGTATTGAGGGATTGTGCAACAAGACATTATCTTGGGAGTAAGTGGCTAATAGGAGGGACATAACATTAAGAAAAACGGAGGAAATTATAGCGCGCTGTGAGATGTAACCTTTTTTTTCCACACAGAGAATGCTTCGAGCCTGGTGTTCGCTGCTGAGACATTAGCGATATTTCAGACATGCATGAGTGAAAGCAAAATAGAGGACTAACCTATGGGAGTCATTATGTTAAACTTGGAGTATGTTCCAAGGAAGGTGGTTTGCACCTGAACTGAAAGGGGACTGATATCCTTGCGGGAACAGGACTGCCCCAGAGCAGAGAGTGGAGAGATTGTAGAGACAGATGTTGTTATGACGATGGTCAAAGTCAGGAATGAAAAGGTTCAGCATGGGTCGACAACTGTGCTCAGCTGCAGATATTCCAATACAAAAAGCATTGCATGAAAGCCAGCTGAGCTCAGGGCTCGTGTAACTACTATATTTAACCATTAAGAAGCAAAGGATACGCATTGAATGAGATTGTAGGGCACTACATAACAACCATCAGTCCGATTGATTTAGAAGATGACATTTGAAGAGAAATTGCAGAAAATTGCAGGAAACATAGGTTGTGATAACAGCTGATTTTAACTTTCCAATTTTTGACTGCGACTTCCATAGTGCAAAAAAAATAGATGGAATATTGGTTGTGAGATATATTGTGGAAAGTTTTTATTTTTTAAGCACCAGATAAAAGTCCCAAATGAACGACTGGACGATCCTTGATCTGCATTTAATGAATGAGACAGGGTAGGGGGCAGAAGTTTTTCTAGCGGAACGCTTTGTATCCAGTAGTCCGCAGGCTATTAGTTTGAAAGTATCTAAGCAAAAAGCAGGCCTTGTTCTTGGATTGCGATTTTAGATTGGACATATTTTAATCTTGATGTTGTCAGAAACGATTTTGCAAGTGTCGGCTGGGACAGGCCGTTTTCTGTCAAAGGTGTACGTGGTAGGTGTCGAGAACTTGGAATTTCAAGTGATATGGAGGCTCAAGTGAAGAAAAAACAGGAGATGAATTACAGGTGCAATGAGGTGCTTATCGAGTGCAGGGAATGCAAGAGAACACTTTAGAAAGAGAGCAGAAGAGTTAAGAAAGGATGATTTTGCCCTAGTTCAATCGTAAGGAATGCTGCACATAGTTTCAGAGCAAAAGGATTTCAAGAGACATAATTAGACCACTGGGAGGTGAGAATTGGACAATACCGAATCCAAATGTGGTGCTAAAAGCGCTCATTTTTTGCATCCGTATTTATCTAGGAGTCGGATGCAGTTTATCGAGGTAAAACAAAACTGAATCAACTTCCCGGACTCTATACAGATTACAAAGGTGGAGACGTTTGGATGAGGCACATTAGAGTGGTTAATTCACCTGAATCTGACAAGGTGTTCCTTCGGACCTCGCGAAAGGAAAAACTTGCAGGAACCCTAGCAGAGATATTTACATCATTCTTAAACAAGATAACTGGAGGGTAGCAAATGTTGTTCCGTTTGTTTAAGAAATGCTCGAAAAATAACCTATAATTTTATTGTCTTGTGAGCCTGACATCACTAGTGGGAAAGTTATTGGAAGGTATTTTAATGGGCCGGATACATGAGTTTCTTTTTAGATATTGACTGATTAACGATAGACCATATAGTTTCGTTTGTGGCAAATCGTGTCAAAGAAGTTACCAGGAATGCTGTTGAAGAAAAACTATAGGCTGCTGTCGACGTGGAATTTTGCAAGACATTTGACAGTTTCCCGCAATGTTGAGTCATTCTGCTATGAAAATGAGGTAGTAAATTTATGAGACATTTGCTTTGTGAAAGGAACCAGAGATTGGTAGCAGTTGGTTGCCTCTCTAACTGGATACCTGTGACTAGCGGAGAACTGCACAGACCGGTGCTGGTTCCTTTGCTGTTTACATCTGTATCAACGATCTGGATGATAATGTGCTAAATTGCATCAGGAAATTTGTGGATGCTGCCAAGACAGGCAGAATGATAGACAGAGAGGAATAGTATCATGGTGTGTGGTCGAATATAGAGCAGCTAGGAACAAATTGGTTAAGGGTAATACGGCCGTAAAGAAAGTTGTTGGCATATTATCCATCAGAAATCAAAGTACATTATGCAGGTGATAAAATGTCATCTTCAGGTTGGATAAGGTATGGCTGAGGCCAGACATGAATTATTATGAAGTATGGTAAACTTCCTACAGGGAATATGTACGTAAATACGTTGAAAAGGGTGCAGAGAAAATTTACAAGGACTTTGGCCCGACAGGTGGACCTGAGATACAAGGAAATCGATCATGAGTTTTGACTTCAATCCCTGATGCGTAGAAAATTAAAATGAGACTGCTTTCATTACTCTCTATATCTACACCCATCTTAATTTTATATACCTCTATCGCTTCTTTCTTCTATGCTCCAGGGAATAAAGTCCTAACCAATTCAACCTTTCTCAGTAGCTCAGTTTCTCAATCCCGGCAACATCCGTGTAAACCTTTTTTGCACTCTTTCAACCTTAGTAATATGCTTCCTGTAATTTGGTGACCAAAACTGCAAACAATACTCTAAACCTGGCCTTACCAATGCATTATACAACCTCACCATAACATTCCAACTCTCATACTCAATACTTTGAATTATAAAGGCCTTTCAGATAAGGTCGGAAGCTCTCTTTACGACCTTATTTATCTGTGACACCACTTTTAGGGAACTTTGTATCTGTATTCCCCGGTCCCTCTGTTCTACAGCACTCCTCAGTGCCCTACCATTTACCTTCATCTGCCATTTTTCAGCCCATTTTTCCAGCTGGTCCAAATCCCTCTGCATGCTTTGAAATCCTTCCTCACTCTCCACTACACCTTCAATCTTTGTATCATCAGCAAAGGATACTTTAGACGTGTGGGTATGGAGGGCTATGCCGACTGAAGTAGGCAATTTAAATATCTCGGCCGAAGGGCCGGTTTCTGTGCTGTTCTTTCCTAAGGGACCATCACTACCTGACCACTGATTAATAACACAGAAACAGGTTGATTATATCGAAATCCGAAATGACTATAGTTTGATTTATTCACCGAGAATATTCTAACAGCGTGGATAATTTTAGAGGATCTCAGCAGGTCCCGCAACAACAACAAAACGAATAACATATAGAGGTTTCGTGCCGTCACACTTTACTGCAACTGGAATGTGAGGGTTGTTTTTCTGTGAGAATCTGATCTAAGAGTCTGTCTACAAGCAGTCACATTCCTCAGAATAAGGAGTGTACGTTCTGTTAAAATGAAATCGAACTGGTTCGACATTCCAATGTGACCAAAGTAATTTAAATTATGCTTAGCGACAGGTAAGGTACCGGAGGATTTGAGTTCGCTTACGAAAGGCTCAGAGACTCAGCCAAGTAATTACAAGCCAGTGCTCCTGACATCAGTGGTGGGAAAGTTATTTGAAAGACCGAATTTGTGAGAATTTCAATAAACAGAATGGATTGGGTATAACTTTGTGTATTCATGGCAATCTTATAGAGTGTTTCGAAGAGGTTACGAATAATACTATTCAGAACTTTGATGAAAGCAAGGCAGGGTACATTGTTTATCTGTACTTTATCAAGAAATTCAACAAGTTGCCGCGTGGGAAGTTTGTCAACAAAATCCTCGTTATTCAAGATGAGGTGGTAAATTGGAGTGGACATTGAAATTGTGGGAGATGGTGGATAGTGCTATTGAATGGTTGCCTCCCTGACTAGAGGCCCGTGTATAGTGGAGTGCCAGAGGGATCGGTGTTGGATGCATTGTTTGTTACCTATAGGAATGCTCTGGATGATAATGTAATTAATTGGATCTGTAGACTTGCCGATGACACTAAGATTGGAGGTGTAGCCAACAGCCAGGAAGTCCATCAGAACTTTCAGCAGGATCTGTACTAGGTGGGAAAATCTGCTAAAATTAGCAGAAGTAAAATTAATGCAGGCAAATGTAGGGTATTGCACTTCGGTTCGACCAACTAGGGTAGGTCTCACACATTAGAAAGTAGGGCAATGAGGTGTGCCGTAAAGCGAAGTGATTTAGGATTACAGGTTCAGAATTAATCGACAATTGCGGCATAGGTAGATAGGGTCGTAAGATAAGCTTTTGGCACACTGGCCTTCATAAGTAAAATTATTGAGTATACGAGATGGGATGTTATGCTGAAGTCATATTACACATTGGCGTGGCCTAATTTGGAATATTGTGTGCCGTTTTGTTCACCTACCTACAGGAAACATGCAACTATGGTTAAAATAGTACAATGAAATTTAAAAGGATTTTGGCGGTATTGGAGCACCTGGGTAAAACAGAAAGGTGGAATAGATTAGTTTTTTATTCCTTGGAAAGTATAAGATCTAAAGGAGATTTGATAGAGGTATACTAAATTGTGAGCGGTGTAGGTAGGGTAAATGGAATAGGGGAGTGGAGAGAAAGGTATCGATGAAGGCGAGAGAGGAGATTAAAGAGAGGGAAGACAATGGAGCGAGAGGGAGAGAGAAATTATAGCGGGGTATGCAGCCGTTGAAAGAGGGGTGCAGGACGAGAGTTGGAGTGCGACGGGATAGTGTAAGGGGCTCGAGCAGGGAGCGAAAGCGAGGGAGACGTGCAAGAGTGTGCTAACGAAGCTTACGGAGTGGCAGAGTCGGGGAGATGGTATGCAGATGGAGAACACAAGTGTGATGACTGTTTTAATCATCTTCTCCCTCTCCTGCCCTTCTCTTTTCACACTGCACCTTACCTAGACTCTGACTGCTCTCCCCTCTCCACTCGCCGTGCCCCAGGACAAGGATGGTTATGATCGACGCTGACCAGTCCGAAGGCTTGGCCCTCAACAACAGTTTGTCCAGAAAGCCAGCCAGCTACTCATCTTCCCTTTGATGCGGCCTGGTTATGACACCTTTCCAGCTCTATGGCCTGTAAGGGTCAGTGCTCCATTCCATCCCGGGTGCCATTTTAAAACCACGCGTCACTTCTACCCTGCTAACCATTTTAAATTGGGATATCAATCTTTTTCCGACTCCCATTTGTAATCAGGACACAATTCCTTCCCTGGTGATCATTTTCCATTAGTACGCCATTCCATCCCAGTCGGACATTTTAACGTAGGTGCAAGTCAGTGAAGAGAATACTTCAGAATGAAAGCAGCAGTGTCATCGAAGGCCTGCTGTTGCCTTAGCAGACAAGTTGAAGGAGAATCCTAACGGATGCTACAGGTATGTTCAGAGCAAAGGGATTTCAGGGTCAGAATGGGTTCTCTGGAATATCACAATGAGAGTATAGCCAATCCATATGTGGAGACAAAACGGATGATTATTTTTTGTACATCTGTATTTACTCAGCAAACAGAGACAGAGTCTATAGAAACACCGTTTTCACAGAATCTATACAGATTACAGAGAAGGATGTATCTACTGTCCTCAGGCAAATTCCCTGGGCCTGGACAGTTGTTCACTAGGACACTACGGGAGAAAGAAGTTGCCGGATCCCTAGCAGAGATGTTTAAATCATCCTTAGGCCAGAGGGCTGGATGATAGCCAATGCTGTTCAGCTGTTTAAGAGCGGCTTTAAAACAATCCAAGAAATTATAGGCCTCTGAGCTTGACATCAGTAGAGAGAAGGTTATTGGGAGTTATTCTAGCGGACCAGAAGTATGAGTGTTTGGATAGATAATGGCTGATTAAGGATACTCAGCAATTCTTCGTAAGTGGTAAGTCGTGTCAAGGAAGGTACCAGGAGTGTGGATGAGGGCACGGCAGTGGATGTTGTATACATGGATCTTAGCAAGGCATTTGACAAGGTCCTTCATGGAAGATTTGGTCTCTCGGCTTTGAGAATGAGGTAGTAAATTTGATGAGACCATTGGTTTGAGGATGAAGCCAGAAAGTGGTAACAGATGGTTGCCTCACTGATTGGAGACCTATGAGTAAGGGCGTACTGCAGGGATTTGGAAATTTTAAACACTATGCGGAATAGATTTACCGAAATGCTACTTAATTAAGAGAAAAAAAAATATGAGGAAACGATAAGGGATCTCTGGTTTCTGCCTCTGAAGAGGACTATGATAAATTTCTTGATAGAAGACTATAAGGTAATAGGAGGTATTGAGAGATTGGACAGCCAGAGATGATCGAGGGCTTAAGTGGTTAATAGGAGACACATGAGTGAAAGTAAAACGTAAATGGTTAAACGGAGAGAATGGTTTCGTTGATCTTGGAGTCGACTGCAAGGAAATGAAGGTACTAGTCGCTTTAGCGGGAAGGTTTACTAGGACTGCTCGAGGTGGGTGGGCGCGGATGGTGGGAGGTGGGAGGGTAAAACTAGACATTGAAATGATGGGAACAAGACTACCGCGGAACAGAGAGTGGAGAGGTTGTGGAGACAGAAGCTGTGAAGGCCTCAGACAAAATCAACAATTTAGATGTTGACCATGGTTCGAATAATGTCCTCAGCTGCAAATTATACAATGTATTGTATGAACGGCGAAAGAGCCTAGGGCATGAATAAGCACGTCGAATCGCTATATTTTCGACGTTAGTGAGAGGGTTGGAGGAGGAGCAGGCCTGGCAGCGGAGTACTCCACCTCTCAGTTGTTTTAGATAAAGCGGATGGGGAAGCATTGAATGAGAAGAGGTGGCGTTAATAGTTAAGAAAGCTGTCACAGTCCCGTTGTGTCATAACGGGGGCGCTGGGAGCAGACGCAAAAGCAAGACACAGACACAGAAGTATCAGGAACAGGATTACGTATGCAAAGAAAACGGGGTAAGTGGGGAAGAAATGACGCTGGACGAGACTAAGATACAGGACCTAGTCTAGGACGAGACTAGGGAAACGGGATCAGGACAAGGAAAAAGGAACTTGGAACGTGGCTGGAACTCCGAGCAGGAGACTAGACAAGGACCCAGAACCTGGATCTTGACGCGGGCTCGGACCCCGGAACTAGGCGAGGACATGACGTGGCTACAGAACAGGACGTGGAACTCCTTCACAGGACGTGGAACTCCTTCACAGGACGAGGCACATGGACAGTACGAGAACTCAAAGCCTTGACTTGGACAGGACGAGGTTCCCAACTCAACGATAGACAGTTCCTTATATTGACACAGCAAAGCTCCGGTTACGCTTCGGTGGTGGAACTTGACAAGGTTGCCGGGCAAGGCTCCGGGCAAGGCTTCAGGCAGAAGGTGAAAGGGAGGTCCAGCAACTGCAGCGGAACCCAGGAGCTGTTTATGTAGCATGCCCAAAACCAGAATCATGTGCCTCAATTAAAGCACACAACAGGACAAGGGAAAACCGGATAACCTGGAATATGGATCGATGGAACGGACCGTGAAACTGAATGCGGACTTCATGGACCGGACCATGAGAGGTTGGAGTGGAAAACTAAACTAGTGACCCGCTCTATGTGGAACGGAGTAACAAGAAAGTTATGTCTATGCTGAAGGATCTTTGGCTTTGGAGAGATTGTGTTTGATGTTTATGTTACAGGTCATTAAGCTTATCTACAGTCCACAGCCCGAAGGAGTTAGGGAAATATACTTGAAACTAAGAAAACATAACTTAGTTATATAACGTGATTTTAAACTTCCAAGTTTTATTTCAGACTCCCACAGTAAAAAAGGACAAGATGCAGTAGAGGTTGTCAAAAATCTACTGGAAATTTCTCATAAAGAAGACGATAAATGTCCTGAACGATACCTGATCTGTATTTACAGAATGAGAGAGGGCAGTTGGCAGAAGTTCGTGCAGGGAAGATTTTGCATCTGGTCGTCCTAAGGACATCAGTTTCAAATTAAATAGGCAATTAAAAATGCGCTTGTGCTTTGCAATGCTTAGGTTTTTTTCACTGTTGCTTCCCTTAGTGACCGAGCTATTCCCAAAATATGTCCACAATTCGCTTAAAGGAGCTAAAGCAACATTTCCATGTTTTTTTTATGTGCTCACTGTTTATTAATTAAAGAGTATTTGTCGAATCTATTTTCTAGACGTTATTTGAAACTACAGTACCTCCCCGAGTTGGCGCAGTTGGCAATAAACTCCTCTGGGGCTCAGAAAATCCAATGAGGTTCCTGAATTGATGGACAAGTTGTAGGGATTCAGATTGGGGAGAAGCAACAGGTCAGATGGAGTCCAATGTAGGAAATGAGTTCACCCAGTTCTGTAGAAGAGGCAGAATTGGTGGAGGATTGAGGTGGTGAGGGAGGTGTTGCAATGAGGTAGCTACTGGGTGATAGCAAAGTAAAATGCATATAATCGAACCTTTATCGGGTATACGAATGGTAATAACTTTCCTCCGTTATTTAGGGCTTCACTGAGATTACATTGCTTTTGGCACATTGGTCTTCATAAACTAATACTTTGAATACAGGAGATGGGAAACATGTTTGAACCTATATGAGGCATTTCTGAGGCCGAATTAGGAGCATCCTGTGCATCTTGGTCACCTACCTACAGGATGTTTACAGTAACGAGAAGAGAGAAAAATTACTGGAAATTTGCCCAGAATGGAGGACATGAGCCATGAGGAAATTTTGAATAGGATCGGAATTTATTTTTTGGAAATCAGAACAATGAGGGACGATTTGATAGAGGTACATGCAAAGATGAGTGGTAGTTATAGGGTAAATGCAAGTAGGTATTTGCATTGAGTTTTGGGGGCCTTACAATCAGAGCTCAAGTGTTAAGTGGGGAAGGTGAAAAGTTTAATGGGAACATGAAAGAAAACTTGTTCATACAGAGGGTTGTAAGATTGTAAAAATAGCTGCCTGAAGAAACGGTACAGGCCCGCATGTCCGACAGAATAGGGAGTGGCCTTTCTGCTGAAATTAACTCCACTCTCACTCTCATTCACCTGCGAACACTGTCTTTAACATTGCAATTAACTACCTCTGCTGCAGGGAAAAGCGTTATAACTTTTAACCTTATAAAGAAAATTTCTCAGAGTGAGAATATGCATTTTCTTTCTTTCTTTTTAAATCTTTTTATTGAATAAGTATACAAAAAGGTAAGCCATATAGGCACTAATACACTGTTAGAATATAATAAAATTACAGGAAATATTAATAAAAAAAAATACAAACAATGTAATTTAAACATAACATACCAAGATCACATAACAGTATACTAATTTTTATATCTATCAATAGAGAAAAGGAAAAAAAAAACACAAAAGAAACCCACCGTGCAACTAACTAAAAGCAAAACAAAGCAATGGGCTAACTTGAAACCAAATAGAGTTAAAAAAACTTAAAATCACGTCCTCAATCCCGACCTCCATTAAAAACAGTAAAAAAAAAACAAGAAGGGTATATATTACATTAAATGAAAATATTGAATAAAAGATCTCCAAGTTTGTTCACATTTAAATGAAGAGTCATGAAGGTTGCTTCTAATTTTCTCCAAATTCAAGCATAATATCGTCTGAGAAAACCAAAAAAAGGTAGTTGGAGCATTAAGCTCTTTCCAATGTTGTAAAATACATCTTTTCGCCATTAAAGTAAGAAATGCAATCATTCTACGGGCTGAAGGAGAGAGATTACTGGAAATTTTAGGTAGTCCAAAAATAGCAGTGACAGGGTGAGGAGAGATATCTATATTCAATACCTTGGAAATAATATTTAAAATGTCTCTCCAAAAAGTTTCCAGAGTAGGACAAGACCAAAACATAGAGTTAAAGAAGCTATCTGCCCCGTACATCTATCACAAAAAGGATTAATGTGAGAATAAAAGCGAGCTAATTTATCTTTGGACATATGTGCTCTATGAACAACTTTAAATTGAATTAGGGAAAGTTTAGCACAGATAGAGGAAGTATTGACTAATTGTAAAATCTGCACCCAGTCATCCACGGAAATAATAGATCCCAATTCTTGTTCCCAATCTGACCTAATCTTATCAAATGAAGCTTTCCTAAGTTTCATAATAATATTATAAATAATAGCCGATGCACCTTTCTGACATGGAATAATGTTAATTATAGTATCTAAAATGTATGTAGGAGGAAGCATTGGAAAGGAAGAAAGTATGGTACTTAGGAAATTTCTAACTTGTAGATATCTAAAAAAATGTATTCTTGATAAATTATATTTATTAGATAATTGTTCAAAAGACATAAGGGAACATCTAAAAATAAATCCAAAAACCGTGAAATACCCTTAGACTTCCAAATTTGAAAAGCACGATCCGTAAAAAGAGGGAGGAAAAAATATGTTACCTAAAATAGGAATCGCTAGCCCAAATTGGTTAAGATCAAAAAATTTTCTGAATTGAAATCAAATACGTAAGGTATATTTAACTATCGGGTTAGACACCTGTTTAAGGCGTTTCAAATCAAAAGGAAGAGAGGAACCTAAAATAGAGCCAAGTGTATACCCCTGAACAGATTGTAATTCCAATGCTACCCATTTAGGAATGGATAGTATATCCTGGTCAAGTAGCCAAAATTTCATATGTCGAATATTAATTGCCCAATAATAAAATCTAAAGTTAGGTAATGCTAAGCCTCCATCTCTCTTAGCTTTCTGTAAATGTATTTTACCCAGTCTCGGATTTTTATTTTGCCAAATAAATGAAGAAATTTTGGAGTCAACTTTATCAAAAAAAGATTTTGGAACAAAAATTGGTAATGCCTGAAATATATATATATAAATTTTGGCAATAAAAAACATCTTAACTGCATTAATACGACCAATCAAAGTTAAATATAAAGGAAACCATTTAGATGAAAGTTGGTAAAAAGGTAATCTTAAATAAATCTTTGTATTTACAAGTAATTTTAATCCCAAGATATGAAAAATAATTTTTAATCAATTTAAAAGGAAAGTTATGATATAAGGGAAATTGTTTATTAATCGGGAAAAGTTCACTCTTACTAAGATTTAATTTATAACCTGAAAAAAGACCAAATTGTGCTAATAGCTCTAAAACAGCAGGGATGGATTTTTGGGGATTAGAAATATATAAAAGTAAGTCATCAGCATAGAGTGATATTTTATGGGACTTTAAGCCCCGAGTTATCCTAGTAATATTTGGATATTCTCGAATGGCAATTGCAAGACGTTCTAAGGCAATATCAAATAATAAAGGACTAAGAGGACACCCTTGTCGAGTACCTCGAAAAAGAGAGGAAAAAGGTGAGCTTAAAGAGTTAGTACGGACCGAAGCCACAGGAGAATGATATAACAATTTTATCCAGGATATCAATTTCGAGCTAAAATTAAACATTTCAAGCACCTTAAATAAATAAGGCCATTCTACTCTATCAAAAGCTTTCTCAGCATCAAAAGAGATAACACACTCATGAACATTTTGTGAGGGGGTATAAACAATATTTAACAGTGTGCGAATGTTATAAAAAGAGTAACGACCTTTAATAAAACCCGTTTGGTCTTCCAAAATAATAAAAGGAAGTACTTTTTCTAATCTATTTGCTAATAACTTAGAAAAAAACTTTAGAATCAACATTTAATAAAGATATTGGTCTATAAGATGCACATTGAGCAGGATCTTTATCCTTCTTTAATATTAGAGAGATTGACGTTCTATTGAAAGATTCAGGAAGTTTACCAAGTTTTAATGAAGCCTCAAAAACCCTACAGAGCCAAGGGATTAATGAAGGTGCGAAACATTTATAAAATTCTACAGTAAACCCATCAGGGCCAGGAGCTTTCCCCAAATTCATAGAGAAAATAACATTCTTAATCTCATTTGTGGTAATGGAAGTATCTAACATAGAAGACATATCCTGTGAAATCTCAGGGAAGTCTAGATTATCTAAAACATCATTCATATATTTAGAATCTCGAGGAGACTCTGATTGATATAAGGAAGAATAAAAATCACAGAAAGTTTGATTAATCCCCACATGGTCAAGTATCAATCGGTCATTTTGGTTATAAATCTGATTAATTTGAGATTTAGCATAATTAGACTTCAGTTGATTAGCCAACAGTTTGCCAATTTTGTCACTGTGTACATACAATTCACTTCTTGTTTTCTTTAATTGGTTTACAATCGAGGACGAAAGTAATAAACTGTGTTCCATTTGAAGTTCAGTGCTTTGTTTATATAACTCCTCAGAAGGAGCCATAACATATTTCTTATCAATTTCCTTCATCTTGTCCACGATTACCAACTCCTCCTGCTTCAGCTTCTTCCTCAAAGCAGCAGAATACGAGATAATCTGACCACGAATATAAGCTTTAAAAGTATCCCAAAGAATGTTCACAGAAATATCCTCTGTATAGTTAATTGTAAAAAAAAAGATCAATCTGTTCATTCATAAAGTTAACAAAGTCCGAGTCCTGAAGCAACAACGAATTAAAACGCCACTGTCTATTATTTTGTGTATTGGCCTGAATTTTAATAGAAAGCTTAAGTGGAGCATGATCCGAAATGGTTATAGAGTCATAATCACATTTAATCACTGAAGAAATAAGACGAGAATCAATAAAGAAATAATCAATTCTTGAATAAGAGTGGTGAACATGTGAGAAAAAAGAAACATCTTTTTCCTGAGGATGCAAAAAACGCCAAATGTCAGTCGACCCAGAATCAGAAAGGAATGAATTAATCAAAGTTGCAGATTTATTAGGTAAAGTCCGTACAGGAGCCGAACGGTCCAAAGCTGGAGATAAACAGGTATTAAGATCTCCGCCCCAGATCAATGAAAACTCATTCAAATTCGGGAACTGATCAAATAATGATTTATAAAATTCTGGACAGTCCATATTAGGAGCATAAACATTAACCAAATCTACCTTTTTATTAAATAGTAGACCACTAACCAGTAGAAATCTACCATTCGGATCAGAAATAATATCATGTTGTATAAAAGTAACTGAGGAGTCTATAAAAATAGAGACGCCTCGAATCTTAGCGTTGGAGTTCGAAGAAACGGTTTACCCTTCCAGAATTTAAAAAAAACGTAGTCTGTCCCCCCTCCGCACATGGGTCTCTTGTAAAAATAAAATTTGTGCTTTAAGTCTCCGGAACACTTTAATTTTTTTTTTTCCTTTTAATAAGATGGTTAAGACCATTAGTATTCCAGGAGACAAAATTAATAATAGACTCCATAAACCCTAAAGTCAACCCGCAAAAAGGAGGATTGACGGTAGGCTCGACGCACGAACCCGGAAAGGGAACAGAACAAATAAGAGATACCGGGAAAGAGAACGCAACCAATACTTCAATAGTGTACATAGCCCAAGAAGAACAAAACTAAAACGTGAAGCCCCTCCCACCACCCCCCACCCCATGACCCCAAGGCTAAATCTAACACAGACCAGCCAGAAAGAAGCAAGCACTAAAACTACCCCCATGACTTCCGGTATACGCTCCCTAAAAAAAGTGTAAATATAAAAAAGATCAGCTAATTATAAAACAGTAAAAGAATAAAAAAAGGTAAATCAATTAAAACAAACACTTAATATAACAGAGAAAAAGCCAGAAAATATAAAAAAAACACAACAAACCCCATACCCTATAAGTAAACAAAACAAAACCAAAAAAAATTGAGATTATTAACATAAACTAGTTACAAAAACCTACAAAACAAAGTTGATTTAAAAAAACTACAAAATTTAAGGCCACAAAGGAAATACGTAAAATGACGATGAGGGAATAACCACCCAGAATCCCCTGGGAAAAAGAAAGGAATGACGCAGTTGAAAGGAAAGTTTAGCAACCATATTAAATAATCAAAAATAAACTTTTCTGCCCATATAGGACACAAAAAAATTAAGACTGACAAATTCACAATCTCCGCTCAACGGAGATAGTTAAAAAATTACGATTAAGATGTTGAAGGTGAAAGTTGATCGAGATAACTCTGGGCATCCGAAGGAGAATCAAAAAAACGGAGGGCTCCATCCAACGTACGAATCCTTAGACGTGCAGGGTAAAGCAGCGCTGGTTTAAAATCCATCTTGTAGAGTTCCGACATCACAGATCTGTAACGAACCCGTTGATCCCGGATTGGTTTACTGAAATCCTCCACGAATCGGAACTTAAGATCCAGAAAATCAATATAACCTTTAGATCGAACAAAACGAAACAGTTTCTCCTTGTCTTCAAAGTAATGAAAACGTAAAATGACATGTCGAGGCTTATCTGACCTAAGCGAGTATGATGGAACTCTGTGAACACGATCCAATAATGGTGGTTGGTTAGGAAATACAGTAGGAAATGCATCTTTTAAAAGTTGAGAAAAAATACTTCATAGGGTTATCAGATTCAACAGGTTCACGCACCCCAATCATTCGAATATTCTGCCGTCGCATTCTGGATTCTAAGTCAGAGTTTTTAAAGCTCAGAAAGTCGAGTTTCTTCTTCATTACATTAATTGTTTCTTCCATTTTCTCCATCTTGAGCTCACTTTGTTGCGTGGATTTTTGAAGATCAGATATAGCCGACTATGCATTTTATTTTAAACTCAGACTCCAATCACCAGCAGTTGTTTTTAAAAATATTTCTTACGGTTCATTTAAATAAATCAGGCAACTGCATTCGTAACTCTTTGCCAGTAACATATTAAATGAACTTTATGTGAGGTTGAGGGGAAGAAGGAATCAAAAGGAGAGTGGAGGGGTAGGCAGGGCGGCCGGAAAAGGCATAGTGTTTATAGAAGCTGGAGAATGGGAAGCTCAAGTTCTCAGAGTGTGTGGGAGGAATAGGGGATAGTGGAGAGATGGACTGAGAAGAAAGAAGTAGTGTTAAAGAGAGAGGGAAAAGGTGAGAGACAGAGGCTGGAAGGGAGACAGCACGTTTGAGTGTGAGAGAGAGCGCGAGGGATGCGGGAAAGGCTCAGAAATGAATCATGGAATCCTAGGCCGGTGCTCCTGACATCAGTAGTGGGAACGCTTTGGAGCACTGTATGTATGAGTATTTTAATAGACAGGACAGTCTAGAGATAGTCAGCATGGTTTTGTGTATCCCACGATATGCTATAGAGTTTCTTGAAGAAGTAACGAAGAATGTTTCCAAGAGAGTTCATGAAGGCACTGCAGAGGATGATACCTAAATGGACATTTTCAAGAGATTTTATCAAAGATCCGCATCGGAGTTTTGTCAAGAAAATCCACGAGCTTTGCATTCAAGATGAAGTAGTACATTAGAGTAAACATTGGCGTAGTAGCAGGAGGCAGAGAGTGGTGGCAGATGGTTGCCTTTCTCAGTAGAGGCCTGTGACTGTTGGAGAGCAGCACGTTTCGGTGCTGGGCATGGTAGCACTGAGGCCATGTCCATGTTGCTGGAGCAACAAATTTTGTTCCGTGTGGGTAACCTCAGACATGATTGTATGAGCATGAATATCTCGAACTTCCTGTAACGACCCCTTCCATTTCACTATTCCCCATTCTCATTTCCCTTTTTCACTTTTTCTGCTTACGTTCAAACCCAACTGCTGGCAGTGCCAAAAATCGGAAATAAAGCGCATCTCGTCTGGAGATTCGCAGACGGGCAGAGATGATTGTGATTTTAATTCAATTATTGCTACAACGAGAAAGTGGTAAATATCTGTTATTATTTGTCAGCCCACTGTCAAATCCAAGCTATTGGATTCAGGATTGAAAGCGGAGGCTAATATGTTCTCGATCGGTCAGAACTTCACATTTAATTGTTGAGCATAGTGCGATTAATGTGCACAGCAGCAAATACATCAGTGTAAGAATTGTGCCATATGGCATAAAAGAGCACGTGGATTTACAATATTTTCACCATTAGTGAGACGGGTGCAGTATGAGCAGGACTGGCAGCTCAGGATTCCACCGCTCCGCTGTCAAAATGAAGCAGAGGGGGAAAGAATAAATGAGGAGGGATGGCGTTACTAGTTAAGGAAAATGTCACATCAGGCTGGACTGGTGGAACGCCCTAATAAGTAAGGTATGCCCATGCTGAATGGACTTTAGCTTCGGAGCGATGGTGTATGATACGTGTATTACAGGCCATCACAGCCCATCCTACAGACCGAGGGATTTAGAGGAACAAATTTGATGAGAAATTGCGGAGAATTCCAGGAAACATCAGTTTGTTATGGAAGCTGACTGTTTATTCTTTTCTAGAGATGCTGCCTGTCATGTTGACTTCCTTCAGCATTTTGTGCGTTGCTCTGGATTTATAACACATATAAGGTCTCTAGTCTTTAAGTATTTGCGACATTGCCAGAATCTGTATTTGAATTGAGTAAGATCACGTTATTTCTTTTTTTTTTTCTTTGCTTCTGCTCTTCGTCCGATCTTTCAGGAAACGTTTTATTTATTGGTGCTTATTTTATAAAATTTCCAACTGTATTACAATATTATATCTCCAGAGAAACAACACCAATTGCATTCTAACAAATTGTAATCAGCTGTCGTCACGATAACTGCACGATAGATGCACACTTAAGGTAAAAGCGGATGAACGGGGTGAGCAGTGATTCTGGATTTGAGCTTGTCAGCACAGCTGCAGAACAGTAACATCTGGAGTAATTATGCCCCTTGGTTCTTCGCTCTATCGCTCAGGGCCGCAATGCCATCACAGCCTATGTCGACAACAACCAAAACGAGTAATGTGCAGAATAGAGGGCTGTAGTTTCCTGATCCGATCGATATCAGCTATTACCTGATTGCAACGATCAGTAAAGGCATTGGATAAATTTCCATCTGAAGCTTGTACAGAGAGGAGAAATTTAAAATGTGGATGCCGGAGAAATGTATTTCAGTGCATGACCAGTTTTCGCCCTGATGTCCTCACTTTGCTCACTTGAGACTGCACAAGCGACAACATTATCGGTCGGATGAGTGAAGACGCCATCATCCTGGCCAGCAGTGTATATTAATTTTAGCTCAGTGATGGTTCAAGAGAAGCAGTGTTAACATCGGCGTGGTCAGTGACGTATTAGTAAAAGCGCAGACTATGCTGTTTATTAAAAGGAAGTGTATCCTTTAACAATAAGCCAGGCCCATATTTCTTTGGGTCTGGAACATTACAGTCAAACTGTCTGCTTCATTTCTGCTATCGTCCAATCCCAAACCAGGTCTTAACTCTGCAGTAGCTCAGACAAATGACCACGAGTGCGCTAAGTGGAGATTCACATCGGCCTGTCTTTCATATTACTGCCCATCTGCAGAGACAGCTTTAGCCTGTTCCTTGCAATGTTGGGTCTCATTCGAGCATTATTCACAAAATATTACGAAACCCGTTCGAAGAAATGTCCTGTTTTTACGTATTTTGTAACTCTGCACGTGCCGAACAATAACATTTTAACCACATCTCATTTGACAGTAATTAATCTGTTCAGTAATGTACAATAATTCTCCCTTGTTGTTCCACACGGTCTGGTTAAAACAAACAAAAAAAAACATAATCTCTGCATTCAGCATGTTTCCTAAATGTGTAAGTATGTCAAACGTATGTTTACATGTATACGGAGATTTTCACAATTAAAGTGACTATTTTATTCCTGGTGTAGGACATCAGAGAAAAAACATATCTGTCCTGTGAACATATTAGACCGTGAGGCAGAGGAATCGGATTAGACCCCCTGTCCTATCGACTCTGCTCCGCCATTTACTCATGGTTGACCCTTTTTTCCTCCTCTTCAACCCGAGTTCCCGACCTTCGCCAATAATCCTTGATGTCATGCCAATCGAGAACCTACCAATCGCTGACTTAAATAAACCCAACGACGAAGACGTCTCGATTTTCCTATGTTCACCGCTGGTTTGCCTTATCGGAACCTACTGCATATAGGCTGAACCAAATTTCATTTAGATATGTAAAAAACAAAATATGCCGATGACTTGGAATGTGAACACGGCCCAATGCGATGATAAAAAAATAAAGGGATGTACAGGGATATTGTTATGGTTTTATGGGCTCATGGTCTAACATGTAGTTTTCGCTGCGTCCACCGTGAGACTGGACATACAATGAACTTACCAGTACACTGAATAAGCAGTGGCATTCTCTGTGTGAGGGATTGTGGGACCGAATGAGCTCTGATAATAACATTACGGTGCCAGGGCTGCAGGGTAATCATTTCTCCCTAACTGCCGTGTCACTCCAGATTTCTGTCCGGAAATAATAACAAAAGCCCAGCGCCAATACCATTATGTTCCACTGTTATTTTGGTCACTCGTTGGTAAATATCTCCTCTGAAAATTTGAGCAGATATAAGCAAGTCCATAACGATACGTTGAACTGAAATAACTGTCCACGACACTTCACAAGTCTCTCGCTGTGCAGGGCGCTATAAATATAATTGATAATTGCACATTTGAAGCATTGATTCTGCGGTATGTAAGCGGTGACATCTTTATTTGTTGCAGAAGAGCGGGCACTGAGAAGTAAATATATGATCAATATTTTCTGACATCCAGTGACAGTGTGCTCGGTGATGACTGGTCATTATCTATGACAGTGTGATTGTGCTGAGGAACATTTTTATAAAGAGGGATTTAACACCCTAAGAAAGGTTTCACTGCTAACGTAGTGGCTTTTCTGTAGAAACGGACTTTGGTTGAAATTTAGAGGTTTCGGATGCTTTGGAATGTGAACCGTCCAACGGGGCTGGGGGGGTTCTGTTGTGTTCTGACGTCGGAGTGAGCTGGGGCCTTTTGTCCAGTGGGAGACGAATGAGAAGACACTGGGGAGAACAAATCCTCGGGTAGGACCCGGTGGGAGACCTGTTTGTTCGAAATGGTTTGCGAGCGAATATCGGAAGATGCTGTGTGCTTCCACGCAGAGCGAGGGCCCAGAGCGTGAGTTCAGGATGAGATCCAACTTGTGTACATTTGGCTGGTTAATTAAAGTGGGCCGATTTCCTTTATTTCTTTCTTTGCCTTAATGACTCTTCAGTTAATTAACATTCATAAAGATAATTCCTTTAATCGTATGCAGTGTGTTGTCTGTTATAACGTGACGCTGAGTTATAACAGGGTAGTAAATTACACAACACACAGAGAAAGCGGAGTTTGGGGTGACAGAGCCATTTGAATCTCACGGGTCAGGCGGGAGCAGTGTGTTTATTTCCTGGAATCACGCAGACTCGGGAATCAGGATATTTCAGGGATATTGTTATAGCTTTATGAGGCTATGGTTTGACATGTAGTTTTCACTGCGTCCTCCGTGAGACTGGACAGACAATGAACTTACCAGTACACTGAATAAGCAGTGGTATTCTCTGTGTGAGGGATTGTGGGACCGACTGAACTCTGATAATAACATTACGGTGCCTGGGCTGCTGTTCGGGGCTGAGAAATTAGGGGCGTTTCGTAGGCGCGTGAGTGAAAGTAAAATAGAGGACAAAGATCAGGGAATCATTAGGTTGATCTTGGAGTAGGTTCCAAGGAAGGTGGTTTACACTTGAACTGAAAAGGGACTGATATCCTAGCGGGAAGGTTTCCTACGGCTGCTGGCAGGGGTGGGGCGGGGTGCACAGGTGAGGGTTAAACTAGACCTGACACTGGATGGGAACAGGACTGCCCCAGAACAGGGAGTGGAGGGGTTGTGGAGACAGATGTTGTGAAAACTACACACAAAGTCAGGAATGAAAAGGTCCAGCATGGGCCGACTGGTGATCTTACCTGAAGATATTTCAATGCACGAAGCATTGTATGAAAGGCAAATGAGCACAGGGCCGGAATAGGCAAGTGGAATTACTATACTTTAGACATGAGTGAGACGCTTACGGTAGAAGCAGGACTGCCAGCTCAGTATTTCGCCGCCCCGTTGTTTAACACGAAAGAGTGGGGGGGGGGCGGTGTTTGTGGTGGGAGCGTAGTAAATGAAGAGTGGTGGGTTACTAGTCAAGGAAAATATCATAGTCAGTCCGGACTGGAGAACTCAGCTGGTTAGACGCTCTATGTACAACGTAGTAAGAAGAAAGGTATGCCCATGGAAAAGAGGCTCTGCCTTTGGAGCGATGGTGCACGATGGGTGTGTTACAGGGCATTAAACACCATCAAACCGTCCGATAGAAATAGAGCGTCACATTTGAAGAGAAATGGCCGAAAACCTCACGAAACATAAGGTTGTAATAACAGCTGGTTTGAACTTTCCAAGTTTTAACTGGGAAACTGGGAACCCACGGTGCGAAAGGAATAGATGGAATAGAGGTTGTCAATAGATGTTCTGGATAGTTTCTTAAACAGTAGATAAAAACCTGAAATGACGAAGACTGCGATTCTTGATCTTCTCTGAGGGAACGAGAGAGGACAGGTGGCAGAAGGTTGCCTCGGGGATCACTTTGCATCCACTAGTCCGCAGGCCATTAGTTTGAAGTTCAACAGGCAAAAACAGGCCTGGTTCTCGGGCTGCGATTTTAGATTGGAGACAGAAAGAATCTTGTTGGTATCAGAGAGGATTTTGCAAGTGTCCTCTGGGACATTCTATGGTAAGCGGAAGGTCTTCAAAAGTGAAATTTCGAGAGCGCAAAGTTTGCACGGGCCCGTCAGTATAAATGGTAAACATAACAGGGTCGGGAACCTGGAATTTCAAGTGATATGGAGGCCCAAGTGAAGAAAGGAAATGAGGTGAATTGCAGGTTCAGTAATGTGTTTATGGGGGTGTAGGAAATGCAAGAGAACGTTTATCAAAGAGAGGAGGAGGGTGAGAGAATGATATGATTTTGTCCGAGTTGAATGGTAAGGACTGCTGCACATATCTTAAGAGCAAAAGTATTCCAAGAAACGTAATTCGTCTTCTGGAACTAGGACCATAGCTAATCCACATGTGGTGCCAAATGAGCTGATGTTTTGCATCTGTATTTATCCAGGAAACCGATACAGTCTATTGAGGAAAGCAACATTGAATCATCTTCGTGGACTCTACAGAGATTGCCGAGGAGAAGGCCTTTGCTGTCTTCAGGCAGATTCCAGTGGATAAATCCCCAGAACCGGTCAAGTTGTTCTTTCAGGCCCAGCGAAAGGATGAACTTGCAGGAAGTCTAGCAGAGATATATACATCATTCTTAAACCAGGCATAGCCAATGCTGTTCCTTTGTATAAGAAAGGCTCTAAAAATAATCCATGAAATAATAGTCTTGTGAGCCGGACATCATTCGTGGGAAGGTTGTTGGAAGGTAGTTTAACGGGCGGAATATATGATTTTCCTTTTAGATATCCACTGACTAACGATAGTCCGCATGGCTTCATTACTGGTAAATCGTGTCAAAGGTCTTACCTGGAAAGTTGATGAAGAAAAAATATAAGGTGTTGTCGACATGGAATTTTCAAGACATTTGATAGCTTCCGGTAAGGTTCAGTCTCTCCGCTCTGAAAATCAGGTAGTAAATTTATGAGCCATTTTCTTTGTGAAAGGAACCACGGAATGGTAGCAGATGGTTGCCTCTCCAACTGGATACCTGTGAGTAGCGGAGTTCTACAGAGACCGGTGCTGGTTCCTTTGACGTTTACATCTGTATTAACGATTTGGATGATGATGTGCCTCAGACAGAATCAGTAATTTAAATCACACACATCAAAGTTTCTGATGAACTTTGATGTGTGTTGCTAGAATTTCCAGCATCTGCAGAATTCCTCGTGTCAGGAATTTAATTGTTGATCATGGTGCGAGTACTGTACTGAGCTGCAGATACCTCAATGTAAGAAGTATTGTATTAAAAGGCGGATGAGACCATGGCATGAATGAGCACGTGGATTTACTATATTATCGCCATTAGTGGGATGGTTGCAGTATGAGCAGGACTGGCAGCGCAGTATTCCACCGCTCCGCTGTTTAAGATGAAGCAGAGGGGGAAGGAATAAATGAGGAGGGATGGCGTTACTAGTTAAGGAAGATGTCACATCAGGGTGGATTAGAGAACTCACCTAGTGAGGCGTTCAATGTGGAACGTAGTAATAAGACAGGTATGGCCATGTTAAAGGGGCTTTGGCTTTGGAGCGATGAAGTATGATAGATGTATTACACGGCATCACAGCCCAGACAAGTGTCCGTGGGAGTTAGAGGAACAAATGTGAAGAGAAATTGCTCAGAATTTCAGCAAACGTCAGTTTGTTATAGGAGCTAGGGTTAAATTTCCAGGTTTTGACTGGTACTCCCAAAGTGTAAAAGGACAAGATGGAATAGACGCTGTCATCTATTTTCTGGAATGTTTTCTTAATCAGTACATAAAAGTCCCAAATGAGGGAGTGTGCGATATTGATTTGCATTTAGGGAAGGAGGAAGGTCAGGTGGCACAATTTTGTATAGGGGAACACGTTGCATCCAGTAGTCCGAAGGAAATTAGCTTTAAAATAAATGTGCAAAAGAAAAGCAGTTCGGGTCTGCGGTCTGCGTGCTTAAACCAGCGGACTCGAGGAGAGCCCAGCGTTCTTCCGTTGCTTAAGATAGATTCTAAATTAATCTGTGAAATTTCAGCACTCTGAGCTTGCTATCAGTTTTGGGAAAGTTATTAAAAGATATTGCAAGGGACCAAAGAATTTAATTGTATCCGCTGCGGCCCCACCAATTTCCGCACTTACCTCCCACGCTGTCTGACCGATTCCTAATCGGAGTCTACAATTCGCCTAAGGGACAGAAAGTAACATTTCCAAGCTTTATGAAATATCATGTAGGGTCATATTTTATTAATTACACAGTAATTGTCGAATTTATATTCTGAGCAGTATTTGACCTCCCCGAAATTGCATAGTTGGCAATAAACTGCACTGGGCCTCAGAGAATCTGATGAGATTCGAGCAGCGATGGACACGTTCTGTGGATTCAGCTTGGGAGAAGCAGCCGGTCAGATGGAGTCCAATGTTAGAAAGGAGGTCACTCACCTCGGTCGAAGAGGCGGTAATGGTGAAGAGCTGAGGTGGTGAGGGAGATTTTGAAATGTTGTAGGCAGTGAAGAAGGTCAAAGGTACAATGTATATAATCCAAGCGTTATTGGATATACGACTGGAAATAACTTTGCAGGATTATTTCTGACTTTACTGAGATTGCATTGTTTTTCGAACATTAGCCTACATAAATCAATACATTGAGCACAGGAAATGGGATTTTTGTTGGTGTAGTATAAGGCATTGCTGAGGCTGAATTTGGAGTATTGTGTGTAGTTTTGGTCGCCTACCTACAGGAAAGGATACAGAGTAAGAGTACAGAGAAAAACTACCAAGAGGTTGCCTGGTATGGACGACCTGACTGATAAGGTAACGGGTATGACTGATAACGGGTATGACTGATAATTATGGGGGTATAGATATAACCATATAAACATACAACAATTACAGCACAGAAACAGGCCATGTCAGCCCTTCTAGTCCGTGCCGAACTCTTACTCTCACCTAGTCCCACCGACCTGCACTCAGCCTATAACCCTCCATTCCTTTCCTGTCCATTATCTATACAATTTAACTTTAAATGACATCATCGAATCTGCCTCAACCACTTCTGCTGGAAGTTCGTTCCACACAGCTACCACGCTCTGAGTAAAGACGTTCCCCCTTATGTTACCTCTGAACTTCTGCCCTTTAAATAACAAATCTTGTTTGAATCGCCCCCACTCTCATTGGAAAAAGCCTATCCACTTCAACTCTATCTACCCCCCTCATAATTTTAAATACCTCTATCAAGACCTCCCTCAACCTTCTACGCTCCAAAGAATAAAGACCCGACTTGTTCAACCTCTCTCTGTAACTTAGGTGATGAAACCCAGGTAACATTCTAGTAAATCTTCTCTGTACTCTCTCTATTTTCTTGACATGTTTCCTCTAATTCGGTGACCAGAACTGTACACAATCCTCGAAATTTGGCCTTACCAATGCATTGTACAATTTCAACATTACATCCCAACTCCTATACTTAATGCTCTGATTTATAAAGGCCAGCATACCAAAAGCTTTCTTCACCACCCTGTCCACATGAGATTCTACCTTCAGGGAACTATGCACCATTATTCCTAGATCCCCCTGTTATACTGCATTCTTCAATGCCCTATCATTTACCGTGTATGTCCTATTTTGATTAGTACTACCATAATGTAGCACCTCACAATTATCAGCATTAAACTCTGTCTGCCATTTTTCAGCCCACTCTTCTAACTGGCCTAAATCTGTCTGCAAGCTTTGAAACCCAACTTCATTTTCCACAGCTCCACCTATCATCTGCATACTTACTAATTTAATTTACTACCCCATCATCCAGATCATTAATGTAAACGACAAACAACGTTGTACCCAGTACAGATCCCTGAGGCACATCACTCATCACTGGACTCCAATCTGACAAACAGTTATTCACCACTACAGTCTGGCGTCTCCCATCCAGAAACTGTTGAATCCATTTTACTACTTCAATATAAATACCTAATGATTGAACCTTCCCAACTAATAGTCCATGTGGAACCTTGTCAAAAGCCTTACTGAAGTCCATATAGACAGCATCCACTGCTTTACCCTCGTCAACTTTCCTAGCAACGTCTTCAAAAAAATAATTTAAAGAAGAGATTTGTCAAACATGGCCTTCCACGCACAAATCCATGTTGTCTACTCCTAATCAGACGTTGTCTATCCAGATAATTATATATACCATCTCTAAGAATACTTTCCATCAATTTAGCCACAACTGACGTCAAACTCACAGCCTGATAATTGCTAGGTTTACTCTTAGAACACTTTTTAAACAATGGAACAACATGAGCAATAAAACAATCCTTCGGCACCATCTCCGTTTCTAATGACATTTGAGATATTTCTGTCAGAGCCTCTGCTCTTTCCACACTAACTACTCTCAAGGACCTAAGAAATATCCTGTCAAGACCCGGAGACTTATCCACTTTTGGTATTCCTTAAAAGCTCCAGTACTTCCTCTGCTTTAATCATCATAGTTTCCATAACTTCCCTACCTGTTTCCCTTATCTTGCACAAGTCAATATTCTTCTCCCCAGTGAATACCGAGGAAAAGAAATTGTTTTGCATGGCCCAAATCTCTTCTGGCTCCACACATAGCTGTCCACTCTGATTCTCTAAGGGACCAATTTAATCCCCCACTATCCTTTTCCTATTAATGCAACTGTAGAAACCCTTTGGTTTTATTTTCACCTTACTTGCCAAAGCAACCTCATATCTTCTTTTAGCTTTTCTAATTTCTTTCTTAAGATTCTTTTTATATTCTTTATATTTCTGCAGCACCTCATTTACTCCATGCTGCCTATATTTATTGTAGATATCTCTCTTTTTCCGAACCGTGTTTCCAATATCCCTTGAAAAACATGGCTGTCTCAAACGCTTAACCTTTCCTTTCAACATAACAGGAGCGTAAAGATTCTGTACCCTCAGAATTGCACCTTTAAATGACTTCCATTACTCTATTACATCCCTCCCATAAAACAATTTGTCGCAATCCACTCCTTCTAAATCCTTTGGCATCTCCTCAAAGTTAGTCTTTCTCCAATCAAAATATCAGCCCTGTGTCCAGACCTATCCTTCTCCATAATTATATTGAAACTAATGGCATTGTGATCACTGGACCCGAAGTGCTCCCCAACACAAACGCCGTCATCTGCCCTATCTCATTCCCTAACAGGAGATTCAACACTGCTCCTTCTCTGGTTGGTACCTCTATGTATGGCAGCAAAAAACAAAAAATCATGCACAAATTTTACAAACTCCAAACCGTCCAGCCCTTTTACAGTACTTTTACAGTATGGGCTTCCCAGTCTATGTTTGGAAAATTAATATCTCCCACAATCACAACCTTCTGTTTACTCCAAATATCTACTATCTCCTTACACATCTGCTAGGATAAATGCAGGTTGAAATTTTCCACTGAGTTTGGATGCACTAACAATCAGAGTCATGTGTTAATGGTGGAAGGTTTAAGGGCAACATGAAGCAGTTTGCAGTTGGAAGGCGGGGCTGAAGGGCCTGTTTCCATATTATACTGTTCATCATTGATTGATAACACAGATATCTGGATTAATGTCCAAATAAATATCATAAGTTAAATTCTTCACAGCTGAATTCTCCCAAAATACTTTAACAGCGTTCTTATGTTGTGAAGTCCACTCAAACTGCCCACCTGTTGATCCCACACACTCCCTCACGCCGATCATCCATAGCTATTGTAATACACAAAATGATGGAGGAACTCAGCAGGTCAGGCAAAGTCTATGGAATTGAATAAAAATTCGACTTTTCGAGCTGAGACGCTTCGGAGAAATTAGAAATGAAGAAGCAACATTGATTGATTAGGAAGGTTTTGGTTGTTGTTCTGTGAGATTCGCAGCTCAGTGTCTCTGTACAGTCAGCTGCCTGGACACGCAAATTTCATTCTGCTGAAATCAAATCCACCGTCACCCTTGTTCAGTTGTGAATACTGTGTCTTTAATACATTAAACCATTTCTACTAAAGTGAAGACCGATAGAACCTTTAACAGTCTAAAGAAGGTTACCAGGGGCCAGAAGCTGCATAGTTATTTTTAACCCTAATCCAATCATCCGCAGTTGTTTCAAAACATATTTTTTTTTGCCACTTGAACAAATCAGACCGTATCATCCTTAACCTTTGCCACCTTTTAACTGATGTTGCTGTGCGGCTGAGAGTGCGATGGGGAGTGCGGGTGAGGGGAAGGAAGAGGCAGAAGGAAAGTGCATGGGTAAGCATGGAGAGGGGATGGGGCACGGTGTGTGTGAAACGTGCAGATAGGGAAGCTGAAGGTGGATGAATATGTGGGCAAGAAGAGGGATCGAGAGTGTGCAGAGTGGAGAGAGAGAGAGGGGAGACATAAAGAGATATAGACAGTACAGGCAGAGCGAAATTGTGAGAGAGGGGGAATAGGAGGTAGAGTGCACGGGTAAGTGAGAGGTATAGAGCGTGGGATGTTGGAAAGGCTCACAAATCAACCAGAGAATTATAGGCCACACTAATATTTTGAAGCAACGACTTATATTTCGTCTTCGAAACAAAAGAGTGCAACAAGATTTACAAATAAATGACTCCGAATTCCTTTTACATATACGAAAAACAAAATGGAACAGTGACTCGGAATGTAAACCCGGCCCAATGCGATGACAAAAAATAAAGCCTGAACGTTTATCCCTGACCGCCGGGTCACCTGTGATATCAGTCCACAAATAAGTACAAAAGCCCAGGGCGAATACTGTACCACCATGTTTCACTGTTATCTTATTCATTCGTTGGTAAATATCTCCTCTGAAATGTTTATCAGGTATAAGCTAGTCCCCATAACATTATGTTGAAAGGAAATCCGGTCCACATCACTTCAGACATATCCCTCTGTGCAGGGCGCTTTAAATATCATTGATATCAGCACATTTGTGATAGTGATTCTGCAGTATGTCAGTTGTGATGGTTTTATTTGCTACAAATGGCGAGCACTGAGAGGTAAACATATGGCCAATATTTTCTGACAACCAGTGACAGTGTGGTAGGTTATGACTGGGCATTATCACTGGCAGTGTGATGTGCTGACGAACATTTTTATAAAGATGTGTGTCACGCCCTGGAAGAAGTCTTTATTGCTATTGTAATGGTCTATATGGAGAAGCCGTGCTTATAGAACATAGAACATAGAATAGTACAGACAGTACAGGCCATTCGGCCCGCAATGTTGTGCCGACCCTTAAACCCTGCTTCCTATATAACCCCACACCCCACCTTAAATTTCTCCATGTACCTGTCCAGTAGTCTCTTAAATTTCCCGAGAGTATCTCCCTCCACCACTGACTCAGGCAGTGCATTCCACGCACCAACACTCTCTGAGTGAGAAATCTTCCTCTAATATCCCCCTTGAACTTCCAACCCCTCACCAGAAAGCCATGTCCTCTTGTATTGAGCAGTGCTGCCCCAGGGAAGAGGTGCTGTCTGCCCACTCTATCTGCTCTCCTTAATATCTTGTACAGCTCTATCATATCTCCTCTCATCCTCTTTCTCTCCAAAGTGTAAAGCCCCAGCTCCCTTAATCTATGATCATAATCCATACACTCTAAACCAGGCAGCATCCTGGTAAATCTCCTCTGCAACTTTTCCAATGCTTCCACATCCTTCCTATAGTGAGGCGACCAGAACTGGACACAGTACTCCAAGTGTGGCCTAATCAGAGTTTTACAGAGCTGCATCATTACCTCGGGACTCTCAAATGCTATCTCTCGACTTATGAAAGTTAATACCGCATAAGCTTTGTTAACTTCCCTATATAACTGTAAGGCAACATTCGTTTAGTTTATAGCTGGAGATTTCCGATGCGTCGGAATGTGAGCCGTCCAATGAGCGGGGTGTGCTTTTCTGTTGTGTACTGACGCCGTTGTGAGCCGTGGCCTTTTGTTCGGCGGGAGACGAAGAGAGAAGACGCAGGGGACAACCAGTGTCGGATAGGACCCGGTGGGAGACCATTTGCTCGAAATGGATTGCGAGCGACGATCGGAAGGTGGTGAGAGCTTCCACGCAGACCGAAGTCCAGCGCGTGAGTGACAGGAAAGTTCAAGATGAACTCCAACGTGTTCACATTTGACTGGTTAATTATAATACGCCCTTTTTCTTTCTTTATTTCATTTCTTTAATGACCCTTTAGTTAAGTAACATTAAGTAAATATGATTCCTTTAATCACATGCAGTGTATTGACTGTTATTTCTTGGCACTGATATACAACAGCGTAGCAAATTACACCGCACCCACACAAACCAGGGTTTGGGGTGGCAGAGCCATCTCACGGGATTGACGGGAGCAGAGTGTGTATTTCGTAGACTTAAACAGACAACGAAACAGGGTCGGTCAGCGATATTGTTATCGTTGTATGGGTCACGGTTTTATATGTAGTTTAAACTTTGTCCATCGTGAGAATCGAGTAGCAATGGAATTACCAGTATACTGAGAGAATGTTCTGAATAGGAAGTGGTATTCTCTGTGCGAGAGACCGGGTGACCGAATAAGCTGTGATAATTACATTGCAGTATTGATGGAACTAGACAAGCAATGACATTTTCTATGTTGTCGGTGGCATGTCAGAGAAAGCACTGATAACACCAGCGAGGTCTATGATGGCCCTGTAGGACAGTGACAGATTCTCTCATTGCTGTAATGGACCCATTGGAAGGAGGAAAATACGGCACTCATCTCCTCACGTCGCACAGAAGTCATAAAAGCATCTGTCTCATATCTCTTGTGTTTCTCAATCTGTGGTGAAGTATCATTATGTTCTTTGGAAACTTCCTTCTCATTTGAACAATATATTGGTATGAATTATTGTTATTTTAAACGAACATGAACCGCCATAACAGAAAAAGAACAGATATTTTTGGGAGTACTCGACAGGCATCTCACCACCACTACTACTCCACTGCCCCTATTGTACAAGAGAAAGTGTCAGACCTGGTGCGAAAACACTCAGAGTATGTGCAATATCAAAAAAAAAAACATTAATAACTTCTTAACGTTTACCTTTGACGTGTAAGGAGATGTGCAGAAGAATGGGAAAATATTGAATTTGGGGAGGGAAGGGACTATGCTATTGCGTAAAATGGTGAGATCATAAATTGGGAACAGATGTACGGGGAAATGCACTAAATTAATATAGAGATTGTTAATGGAGAACTTGTATTGGGCTATGGGAGCAGACAGCTGAATGGCTCGGCCGAAGAGCATGGTTTTGTTCTGTCCTTTTAGACAATGCAGACAGCCTATTGGAGCCTGCCGCTGGATCTGGGCTGACTGGCTGAAAACAGCAGTTGGAATCTAATGCAGGCAAGTGCAAGGTGTTGACCGTCGCTGGCCTAAGCAGGGTGGGTCTCACACAGGAAGAGGTAGGGAACTGAGGTGTGCGGGAAAACAAAGGGATGAGGGATTACATGTCCGTAATTCGTTGAAAGTAGAGTCACAGGTAGATATAGTCGTAATGAAAGTGTCTGCACACTGGCCTTCATAAGTCAAAGTATTGAGTGCAGGACTTGGGATGTTATGGTGAAGTCGTATAAGACACCAGTAAGGTCTAATATGGAATATTGTATGCAGTTTCGTTTGCCTACCTACAGGAAACGTGGAATTGTTGTTTAAAGATTACAGCCAAAATTTAAAACGGGCGATTGGAGTACATGGGCAAACAGGTCAGGTTCAATAGGCTTGGACTTCGTTACTGGAGATTTGCAGATTGCTTGTAGATTTGATGTAGGTATACAAATGTGTGAAGGAATAGACAGGGTAAAATGGGTGGAGGGATGTGTGAGAGCGGGTTTAATGGGAGCGAGAGAGGGAATTGGGGAGAAGGGAGAGGAGGGAGTGAGTGGAGAACGGTTGTGCAGAGGGGGTACGTATATATTCCCAAACCAAAAGCCGTGGATGAACCAAGAGGTACAACGTCTACTGAAGGCCAAATCTGTGGCGTTCATGTCCGGCCACCCAGGTCCGCACCGAAAAAGCACGTATGACTTTCAGAGGTAATTTAAAGGGCACAGAGGTACTTTCGAAATGGCTTCAGGCAACATCGGATGCACAGCAACTCTGGAAGGGTTTGTACGTCATTACTTCCTATAAAGCGAAACCCAACAGCATGAATGGCAGCGATGCTTCACTATCTGATGAACCCAACACCTCCTGTGCCGGCTTTGAAAGGATTAATGTAACTGCAGCTGGTAATATCCCCGATGGCACTGTGACCTCGGTCTCGGAGGTCGATATTAGGCTGTATTTAAAGAGGGCAAACCTTCGCATGGAGGGAGACCCAACGGAATACCTGGAAATGTTAGGAAAACGTGTGCCAACTAACTGGCGAGAGCATTAAAGGATATTGTCCGAAGGGGCAACAATTATACCAGTGCCTAAGAAAGGTAGTATGAACTGCTTTGATGTGTATCGTACAGAAGCACTCACATCTACAGTGAGGAAATAGCTTAAGAGGTTGTTTTGACTGGACTGAACTCTTGCATGGGCAAGAACCTGAAGCCATTGCAATTTGCCTGTCGTCACAATCGGTCAACAGCAGGTGGAATCTCAATGGCTCTTCACAAGGCCTTCTACTTGGACAATACAAACAATTATGACAGGAAGCTGTTCATCGACTACTGCTCAGCATTTAACACCATCATTCCCACAATCCTGACTGCTAACTTACAAAACCTGAGTGTCTGTACCTCCCGCTGAAATTGAATCCTCAACTTCCTAACTGGAAGACCACAATCTGTACGGATTGGTGATAATATCTCCTCCTCATTAACAATCAACACTGGAGTACCTCAGGGGGTTGTGTGTGTTAACCCACTGCTGTACTCTCTCTGTACCCATGACTGTGTGTCTCGGCATAGTTCAAATAGACCTATCAATTTGCTGAGGATACAACCATGGTTGGTAGAATCTCTGATGGAGGTGAGTGTGCATACAGGAGCGAGATATACCCACTGGTGGCGTGCTGACGCGGCAACAACCTTGCACTCAGCATTAGGAGACCGAAAGTTCTGATTGCGGACATCCGGAATGGAAACACGAAGGAATGAAGACCAATCCTCATAGAGGGGTCAGAAGTAGACAGAATGAGTAGTTTCAAGTTCCTGGGTGTCAAGACGGCTCGGGACCTAAGCCGGCCCAGTACATCGATGTAGCTTAAACAAGGCAAGACAGCGACTATACTTCGTCAGGTGGGTGACAGATTTAGTATATTAACCTTTGTATACTGTTCGGGTCAAATTTGACCGGTTTTGACATTAGACAGCAGTAAAAACACCCTAATTGACATTTTTAGCCGAAATTCGATGACTTTTCTTAAAGTGACCCAACATGCGCAAAAATGAAAATAATTTTAAAAAATTAAACACGGGGAAATCTGCAGATGCTGGAAATTCAAGCAACACAAACAAAATGCTGGTGGAATGCAGCAGGCCAGGCAGCATCTCTAGGAAGAAGTACAGTCAACGTTTCGAGCCGAGACCTTCGTCAGGACTAACTGAAAGAAGAGATGGTAAGAAATTTGAAAGAGGGAGGGAAAGGGGGAGATCTTAAATGATAGGAGAAGACAGGAGGGGAGGGATAAAACTAAAAGCTGGAAAGTTGATTGGCAAAAGGCATACAAGGCTGGAGAAGGGAGAGGATCATGGGACCGGAGGCCTAGGGAAAAAGAAAGGGAGAGGGGAGCACAAGAAGAAGATGGAGAAAGGTCAAGGAGTTATTGTGAGGGGGACTGAGAGAGGAGGGGGAAGGGAGGAAAATAAGCAAATAAAGAGGCAAAGAAACAAATAAATAAATAAGGGATGTGGTAAGAGGGGGAGAAGGGGCATTAGCGGAAGTTAGAGAAGCCAATGTTCATGCCATCGGGTTGGAGGCTACCCAGACGGAATTTAAGGTGCTGTTCCTCCAACCTCTGTGTGATTTCAACTTGACAGTAGAGGAGGCCGTGGATAGACGTATCAGAATGGGAATGGGACCTGTAATTAAAATCTGTGGCCAGTGGGAAATCCTGCTTTCTCTGGCGGACAGAGCGCAGGTGTTTAGCAAAACAGTCTCCCAGTCTCTTCGGGACTCACTAATATATAGAAGACAGCACCGTGAGCACCGGACGCAGTATATCACCCCAACCGACTCACAGGTGAAGTGTCGACTCACAGGCGAATGACTGTCTGGGGCCCTGAATGGTCACCCGCAACGGGATCTCACGACCAGCAGATCTTTCTCTCTTCCCCCTCCCCTTTCTGCTTTCTGCAGGGATTGCTCCCTACGCGACTCCCTTGTCCATTCGCCCCCCTCCATCCCTTCCTACCGATCTCCCTCCCTGCACTTATCCTTGTAAGCGGAACAAATGCAACACATGCCCTTACACCATCCTCCCGCACCACCATTCAGGGTCCCAGACAGTCCTTCCACCGACGTGTATACCTATATTGACAAATATGGAGATATGTGTGTCAGGGATAGACAGAAAGGGAGAAAGAGACGAAAAAGAAAGAGAGATAGGGAGAGAGAGGGGAGTGGATACAGATGGAGAGAGAACATAGATGATATAGTGAGAGGCTGGAGGAAGAGTGGGAGAGAGAAGAGAGGTAACCTTGAGAGCGGAAGTCTGTGCATTAGGCAGAAAAAGCAAAGCGTGAAACGGAGAAAGAGAAGGGGAAATAACAAGCAACACACATCAAAGTTGCTGGTGAACGCAGCAGGCCAGGCGGCATCTCTACGATCCTCCCCCTCCTGTCTTCTCCTATCATTTTGAATCTCCCCCTCCCCCTCCAGCTTTCAAATCTCTTACTCACTCTTCCTTCAGTTAGTCCTGGCGAAGGGTCTCGGCCTGAAACGTCGACTGTACCTCTTCCTAGAGATGCTGCCTGGCCTGCTGCTTTCACCAGCAACTTTGATGTGTGTTGCTTGAATTTCCAGCATCTGCAGAATTCCTGTTGTTAGGGGAAATAACAATATGTGGAGTGTAATCACTCTCTTATCTAGAGACTAGTGTTTTGCTACAGAGACGGTGAGTGGTCCACATTGGCTCTGTGTTGACTTGCTGTATTAAGTGTGCGCTTGTCCGGAGCCTGTACATAACGAGAGATGACACGAGATATTGACATCCACAAGAGCCAATGCTTGAGAAGAAAAACAACTCATGAGTTTAAGGACTCCAATCGGAAATGTTACATCCTCTAGTGTAGCTACCTTGTGCAAACAGAAGCTCATTAATTCATCTGGACACACTGCATCAAGAACAACATCAAGAATGAGTCTAGAGAGCATCTGAAGCCGCCACCTACTTTGCCTACTGGGTAGTTAGTTGATGAAGCCCCTCGCTATTCTCCGCAAAGCTTCCAACTCAACATGAATCACACATGCAAATATAGGAAGCCATCTGCTAGCTCGGTGCTTTGATCACCCCCGCATTTATAAAGTTAGACAGAGCTGCATCTGGCTTGTTAGCAACAAAATGACCCTCAGTGTGTGTTCCAATAAGACTATAAGGCCCTGAGACATGGAAGCAGAATTAGTCCATTCGCCTGTCAACTCTGCTCCGCCAATCCATCATGCCTGATGCAAGATCCCACTCAGCTGCATAAATCTGCCTTCTCGCCATAACATTTCATGCCCTGACTAATGAGGAAACTATCAATGTTTCCTTTAAATATATCCACGGACTTGGCCTGCACATTTGTTTTTGGCAGAGCATTGCACAGATTCACAGCTCTCTGGCTAAGCAACATCATTCTTCCTTTTGCTCTAAAATGATTCCCTCAAACTTCAGGCTGTGTCCTCTTTTTCTGGAGACTCCTACCATGTGAAACATCGTTTCCACATCCACCTAAACTAGTACTTTCAACATTATGTAGGTTTCCATGCGATCAATCCGCATTCTTCTAAATTCCGCTGATTACAGGCACAAAGGTGCAACACCCTCGCATGTTCACCCTTCCTTCCCGGAATAATCCTCGTGATCCTCCTCTGTACTCTCCCCAATGAGAACACATCCCTTCTGGGATATGAGTGGCAGCGCTCCAAGTGCGGACTGACCTGTGTCTCACACGTCGTCAGCAATATCTCCTGTTTTTTTCTTTTTTTCATATTCTATTCCCCTTGAAATAAATAGAAGCATTACAATTGTTTTCTTTACCATAAACTCAATCAGTAATTTGACCTTCTCGGAGATTGGCAAGGGTTTCTTAAATCCCTTTGCACCTCTCATGTTTGAATTTTCTCTGAATTTAGATAACAGTCTGCACTTTTCTTCCTTTAACCATTCGATACTTTTCGATCTCTCTCTCTCTATCCTTGTATCTATCTGTCCATCTATCTATATGCTGCCACAAAGCCGGTAGTTTTAACTCATATTGAGTAACAGTGATAATAAACCGTATTCTGATTCTGATTGTTAATGTTTACTCCAATGGACAGAAGACTGTTCCTCCACAGGAAGTCTTCCTGCACTCTCTGAGACCAAAGCTACCCACAATACACCGGGTACATCAGCAAAAACAACACGTGAAATTGGAAAGGACATGCCCGGAAAAATGGAGCAGTGGCCTATAGACCTTAATCTACAGATTAAGTCAGCAATTGTTCCCCACTTGCATGGTGGCACAACTGCTCAATCTGGAATTAATCTCTCTTCATTTAATAATGACAGTCGTCTGCACCGCAGTGGACGTATTATATTTAACATTACGATATTCCATCTACACTTTCTCACCCAGTCTTTCAAGTGACCCATCACCCCTTATGGCCTCCCAAGACCTGCTTGGCACTCCCAGCTACACACTGATGAGTATGGGCAGAAACCACGGGAATTGGGCATGTGCCCCTCCCCCGTTAAAGGACTTTCATTGTTGGGACCTGAGCACCACTGCCGTGATTTCCCACTATTCACAGCTTGCCAGTGTGCCAATGATTACATCAATCCCACTCTACATTGTGTGGATATTAATCGAGACTCCGCCTTTAATCTCAACAACATCTCCAACACGGTGTTATGTCTGATACTGAGTTCCTTTGGATGGGATGAAGACGAAGTGCAAGGCAAAGCGAAGGATGGGTCTCTATATACCAGACCAATATCGAGGGGTATGTGTAAGAGATTAGATTACATTATGAGGACATAAAGTCCTCTTTAATTGTTATTTCGTCATGCATGCATTAAGAAATGATACAATGTTCCTCCAGAATGATATCACAAGAAACACAAATCAAGACTGAAAAGCTGACAAAAACCATGTAATTATAACATATTGTTACAACAGTGCAAAGCAATATCGTAACTGTATAAAGAACAGACCACGGGCACGGTAAAAAAAAAAAGTCTCAAAGTCCCTCGAATGTCCCATCATCTCAGGCAGACGGTAGAAGGAAGAAAATAAAACCTCTCCCTCCAGCGCCGCAAACTTGCCGATGCAGCACCATGGAAGCACCGGACCACAGCCGACTCTTGAGTCCGTCCGAAAACTTCGAGCCTCCGATCAGCCCTCCGACACAGAGCACCGAGCGCCATCTCTGCCGAGTGCTTCGACCCCAGCCTCGGCAACAGGCAATAGGCAAAGCCGAGGATCTGGGGCATTCCCCTCCGGAGATTCTCGATCGCACACTAGCAGCGGCAGCGAAGCAGGCATTCCAGAAGTTTCTCCGTGATTCTCACGTCTGTCTGATAGACAGAAGAGAGAGAGAGAGAGAGAGAGAGAGATACAGAAAGAGAGAGAGGGGGAGAGAGAGATACAGAAAGAGCGATTAGGTGACAGAAAGACAGAGAGAACAAGAGTGTATAGCTGAAATACTAAGAGTTTAAGAGGCGTGAAACCGAGAGAGAAAGGGAAAGAACAGTAGATGCAGTATAGTCTCTTGACTCTCATAGCTAGAGACCGCAGTTTCACTGCAGAGACAATGAGTAGTCCGCGTTACATCCGTGTTGTAATTATGCACTAGGTGTGTGCTTGTCCGGAGCCTCTGTTTACTGAGAGATGACGCTGGATATTGACATCCACAACAGCAAATCAGCAAGTACATGACAAGGAAATCAACTCCTGCATTGGCTGTTCTGGATTGCAACAGCCCGTATCATCTTGCCGTATATAGAGGCTCCGGACAGGTTCACACCCAGTACAGCAAGTCAGCAAGTTAACAAACGAGGTAAGTCTGTCTACTTATCGTTTTTGCAGCAGAACTTTAGTTTCTGAATATTAGGGACAGGGGATTATACTGCAAATATCGTTCTCTCTCTCTCTCTCTCTCTGTCTGTCCCTCTTTCTCTCTTTCTCTCCACTCTCCTCTCTCTCTCTCTCGCTTTCTCTCTCTCTCTCCCTCTCTGTCTCTCTCTCTGTCTCTCTCTCTGCTTGTCTCTCCCTGTCGATCTCACTCCCTTTTGTTTGTCTGTATTTATCTCCTTCCCAGCCTCCTTAACGCACACACTCCCCACCTCTCTGTCTGCCTTACGGACCCTTTCCTGCTCTTCCTCCACCCCCTCCACCCCATACTGTTCCTCTTCGTTCAGTCTCTATCTCACTAATTCAGCTCTGCTCTCTCTCTCTCTCTTTTCCAATCTCTCCCTCTAGCGTTGTCGCTGTTTCTCATCCCCATCCCTCGGCCTCTGGAGAATTCTTACCCACCTCCCACCCTACCTGCCGTACCGTCTTCATTCCACCAAAATAAACTTGGTATTGGGCGGACCACGATGCCAGAGATTTGGGTGCGATTAAAGGCCAAGACTCGGTGAATGATTACACAACAAACAGTGGGATTAAATTCATCTCGGGCGGGTTGGCAGACTGGGAGTCTCGGGAAATGACGTTCAGTGGTGCTCTGATCGCAAAGACCAGGCCATTAACTGAGGCTCGTGAGGTGTGGTCACTGGTCCTATTTCCGTGATGTCTGACCACACTCTCCAAGGTGTAGCTATGAGTCAGTGGGTGACGATAGCAGATGCATAAACATAAGCCCATCTGGCTTGGTGCCGAAAACTGAGTCATTACTAAATGAACAGAGACCTGTTGACAGTGATGTCCAGAGTGTGTAGCTGTGCCAGCACGTCACAGATCATCCTGGAGTAACAAATCCCGAACTCACTGCTGGTCTTTATACCTAGGCAGCCTGATTACTGAAGTGAGCAAAGTTCATTCCAGTTGAACGCGCCATTGTTGCAGATACACCAGAGTACTGCTGACAGTTTTGGTCTTCCAAAGTGCAGGGACAATCCCCTGTGGAAGGATGCTGGTCTGTCCTTTTAAGGAGGAATTAACAATCAGAATCAGAATCAGGTTTATATTCTCTGAGATACTGCGTGATTCTGAAATTTGTGTTTTTGTGGCAGCAGCACAGTGCAAAGGCAGAAAGAATGGCAAAAAATAAATAAAAATGGTTGGATAGATTTACATTTCGATAGATAGACAGATAGACCGATGTATAAATAGATAGATCGATTCATTCATTCATTCGTAGATTGAGATAAATGGACAGATAGATAGATAGATAGTCGGACAGTTAGTTATAGAGATTGAAGCGTATCCAATTGACAAGCACTCAGCAGGTTGGAGACAGGGAGCATATTTTCCTTGCTTCAAGTGTTTTGGATCAGGGTTGCCAAACACACTCCGAATGATGTAAAATATCACGGACATATAGGCGATATGTTTTGCTTGTTGCAATAGTGCAACATGAAGACAGAAAGGTTGTAAATTAGAATAAATACATATTTCGCTCGGGCACCAGCTGTAGGAAGAGGAAGTGGTGACATTTTAGTTCCAGTGAGCTTCACTAGAACTGAGGGGAGAGAGGAAAGCAGTGAGCTTGGGCATTGGAGAATGTGGATCAGCTTTGTAGGAACAAAATAAATGTCTCATTTCCGCTGAGATTGGATCATCTCATGCGGCAGGGAAATTATTTTATCTCAAATACGGAGATTCAGGGAAAAAAAAACTTGCTATGAAGCCCATATAAAAGGGTATCTCCGTCCCGCAGTTTCTTTCCCAATAGCCCACCTCTTCCAGCACCCATCCTTTTCCGCCTCTCTCCGCCCCTTCTCTCGCCCTTCTTCATTCCCTTCCCCACAGTGCTGTGTGCCCTTATTTTTCTAGTGTGGAGGAGATTAACTAAGACGTTCGACCCGATGGGAATTATATCCCGTGTATCAGATATTTCAATAGAGCACAATATAGATCCATGATGCGGGTAAGCGGTTCGGCAGGGTTGTGTAGAGACCAGTTTTTAACTATATATTTGCTGGGGGTTCTGGAACCTGGAATACGCCGCAGAGTGTGTTAGGTGGAACGGTGCGTGGATGTTGAGACCATCGTAGTCCCTAGCATCGGGACCAACACACTGAACTTGTGGCTTTGTAGCCTGGTATTAAGTACTAAAATGGTTTCAGTGTGTTAAAGGGTTGCTTGCTATACAACCAAGTGAACGGTCTTAATGCATTGGCAAATTCTGGGGAGTGACTGATTCTATTTCCCACAGTGTGATCATGCTGTCTCTATTTCTGCTGGTTGCCGCACTTGTCATCGAGGAGGGGTTGGGTGACAGGTAAGGTCTAAGCCAAGTTCCATTCCGTCCGCAACCCTACATCTGTCGGTCTGCCCGATTCCGTGCCCAGCTCCGCACCCTCCTCAGCCACATCGCCGTCCCTGTCCCGGCTCTGTCGGTGTCCTGGTTGCCTCGCCTTCTTCCCCAATCCCACGTCCCTGCACCAGCTCCGCCTCTCCAAACCGCCCCGCGTAAATCCCTTTCTCTCTGCTACGTATCCCGGGACAAGAACGACAACAGAGGATAAGGATTGAACATTTGCTCCCAGTCACGTCACTAACAGGAGACGCTTTGTTACATGCACTACAAGAGCTCCTAACCGAGCTCCTTTGATTAAAAAAAAAAGAAAATAAAGCAATCGCAGTCAAAAGCCGAAAAAGGAGAGTTACTCTCGCACGTCCGACGACCAACCAATTCAACACGTCATCGAGGGGCTGCATACGCCTTTGCCACATGATCGCAATCGACCTGATATAGTCCCACCACTCCTCAGCCGCGTTTCCCTCGGCGCGACCTCGTGTTTTCAGTCCCAATCTCTCCCAGCCACATTCACTTTCTCAACTCAACACCTCCGTCCAGCTTCACTTGCTGTGTAGACTCTCTGGCATTCCATACGTCCACACTCACTAATCCTCTGTCCCAGCCCACCTTCCGCGCATCTCTCCTGAGGACCCCTTCTGCCCCGTGCTGTCTACAGAGTCCCCTGTGGCATTCAAGCTCTGCCTACCTTACTGATAACCGCAGCATTTTCTATCGCTGCTGTACCCAGCGCCGCATCATACCTTTGCCCTGCTTTGCTCTCCAGCACAGCATACCTCGCTAACCCAAACTCCTTCCCAACAACCCGCCTCCCACTTGTCCAGTGCACCCCTCTCTCAGTGTCGCTTCCTCTTACACTGGTGGTTTTTGGTCTGTGAGACTCCGTTGGCTCACTTCTGATGATCCATTGCCCTGTGAACTGTGTGGGATGACTGATTCCTGTGCTGCAACTGAGCTGTTTAATTCTCTCAATGTGTTTCTGCTTCCAGTCATTGTCTGGATTCGGATGTCCTGTGCACCACTGCGGATTATCAGGTAACGTGTTCGCGAACATCACTGTTCCCTCCCTCCTTCAGACCGAGCCACCGTCTCTCCTTCAGCCGGATCTGTTCATTTATCGGATAACCCATCTCATCTCCAGGCAGCCACCTAGTCGCCTATCGTAGCTCAGCATCTTCATCTGTGTATCCAATTAGTAGCCGGCGTCTTGCATAAATCACACTCTTCAGGAACAGCCATGAGCATGCTTCTTCTCGTCACGTTGCATCATGACCTGGGGTGAATCACATACGATCTTTCGTCACTGGTTCGGAACCCTGGAAATCCTTACCCCTCATACAGTGGTATCTGTAGCAACAGAAGGACAACAGACAATTAACCCCCACTTTGGCCTGGGAGGGAATGTGTGAAGGGTAAAGCAACAATTATAGGAAGGTTGCGCATTCTTTGAAGCGGGTATAGAAGCGCTCTACTAGATTACTCTACCTGGTTAGAGGGGAATGAAAGCATACGGACAGTGAGAAGGAAAGGGATATTATTTCACTTAGACACTTGATTACGAATTTAATAGACTAGACGCAATACGGTGATCCAAAGGACCTGTTCCTGTGCTCTGGTGTTCTATGTTCTATATTCTATGCTATATAGAACCATAGAACTATAGAACACTACAGCACAGAAAAAAGGTCATTCGTCCCTTTTAGTGGTGTGGCTTTGCTAGTCAGGAAAATGTTACAGCAGTGCTCAGGCAGGACAGATTAGAGGGCTTGTCTACCGAGGCCATATGGGTGGAACTGAGAAACAGGAAAGGAATGACCACGTTGATGGGGTTGTATTCTAGACCACCCAATAGTCAGCGAGAGTTGGAGGAGCAAATCTGCACAGAGATAGCAGACAACGGCAGGAAACATAAAGTTGTGATAGTAGAGGATTTAAATTTTACACATATTGCTTGGGACTCCAATACTGTTAAAGGTCTAGACGGGTTCGAGTTTGTAAAATGTGTTCAGGAATTTTGTTTTTCTAATCAATATATAGAGGCAACAACTAGAGAGAATACAATATTAGATTTCCTATTAGGAAACGAGTTAGGACAGGTGACGCAGGTGTGTGTAGGGGAATACTTTGGTTCCAGTGATCATAACACAATTAGTTTCAACTTGATCATGGATAAAGGTAGATCTGGTCCTCGCGTTGAGGTTCTAAACTGGAAAAAGGCAAAATTTGAAGAAATGGGAAAGGATCTAAAAGGCGTGGATTGGGACAGGTTGTTCTCTGCCAAGGATGTGATTGGTAAGTGGGAGGCCTTCAAAGGTGAAATTTTGAGAGTGCAGAGTTTGTGTGCTCCTGTCTGGATTAAAGGCAAAGTGAATAAGTGTAAGGAACCTTGGTTCTCAAAGGATATCGGAACTCTGATAAAGATGAAGATGGAGATGTATGACATGTACAGGAAAGAAGGAGGAAGTAAGGTGCTTGAGGAGTATAAAAAGTGCAAAAATAAACTTAAGAAATCAGGAGAGCTAAAAGAAGACATGAGATTGCCTTGGCAGTCAAAGTGAAGGATAATCCGAAGAGCTTTTACAGGTATACTAAGAGTAAAAGGATAGTAAGGGATAAAATTGGTCCTCTTGAAGATCAGAGTGGTCGGCTATGTATGGAACCAAAAGAAATGGGGGAGATCTTAAGTCGGTTTTTGCGTCTGTATTTACTACGAAAACTGGCATGAAGTCTATGGAATTGAGAGAATCAAGTAGTGAGATCATGGAATCTATTCAGATTGAAGAGGGGGAGATGCTTGATATCTTGAGTCAAATCAGAGTAGATAAATCCCCAGGACCTGACAGAGTATTCCCTCGGACCTTGAAGGAGACTAGTGTTGAAATTGCAGGGGCCCTGGCAGATATATTTAAAATATTGGTATCTACCAGTGAGGTGCCGAAGGATTTGAGGATAGTTCATGTGGTTCCTCTGTTTAAAAAATGCTCTAAAGATAATCCGGGAAATTATAGGCCAGTAGTAGGTAAATTATTGGAAGGAGTACTAAGAGAAAGGATCTACAGGTATTTGGGTAGACAGGGACTTATCAGGGAGCGTCAACGTGGCTTTGTGCGTGGTAGGTCATGTTTAACAAATCTGTTGGAATTTTTCGAGGAGGTTACCAGGAAAGTGTATGTTGTCTACATGACCTTTGACGAGGTCTGGCATGGGAGGTTAGTTAGGAAGATACATTCGCTAGGTATACATGGAAATGTAGTAAATTGGATTAGACATTGACTCAATGGAAGAAGTCAGAGAGTGGTAGTGGCGGATTGCTTCTCTGAGTGGAGGCCTGTGACTAGTAGTGTGACTCAGGGATCAGTGCTGGGTCTATTGTTATTTATTATCTATATCAATGACCTGGATGATAATGGGGTAAATTGGGTCAGCAAATTCGCTGATGATACAAAGATTGGTGGTGTAGTGCACAGTGAGGAAGGTTTTCAAAACGTCCAGAGGGATTTAGGACAGCTGGAAAAATGGCAGATGGAGTTTAATACAGACAAGTGTGAGGTATTGCGCTTTGGAAGGACAAACCAATGTAGAACATACAAGGTAAGTGTTAGGGCAATGAGGAGTGCAGTAGAACAGAGGGATCTGGGAACACAGATACAAAATCCCCTAAAAGTGGCGTCATGGGTAGATAGGGTCGTAAAGAGAGCTTTTGGTACATTGGCCTTTATAAATCAAAGTATTGAGTATCAGAGTTGGAATGTTATAGTGAAGTTGCACAAGGCATTGGTGAGGCCGAATTTTGAGTATTGTGTGCACTTTTGGTTACCAAATTACAGGAAGGATATAAATAAGATTGAAAGAGTGCAGTGAAGGTTTACAAGGACGTTGCCAGGACTTGAGAAACAGAGTTACAGAGAAAGGTTGAATAGATAGAGGTATATAAAATTATGATGGGTATAGATAGAGTGAAGGCAAGCAGGTTTTTTTTCCACTGAGGCTAGGGGAGAATAAAAAGAAAAAAAAACACAGGACATGGGTTAAGGATGAAAGGGGAGAAGTTTAAAGAGAACATTAAGGGAGGCTTCTTCGCACAGAGAGTGGTGGGAGTGTGGAATGAGCTGCCAGATGAAGTGGCAAATGCGGACTCACTTTGAACATATAAGAAAAACTTGGACAGGTGCATGGATGAGAGGTGCATGGAGGGATATGGTCCAGGTGCAGGTTAGTGGACCTAGGCAGAAAAAAATGGTTCGGCACAACCAAGAAAGGCCAAAAGTCCTGTTTCTGTACTGTAATGTTTTATGGTTCTATGGTTCTAGTCTGTGCCGAAACTTCATTGCGCTGCTGCCATTGACCTGCATCCAATCCATAACCCTCCAGAGCTCTTCGATCCATGTATCTGTCCAAATTATTCTTCAAACTTAAGAGTGAGCCCGCATTTACCACGTCAGCTGGCAGCTCGTTCCACACTCCCACCACTCCCTGAGTGAAGACGTTCCCCCTAATGTTCTCTTAAAACCTTTCCCCTTTCACCCTAATGCCATGTCCTCTCGTATTTATCTCTCCTAATATAACTGGAAAGACCCTAATCGCATTTACTCTGTCTATACCCCTCATAATTTTGTAAACCTCTATTAAATCTCCCCTCATTCTTCTGCTCTCCAAGCAGTAAAGTCCTAACCTGTTCAATCTTTCCCTCTAACTCAACTCCTGAAGACCCGGCATATCCTAGTAAACCTGTTCTGCACTCTTTCAATCTTACTGATATCCTTCCTATTGTTTGGTGACCATAAATGCACAGAACACTCCAAACTTGGCCTCACCAATGTCTTATACAACCTCACCAAAACATCCTAACACCTATATTCAATACTTTGACTTATGAATGACAGGATGCCAAAAGCCTTCTTTACTACCCTGCCGACCTGTGACGCCACTTTAAGGGAATCATGTACCTGAACTCCCAGATCGCTTTGTTCCTCCGCACTCCTCAGTGCCCTATCATTTACTGTGTATGTCCTACCTTGATTTGTGCTTCCAAAATGCAACACCTCACACTTGTCTGCATTAAATTCCATCTGCCATTTTCTGGCCCATTTTTGCTGTTGGTCCAGATCCCTCTTCAAGTTTGAAAGCCTTCCTCGCTGTCCACAACGCCTCGAATCTTAGAGTCACCAGCAATTTTGCTGATTCATTATAATCTAGATCACTGATATAGAAAACGAATAACAATGGTCTCAGCAGAGATCCCTAAGGCACACCACTAGTTACAGGTCTCCAGTCTGCGAAGCGATCATCCACCTCCACTCTCTGTCTTCTCCCACACAGCCAATTTCGAATCCAAATTAAATATTGAAACATACAGTAAATCCGGCGTTTGCATCGGCGCCCAATATATTCTAATGTTGAGTGGCGGGCAGTTTGCAAGGATCGGCACACTTCTGCTGCCGCCTTCGGAGGCCCACAAATTTCTAAGCCTGACACGTAGGTCCACGGAATGTGCAAGGCCCACCGGAGCACCCGAACTAACCCACGCGATTACAGAGAGAACAGCGATACTCTTTACAGCCGGGAGTGCAGTGATGGTCGTGTGCATAGAGCTATAAATCTCTACGCTAGTCGCTACATTACGCTACCGCCCTGCCGGAAGTCCCAGAAGAGACTGATGCAACACACACAAAATGGTGGTGGAACTCAGCAGGCCAGGCAGTATCTATCATAGATGCTGCCTGGCCTGATGCGTTCCACCAGTATTTTGTGTGTGCTGCTTGAATTTCCAGCATATGCAGATTTTCTAGTGTTTGCGTTTTTAAACACTGATGTCACAGGTGCGGAGTACCTGGTGTACCTGCTCAGAGTTACTTGTGGCACGTTGAGCCCTTCGCCTCGTCAGTGCCGTGTGGCTGTACTATTTACCTTGAGGTTATGGTGCCACTTCACTGTCTGCTAATCTTGCTTCCCACCCCTCTCCGAGCCCCACACCACAGTCCCAGACTTCCAACTCCGCACAGTAACAATAGCATCGTATATCGACAGATCCGGCGTTACAAGGAATCGGTCTGGGTTGGAACACACGTGGATGCTAGCATCAGCCTCAAAATTGACACTTTCATGCGCATCCTAATGGACTATACAACGTGGGGCAACTCCGCAGGTAGGCTGGAAGTGTGGGTGGGTTGGGATGTCAGGAAAGAAGTGGTGACTGTCACAACCCAGCTGTTACGCAGCTGTCCGCTCTGCATCTTCACCATTGCAGGGCGACCCAGTCTATGTGGCAGCGAGCAGCTGCATACCGCTCCCCCTCGCGATGTGCCTGCACAGTCATGTGAAGTCTTTATCAAGTAATCGATCTGTTGAAAACAGCGGCATTTTTTTTTCCAGAAGGTTAAGAGTGTTTGCAGTCCAAAGGCCTGAGCCATAATCCATGATGAATTCAGCTTTACTGGTAGCACCATATTCCAACAGAGTGTTTATGAATGTGGAACGGTTATGGTAGATCAGAAAATTGGAAAGGATTGAAATCACAGCCGTGAATAAATTTCAGTTTAATAAAGAGAAAATTACAGTATCACCGAACATAAGAGTACAACGTGGCACAGACCCTCCGGGGCACGATGATGTCCTGACACTTTATCCAGCGTGAGATCAATTTAACCCTCTGTCCTGCGTAGCCTCCCTTTTAATTTCTCATTCGTGTGCCCATTTTGGAGTTTCTTCAATTCTCCGAAAGTATCTGTCTCATTCTACGCCCTTGGCCGCGCGTTCCACACACCCACCATTCTCCACGTACAGGAACCTGCATCATATTTCACAGATCATCTTCATCTTCATCTTCTTCTTCTCCTCCTCCTCCTCCTCCTCCTCCTCCTCCTCCTCTTCTCTCTTCTTCTTCTTCCTAGTCGCCCAAACAGGTTCACAGGTCACTGACAGGAGCACGGAGAAACCTTTATCCTGGGTCAGGCTTTCAACTTGTACAGATAAGGTAGATGATTTATTTTCCATCTCAAACCTATTCTCGTGCGTTCTCCCCTTAACCTTTGACCCCATGAATATTCAAAAATCTAGCAACCTCCGCTTTAAACACACTCAAGAAACCATTGTTGTTCTGCCGTCATCCCTGCAAGTGTCCTCATCCGATCAACGTTTTCCATCTCAACTCTCATGCCTCTGCATTTACCTTCTCTTCACTGTGTTAATGATATATCTAACTTTAGTTTCTGCCTTTCAAACTGCAGGGTGTATTCCATCATATTAAGATCAATGTCGCCTTAACGTTCCATTACGTTATGTTCCCTGTACAAAATCTGGTTCAGTACATCCGGCCCATTCATAATTGCTTTTCCTCTAGTGTGTTATTTACAAAGATGCTCCAAAACATCACTCGTGGGAGTTGTCTGTCGGTCACCGAATAATAACATTACGGTGGCAGAGCAATAAACAGAGAAATATCTGAGGCATGTAAGAACGGACAGCAGTTATCATGGGGGTATTTTACTTGCACGTAGATTGAGCAAATGATTGGGCGAGGCAGTCCTGAGGGAGATTTCACAGAGTGCAACCTTAATGGTTTTCTTGCACAATACCACACAATGAAAAAAAAAAGAACAGAAAGAGTGTTACTCTTACTAACTCATTTTTCAGTTAGTCCTGACGAAGGGTCTCTGCCTGAAACGTCGATTGTATCTCTTTCAATAGATGCTGCCTGGCCCGCTGCGTTCACCAGAATTTTTTATGTGTGTTGCTTGAAATTCTAGCATCTGTAGATTTCCTCGTGTTTGCGATAGAAAAAAATGTTGTGTTTTTTTTTGATAATTTTATAAATCGGAAAAGGTTAGCTAAAATGAATGGATGTCCCCTGGATGTTGGGAAGGGGGAATTGATGTCAGGTAATCAGGAAATACCCGAGGCTTGGAATGACCATTCTGTGCCTGTCTTCACCGTTGAGCACACATCTAATATACCAAAGAGAGCTGTTATGGATGAGATAGAAGGTAAGGACCTCGATATAACCGATAGCAAGAAAGAAGTGGTGCTGAACAAACTTGATCAGGGTCCCTCGGAACTGAAAAAATGGTAGAAGTTATAGTAGATGCTTACCAAAATGTACTGGACTCTGAGCAGCTCCCCGTAAAACGGAAGACGGCAAATGTCACGTCACCATTAAAAAAAAAAGGATATAGGCAAAAGGCATGTAACTATAGGCCAGTTAGATTAACATCCGTAGCTGTGCAAATGTTTGAAGCCATCATTAGCAAAGAAATAGCGAAACATCTGGAAATAGATGGATCCATCAGGCAGATGCGGCATGGATTCAGGGAAGGTAGGCTTTGCTTGAGAAACTTACTGGAGTTATTTCATAATTTAATGAGCCCAGTGGATAGAGGGGGACAGATGGACGTTATTTACTAGGAGTTCCAGAAGGCGTTTAATAAGGTAAAACATGAAAGACATACATGGGATAAGGATGCATAGAGTTGGGGTGCTGTATTAGCATGGATAGAGGATTGATTAACTCAGAGGAAAACAGAGAGTCGGTATACGTAGATATTACTCTGTTTGGCAATCAGTTGTTTGCAGTTTGCCGCAGGGGTCGGTGCTGGGTCCGCAACTGTTCAGGATGTACATTAGCGATCTGGAAGAGGGGAAGGAGTGCAGTGTGTCTACGTATGTTGATAATACTACACTGAGAGGAAAATACAATTGTGCAGAAGATATGGAGAGTCTGCAGAGAGATATAGATAGCTTCTGTGAGTCGGCAAGGGTCTGGCTGGCGGACTACAATTTTGCTAAATGCGAGGTCATCCAATTTGCAAGGGAAAATGGAAGAGCAGATTATTATTTAAATGTAAAAAAAAATGCAGCAAGCTGCTGTGCAGAGGGACTTTGGAGTGATCGGGCATGAATCAGAGAAGGTTGGAGTGCAGGTGAAACAGGCTATCAAGAAGGCAAAAGGAATGCTGGTCTTCATTGCAAGAGGGATTCAATTTAAGAGCTAGGAGGCCATTCTGCAACTGTACAGGGTATGATCAGCTTCACCTGGAGTACTGTGTGCAGGTTTAGCCTCCTTATTTGAGGAGGAATATACTGGAGTTGAGCGCCCTGCAGAGGAGATTCCACAGATTGAATCCAGAGATGAGAGGGGTGAGACGATGAGGCGAGATTGAGTTGCCTGGGACTCTACTAGCTGGAATTATAAACGCGGCTAAATTAATCCTCTATAAGATAAACAACAGGAATTCTGCAGATGCTGGAAATTCAAGCAACACACATAAAAGTTGCTGGTGAACGCAGCAACTTTTATGTGTGTTGCTGTATAAGATAAAGGCGGGATGGTTGTTTGCACTGATAAGCGAGAGTACAACGAAGGGATATAGCCTCAAATCCGTCGGAATAATTTAGAACAGGATGAAGAGGAAATGTTTTTTCCCAGAAAGTGGAGAATCTGTGGAATTCTCAGCACAATGGAGGCGCGGAGTCCACCTCAGTAAATATTCTTTAAAACTAGTTTGGATAGATTTTTATATAGTAGGGGAATTAATTGCTATTGCAGAAAGACAGGTAGGTGGAGATGAGTCCATGACCTCATTGAATGGCGGAGCGGGCTCGACCATCAGAGGCCGACACCTGCTGCAATTTCTTATCTCTTTATGTTCAAAGAATCCAACAGATTTTTAGGCAAGATTTTCCATTGAGAAAACTATTTTCTGACTAAGGCGTTTTTTTTTCATGTGCCTTAAAGTACCCAGAGACCTTATCCTTATTAATCGACTCCAACGTCTTGTCAAGCCCTGAGGTCAAAGTAATCGCCCACAGATTCCTTTCTTAAGCCTCTCTCTCCCTTTTTGAAGAGTGGTTACGATTTGCCATTTTACAGTCTTCTGCAACCATTGCAAACTTTACTTATTCTAGTACTATATCATTACTAATTCCTCCACAATCTCTTCAGCCACCTTTTTCAGAACCCTAGAGTATGCACAATCTGGTCTAGACGATTTATCTACCTTCAGCATTTTCAGCTTCACCAAACCCTATTCTCTGTCAATGGCAACTTCACGCACCTCATGACGCCTGACAAATGGAGCATCAAGCAAAGTGCTACTGTCTTCCACAGTGACAGTAGAGACTTTGTACATCTCCCATCGGGTATTTTTCACCATTGCAGTTCCTGAGTTCTATCCACAATGATTCAACACCTTCCGACCATATGTTACTCCTTTCAATTCTACTTGCAGATATTCGCTGCCCCTTCTGCGTTTCTGTCTCTCCTCTGGATACAATCTGTAACTTGGACATTTAGTTCACAGCTGTCATCTTCTTTCAATCATGATTCATTATGTCCATAACATAAGACCAGAGGACCATAAAGCATCGGAGCAGAATTAGGCTATGTGGTCCATCGAATCTGCTCGGCTATTCAAGAATGGGTGATCCTTTCATTTGTCTCCTCCTCTACACCAGTTCCCGGCCTTCTTCCCATAACCTTTGACGTCATGTCCAGTCAAGAACTTATTAATCTCTTCCGTCAGCTGAGCTCCACAATCTGCTGGTAACAAATTTCACAGATCCGCCACCCTATAGTTAAAGAAATTTCTCCGACTCTCTGCTTTGAAAGCGCTCCCATCTAATGAGGTTGTGCCCTGTAATTCTAGACTCTCTCAACATGGGAAATATCTTTACAATGTCATTAGGACCAATCATCGTAAGTCTTACACAGTGAGCAGTACGACACTGAGGAACAAAGTCATCTGGCAACACGGTTCTTAATTTATTGAAGCTGGTGTCACAAGTTGATAGGGTGGAGTGCCTGAACTGTGCTACCGCTTTCTATTGAAATTCCTGTTTGAGATTCTAGTGAAAGGAATTCATATTTACAACTTTCTTTATCACCCCCCAGGATATCTGATGCATAGCAATGGACTATTTCTCCTTTCACTCACCAGAGATGCAAAGATTACAGCGTACTTGATGCTTCCCGAAGAACATTGGGAAAACCCTCCAACACCAACGAACCCACAAGTGAGGACCATCTGCTACCTGATCAGACGTTATATTGTGTCCGGCCCGCAGGCCGAGGGCGGAATGTGGTCGGGAACTAGATGGGGATGCTTTCACTGTAGGATGATGGTTAATTGATTGCATGTGTTTCCGCTACTGAAGTTAGGGACAAGATTGGGGTTCGAGGAAAGCTAGCATCGGCCCAAGTGTGGGATAATCAATGTTTCCCAGTCCAGTGAGGAATTCTGCACCACATAACGCTTTTGCTATTCATTATTAAGGGAAAGGATTTTGGTTCAATGAAAGGCAAACGATAAAGGACGCCGAATTCAGCACCGTTACCTTATGGGGAAATTACACCTGACAAATTAGTTGGAATTCTTTAAACAGGCAGGTTTAACAAAGGCGAGTCAGTGGCCAGACTAGGGTCAGTGGCTGTGGTGAACCAGAATGGTGGGGGCGTTTGGGGGTTCGGTCTCATCTGGAATATCCCGGGATGCCGAAGAGGCGAGAAGGAAACGTGTAAACGTGTCGCCGTTCAGTAGAGTGGGATGTATGTGAAAGAAACCGGAGGGGATCTCTGATATAACCTTACATCTGACTGAATGGCAGTGCAGCGTCGATAGACGGGTGTGTTCGGAATTTTTCTGTTGCAATTTCTATGATGTTTTTATCTTGCAGGCATTTATAACTCGTTTCCCGACAATGGACGTTTTTGTCAAGAAGATTCATCGGAGTTTCCTGAAAGAGGCAAATTACTTCAATCTTACGCTCACTGAGCAGAAAGCCAATTTCAACAACTCCTTCTTCATCGTAGCTTTATGCAACAGGTAGGTCACACACCGAGGCGGACAGTTGAGTATGTTGTGCAGCTAATGCATAACGGGGCACAGAACATTCTCTCCTCGCCGTTTGGCAGAAGGGAGGGTGAGCTTCTCAAATTTTCCTGGCAGAGTTCTGAACAATTGTGCTGACTTCAATTTTTGTGATTCGGTAATTCAAAGTACTTCGAAATGTCATCCTCAATAAACTCTTGTCAGTGACTAAGATAGGCGAAATGACATCTAATCTGTCGTCGATAACCAGAAGATGTGGGAGCTTTTGTGTCATTCAGCGCTTCGGTTCTGTCCACCGATAATGGCTGATTTATTATCTTTCTATCCTATTCCACTACCTTCTTCCTGTAAACTTTGATATCTTTGCTGAACAAGAGCCTATCAACCTTCACTTTATACTCGGCCTTTTCTCCTTGGAGCGACGGAGGATCAGAGGTGACCTGATAGAAGTGTGTAAGATGATGAGAGGCATTGATCGTGTGGATAGTCGGAGGCTTTTTCCCAGGGCTGAAATGGCTGCCACAAGAGGGGACAGGTTTACGGTGCTTGGGAGTAGGTACAGAGGAGACTTCAGGGGATAAGCTTTTTTTTTTTTTTTACGCAGAGCGCAGTGAGTGCATGAAATGGGTTGGCGGCAACAGTGGTGGAGGTGGATACGAATCGGATGTTTTAAGAGACTTTTGGATAGGTACATGGAGCTCAGAAAAATAGAGGGCTACTGTTAACCCTGGTAACTTCTAAGGTAGGGACACGTTCTCCACAACTTTGTGGGCCGAAGGGCCTGTATTGCACTATAGGTTTTCTATGTTTCTATGTTAAATATCCACGAGTACATGTACTCCACGTCCACCTATGGCAATGAATTCCTTGGATTTAACACCCTCTGGTTGAAGAAATGCTTCATCATATTTCGTCTAATTGGACACTCCTCTATTCTTAGGTTTTGCAATCTGGTCCACAATATCTCGGCTATTTACTACTCCGTGAGATCCCAGCTCATATTTCTAACCTCCTGTGAGTACAGGACTTGACCATCCAACACTTCTCTGAAGATAGCACTTGCATTCCGACAGCATTCTAATGATCCTCCTCCTCACCCTCGCCAACTTCAGCTCACCCTGTTCTCTATATGGGGTCCACCCCTCAAAGCAATACGCTTAATGTGGTATGGCCAATGATTTATAAATCTTCAGCATTGCATCCTTGCTTTTACTTTTTAATCCTCTCGACATGAATGCTAACCCAGTATTTTCCATCCTTACTATCAACCGAACCTGCATGCTAACCTTTAGAGAATCCTACACGATAACACCAACATCTCTTTGCACATCTTATGAATGGATTTTCGCACCGTTAAGGAAGTTATTTGCGCCTTTAGTAATTCTACCAAAGTGCATCACCATCAGTTTCCTGACACTAAATTCCATCTGACAAATCCCTGTCCAGTTTCCCAATCCGTTTTCGTACTTGTGAATTCTTCCGGCTTCCTCAAACGAGGCTCCCCCTCCACTAATGTTAGTATCGTATGCAAATGTGGAAGCAAAGCCAGCTATTCACTCATCCAAGTCATTTACATATTACGTGTAACGACGCGATCCCAACACCACTTCCTGAGGAGCAGCACTATTAACCGCCAGCTAACCAGGTAAGTCTCAGTTTCTATCAGATAAGTCCCAGTTACTTTCTTTGTCTGCGGTCTCACGTGGGAGACAATATTCACCTTCAAGGATGGACCTTCTGATATTTCATTCTCCCGACCTGCCTCCAGTCCAGTCAGCCTCCGAATCTACGTTCAGGCCTTTCAGATTCCCGATCTAACTCAGTCCATTCAGCTTCCAACCTATGTTCGGCTTCCATATCAAACTTCAAACCCTTTCACCTCCCAATCTGTCTTCAGTCATTTTGACCTCTCAATCTAACTTCAAACATGTCAGCTTCCCGATCTACCTTGAGGCCTGTCAACAGACCAACCTACATATGCAGACTTTTCTGTCTCTCCATTTAACTTCAGATCTTTAAACTTCCGGATCTAACTTCGGACGTTTCAGGTTCTCTGAAGACCATAAGACGTACTAGCAGAACCGGGTTATTTGGCCCATCGAGTCTTCTTCACTATATCATCATGGAAAATCTTATATTCCTCACAGCCCCAATCTTCTGCCTTCTCCCCGGATTACTTCAGACCTTGATCAAAGAAGAAAGAATCCTTTGCAATCGATTCCGGCATCTTCTCATTCAATGAGGTCAGCTTAACTGGCATATAATTTCCTTTCTTCCTCTTGAGGAGTGGAGTGACATTTCCAATTCTGCAGTGCTCTGGACCCATTTCAGAATCTATTGTCTCTTGAAAGGTCACTGATAATGCGACAAACAATCTCTTTAGTGATGTCTTTCAGAACCTTGGCGTCAGATCCTGGTGCCTTGTCTACGCTCAGACCTTCTTAGTTTCCCAAGAACTTTCCCTCTGTTAATGGTAACTTCATACACTTCATGACTGCTGACATTTGGAACATCCAACGAAGACGGGTGAAAAATACAGTTTTCCCGCTATTTCCTTATCCCCAATAACTACCTCTAAGGCATCGTTATACAGCGGTCCAATATCCACTGTTGACTGTATTTTACACTTTATGTATCTGAAGAAACTTTTGCGATTCTCTTTAAGATGATTGGCTAGTACACTTTCGTATTCCATCTTTACAGTCTTAATGTGGTTATTAGATTTTTTTTGTTCTGTTGGTATAAGAAAGCTTCCCAATTGTCGAATTTCCCACTAATACTCTGTTTGGCTATTATGTTGGTTTTGCTTTCTCTTGGTAGTAACGGTTGTGTCATGTTGCTTTTAGACTACATCCTACTCTTGGGAATGCATATATCCTGTGCCGTCGGAACTACTTGCAGGAATTCCAGTCTTCCCTGCTCTGTCGTCCTCACTGTCAATGTTCTTTTCCAATCAATTCATGCCAACTCCCCTCTCTTGCCTCTGTACTTCTCTATACTCCTCTGTGTCGTGATACATCTGACTTTACCTTCTCTGTTTCAGATTTCAGGGAAAATACGATCATATTATGATCAATTGTTCCATAGGATTCTTTCACCTTAATCTCTCTAATTTAGTCCTATTCATTGCACAACTTCCAATCCAAAATAGCTGATCCCCTAGTCGGCTCAACCAGGAGTTGCTCTAATAATTCAAATTCTAAACATTCCACAAAATTCTCCTCTCGGACTCCAGCACCAACCTGATATTCCCAATCTACCTGCATTAAAAAAAAACTCATTGAATATGCGCTTTTGGCATGATTTTTTTCTCTCTCGTTGTAATTTGTAGATTTCATCCTTACGACAGCTTGGGGCTCTGTATACAACTCCAATGAAGTCTTTTCACCTTTGCTGTTCCTTTGCTCTATCCATAATGAGTAAACAGTTTCCGAACCTGTGTCATATCTTTCTAATGATCTGATTTCCCTTGTTTACCAACAGAGCATTGACAACCGCTCTGTCTTCCTGCCTATCTTTCGATATAATGTGTACCCTTTGGACATCATGTTCCCAGCTGCAATCTTTCTCCAGCCGCGATTCAGTGATGCCTGCAACATCATACTCGACAATCTGTAACCGTACTTCAAATTCATCTACCTTGTTGAGTAACACCTCAGTACTGTAGACACGCTTTTCAATTTTACATTGCAGCTGATCCTGTTGACTGCATTTTTGCCCTATTATCATAATTTCCTTGCCAACAGTCTCACTACACACTGCTTCTGTTTGTAAACCAACTACTTCATGTTTGGCACTGTCACTTCGATTCACATCACCCTGCTAAACTAATTTAAACATATCCGTATTAACTTTTTTACCCTGCCCGTAAGGACTTTCGAATTCCTAAGGCTGAGGTGCAACCGTCCCTATTGTACGGGTCACGCCTTCCCCAGAAGAGATCCCAATGATCAATAACTTTAACCCCTGCCCGCTGCATCATTCCTCAGCCACACATTCACCTGCCAAATCAGTCTTTTCCTACTTTCACTGGCACGTGGTACAGGGAGCAAGAGATGATCACCCTTGAAGTCCTGTTTGTCAGCTTCCTACATAGCTGCCTAAAAACTCTCTTCATGACCTCTTCACCTTGTCTACCTATGTCATTGGTGTCGGTGTACAACAGGACTACTGGCTGCTAATCCAGTCCCGTGGGAATACCTTAGACTCGACACCAGACATCCCTAATTGTGACACCAGGAAGGGAAAATACCATTCGGATGAGTCCAGCGCGACAGCAAAATATGGTTTCTGTTCTACTGAGTGATGAATCTCCCATCCACACTTTAGTCATAGAAACATAGAGACATCGATAACCTACAGCAGAATACAGGCAATCTGGCCCCACAAAGTTGTGCCGAACATGTTCCTACCTCAGAAATTACTAGGCTTACCTATAGCCCCCATTTTAAGCTCCATTCCCTATCCAAAAGTCTCCTAAAAGACCCTATTGTATGCGTCTCCACCACCGTTGCCGGCAGCCCATTCCACGCATTCACCACTCTCTGGGTGAAAAACTTACCTCTGATATCTCCTCTGTACCTACTCCGCAGCAGCTTAAACCTGTGTCGTCTTGTAGCAACCATTTCAGCCCTGGGAAAAAGTCTCTTACCATCCAGACGATCAATGCCACTCATCAAGTTATACACCTCTATCAGGTCACCTCTCATCCTCCGTTGATCCAAGGAGAAAAGGCCGAGTTCACTCAACCTATTCTCATAAGGCATGCTCCCCAATCCAGGCAACATTCTTGTGTATCTCCTCTGCACCCTTTCTATGGCTTCAATATCCTTCCTGCAGTGAGCTGACCAGAACTGAGCACAATACTCCAAATGGGGTCTGACCAGGGTCTTATAACACTACCTCTCGTCTCCTGATTTCAATTCTACGATTGATGAAGGTCAATACACCGTACGCATTATTAACCACAGAGTCAACCTGCGCAGCTCCTTTGAGCGTCCTATAGACTCGGACGCCAGGGAACCTATGATCCTCCACACAGCCTAGAGCCTTACCATTAAAGCTACATTCTGCCATCATATTTGACCTACCAAAATGACCCATTTCACACTTATCTGGGTTGAACTCCGGACGCCACATCTCAGCCCAGTTTTGTATCCTATTAATGTCCCGCTGCAACCTCAGATAGCCCTCCACACTACCCACAACACATCCAAGGTTTGTGTCATCTGCAAACTTACTAACCCATCCCTCCACTTCCTCATCTGGGTCATTCATAAAAATCACAAAGAGTAAGGGTCTCAGAACAGATCCTTGAGGCACCGAATTCCATGCAGAACATGACCCATCTACAACCACTCTTTGTCTTCTTTGGGCAAGCCAGTTCTGGAACGACAAAGCAATGTCCCCTTAGATCTTATGCCTCCTTACTTTCTCAGTAAACCTTGCATGTGGTACCTTATCAAATGTCTTGGTGAAATCCATATACACTACATCTACTGCTCTTCCTTCATCAATGTGTTCAGTCACATCCTCAAAAATATTCAATGAGGCTCGTAAGGCACGACCTGCCTATGACAAAGCAATGCTGACTATTTCTAATCATATTATGCCTCTCCAAATGTTCGTAAATCCTGACTCTCAGGATTTTCTCGATCAACGTGTCAACCACTGAAGTAGCATTCAATGGTCAGTAATTTCCTGGGCTATCCCTACTCAATTTCTTCAATAAGAGGAAAACATCGTAAACCTCCGATCTTCCGGAACCTCTCCCATCCCCATTTATGATGCAAAGATCATCGCTAGAGGCTCAACAATCTTCTCTCTCGCTACCCACGGTAGCCTTGGGTACATCTCATCCGGTCCGCAGGACTTATCCAACTTGATGCTTTCCAAAAGCGCTAGTACACCCGTCTCCTTAATATCTACATGCCCAAGCTTATCAGCCCGCTGCAAATCATCCCTACTATCGTCAAGATCTTTTTTCCTTGGTGAATACTGAAGCAAAGTATTCATTAAGTGCCCTCCGGTTCCATGCACACTTTACCACTCTCACATTTGATTGGTTCTGTTATCTCATATGTTATCCTCTTGCTCTTCGCATACTTGCAGAAAGACTTGGGGTTTTCCACAATCCTGTCCGCCAAAGCACTCTCATGGCCCCTTCTGGGTCTCCCAATTTCTTTCTTAAGCTCCTTCCTGCTAGCCTTATAATCTTCTAGATCTTTTCCATTAGCTAGTTCTTTGAACCTTTCGTAAGCTCTTCTTTTCTTCTTGACGAGATTAACAACAGCCTTTATACACCACGGTTTCTGTACACTACTACCCTTTCCCTCTCTCATTGGAACGTACCTATGCAGAACCCCACGCAGATATATCCGCTGAACATTTTCTACATTTCTTCCGCACGTTTCCCTGAGAATATCTGTTTCCAATTTATGCTTCCAAGTTCCTGCCCGATAGCCTCATGTTTTCCCTTATTTCAATTAAACGTTTCCCTAACGTGTGTTTTCCTTTCCCTCTCCAATACTATGGTAAACTAGGTACAATTGTGATTACTATCTACAAAATGGTCAACTGCTGGGAGACCTGACACTTGACCAGGTTCATTTCCCAATACCAGATCAAGCACGTCCTCTCCTCTTGTAGGCTTAGAGACCTATTTTGTCAAGAAACCTTCCTGAACACAACTAACAAACTCCAAACCATCTAATCCCCTCACTGTCGGTAGATGCCAATCAATATTTGGGAATTTAAGATCTCCCACCACAACAACCCTGTTATTATTACTCCTTCTCAGAATCTGTCCCCTACCTGCTCCACGATGTCCCTGCGACTATTGGGTCGTCTATAAAAAACATCCAGTTGTCACAATGGGGGGCGTTGGGAACGAGGGTGGAACCAAATGCAAGAAACATCTTGAGAGGTTAGCAGGCTGGGGTCTTGGCTCTTGAGTCTAGCAGGTCGGGACTAAGGGTTTGGGTTAGGACTTGGAATCACAGACCACCAGGGCCAGGACTTGAAATGAGACTCGGATGCTGCCAGGGACAGGACTTGATTTGGTACTTGGAGGCCGCCAGGGCCAGGAATTGACTTGGTACTTGGATGCCACCAGGGCCAGGACGTGGTAGTTGCATGCCGCCTGGCACAGGACTTGACTTGCTACTTGGATGCCGCGAGGACCAGGACTTGACTTGGTACTTGGATGCCGCCAGGACCAGGACGTGGTACTTGGATGCCGCCAGTGCCAGGACGTGGTACTTGGGTGCCGCCAGGGCCAGGACGTGGTACTTGGAGCCTCTGGGTAGTGGCGAGCTCTAGACTCGGCCCGGGAATAGAAGACAGCGGCTCTTGATTCCCTCCGGCGGGTTAAGGGACTGATCCGCCTCGGTGAGGAAACTTTGCAGGCTCGCTTTGGCGAGATAACTTGACAGGGTTGCTCCGGTGAGGAAAGGCGACTTACTGGCACTCGCTTCGGGCGGAGACTAAGCTTGCTCCGGCCAGATGACGTTGGCGCGCCGTACCTTTAGTGACTTTGCAAACGCTCTCGCACGAACGGCAGAAAGCCGGAGACTATAAACTGCCGGTTCAGCCGAGAGTAAATTGCCTCGTATCACCAAGCCTGAGGGACACAGGAAAACTGGGAACCAAAGGGAAACAGGAAGTCCGCGGTCCGGATCGTGACGTAAACAAAGTAAATTTAAAGGGACCCCGATCCGGACCGTGACATCAGTAGAATTATTGACTCCTTACAATTCATAACCTCCAACCACAGAGACTCCGTTGTCAATCCCTCCCTGAATTCCCCCTTTTCTGCAGCCGTGAATCTATCTCTGATCAATATTTTCACGCCTCTACCTCTTTTGCCTCTCTCCATGTCCTTTCTGAAACATCTAAAGCCTGGCACTTGAAGTAAACATTCCTGCTCCCGAACCATCCAAGTCTCTATAATGGCCACAACATCATAGCTCCAAGTGCTGATCCATGCTCTAAGCTCATCCGCTTTATTCATAATCCTCCTAGCAGTAAAATAGACACATCTCAAACCATCGGTCTGAGCGTGTTCCTTCTCTATCACCGGCCTATCCTCCCTTTCACACGCTCTCCAAGCTTTCTCTATTGGTGAGCCAATCTCCCTTGTATTCATCCCTTTAGTTCTGTTCCCACCCACCAGCAATTCTTTAAACTGTCCCCAGTAGCCTTAGCAAACCTCCCCTCCAGGATATTAGTTCCCTAGGGGAGAATAACCACTGTTGTGCTGCACGCAAACTTGTTGATCCGCTTAGTTCTGCAAACCGGTAGCTCCGATCGATCACGTCGTCTTCTGGGCCTTCTCCAATGAATCCCACTTTCTGAGTGGTTGCTCCTAAAATCAGATAAAAAGCCTGAAAAAAAAAAGACAGACTTCCCTCAAAATCTGAATCGCCACCGGATTAAATAAAAACTCTTTGGCTGCACCACTGTCCTCAGGAAAAAATGGCTGGAAAATATGTTCATTTTTAATCTTTTGCCTGTCCCTGACTGAAAAGTATCACTGCTTACGCACTACCGCTTGCTGATTGGTCGCTCCTCGATTCCGAAAACATAAACAACTGACGAGAAACTCTACAATCAAAGTCTCAGTCGCACTGATGAAAAGCTATCTCTATTCACGCACTGGATTGTACAGGGATTGCAGCCCTGGAGGTTCGGTTTGTCAGCTTTATATCGAGCTCCCTAGAAACTCTCTCTGGACCTCCTCACCTTGTCATTGTTGCTCACGCTTGCCCTCGGGGATCCCTTGCACCCGAGCTGAGACATCTCTACCGAATGAGTTGTGGATCATTAACTGCTGCTCCAGTTCCGTCAAACTTTCCCTCAGAAGCTGCAGCTCGGTGCACTGGGGCAGACTTGATTATCCTGGTGCTTCTAATTTCCCGCATCGCAAACACAGAACACTGCCCATGTAGTAATTCTCGCCAACAGAATGGAGAAATAGGAACACAATGATAAAGTTGTAAGATGCTTTGCCCTCGCCTGAGCCTGGGGATCTTAGACTAGCGCTATTTAAAGACGAGCACACTCAAAGGATCTGTCGTGACACCTGAATTTGAATTTTCTGCCTTTTCTAATGAATCCACCTCTTTTGATTGAAAGGCCACACAATACATTCCCCTTGAAAATTGGTCAAGTTACTGGTGCCTTCTGCATTGAAAACGGTGGCAAAGTATTTATTGCGATCATAGATCATTTCCCTGAATCATATTCAAACCTCTCCAGCATTATGTTCAATTTGAATGTTTTGTCCCTTCTCCCCTATCGCTTATTGTTTCCTTATGCACAAAAGAGTTTTTCCAGGGTTAATGTGTACTGAAAGGAAGGTATCGGCGATGTTGTGGATCTGTTGCTTTCAGACGGTGTTACATCATTATAAAGAGGTGACATAGCGTCAAAGTGTGTTGAACCGTTGTAGCTGGAGTTAAGAAACTGAAACTGGGAAAAAATATTGTGGGAACCATATATAGGCCTCAAATTAGTAGCCAAGATGAGTGCTTCAGATTGCAAAATGAGCTAGAAAAGGTATGTAAGAATTGTAATGACACATTTGTAATGCAGGACTGCAATCTGCAAGGGGATTGTGGGAAAAAAAAAGATTGGTGTCGGATTGCAACACAGGGAATTTGTTGATCGCCTACAAGATGGCTTTTTCGCGCGGCCTGTGCTCAAGTTTAGTCGGGGAAAGACAATCTTGGATTGGTTGTTCTGTAATAACACAGGTCGCATTCGGGAGCTTAATGTAAAGCACCTTTAGGAGGCAGTGACCATAATACGATTAAATTAATTCTGCAATTTGAGAGGGAGTAGCATGACTCACATGAATCAATATCGCAATACAGGGGCAGGAGGAAAGACTTTGCCGAGGTGGATTGGAGGAGGATACTGGCGGGGTTGACAACAGAGCAGTTGTCTGAATTACTGGGAATAATTCACAAGGCGCAGGATAGATATGTGCCGCAGAGGAAAGTGTTCTCAAGCGGCAGAGATAGGCAACCGTGGCTGACAAACGGCGGTAAGGATTGTATTAAAAAAAGGAAGCACATATAAGGTAGCGAAAGTGAGCGGGAAGTTGGATGTTTGGTAAGTTTCTTATTTAAATATCCAGCAAAAGGCAACTAAGAAGTGATGAGAAGGGAAAAGATGAAATCTGACTGCAGAGTAGCCGATAATATATTGTAGGATATCAAAAGTTCTTTTTTTTTTCAATTATCTTGAGTAAAAGGGAGCTGAGAGTTGGTAGTGGACCACTGGAAAATTATGCTGGTGATGTAGAAATGGAAGGCAAATCAATGGCAGACGGACTGAATTTGGGTTTACATCCGCGTCATTGACGAAGACACCAGCAATGTTCCAGTGGTCCGTGAGCGCTAAGGAGCAGGCATGAGTGCTGTAGCTATTGCAACGAGAAACTGCAGGAAAAACCGAAAGAACCCAATATGGGTAAGTTCTTGCGCATTTTCATGCGAAAGTTGATCTTTCCCTGATTAGTGAGAGCATCGAAGGATATTGAGAAGGCCGGTTTATGGGGTGAGTGTGGTCCGGGATCAGCCGTTATGGAATGGTGGATCAGACTCGGTGAGATGAATGGCCAAAGTCTGCTCATGTGTCTTATATGTTTATGCTTTTCTTGTCTTATGATCAAGCCTTCCTTTATTTCCTCAAAAAATATTAACAGATTTTTCAATCATTATTCCCCTGAAGGAAACTATGCTGAATTGAACATAACACATAACGTGAGTCCAAGTACATCAAAAGCGCACTCGTAATAGCAGCATCCAACATTTTACCAACGACTGAAATAAGGGTCACAAGCCTGTAACTTTCAGAATGTATCGCCTCACCACCTCCGCTGTTAATATGGTGATTTTAAAATGGTTTCGTTACCACTTCCAATGCCCTTTTCCTTCTCGCAACTTATGTCCTTTGCCGCATGTCGCCTCTCTCTGGAGCTACAAATCACCCCTCCACCACCTTCATTCCCCAATGGCTTTATTTCTCTTTCACCAATCAACTTCCCAGCTCTGCACTTCACCCTTCCCCCTTGTTTCACTTATCACATTGTGTTTCTGTCCTTCACTCCCCGCAACACACCTTTTCCATCTAGTGCTCAGTTTTTTTTTCTTCCAGTCCTGCCGAAGTGTTTCAGCCTGAAGCTTCGAGAGCACGTTTTTTTTGTATAGATGCTGCCTCCTCTCCTGAATTCGTCCAGTATTCTGTATGTGTTTCTTGGATTCCAGAACCTTCCTCTTGTTCACAAGATTCTCTTTGATACTTACTTCTTGATTTCCCGTCTGTTATGGAACAATAGCGGGAATGGCTGCACGGCAGTGTTTCGTACGGTATGTGCGAGATGGAAACTCTGGGAGATCCCCAGTCTCCCGATGCACATCTGCATCAGGAGAAGCGAGCTGCAGATCCGCAGTGTCATAAGCAACTGGAGCTGCGGGTCTATGACCTTCGACTCAAACTTGAGAATGGGAAGCTGATAGCTAGGATCTATAGGCAGTTCATCACCCTGAGGTTGCAGAAGAAAGGCAACTAGGAGACTGTCAGGAGAAGGAAAGGAAGTGTCGTCGCTTCCCCTAATGAACAGTATACCAACTTGGATGCTGTTGAGAGCATGGAGGAGCAGCACTGACCGGCCCTTGGCGCTGTATTTCGTGCTGTGGCTCAGAGAATAAGAGAGCTGAGGAGACTGCAGTGGTGATAGGAGAATCCATAGTCGGAGGAACAGAGACAAGATTGTGTGGGCGCGATAGCCAGACTCGGATGGTATGTTTCCTCCCTGCTGACAGGATCAGAGATGTTTCAGATCAGGTCCAAGACATTCTGCGGGGTGAAGGTCAGCATTCTGGCAGCAATAACGTAGTTATAACAAGTGAGGAGGTCCTGAAGAGAGAATTGAGGGAGCTGGATATAAAGCTGAAAAAAGGACCTGCAGGATAGTAATAGCGTGATTAATGTCTCCATATCGTCAGTGGGGGAAGAATACGATGACTTGACAGGTGAATGCGTGGCTGCGGAATTGGTGTAGGAGTCAGCCCTTCAGATTTATGAACGGTTTCAGCTAATTTGGCAAAGAAATGGCAGCCAGAGTGCGAGTGCCCAACATGAGGTATTTGGTTTCCAGACAGAGACAGTATGCAGTGAGACTGCGAGCACGGAGTGCTCTGACGATGCGACAGAATGGCAGTGGACAACATGAGTTACAATGCTCAAACGTTTGTAAAAGGGTGAATTCCGTATTGAAGGTGATATACGGAATAGGTGAGATGGTTTTGTGTCACAGTTGACGCGTATGACGTTATGGCATCACTAAATCTTTTTTTTGAAAGATGACAGCTTGGAGCTTACCATCCCAGGCACAGGTTGTATCGAAATGACAGACAGGTAGGCACAGGGGGTGGCATACCTCTGCTGATAAAAACTCAAATCGACTAATTAGAAAGGGTTACCAAAACGGTCTGAATATTTTGATTCGTTGTGCGTAAATCTAAGGAACAGCAAGGGTAAAAAAAAAGCTGATATACAGACTGGCAAGCCCTTTCGATACAAACTGTCTCTTGGGCGGTAAGGATATGGTCTACAAAGGAAAACGGGATAAAAATGCATGCAAAACATGGAATGTTAGAATAGTCATAGGAGATTTCAATATGCAGATAGATTGGGAAAATCATTTTGGTGCAGGATCCTAGAGTGGACATTTCTAGAATGGCTACAAGATTGCTCTTTAGATCAGAGAGTTTAAGGTAATAGCCGTCATGGGGAAAGTGATCATACTATAATAGAATTTACACTGGCATTTGAGACGGAGAAGCTAGAGTCAAATGTATCATCATTACAGTGGAGTGAAGGGAATTGCAGCGGCATGAGAAAGCAGTTTACTAAAATTAATTGGAAAAGACCACTGGGACGGCTGGAGACACAGAATCAATGCTGGAATTTCTGGAAACAATCAGGAAGGCGTGAATGTGTACAACCACAAGTGGAAGAAGCCTTATAAAGGAAATGCGTCATAACGTTGGCTGAAAAGAGATGTCAAAACTAGCATAAAAGCAATTAGTGCGAAGTTAGAGGATGGGGAAGCCTTTTTAAAAAAACAACAGAAGAGAAATAAAAAGTTATTAAAAAGGAAAATATGGAATGCGTAGCAAACTACTAAATAACATTAAAGACGATATCAAAGGTTTGTTCAGATACATAATGTGTACAAGAGAGACGTGAGTGGATATCGGACTGTTGGGAAATGATACTGGAGAGCTAGTAATAGGAGACAATGAAATGGCGGACGAACTGAATATATATTTTACATCAAACGTTACTATGGAAACTCGAGCAGATAGAGAGTCTCTGTGGGCAGAAATGTCAGAAGTTGCCATTTCAAGGGAGAAAGTTCTTGGAAACTGAAAGGTCTAATGTGGATGTCTCCTGGACAGGATGGCATACATTCCAGGCTTCTGAGAAGGTGACTGAAGAGATGGTAGAGGCATTAGTTGAGATGTTTCAAGAAAGAAATCCTGGCACTGTTGCGAAGGAATGGAAAATTGCAAATGTCATGCCCCTCGTCAAGAAGCAGGAGAGACACAACTAACGAAATTGTAGGAAAGTTCGTTAGACATCAGTGGTTGGTAAAATGTTGGAGTAAGTTGATAAGGATGTGGTTTGGCGTTTTGGAGGCGCATGTAAAATAGTCGCTTGTCAGCATGGTTTCCTCAACGGAACCTCTTGCCTGAAAATCTGTTGGAATAATTTGAGAAACTAACAAGCAGGATAGGAAAACGGTATGTTGTGTACATGAATCTTCAGAAAGTACCGCTCGTGAGGTTGCATAATAATGTAAGAGTCCATGGTATTACAAAAACTACACTAGCATTGATTTGCAGAAGGCAAATTGTGGGAAAGAAGGGAGACTTTTCTGTTTGGCTGCCGGTGACTAGGGTTGTCCTCAGGGATCTGGGTTGGGACAGCTTCTTTCTTACGTTACATGTCAATGATTTCGGATGAGGAAACTGTCATTTTCCTTCGGGGAAAATTTGCAGATGATACGAAAATAGGTGAAGTTTCAGAAAGTTTGGAGGAGGATGAGACCCCACAGACAGACCTAGACAGAGTAGGGAAATGCACAAAGAAGTGGCAGATGGAGTACTTTTCAGAAGGTTGATAGTCAGGCAATTGGCAGAAGAAATAAAAGGGCAGATTATCTTCCAAGTGCAGAAACAAAACCAAAAATCTGAGGAGCACATGATTTCGGGTGCCCCCGGGCAAGAATGTGAAGTTAAGTTTCCCGGCTGAATCGGTGGTGAGGAAGGCAAATACGATGTTAGGCATCTATTTCCAGAGAAGTAGAATAAAAGAAAGCAAAGACGTATTATTAAGGCTTTATAAAGCAGAGATGAGGACTCACTTAGAGATTGTATACAGTTTCGGCCCCCTTTTCTAAGAAAGGATGTGCTGACATTTTTGAAAATTCAGAGGATGTATGAGGTTCAGGAAAATAAGTCCAGGATTGGAAGGATTATCATATGAACAACATTGGATGGCTCTCAGCCTCTACTGTCTAGAATTCAAGCCCATGCAACGCTGAATGGCTTTAATAGGGAAACTCTGGAAGGCTTGCATCCCATTGTGCGGGAATCTGAGGCCAGAGCCAACAGGAGAATAGAGGGATGTCCTTTAGAAAGGGGATGTGGCGGAATGTCTTCAGCTAGACAATTGTAAATATGTGGAAATTGTTGCCACGGGCAGCTGTGGGGCCAAGTTATTTAGTATATTTTAGGCACAGCTTGATTGAACCCTGATTAGTCAGGACATGAAAGGATACTTGAGAAGGCAGGAGATTGTGACTGAGAGGGGAAAAAAATGGATCAGCTATGATAAAATAGTGCAGCAGACTTCATGTGCCAAATAGCCACATCCTTCTCCTATGTCTTATGATCCTAAGCTCTTCTGATTTTATGGTATTGGCGACCAATGTACCAGATACAATAAAGTATTGGAATGCAAAATGGAAAATAAGAAATCATAATAATATGAGAAAGCAATAAATATCAATATCGAGAATATGAGGTGGAGAGTCACTTTCAATTGGTCCAATATGCCCTGAAATCTCTAGTTTGTTCTCCTTATACCTTAAAATATGGTCTTCTTGGAAATGTTGTGCTCCGCTTGACTGCACACATCGCGCAGCTGTAGTCTCGCCTGGTTATGAGAGCCAACACTCCCAGTCCCTGCAGATACTATACGGGAAATGTGCTCACACTTTTGTCCTGTTTTATGAGAACAAGGAGATCTGACCCAGGATATCCTTCCCCAACTTTGCCCAAAACATTGACGTCTTCGTTTCCCGTGCTGTTATGTTCACTAACTCTGGAAAATAATCCAATGAAATACAGAGATGTCCGGGGTAACTTGTCTACTTATTGTTCTATTCGTGAGGTACTCACATATAACGTATTGCCATAATGGCGTATGCCATTCAGGTACCTCCTATATATAACTCACAATGAATTATGTAAATAAAGAAAACGTAATAACAATATATGCGCAGTGTTACGAAAATGCTTACAATCTGTTTGGCCTCACACATCCTACAGTCCCTCACCTCACTTTAGTGCTGAGTATCGGTAACATATGGACCCTCTGTACCGTTCCACTTAAAATAGCACCTCAACCCATAGTGCGCACAAAGAGAAGGCTGAGTGAACATTGCACCGTTTCTCAGAGAGTTTTTCACATAACCAACTTTTGTATCTTCTTCATATTCTTCAAATAGAAGATGGTTCTGGAAAAACCAAGTCTTCATCCGCGGGCAAGTGGAATTCGAAAGCTGTGTTTGTCTGGAGGCGTTAAATGAACCAGGCCCGTCGCAACATTGGGTGTGCTTTCATGCTGCCGGAAGGGTGGGAGGGAGAGAACAAAGATCATAGAAGAATACAGCATTGGAACAGGCCCTTCGGTCAACAATATTGTGCCGAACTGGAAAGTAAATGAACCAAACCCCCCGCCAAACGAATCCCTCTTACTTACACAATGCCCATATTCTTCCGTCTTCCTCACAATCACAGGGTTTCCTATCTTACCATCTCCTAAAACCTCTGATGTATTTGCCTGTACCACCACGCCAGACAGCACAGTCCAAACATTCATCACTCTCTGGATTAAAAGTTACCTCTCACATCGCCTTCGAACATACCCTCTCTCATCTACAATCCATGACCTCTGTTATTAGATATATATACCCTGGGAAAAAGAAACTGCCTGTGTACTCTATCTGCGCCTCTCACAATTCCCAGTCAGCTTCCTTCGCTCCAAAGCAAACAAAAGTTGTCGTGTCTAATGTTAGCACATGGCTTCTAAACCAGGCAGCATCCTGGTAATCCTCTTCTGCTCTCTACCCAAACCCTCAACATCCTTCCTACGGTGGCATGACTAGAATTATATGCAATACTCTAGATTTTCATAAATTTACCACATAACCTATTGCCATTTGTACTAAATATCTTAACTAATAAAAGCAAACATTGCATAAGCTTCCTTAACCACCTTATCGACCTTTGTAACTGTTTCCGAGGTGCTATGTACTTGGACTTCAAGATCTCTCTAAGCAGCAAAATAATTAAGGTTTTTTTTCAACAGCAGAGTACTTGCTCCTCGCATTTGCCCGACCAAGGTGCAACATTCCAAATTCATCGGGGTTAAACTCCTTCTACCATTTTCCTGTCTATATCTGCAACTGACCAATGTTGCGCTGTACGTTTTGCAAGTTTTTTCTAAACTATCCACAACTCCACAAATCTAGGTATCATCCAAAAACTTACTAACAAATCTGTCGACATTTGCATCCCACTTATTTATTCACATCACGAACAGAAGGGGTCCCAGCCCAGATCCTTGCTGAGCTTCACTAATTAGAACTCCAGATTCAAAAAGGCCCTTCAGCAACTAATTCTCTCTTGTAAGAAACTAACGTGAGACTCACGTGTAAATAGTTTCCAGCATTTCTCTTTTTTCCCCTTTTCATGTAGATGTAAAATGTTAGCCAGTATTCAGTCCTCTCGGATCTCTCACGTGGCTAGGGAGGAGATATTTGCCAAGGACCGTGCAATTCCTTCTCTTTCTTCCTTCTCTAACCTGTGGAAATTCCATCAGGCCCTGGAGACCTATCCACCTGAAAACTCATTCGGAGGCCCAACACTTCCTTCTCCTACTTCACCTCTAAACACCTAACATATTTATACACTGAGCTCCGATCTGTTGCTCCTCCATGTCTTTTACCTTGATAAATACGGAAGCAAAATACTCAGTGAATACGTCACTTACATTTTCCGCATTGAAGCAAACATAGCCTTCCCTAGCTCCCCAAAGTGAAATGATTATACACTGTCCATAGTTAGTCATTTGCTGTTGATGTTTCTATTGAATACTGCTTTATTAAATTCACTTTAATCCTGCTTGCCAGGGACTTTTCACGTCCCCTTTTGGTTTTCCTCGTTCGCATTTTTCGTTCTTTACTGGCTTCGTTATACTCTCGATTTCCACCGTTTGATCCGAATTTAGGGAGCTTTACATACGTTTGCTTTTTCACTCCAGCACCTCCTCTCGCTGGAGTGTGCACGTTTGGATTTAATAAAGCATCCTGGATACATTTAAGACATTCTCCCCGTCTATTACTCTTGCACTGAGAATGTACATTTTTGTATCGGGGAAGTTGAAGATCCCCATGAGATCAAACTTGTAATTTTACACATGTTGTTATTCACATTACATGGCTGTTCATTAATGTTCTAGCAGCTATTGCAGAGCCTGTGGTGCAAACCAGTCAGTGTGATCGTACGCTTTCTATTCCAGAAGCCTCCGTCGTCACGCTACTCCTCCAAGAACTGATAAAGTGTGACTGCTGCATTGTGTGTGTCTGTGTGAGAGGGGAGATAAGCTGGGCCGGTGCCCCAGCGAACCGCAGTAGGGCTCCACGGTTTGGAGCAAACGGAGGAAAGGAGTTTGGTGGAAAATTTGAACTTGATGTTGAAGTTGGAGGGTCAACGTGTCCAAAGGGAAGGTAGTTTGATGTCCCGGTGCTGCCTCTGAGCATATCGGGAAGGGATCAGTGTTGAGTGTCAGTGAGATGTGGATTGTGGGTGACAATTAACTTCACGATGTCGGGAAATTAATTATTTTTCTTATTTTTCCACCCTCTCCATCAGGGTACCGCATCACTTCAGCTTGAAGCTGTCAGGGTAAGTGGCATCCGAATGCTCTGTCCGTGATTGCGTTAGTTAATGAACCAGAGACGTTACAGTACCAGCCTTGTGCTCACGCACGGTCGGGCGGGGAGCGAAGCGGCGAGAAAGAGAAGAAACTCTCCTCACTTTGCTCTTTCAAGGGAAGGAACGGTTTTGAACAGCTTCCTTCGGCTCCTGTAATGTCTCCACGACCCCGGTGTGGTCACTGATCTCTGTCCCTACCCTGAGCTCCTGAAACATTGCCCAGGCATGATCCTCCCTATTATAAACTGTGCGGACCATCCTAGTTTATCCTGTACATAGATAAGAAAACACTGAACAGTGCAGGTTTTTGTAGCCCCTTTGGTCCTTGATGTTTTAGCGCCTCTAAACTTGTTCTCCGACAAAGCCGTCTATTGCTCCGTTATCCGTGTGCTAAGAAAATCTCTGAATTGATCCTAATGCATGTGTCTATACTACCACCATTGATACTGCGTTTCACACACTCACTACTATGCGTAAAAACACACTTTTGGCAGCCCCTATACATTACCAAAAAATCGCTTTAAAATTCCCTCCCCTATTCAGATGTTTCCAATCTGGGGTGTAGCACAATTTCCCAGTGTAGTTTAACTCGAGTTTTATAGAGCTGCAACATTACCTCGCGGCTATTGAACTCGTTCCCCGGGCGGTTTATCCTAAACCATCCATAGACACTCTGAACCATTCTATTTAATGGCGCGGAAACATTAAGGGATAATGGACGTCAACGTTGAAAGTGCTTCTGCTCTTCAATATGTTCAATTACAGTAAACTGTCATTAACCATGGATTCTGCAATCAAATACGGCCTTTCAGAGTGTAATTCTTCACTCTTCCCATACTCAACTTGACCTGCCATTTCTCAACCCATCTATCAATGCCCAGTTTGTAACTTGAGATAACCCACCACATGATCCATAACAGCATCCATGTTTTGCCTGTTTACTCTGTCTATCCATTTCCTCATCCAACTCATTTGTAAAATTCAGAAAATCCAGGAGTCACAGAACAGATCTCTACGGATCACAGCATCTCATTGACCTCCAGGTGCAATAATCTCCAACTGCTAGCCCACTGTCTCTTGGGCACGCCCGTCCTACTTACACAGACAAGATTCTCTGGATCCCCTATCACATGACTTTCTGAGTGGGCCAACAATGAGGAATCTTATTAAACATCTTAATAAAATTCATGTATACACCATCCTCCTACAAACCATTAACGTGGTTTGCAGCATCAGAAAGAAATCAATCACACTCTTGAGACATGACCTTCACCTGGCAAGACCATGCTGACCATCTCTAATCAGACTCTATTTCTTCAAATGCCTGTATATACTGCCTGGATATCTACTGGAGCATTTTACACACAATGGCATAAGCTTTACTGTTCTATGATTCCCGCCATTATCCCCATTAGATTCTTTGAACAAAAAATAAACATTTACTCCTTGAAGTCCGCCGGTATGACTGAAGAGAGCAGTAGGACGCAAAGTCCATCGCCAAAAGCGCCTAAAGACCTTACTGCTCTTCCCTTAGAAAACTGGAGTAAATATCCCCCGGCACCAGAGACTTAACTATCCTCAGGTTCTTGAAATGATTCAGCTCATAAGACCAGAAGATACAGGAGCAGATTCGGCCCATCGAGTCTGCTCCGCCATTCAATCATGGCCTGATCCAATTCTTCCAGTCATCCCCTTTCGCCCGGTTTCACCCCATACCTTTTGACGCCCTGGTTAATCAAGAACCTATCTATCACTGCCTTAAATACTCCCAACGACTTCGCCTCCACAGTCGCTGGTGGCGACAAATTCCACAGATTTACCACCCTCTGACTGAAGTAATTTGTCCGCATCTCAGTTCTCAAAGGACGTCCTTCAATCCTGAAATCGTGCCCTATTTTCCTGGAGTCCCTGACCATGGGAAATAACTTTGCCATATCTTTTCACGCCTTTTAAAATTCGGAATGTTTCTCCGAGATCCCACCTCATTCTCCTGAGCTCAAGGGAATACAGCCGAAGAGCTGCCAGACATACCTCATGCGGTAACCCTTTCATTCCTGGAATCATTCTTGTGCAGCTTCTCTGAACCTTCTCCAATGTCAGAATATATTTCTAAAATAATGAGTCCAAAACTGCCCAAAATACTCCAAGTGTGGTCTCACAAGTGCCTTATAGAGCCTCAACATCACATCCCTGCTCTTATATTCCAAGTGAAGTGAGGTACAATAATAGCAGGGGTGTTGTGGTGGGAAATTTTAATTTCCCAGATATTGATTGGCATCTTCCTAGAGTGAAGGATTTAGATGGGATGGAGTTGTGTATTGAGGAAGGGTTCTTGACACAATATGTAGATAAGCCTACCAGAGGAGAGGTTGTACTTATTCAGGTATTGGGAAATGAAACTGATCAGTTGTCAAGTATCACAGTGGAAGTGCATTTTGGAGCCAGTTATCACAATTCTCTGTCCTTTACCACAGCATTGTGGAGGGATAGGAACAGACAAGTTAGGGAAAGGTTTGATTGGACAAGGCGAAATATGAGGCTATCAGGCAGGAAAATGGAAGCATAAATTGTAAAAAAAAAAAAAAAAAGTTCTCAGGGAAACGTACGGAAGAATTCTGGAAAATGTTCAAGGGATATTTTCGTGGGGTCCTACAGAGGTACGTTTCAATGAGACAGGGAAAGGATGGTAGGATACAGGAACCGTGGTGTACAAAGACAGTTATACTTAAAGGAGAACTTGCGAAAGGTTCAAAAACTAGACCGTGATTGAGATCTAGAAAATTATAAGGCTAGCAGGAATGAGCTTAAGAATGAAATTCGGAGAGACGGAAAGAGCCATGAGAAGGCCTTGTGGGAAAGGATTAAGGAAAACCCCAAGGCACTGAACAAGTATGTGAAGAGCAAGAAGATAAGTCGTGAGATAATAGGACTAATCAAGTGTGACAGTGGAAAAACTTGTATGAAACAGGAGGAGACAGTTGAGGTACTTAATGAATACTTTGCTTCACTATGGAAAAGGATCTTGACGATTGTAGCGATGACTTGCAGCCGACTGAAAAGCTTGAACATGTAGATGTTAATGAAGACGATGTACTGGAACTTTTGGAAAGATCAAGTTGGATAAGTTGGACCCGAAGGAATGCAGCCCTGGCTACTGTGGGAAGCGAGGGAGGAGATTGATGAGCCTCTGGGGATGATCTTTGCATCATCAATGACGGCGAGAGAGGTTTCAGAGGATTGGAGAGCTGCGGGTGTTGTTCCCCTATTCAAGAAAGGGAGGTGAGATAGCCCAGGAGATTATAGACCAGTGAGTCTTACATTAGTGGTTGGTAAACTTAAAGGGACGATCCTGAGAGGCAGGATTTATGAACATTTGGAGAGGCATAATATGATTAGGTGTAGTCAGCATGCCGTTGTCAGCATGTCGTTGCCTTACGAGCCTGATTGAATGTTTTGAGGATGTTATTAAACCCACTGATGAAGGTATAACCGTAGCTGTAGTGTGTATGGATTTCAGCAAGGCATTTTAATAGGGTATCCCATGCAAGGCTTATTGAGAAAGTAGGTAGACATGAGATCCAAGGGGATTTTTCTTTATGAATCCAGAACTGGCTTACCCACAGAAGAGAAAGAGTGGTTGTAGACGGGTCATATTCTCCATGGAAGTCGTTGAACAGTGGTTTGCCTCAGGGACCCCTACTGTTCGTGATTTTTATAAATGACCTGGATGCGGAAGTGGAGGGATGGGTTAGTAAATTTGCTGATGACACGAATGTTGGGGTTGTTGTGGATCTTGTAGAGGGCTGTCACAGCGGGACCCTGATAGGATTCAAAACTGGGCTGAGAATTGGCAGATGGAGTTCAACCCAGATAAGTGTGAGGTGGTATATTTTGGTAGGTTAATAATGATGGCAGAATATTGCATGGACGGTAAGACTCTTGGCAATGTGAAGGATTCGAGGGATCTTGGGTTCCAAGTCCATAAGACACTCAAAGCTGCTACGTTGGTTGACTGTGCGGTTGAGAAGGCATACAATGTATTGGCCGTGTGTTTATGTGCCGAGAGGTAATGTTGCAGCTATATAGGACCCTGGTCAGACTCCACTTGGAGTACTGTGCTCAATTCCGGTAGCCTCACTACAGGAAAGACCTGGAAACCATAGAAAGGATGCAGAGGAATTTTATAATGAGGTTGCCTTCATTGGGAGCATGCCTGATGAGAATCAATTGAGTAAACTGGGGCCTTTTCTCATAAAAGCGACAGAGGATGAGAGATGACCATATGGAGGTGTACAAGATAATGAGAGGCATTGGTCATGTGGATAGTCAGAGACTGTTTCCTAGTAGTGAAGTGGCTAGTACGAGAGGACATAGTTTTAGGGTGTTTTTAAGTAGGGACAGAGGAGATGTCAGGGGTATTTTTTTATGCAGAGAGTGGCCAGTGTGTGGAATAGACAGCCGGCGGCGGTGGTGGAGAGGGAACCAATAGGGTCTTTTAAAAGGCTCCTGGATAGGTACATGGGGCTTCGAAAAAATACAGAGCTATGGGTAAGCCTAGGAGGTTCTAAGGTAAGGACATGTTCGGCACAGCTTTGTGGGCCGAAGGACCTATATCGTGCTGCAGGTTTTCTATGATTCTGTGTTTCTGTGCCTCGAGAAATGAATGCCAACATAGCAATCGCCTTGATTAACAACCGTCTCAACCTGGAGGTTAACCTTTAGGGTGTCCTGCACAAGAGGTCCCAATTCCCTTGCAGCTCTGCATTTTGAATTCTTTCCCGATCGAAATAATAGTCTGTCCGTTTATTTCTTCCACCAAAGTGCAAGTCCATAAACTTTCGAACATTGTATTTCATTTGCCAATACTTTGCCAATTCCCCTAAACTACCTACATCTCTCTGCAGGCTCTCTGTTTCCTCAACACTACCCGCTCCTCCACCTATCCTGGTATCATTGGCAAATTTGGCCATAAATCCATTAATACTGTAGTCAAAATCATTAACGTGCATCGTAAAAAGTAACGGTCCCAACAGTGACAACTGTGGAGCTCCATTGGTAACCCGTAGCCAACCAAAATACGATCCTCTCACTCCACTCTCTGTTTTCTGTCGATCAGACTAGTAACCAAGCTAGTAACTTCCCTGTAGTTCCATTGGCTCTTATCTTGCTAAGCAGACTCATGTGCGGCACCTTGTCAAAGTCCTTTTGAACATCCAAGTACACCACGTCTACTGCATCTCCTTTGTATACGCTGCTTTTAATTTCCTCAAAGAATTGCAGTATGTTTGTCAGGCAGGATTTTCCTTTCAGGAAACCATGCTGGCTTTACCTTTCTTGTCATGTGCCTTCACGTACTCCGTAATCTCATCCCGGACAATCAATTTCAACAACTTCCCAACCACTGATGTCATGCTAACAGGTCTATAGTTTCCTTTCTGCTGCCTCCCACCCTTCCTGTATAAAGGAGTAACATTTGCAATCTTCCAGTCATCCGCTACCATGCCAGGATCTATCGATTCTTGAAAGATCATCGTTAATGCCTCCGTATTCTCTCCAGCTACTTCTTTCAGAACACGGGTGTGCAATCCATCAGATCCAGGAGATTTATCCACCCTCAGACCATTAAACTTCCTGAGCACCTTTTCAGTCGTAATTTTCACAGCACGTGCTTCACTTCCCTGACACTCGTGAATGTTCGGTACACTGCTGACTCTTCCATTGTGAACATTGATGCAAAATACGCATTCAGTTCCTCTGCCATCTCTACATCTCTCATTGCAGTATCTCCGGCGTCATTTTGTATTGATCCTATTTCTGCCCTCGACTCTCTTTTACCCTTAATGTACAATAAACAGCTTTTGGTATCTCCTTTGATATTAGTCTCCAGCTTACTCTTGTAATTCATCTTTTCCTTCTTAATGACCTTCGTAGTTTACTTCCGCAAGTTTTTTAAAGCTTCCCAATGCTCGATCTTCCCACTAGCTGCGGCTTTATTTTATGGCCCGTCTTTTGCCTTTACATCGGCTCTGACTCTACTTGCCAGCCGCGGTCCCGCCCTTCTTCTTTTTGAAATTTCTTCTTCTTTGTCTTTCCTTCAAATGTCCCTTTCCAGTCAACTTCGGCCAGTTTCCCTTCCATGCCATTGCAATATCCTTTATTCCATTGAAATTCCACACATTAGATTTTATTTTCCCTCTCAAATATCAATATGAACTCGATCATATTGCGATCACTGTTCCCTAATGGTTCCTTAACCTTGTGCTCTCTTACCACCTCCAATCATTGCATAACACCCAATCCAGCACAGCCGATCCGCTAGTTGGCTCAGCAACAAACGGTTTCTAAAATGCTATCCCTTAAACATTCTACAAATTCTCTCTCGAGGTGCAGTACTGACCCAGTTTTCCCAATCCATTTTCATGTTAAAATCCCCAACGATTATCATGACATTGCCTTTCTGACATGAGTCTTCTATCTCCTGCTGTAATTTGTAAACCACATTCCGGCTGCTGTTTGGAGGCCTGTATACAACTGCCATTAATGTCCTTTTACCCTTGCTATTTCTTAACTCAACCCATGGAGACTCTACGCCTTCCAATCCTATGTCACCTCTTTCCAATGATTTAATATTATTTCTTTTACACAGAGCTACAGCACCCCCTCTGCCTACTAACCTATCTTTCCGATATACCTTATATCCTTGGAGGTTCAGATCCCGATGGCAGCCATCCCTTAACCAAGTTTCAGAGATAACCTCAACGTCATATTGGCCAATCTGCAGCTGAATTGTCAGATCGTCCATTCTATGCACTCATCCTACTTAACATTGACCTGTTCAAGCATATCAGCCTGTTATAGTTGTGCTCACATTTGTCAAGGTCTTTCTGAATCATGAATACTGAGAGAAATATTCATTAAGGACCTTTCCTACCTCTCCTTCACCAGGCTCTGTTATTCCTGAGCAGTCCTGTCGTGACACATGTCATCCTTCAGTTCCCCACATCCGTGGAAAACACCTTGGATATTTAGTCTCCTTGCTGGCGATATTTTTACCCTGTCTGATCGTAGATCCCATGCTCTCTAACGGTAGGAATGCGTTTCTCAGCGCATCTGTGCCACCGGCTCTCCACACTCAGCCGGCCAAGCACTGCCAATTTTTGGGGCCGGTTCTCTGCTGATGAGGACGATCCCGTCAATAAAGGGACAGCGGTTGCACTCAGGAAGTTTCCCCTCACCTTTCTCTTACACCTTTCAGTGCGGAGATCTGGTTCGTTGCCACTGGCAGAGCGGATTGCCCACGCATGTGAGGACGACGGAAATCGCTTTGGATCCCCCCACCTTGCTTCGTATCAATCACCTCTTTCGGCACGCACTCCGCTAATAACGCATTCCCATACCATTATTCAGTAATCAAAGCACTGGCCTATTCACCCAGCCTGGCCTCGGCACCCGATAACCAACACGTGACCGATCATCACCGACCCCCACAGTAACCGCAATGTGGCTGGCTGAGGAGCCCAGTTCTAGGACTTCCGGCCACCATGATCCTCCACTGACCCAAGAACATCGGGCCGCGTTGATAAGCGAAGCAGCCTTAAGAAAACTTTGTCCATGTTGGTGTGGGGCGCCGCGTCACGGTGAACATTCAGATGAGTCCTTCCCCGGGCTCTTTTGCATTCCTGGTGAAAGAGTGAGATCGGAAATACATCAAAAACCGCGGGCCACGCAGGTTGACGCTTGGGGTTGGAGGGGATGTCTGTGTCTCCTCGGGGAACGCACTGGGGAAGATGAAGGCCACAGGCCACTTCTGTCTGGCCGCACGGGTTGTCAGCGCTGGAGCGTTACAGACACTGGGCAGAACAGGCAGTGGACGTTCGATATGATCCACCTCCTGTCTCCATGTAACTGCAATAATTCTCCTGTGCTCTGATTATGGGAAGGGGTTAAAGTTTTCCGGTGTTCACACTCTCTGGTATCGGTACTGACTATACACTATCCCGCTGATCGCTGTCCCGCCGTCGTATAACCGTTAATCCATCCAGCTGCATGACTCAATAAAACTGACGCTGTTTGCATTAAACTGGTCTCCGTCTCTTGCTAAAAGCTCGCTGCCTTCGGTACCGGCGGGCCATTAGGAAGGTCTGTACAGCCCCACCGGACGCATAGAGCAGCCTGCTCCCAGAGCAGACAATGCAGTGGCCTGAAACAGCCCATCCCAATTCCCTCCCAATGCCGAGTCACTCTGAGGGAACTGCAAGCTGCTGGTGAAGCCGCCTGGTGTGTGAGGGTGAGGAAATGGTGCAGCACACCGACGCAGGGACTGTCACCAGTGGGATTACTCTCTTGGGTCCGATAGGCAAAACGAACTCCCGTCGGTATGATATCACTCGGCGTGGAAGTACTCTGGTCTGAAGCGATGGCTGAGCTGGGCAGACTGCAGGTGGGTGTTAGGCGGGTGACGGACCGGGTCTCCCCTACTCCGGGCAGACGGTTTTCCGACGCTTCTCCCCCTCCAATCCCAGGTCTGTAAATCACCGCGGGGCGCGTCACTGAACCCCTATCGCTCGGAGACAGTAACACCAGGGATGGAAGACATGGCAGTCGGGTGTGTGGGAATCAGGGACATTAATGGTCACGGTGGGGAGTGGAGCATTCACTGCAGGACAAGCAGAAGGATGCCGAGTGTGAGGGTGGGAGGAGGGATAAATGACTGGTCGGTGGAGAGAAACGTTTGACACCAAAGTAAGGGTCGTTGAGGGTGGGTAGAGGGTGGCATTTCTGGAGGTGACTATAGAGGTGACTCATGCGGGTAGATGGCTTTCAGAGAGAACGGCCATCGAGCTTTCGCAGGACGGGGGAAGGGGCGTGGATGAGAACGGATTCATCAGTAGGCTTAATATCACAGTCCGATGTTTGGAATTTGTTGTTTTACGGCAGTCGTTCAGTAAAATAAATGCTGAAATGTGTTCCTAAAATAAGTGTTTTAAGGTAAATATGTAGTTCTTAAACAGAGGGTAAATATTAAGGTAGTGTAGAGGGGTACATTGTCCATTTAGAAATCTGTTGCTGGAGGAAAATAAACTTCCTGAAACTTGGTGTGTGGGGCCTCAGACACCGTCAATTCTTCATTGACGGCAGCAATGAGAAGAGGGCATGTCCAGGATTGAATATCTTTAATGATGGATGCCCCATTTCTAATCATCTATTTTCGAAGATGCCTTCGATGTCTGAGAGGCTGGTTCCCGTGATGCACTTGGCTGAGATTTCTGCGGGTGTTTTTTAATATATATTTTCTGTGGAAATGATGGAAGTTCCGCCGGGTGATAATTGAAAGTTCAGGGAAGAGTTGCGGTTTTGGGAGGTTCGCCGCCCGTTAACACATGAGGGGCGCGGAAGTAAACGCAGACTGTAACCCTCAGTACACCGATTTCCCGACCAGTGGATGTCCTGTTTTTCCGTTTTCATGTCGCAACCTAACATTTCTCTTCAGTACCACTTTATCTTTTCTATCGATGTCATTGGTACTGATAGGTACCAAGACACCTAGCTGCCTACTGTTCCACGTCAGAATATTATGGTCCTGATCTGAGACATCCCTGATCCTGGCAGCTGAGAGTCAACATATCATCCAGGAGTCTCTATCGCGCCTACAGAATCTCGACTCTGCTCCTCGGACGTTTCAATCTCCTTCAAACCCTGTAGTCCTCTTCAATACTCTTCATTTGTGAGCAGCAGCCGCAGATTCAGTGCCAGAAACCGGGCCACAGCGACCCCTGCCCCTTTCTTGTAGGCAGTCATCAACGGTATTTACAGTGTCTTAATAGAGAGGGGAAAGGGCACAGAAAACTCCGCACTGGCTCCCGTTTCCTTTCCTTCTGCTGACAAAAACCCAGTTGCCTCCCTCCTGCAATCTAGAGACGCCGGCCTCCCTGCAGCTCCTACCTGTCCACAGTCGCTTTTGAGAGCCAAAATTCATCGAGCGACAGCGCCAGTTGCTTAATGTGTTCACGGGGGAGCCACAGCTCGATGTTTCTGATGCTAATTTGGTTATCCGGAAGACCATATCTGAAGCACGGAACAAAAGTCTGCCACTGGAGACATTCTCTCTGCGCCACTCTACCCTCATGGGCGAGGAATGAAAAATTAGGGAGAAAAAGAGAAATCGATCAGATAATTAGTTCACCTAAACCTGATCTCGCGAAGCCTGGTGATCCAAAGCCACTCCAAACACTGGCCCACTTGCAACAATGCCCTTTCCCAGAATGGCCGCCCCGCAAAATTATGCTATTTTAACTCAACGTTTCTGATGAATCCCGCTCAACTATTGGCCTCAGTCCAACTCCGAAAAGTTCTGTCTTTTAAAACTTGAGAGCGGACCTGATAGAAAAGATCACAGTCAAAATCTGAAATGCTCCCGCGAAGTTCCACCTTTTAAATCATGAACGCGCACCTGATTGTAATGGTAACTCAAAATTTTCACACCGTTTCGTAAAATCACCAACTTCAGCTTCTCCACTACCACATTACCTTGTTCTCGGCGACAGTCAGGGTTGGGAGGTGCTGTTCCGCACAGCATGTCTGGATAGAGAGATAGATGGAGATAGATAGGTAGATAGACAGACAGACAGACAGACAGACAGATAGATAGATAGACAGACAGACAGTCAGATAGATAGATAGGTAGATAGATAGATAGATAGACAGACAGATAGACAGACAGACAGACAGACAGACAGACAGACAGACAGACAGACAGACAGACAGACAGACAGACAGACAGATAGATAGATAGATAGGTGGATAGGTGGATACGTACATAAGCCGACAGAACCGCGTGTCAGGATTGCAGTGAGGCACTCTGGGATATTGCGGGCAAAGTGAGGCGAGAGGAGCCGTGGCCCCTCAATATTCCTGGATGCCTTACGACCATAAGGCCATGTGATGTAGAGGCAGAATTTGGCCATTCCGTCCAGCGAGACGACTTCGCAATTTGTTTCCCGCTGATCCATTACCCTTTCAGCCTCAGACTCGTGCCTTCTCCCCATCATCCTTTATATGTTTATAAACTCTTGTCTTGAATATTCTCAATTTCCAGCCGCCTGTGGCAACGCAGTCTAGAGGTTCATTTCTCAGCCTATATACAATCCTCTTCTTCTGCATTCTAAATAGTTGGCCCTGTGCTCTGAGGTTTCATCTTCTGGTCCGAAATTCCCCCAGCGCGGGAACGTCCTCGCCAGATAAACTCCATCGAGTCCTCTTAGCATCTGACAGGTCTAATGGCTCCATGTATTATCAGAGAATGAACATCCTGAAATTCTTGCTCTTCGCATACATCCTCGAAACAGAAGAAAACCCTGGAAAAATAATGAACCACGAAAAATATCACCAGCCCCATCTCCCGCCCCCACCCCCTCACTTGCTCCTTCAGGAAGCATCAGGGCTGACCACCCAACAAACAAACAAGTAACAGCAAACCCCACGAAGAGTGACGGAGGTCAGCAAACCTATTAATCACCTGGTAATATCGGCATGTCTCATGTTCTCAATCTTACAAACAGAGAGAGGTTTCACCCCTTTCCACAGAGAGAGAAGAATAAAACAAACGTCACGTATCAGGATTTTCTGAGGATTTGAGGGCCAGCGTTAGAGAGAATAATTCAATAGATTTAGTCTCAACATTTTCATATGATATAATCTGACCCTTCTGAATCATTTTTTTAAACTTAAATTATATGATTAGAGGAGTGAAGTTGACGGCATTACTGAATGTGTCTGATACAAGATATTGGTCGAGCCCTGTTTTGTTCTTTTTTGGGGATTTTTTTGTTCATATATATTTTTTTCTTTTTATTTCTTTTTTTAATGACTAATTTCATTATGAGTTTTGAAGTCTTTTATATCTATGTTACTTAAAATCCGTTTTGTATTTGCTGATTAAGATTATTCCAATAACTTTGTACCAACTTTGTTATTAAGTTTATAATTTTGAAAATTAATAAAAATATTTTAAAAGATTTAGTCTCATCCAAACTGAGGCTTTTCTTCCTCAGGTAAGGTGGCACTGAAACAAGTAATCGTAGACTAATGGATAAAGTTGAAATATTTAAGCGGAACATGAGAGGAAACATCTTCACGGAGGGGTCAGTGGGAGTCTGGAATGAGCTGTAAGAAACAGTAGTAAATGCAAGTTGAATATCAACATTCAGAAGACCCGCTGATGGGTACATGGATGTGAATGGAATGAAAGCGACGGTTCTTGTGCAGGCAAATGGGACTGGGCCAGACAATATGCTGTCACAAATCAGAAGAGTGAGGCGGTATACTTATGTGTGTGGTGTTCGATAGCTCTACGTCCTAACCCAAAGCGTCCTTTCCAGTATCTTTCCAACCCCTGACGTGAAACTCACTCGTCTATATTTTCCTGCATTATCAATTCCACATCTTAATATTTATCACAGCTTTTCTGGGGTCTTGTTTGTGGCTGCAGAGAATGCAAATATACTGGTCTAGACCGCAGTAATCTCAACTCCTGCTTCTCGGAATAATATGCAGTAGAGCCCAGTGGGCCCTGAAAATTACCCAGCTCACTGCTCTTTAGCACTATCTCTTCATTGGCCCCGAGCTTCCAAAACGAATCAGTTTTGTTAAGTACAGCATAGGAAACGTTTCTTCACAGACTTTTACAGCAGGGAAAAGACCCTTCAGAGTGTATGCCATTACGATCTAGATGTACATTCAAACTAATTCATGTCCCAGAAGTGCTGGGTCAAAGGCAGGCAGATGTGACTAATTTAAATGGACAGCAGTACGGTATGGAACAGTTGGGCCGAAGATTCTTTGTCAACGCTGTAAAGGAAAGTTTCCTCCGAACAGTGACTCTATTCCTCTCAATAGATCCTGGCTGACCTGCCAAGTTTCTTCAACAGTTTCATTAATTTCTACTTAGTATTCTGTGCAAAGGATCTTTTGTGCTGTAAGACTGCAGAGAAGATTCATCATGAATGTGGGGGCTTGTTCCATAATACGATAAGACCATAGGACTTGGGTGTAGAATTATGCCATTCAGCTCATCTGGTCTGCTCCGCTGATCCTAGATCCCACACTGAATCCCTTACACCTTGCCATATCTTTGGATGCCCTAACCGATCAAGTAATGATCAACTTCTTGATTATACACAAAAATATAGACGGAAACTGTGCCTCCAACGAAGTCTGGGGCAGAGCGTTCCACAGATACACTACCCTCCGACTAACAAAATTCCTCCTTCCCTCTCACAAGTAAAGACGATGGAAATTCAAGTAAAAAGTGCTGGTAGATCTCAACATCGGTAAAAGTACAGTTGACGTCTTGGAACGAGACCAGTCAGCAGGACTGGAGAAAAAAAAGGTGAGGTGTAGATTTAAAAAGGGAAACACAGGGTTATAGGTGAAACCGTGAGAGGAAGGGTTGAAATAAATAGCTGCGGAAGCTGATTGGTGAAAGAGGTCCGGAGCTGGAGAAGTCTGGCAGGTGAGAATAGAAGAGCATGGAAGAAAGAAAATCAGGTTGAAGCCCCAAAGGGATGCGATTGGCGGGCAAGGAGATAAGGAGAGAGACGGAAAAGGGGATGGGGCTTGGTGAAGGTGGGTGGGAGTGCCATTACCGGAAGTTTGGGAAATCGTCTTCATGCAATTAGCTCGGAGGCTGCCCCGACGGAATATAAGGTGTTGTTCCTCCAACCTGAGTATAGCCTCGTCGCGATAGTCGAGGAAGCCACGGATTGACATATTGGAATGGAAATGGGAAGTGGCATGAAACTAGGTGACCAATGGTAGATATCGTTTCTTCTAGGACCATGCTGTAATAGAGTATCTTGTGAGCATGATGTAATGGCCCTGTGATGGTGTGGTGATGTAATTCTCCCGCCAGTGTGAGGTCACATGATGCAATTTTCCCGCCGGTGTGAAGTCACGTGATGGCCTGTTCCAACAGGTATAAACCGGGAAAACCTTGCTGTGACGCAAGAGTTTTGCGTTGGTTGGTTCGTCGGTGTTTAGTTTCTCTGCGTATTCGTCTCATGACGCAGTTTCACTTCAAAACGGAGATTTACTTCATATTTTAAGATGGAAAGGTTGCTGCTGGCAGTTTCACCAATCGCTGCCAGTCTTTGTTTGTAGCATCTTTGATTCGCCTTTACAGTCCAGTATTGGAGAGTGAAAACCTTACCAATGTACGGGAACCCGAACGACTGGGGAAAGTTGCTGTCGTTCGGTAGTTTTATAAAGGATCGACCTTATTGAATCTTCTTTCAACAATAGTGGCCTGCATCTGAGATAACATCTGCAAGAGCAGGAAAGTTTGGTGCAGTGTTCACCTTCCAGAGAAGAAGGTCAATTCCTTTAAACCGTTTTATTTTCCTTCGTTGCGAATCCTTCGTACAAGGCATATTTCTGCTGGGATCAGCAGTAACGTCACGTGTTCGAGGAATTCTGTACTTCAGGGAGGCCTCTCCTAATTGACTGCATAAATCACTCGAACTTTCCAATTTGCCACTTTAAGACTGTGTTCGCATTTACCACTGTAAGAACAATTCCAGAGTTTGGTGGTTTGTTAAATTGCCGTAGAGCAGTTTACTTCCGGTTAAGTTAGTCCTTTTTTTTTAATTTTCACTATTTTTGATCAGTCTTTAATAAATGTTTATGTTTGTTTATAAAAACCTGTCTCAATTCCATATCCATTGTTGTCGCCCACGTAACACTGGTCATACCTCCTCTTACTTTCCCGATTCTGCTTGGCGGCCGCCGCCCCAGCCTATTTCGTAAGCCCTTTTCAGCTCTCTCCTCATATCAGACATATACTTCAGATAAGACTTCGGCTGCACCTCACCCGCGTCAATCCCGAAAAAGAGGTCAATGGGCAGCCTCGCCTCACGCCCAACCATCAGATAACAGGGCGAATACCCAGTAGCTTTATTGCTTGTACAGTTGTAACAGTGAACCAAATGTCCAATATGTTGACTCCTTCATTTCTTTTTGCTGACCTCCAGAGTCCCGAGTATGTCTAACAAGGTCTGATTAAACCTCTCCGCCTGGGGACCGGCCTGCGGATAATAAGGCGTGGTCCTCGATTCCTCAACTCCCAGCATGCCCAGTAACTCATAGATGAGCTTACTCTCAAAGTACCGTCCCTGGCCACTATGTATCCGCCGGGGAAGGCCATAATGCAAGAAATACTCACCCATAACGCTTTTCCCACCGTAGTCGCCCTCTGGTCCTTGGTCGGAAGAGCCTGAGTATATCTGGTGTGGTGGTCCGTGATGACTGAGACATTCACCGTGTTGCTGGCATCGGGTTCTATAGACAGAAAATCCATACACACCAGGTTCAAGGGCCCTGCACTCTGCAAGAGTGAGAAAGGAAGAGCCTTCACTGGCAGTGTTTTCCGGCGTATGCAGCGAATACACGACTTGCAGTACTCTTAAAACTCCGACTTCATTCGACGCAAGTAACACCTGTCCTTGAGTAACCCATAGGTCTCCATCCTCAAATGTCTAGACTCATCGCGCAGTGACTTCAAGGCAATCTTCCGATACTTCTCAGGCAGGACCAACTGCCAACACCGAGATCGGTCCGGGGATGACGTTACCCGGTATAAAATTTGTTTCCTCAACTTCAACCAAGGCCACTCCCTCAGTAACGGAGGCACTGAAACGTGTTTCTTCTTCACCGCCCAGGCCATATCCCCCTTATCTACCGCGTATCAAACGATGCCAATGCCCGGACCATCTCGCTGAGCAGCAGCCACTTCCCCCGGACTCAATTCCAGCAGCTGCTTGGTCTTCAGAGCAGTCAGGTCACAGTAAACAGGGGGTAGGGCGTCGTCAGAAGCCCCCAGTGGGTCCACTGCGCGAACCGGCATCTCCTTTTCGTCGGCCTTCACAGTCATAGCGAACTGAAGCATGGCCTTCACCGCAGGGTCAGTAACGCTCTCCCACTCCTGGTCACTCTCTAGTTCCTGATGCACCCGTCGGGACAAAGCGTCGGCATCGACGTTCTGGCTCCCCGGCCGGTAGTTCAGGCTGAAATCATAAGACGACAAGGCCGCCAACCACCGATGGCCTGCAGCATCCAATTCGCGGACGTCAGGATGTAAAGTGACCATGTAACAACAGTCCGTCTTCATCTCAAACTTGGCCTCGTTGAGATAGTCACTCAGCTTATCGACCATGCCCATTTCAATGGTAGGAACTCCAAATTGTGGGCGATATAGTTCCTCTCGGAGGGCGACAAGCTCCGGATGACAAACGCTACAGGCCTCAACCGGCTACCCTGATCTTGATACAAGACGGTCCCTAATCCCTCTCGGCTGGCATCGGTGTGTAGTACATAAGGTAACCGGGGTTCCACAAAAGCCAGCACTGGCGCCTGGGTCAGCAACTCTTTCAGCAATTTAAAAGCCTCCTTACATTTTGCATCCCACCTCTGTCCGAAAGGTTCCGCTCGGTAAAGATAATCTCCGGTCTGCATTCCCCTTTTCCTTTTCTGCCCCAAGGGAGGGTAACCAGGTCGAAGCTGGTTCAAGGGGTGACTCACTTTGGCGTAGCCCTTCACGAATCTCCGGCTACGTTGTCATCGCTTCTATCTTAGCCGGGTATTAACTACTCCATTTCGCGAGATTATATGCCCAACATAGCTAACATACGTCTTGCAGAACTGGCACTTGTCCAGGGAGAGTTTTAACCCTTCCTCATTCAGTCGGCTTAGCATCTTCAGTAGCCTCGCTTTATGCTCTTCCAAGGTGTATCTAAATACTATCAAGTCATCCAAGTACACCAACACATCAAACAAATTCATATCCCCCACCTTCTTCCACATGACCCTCTGGAAAGTGACAGGGGCTTCCGATATGTCCTGGGGTATTCTTTCAAACCGGGAAAACCCCAGAGGGCATATAAATGCCGTCTTCTCTTTATCGGCATCGTTCATCGGGATCTGGTAGTATACACTCCTCAAATCCAGAACACTGAACCACTTCGCTCCACTGGGACAGGTCAGCGCATCTTCGACGCTCGGGACTGTATACTGGTCGGGGACAGTGCGCCGGTTTAGAGTCCTATTGTCCACACACATGCATCCCTTTCCGTTCTTCTTCCGGGCCATTACTATTGGAGATGCATAAGGGCTTCGTGATTCAGAGATGATCCCTGCTTCCTTCAACTTACGCAGGTGCTGGCGCACATTTTCCACATCGGCAAGGGACAATCGCCGCGACCTCTCTCTGATCGGCGTGTCCTCAGTCACCCGGATGGTGCGGCGAGTGCTCTTGAAACAACCCACATCGAAATCGCCAAGGGAAAAAACATCTTCCAGCTGCAACATCTTCTCCACCAGCCTCTTCTTCCAACCCGGCGACACCGGCGAGTTCCCAAAGTTAAAAGCCTCAGCAGTCAGCTTCTCTGTTTTCCAATCGTATCCCTCCAGCAGGCCTCAAGGGGGCGCTCGACATTACAGTTACCGGGAACAAATGTGCCAGCGGCAACCCTCTCTTAAAGGTGATTTCTCTCGTTGTGCTGTTCTGACAATCACAGCAATCCTGTTCGCCTGTACCACCGAGGGCCTCTGCACTTCGGGCCTGACCAGCACCCCAGCCGGAAATCTTTACTCCTCCTCGAGGTCCACTAAAAGGCCTCACCATCAAGCACACAGGGAAATCTGGGAGTTCCCATCACCCTCGCTACTTCCCTGGACCTTATTGCCTTAGGCTTCGACTGGGTGCACCACACAGTCCCTCGCTTACGTTCAGTATCCGGCCCAGGGTGGCTCCGCACTGCCACAAAAGCAGCTCGAAACATTGGGTGCACAGACCGGGTCTCGAAAAAGTTCTCACCCGCCCTTTCCTGGCAGGCCCCCATGAGCCTCCGCACCACAGGGTTGTTGGTCCCCACAAAAATTGAAGCACCCCCCGTCTCAACCGGGTCCGGACAAACCAGCACTAACGTCTCCCGAACTTCGGACAACCCCACATCGGCTACTGAAAACTCCAGTCTCTCTGACAAATACGCGTCATACGGATAATGACTAGCACTGACGCGCCAGTTCTCCAGTGCACTGAATGGGGTCACGGACAAATGCTTTAAACACTGGTTGTAAAACCAACGGTATAGTAACGCGACCTGCGACCCCGTACAGCGGCACGCTGGATCGGGGACCCATTACTCCTTCTGGAATCGGGTCTTTCACTTTCGGGGTTCCTTGGTACATCGCTGGGAACGTGTTCCCCCAGAGACACCAGACTGTTCCCTCACTGGGTCTGCTCTAAATTTCCCGACACCTCTCCCTGCTTGGATGCCCGGGGACTCCCCCTCGGAGGGATTCCCTGCTGCCCACATTTCTGCCGGAAGTGACGCTCTTCCCCACAGTTATAGCGCACCCCGTGCCACTCACATTCTCTCCAAAAACGTCCCTCTTTACCGCAGTTATAGCACACGCTAACGGCCATCCCTCTTCTCGCGGACCCCCCGCCACTCGCAGCCTTCTGACACAGTGAGAACTCTACACTCAAAAAAAATATATTTAAAAAAAACATAATAAAAGTCTAAGACTTGGAGACGATAAATGCATAAAATTCCAACAGAAACAAGGAACAGTCAAGCTTATTACATCATCCTGCAGTAGTTAAACTCATTCCGATTACTTACACAAGGATAATCAAGTGGAAATCATCATTCACGAAAATCTTGCTTTAAAACATAATCTTTTACTCCTCTTCCAGCATTAATCTGGGTTATATCCTGACCACGCAAGAGGATATAACGCTGCCTTCACAAACTTCAAGACTACTCTCACTGACGAATACGGAAGTAAAGTCATCATTAAGGACTTGCCCCACCTCGCCGACTCCAGCGCATGTTTTATCTTCTATCCCTGACCCGAACTATCCTCACTCTCTTCATCCTCTTCACAACGTCTTGGGGGTTTTCATAATCCTACTCGCCAAGACCTGGCCTTCTAATGACGGAGAGGGAAGTAGGAGTTAACAGAGAGGGGAAGGGAGGTGATGGTCACGAAGACGGGCTGGCAGGAGGCAGAGAAAGGATGCGGTTTGGGAAGGTGTGGGTTCGACGAGACTGGAATGGAGGGTTTAGCGAGACAGGAAGGGTTGAATTTTTCCGAAGGACTTTAGAATCGTGGAAATGCAAATCCCAGAGAGCCCTCGAGACAGTCAAGGTACGTAAGCCTTTTCTTCGACTCACGTTTCCCACCTTCCCTCATCCCATTCTCTCTCAACCCCCAGTGTCTATCACCCTCTCCAGTCTTTACATCTCTCGTCTTCCTGTTTCCCCCAGATATTTCCGCTCTATCTCGCCTCTAAATCAATCTTTCTCTACGCTCACAAACAAGAGGAAAGCTGCAGATGCTGGAAATCGGAATAACACACACAAAATTCTGCATGAACTCAGCATGCCAGGCAGCACCTATGGAGAAGAGTACAGTGGTTGTTTCGGACCGACATCCTTCGGAAGGAGTGGGGGAAAAGCTGAGGAGTAGATTTAAAAGGTGGGGGATGTGAGAGAGAAATACCAGTTGATAGGTGAACCCTGGAGGGGTAGGGATGAAGTAAGAAGCTGGGATGTTGATTGTTGAAAGAAGTTGGAGGCCCTCAGCAATTCTTTACCTTACAACCCCTCCCCACTTTTTGCTTTCCGCAGGGATCGCTCCCAACACGACTCCCTTGTCCATCCGCCCCTTCCCCTAATCTCCTCTGGCCACTTATCCTTGCAAGCGGATCAAGCACTACACCTGTCCATACATCTCCTCCCTCACTACCATTCAGGGCCTGAAACAGTACCTCCAGGTGAGGCAACATTTCGATTCTGTTGGATTTCGTTACTGTGTCCGTTGCGCCCGGTGTGGCCTCCTGCATATCGGTGACATGTAACATAGTCTGGGAGACTGCTTTGTTTAGTATCTACGCTCTCGTCGCCAGATCAAGCGAGATCTCCCAGTGGCCACCCATTTTAATTCGTCGTCCCATTCCCATCCCGATATGTCCATCTATGGCCCCCTCCACTGTTGCGATGAGGCCACACTTAGGCTGAAGGAACAAAACCTTGTATTGCGTTTGGATAGTCTCCAATCTGATCGCATGAACATCAATTTCTCAAACTTCTGGCAATGCCCACGGCCGGCTTTCACCATTCTCCATCCCCTTTCTTTAGGTCAGAGGAAATGTCAGGGGTAAGTTTTATATATATATATACTGAGAGTGGTGAGTGCGTGGAATGGGCTGCCGACAACCGTGCTGGTGGCGGAAGCGATGGCGCCTTTTAAGAGACTCCTGGATGGAGCTTGGAAAAAATAGAGGGTTATAGGTAAGCCTAGGTAGTTCTAAAGTAAGGACATGTTCGGCACAGCTTTGTGTACCGAAGGGCCTGTATTGTGCTGTCGGTTTTCTATGTTTCTGTATTTCTATGTTTCTATGTTTCCCCCCTTTCACCTTATCTCTTGCCAGCCCACTGCCTCCCTGTTGTGCTCCTGCCGTCTCTTTCATTCCTGAATATCCCGGTGTCACTATCACCGATCAACTTCCAGGCTCCTTACTGCAGCCCTCCCCATTCAGGTTTCACCTGTCACCCAGTGTTTCTCTCTCCCCGCACACCCCCCTACCTTTTAAATTCACTCCTCAGCACTTTTTACTCCAGTCTTGCCGAAGGGTTTCTGCCCGGAACGTCAACTGTACGTTTTCCCATAGATCTGCCTGGGCTGCTGAGCTCCTCCGGCATTTTGCATGTGTCTCTCTCCCGTTGTCAATCTCCCCACGCCCACTCTCCAACCCTGGTCCCTCATTGTGCCACCACCCCACCCCCTTCTCGCTATCCTCCCACTCTCTCTTATTCTTACTTTTCCCGAAGTCCCTAACTCCCAGTCGCTCTCTACCAATCCCTCCTGCTGTCTCTCTCAGTCCATTCTCCCACACTCCTTCCACTCTGTCTCTCGCCTTCAGTTTCTCTTTTCCCACTCTGTCACCCTCGACCATTCAAGCCCTGGTCTCTCTCACTCCGAATGTCCTCGTCCCTCTTTACCTTCTCTCTCTCCCCCAGTCTGTCTCTCCACAGTCTCGCTCTTTCTCTCACTCAGTTTATCTCTCTCTCTCCCTTAGTCTGTCGCCCTCTGCCCTTTATCCTCACCTAAACTCTCGCCCCTGTATCAGTCTCTGCTTTCCACACTTCCCGTCCCTCTCCCACGTTTCTCTCCCCAGTCTCTCTCTCATTCTCTCACCAATATCTCTGTCCCCCAGATTCTCTTTTCTCCAATTTTCGCTCACCCCAGTCTCTCTCTCTCTCTCTCTCTCTTTCCCTTCTCTCTCTGCACTGTCTCTCCCTTCACGGTCACTTCCCCATCCCTGTAGTGCTAAGCATTTCTCCACAACAGGTTTATCTAATGCGAAGCGCATGTGCAAGGCTTACTCTAAATTCGTGAAGACTGCTAATTCTCTTTTTTGTTTCATTCTTATACAAAAGACTGAAATAACAAATGAGTTGCTTTTATTACCGATTTGGTCTTGAATGCCGTCAGATCCTGACCTGCCCTAGCCTAGGGTGTTTTGGAAAACTACAGCGGAGATGGTTTTGCCCTTATCGAAGAGCAGGGAATCGAAAGGCCAGGAGGCAGCTGACGTTATATAAGGGATGCAGCGATGTGCCGGGGAACAATTGGGACATGAGTCAGCTCATGAGGGGATTCAGATGACAAAGTTTACTTGCAGTGAGACGACAGAAAGATGTTCAATTTGACAGAGTAGGCAATGACGTAACAGGGGAGTGGGACATGCACTTCGGAGTAATGGATTGAAGGTTTTTTTTTAACCGGAGGGAAAACTCAGGAAGACGAGATGGACATTGACTTATGAGTTCAACTTCCGGATGCCGGGACGGTTATTTCGGCTGTAACGAAAGTAAATTCAATGCTGGCTTGTATTTCAAGTGAGATCAAATTTAATTCCACTGATCGTGTGGGGCGTAAGTTCTCTGTACTTAAGAAAAAAAAAAGTTGAATAGTTCTTGATGTTCAGAGTGTTAACGGTTTCTGGGAGACGCGAGCAGACTGGGGTTGACAAACAGGTCACCCAGGAAAGAACGGCAGAGGAACTAATGACCCAATTATCCTTCGGTCCAATGGTCTTATCTCATGTCATTCGGCCGAGTTAATTAACAATGATCCCTTTTCTCAAAGTATTGATAAAGTGCCTAACGAGAGCTCCTACCGCGTTGCGTTCATTGAACGTCTTTCCTACCCGGTATAACACACCCTGGGAGTGTCCAAGGAAGAAAGGCGCCTTTCTCACAAGGACATCAATAGACCTTCAGAAATAGACTTTATGCAGATGCTAATTGGACCCTGGACAGTCATTGCTTGTGCGAGTAAACACACCACGATTTTGATGCCAGCTCATTGGACACCGTCAGTTGAAGTTAGGATATTTGTATACGTGGATGTGGCCTTTTCATAGTATGTTGGATGCAATCAGTTAAATCTTTTTGCGGCGCTGTCTCATCTCTCCCAGCACGTACCAGGCTCGATCAGATCACTGAGAATTCCGCCCGTTCACTTTGCGATGGAAAATTGACGGATGTGCATTTACTATACCCGCAGGATACATTGTCGGGAGGTGCAGCGGTGACGAGAGCGGGAGTGTGGTGAACAAATAAATCTAAACTTTGGATGAGTTTAATAACTGGTAGGAGGTGGATGTCGTGGGCTGCGGGCGCGGAAGGGTCCGTTCTCGTGCTGTGTCTCTCTCGGCCACTCAGCCAGTTTTATTCTCACGCTGCTACGTTCTCCAGTGACCGGCAGTGTTGCAGTGTCAAGATGGAACACACTGTGATTGCCAGGGAGACAAACTTAGATATTTTGTTTAATTAGTTTAACAATTGACGTGAGCGGATATTTCGCTGCGCTGATGAACTGCTCTCTGAACTTAGACTGAGTTACCCCAAAAATAAAAGTGTTTGTGCAGCAACTTAATATCATCAGCATGTCTCCTGACTGTTCAAGTATGTATTCTGAATAGTTGTAATTACTTGGATCCAATCGGGCAATGGTGAAGTAATGAAATTCGGCAACACTCACCGACCACAGGATGTTGAAGCTTCCGGAGATGGTGAGAAGTAAGATCACAGACCTCCTCCTGCTCTCCATCTCCGGGTCACTGCGGTTCTCCGCCTTGCTCTGACCCCTCAGCCCCTTACGGACACGACTAGTCACTAAAATGTGTCTGACTGTCATAGCGTTGAACAGGAGTATTAGCACGAACGGGAGTAATGGCGTTAGGACGGTAGAAAACCACCGATATCCCACCCCCCCGGGATCCGTATCGTGGCCCGGCTTTCGAATACAGTCCCAGGGCATATTGTTGATCACTTTCGCGGGACGATATATAAAGAAGTTAGACATATTTTTAAAACAGAGAAGGAAGCCGGTTGCTGTCAGAACCGCAGCTGCAGTTTTCCCGGTGCAATACTTCGTTTTCCACTTCGAGCAGCATATGGCGACAATCCGATCAAACGTAAAAGTGACGGTGAACCAGAAAGAACTTTCTGTTGCTGCCTCTCCCAGGACGGAGATCACACTGCACACGGGGGTGATGTCCAGGAAAGTCCCGGGGAAGTAATAATAACCGACCCGCCACAATATCACCGCAAACACGATGGTCAGTAGATCCGCCGCTGCCGTGGCCACCAGGTAGAGAGTGGTGCAGGTGGAGAGGCCGCACTTTCCCCGGGACAGGATCACCATCGCCACTAAATTCACTGGGAAACAAGCAAAGATAATAAATGAATTACTGTCTCTCTGCTCCACGGTCCTCAGGGTAGAGATAAGCTGGAAACTGAGAATAACCAAACTTTTCAGATAGCACATTTCTGGAGATTTAAAAATAGTAAAGTACAACTCGCAGATGCGTCAAAGGAGTGCGTGCTTGTTGAAAGGGTACTGTACTCGGTACTGGGAGAAGAGCAGGATCTGGGAAACAGGCATTGTCAACTGAACGCCGAGGGAGCTTTAGAGCGATTAATATAAAACGCCCACCATCAGGGATTTGATTGATGGGTAAAGCCTCGATACCTCGGCGAATTTCTCAGTGATAGTGATTCCCGCCACCTTTATTCTGGCGCTCCCCTTACACAACGAATCCTGCTACCTCCACCTCTGTCCATTTACAGGTTTCAAACTCGAAAGCGAATTTATTTCCCCTTTCTGCATGTCTTCGTCTCCTTCTCGACTCCCTTTTGCCACCGCCCACGGAAGCTTGGCCTCGCTTCTTTTTAACTTCTGTAAATTTGGCCCAGGTTCCTTCACGCCGTGTCAAGGTTAACCAATCAGGAAGTTTCAATATTCGCTTTCGAAGATTCTGCCTGGCTCTTTGAAACTTACAGTTATTTTGAATGTTCATGGATAACCATCTAATTTCCAAAGCAGTGACAATATAGGCACTTCAAAGCATCTGCCTCTTTTAAAGGTTGCTCCAATTTACTACAATATTATTCTAAATGCTTCGCTACTCATAGTTCCAGAGTGGAGTATTGCATGAGCTTTACTCTGTCGGACATTGACAAAACCGGTTGGGTTGACCTCTTAACTCGCTCTTCACTTCACAGGTCACGGGACGTGTCTGTGTGTGAGAGGGCGGCGAGGGGTGGAGGGGGCGGGGGACAGCCACTCTAAAACGCACACAGACCCGTATTTGAGTTTCGAAGCTCCCGGTGGTTCGAAGGCAACTCACAAGCGATTCGTAAACACAAAATACTCTGCAGATGCTGGGGTCTCCGCCAAAAACGTGTTGTGAGTGTAACTCTCAAGCGATGTCAACCGTTCTCCCCTGGATCTCACCGGTGATTCTTTTCCTACATTCCCTTCCAAATTGCAGCAAGCTCTTAAAACACAATGCAATACCTTTAAATTGGAACTTAAAACGTGTTCCATTATGGATCCGAAATAACAACAATAACCCGTAAAGGTGACGAGCGCTCTGTATTATCAGAATTTACTTTGAAAGCCGTTTTGCATCGATAAATCGAAACTGCCTGCTGTGAATCCACAAAATAAACCCCTAACCTGAAGTTTCCACTCTACATCTGTTTCAACTGTCGGTGTATTTCAGCTAAAGCCACGCGTTAAACTGCAAGGGAACGTCTGAATGAACACAGGGATAGTCGCAATGTCTGCACCACATTCACTAATACAACCGTGTCACAAGGTTTTCGATAACTGAACAAGTCCCGAAACCGCGCACAAACAACAGCAAATGTTAGTTCACCTGTGTTCTTACCAGGGACACCAATGACTGCAATGATCATGAAGTATCTCTTTCTCACACGGTAAAATGCTGTGTGATATTCAATCCGTCTTCCAGCTGCCCGCGATCTCGCTGAAGAATCTCTGAGCTGATGAATCTCCGCGGTCGTTAATTTATACTCGCTCCAGCACACCGAATATTCAATACTACACAAGGCTGACGTGTCTTCCAACAGCTGGAGTAAAAATAAACATGATGTCATTCAAGTAAAATCCCAATTGTGATGAGGTCTGGAGAGCTTGACAATAAGTCACAAAATCTCAAAGACAAAGAAATGACGATTGGAGAAGTTGTTGCGAAACACACTCAGGCTCACCTCTCGGTTTCATGATTGCTATTGCTGATCTTGTCCATTCCTATGCTGCATGGACTTTGTCATCGCAGACCAATGACATACGGTCAGTAGGGTGCTCCGTTTCACTTTGTGAATTGCCTCGGTTATAGATCTTGTTAAGGACGTGATTACGTTGCATCGGGAAATGGAACTATCAGATAGTAGCGGAGAATATGTAATTCTCTCCTTGAAGTGGGGGAGGAAGACGTGCTTCTCACAGACGTTTAAACTTTATTTCAAGTATTCAGTGGTGAAAGCATTTCCCGATGTCAGCTGAATCTAATACGAAAAGCATCAGCTAGGTGGAAGTGTAAGTTTGAGCGTCATTAGCATAAGGTGTCGGTGTAAGGAAATGACACAGAAATTAAATTGCAAACCTGCCGATCTAGGCTACTGCACTTCCGGTGTTCACAATTATGTCTCCACTACGTTAGAGAGGAAAACCAAACAAACGAGTTGAGTTTGAGTGTTCATTCCTCATGGTCACGTAGTTGGCCCTCAGCCCCTTGATTTTATCACATTTTAATTGTTTAACACTGACTTTTTATGTCTCTGACTGTGGCTTTCTCCAGTACTAGCTTTTTTCAAAATCTGTCATGTGACTCACGCTGGAATAAAATAGTGGGTATAAGATGCCTGAAGTTTATGGCCAAAGCAGGCCGATCTTTCGAAAGAAATAAAGAGGATGTTTGAGCTGAAGTGGCAAAAATGGCAGGCGAATCACACCTAGCAACTACTTACCAGAGTCCCCATTGTCTAAAGCGGCCGTGCTATAGCTGTAGAGCAAATGCTTGTCTGTTAACCCACGAGGTTTCCCGTATTCTCCACAAATATTCAAACAATAGCAAAGGAAACACCCCAAAAAAAAATAAGTTCCCCTCTACCACCACTCTGCTCCGTCTCGCGGATTTAGTCCTTACTCTTAATAATTTCTCCTTTGGCTCCCCCCACTTCCTCCAAACTAAAGGTGTAGCTATGGGCACCCGTATGGGTCCTAGCTATGCCTGCCTTTTTGTTGGCTTTGTGGAACAATCTATGTTCCGTGACTATTCTGGTATCTGTCCTCCACTTTTCCTTCGCTACATCGACGACTGCATTGGCGCTGCTTCCTGCACGCATGCTGAGCTCGTTGACTTTATTAACTTTGCCTCCAACTTTCATCCTGCCCTCAAGTTTACATGGTCCATTTCCGACACCTCCCTCCCCTTTCTAGATCTTTCTGTCTCTGTCTCTGGAGATAGCTTATCCACGGATGTCTACTATAAGCCTACTGACTCTCACAGCTATCTGGACTATTCCTCTTCTCACCCTGTCTCTTGCAAAAATGCCATCCCCTTCTCGCAATTCCTCCGTCTCCGCCGCATCTGCTCTCGGGACGAGGCTTTTCATTCCAGGACGAGGGAGATGTCCTCCTTTTTTAAAGGAAGGGGCTTCCCTTCCTCCACTATCAACTCTGCTCTCAAACGCATCTCCCCCATTTCACGCACATCTGCTCTCACTCCATCCTCCCGCCACCCCACTAGGAATAGGGTTCCCCTGGTCCTCACCTACCACCCCACCAGCCTCCGGGTCCAACATATTATTCTCCGTAACTTCCGCCACCTCCAACGGGATCCCACCACTAAGCACATCTTTCCCTCCCCCCCCCTCTGCATTCCACAAGGATCGCTCCCGACACGACTCCCTTGTCCATTCATCCCCCCCCCATCCCTCCCCACTGATCTCCCTCCTGGCACTTATCCTTGTAAGCGGAACAAGTGCTACACATGCCCTTACACTTCCTCCCTTACCACCATTCAGGGCCCCAAACAGTCCTTCCAGGTGAGGCAACACTTCACCTGTGAGTCGACTGGGGTGATATACTGCGTCCGGTGCTCCCGATGTGGCCTTTTATATATTGGCGAGACCCGAACGCAGACTGGGAGACCGCTTTGCTGAACATCTACGCTCTGTCCGCCAGAGAAAACAGGATCTCCCAGTGGCCACACATTTTAATTCCACATCCTATTCCCATTCTGACATGTCTATCCACGGCCTCCTCTACTGTAAAGATGGAGCTACACTCAGGTTGGAGGAACAAAACCTTATATTCCGTCTGGGTAGCCTCCAAACTGATGGCATGAACATCGACTTCTCTAACTTCCGCTGATGCCCCACCTCCCCCTCGTACCCCATCCATTATTTATTTTTATACATAATTTCTTTCGCTCACTCTCCTTTTCTCCCTCTGTCCCTCTGAGTATACCCTTTGCTCATCCTCTGGGTTCTCCCTCCAACCCTTGTTTTTCTCCCCGGACCTCCGGTCCCATGATTCTCTCATATCCCCTTTGCCAATCACCTGTCCATCTCTTGGCTCCATCCCTCCCACTCCTGTCTTCTCCTATCATTTTGGATCTCCCCTTCCCCGTCCCACTTTGAAATCTTTTACTAGCTCTTCCTTCAGTTAGTCCTGACGAAGGGTCTCGGCCTGAAACGTCGACTGTACCTCTCCCTAGAGGTGCTGCCTGCCCTGCTGCGTTTACCAGCAACTTTTATGTGTGTTGCAAGAAAAAAAGGATACGCTACAGAGGCGTTCTTCTTGATACAAATGTAATCCCTGTTTTTCCGTCTTTGTATCATCCGTTTCTGCTTGGTCTCCGCCTGTACTACTGAAATCCCCCATTTCCATCTTTTGGCTTATCAGATCAGTCTTTTAAGTTTCAATTTCTTCCAGTCAAACTGTACGGCTACATTCTCCTAAATCTGTGACCCTGGCTATTTATTTTGTCATTTCCAACTGAAACTCGTTCTAATGGCCCAGCCAGGTCAGCTGAACAGTGTCCCCAGACCACCAGGTCGCAGTCTGTTCCTTCTAAAGCCTGTTACTTTTCACATCTCTTATCTGAAATGGTCTCAGATTTGCCAGATCATCAGAAAATAAAACATTTGTTTTTACTGATTTGCATATTATTGTGCCTTCTGGAGAACACGTTCTATCTATCGGTCTGTCTATCTGTCTATCTATCTATCTATCTATCTATTCTATCCACTGGAGATACCTGCATGTGCTGGTTGTAAGGTGTCAGAGCGAGTAGACTTGACAGACAGACAGAAGCTCGGGAGAGTTCCTTAGTAAGCTATTTTGGGGAAGCTCATATGTGAAATGCGTGGGACGTTTAATTTCAATCTGACCTGAACATGACAACCCCATCATTGCAGGGACCAGAATGGCGAACATTCATTGCTTTCCCTTTGCTGCAGATACCGTATAAGATTTTTTTGTCAGATACGTGGGGCCGCCATTTATTACAATGTTTAATTTCAGTTCGAAAAAAAAACTACAAAATTAATTGCGCTAGCTGGACTTTACTATTCTGCTCGATGCTTGCTTCAAGAGATGTTTGGATAAGTACACGGATGGGAACGGTACTGAGGTTATGGTCCAGATGAGGGTCAATGAAACGAGGCCACAAGGGCGGACAAGATGGGCCATCGGACCCATTTAGTGTTGTCGTGCTCTATAACTCTGTGAATCTAAATACAATGCAGCGTCTGCTTTCCGAACTACCAACTGCACGTCAGTAGGTTCTGAGTCACAGATTGTCATCATTCTGTATTTCCTGCGGATAAGAAGTACTTCACATATCTTTCTGAGCAGTGGACCTGGACTGATCGCTTCATCTTACTCAACTAGTTTGCTTATAACCTACTGAAGCCTCTTGAAAATGTTGTCATATGAAACAGAATCAACCTGTCTCATGAACATGATTGGAAATATTGCATTAGTCACGTTGTTGATATAGATTGGCAACGATTGGGGATCAGCGCGGTTCCAGACACAGTACTTAGAACATAGAATAGTACGGCACAGGACAGGCCCTTCGCACCACAATTTTTGACGAACCTTAAACCCTACCTACTATATAACACCACCTCAAATTCTTCCTAGCGGTCTAGCAGAACATAGCTGTCTAGCAGTCTCTTAAATGTCACTAGTGTATCTGCCTGCCGCACTGACTCAGGCAGCGTCTCAAACACACCCTGTCATGTTGCAGACACCAGATGCCCATCTCACAAGCTTCACACCTGTACTCAGTCCATACCCCTCCTACATTGTCGTGCTCTTCGCTTTCTGTAGACCACTCCATGTATTTTGAGTTCAGAATGTTTCTTCTTCGTTTAACTTCTATCGCCTGGTTATCTGGGTTACTGTCGTCTGTTGTCAACTTGAACCAGTCGTCCCCCTTCAATAAAAAGGCAGTTTTCGCCCAGAGAACTGCCGTCCCCTTTTTTCCCTTCTATTCTCTGTAAGACATGAAATCCGTTGTACGTGAAAATCCCTTGAGATCAGAAGGTTTTGTGAAGCACAAACCCGCCTGTTTGGCATCAACAATCATTCAAAGATGAAGTAACGTAGATCCCGGTTCTTCTCAATTCTGAAAATGGTTGCGAACAACTGAACCTCGTAACGACGTCTGCATGATTTCATGCATTAAATTGCTCCCACATGCTTGACTGATTAGATAGTTACATTAACCTATAGACAGGCTAGCGCTATTGACATCAGCTGATCTGGGGTTGAGAGGGTGAACAGCTTTAGGTTCCTCACATGAATATCACCGAATATCTCAAGTGGTCTGTACATACCAGCTGTGGAATGAAAAACAGCCTCTTTCACCTCAAACGGTTGAAGAAATTTGGTATCTGGTCCCAAATCCTAAGAACTTTCTATAGAGGCACATTTCAGAGCATCCTGACTGCCTTCTCCAAGAGGGAGCGGGAGAGGGAAGACAACGAAAGCGATTTAAAATCCACCAACCTCCTTCTGCTTAAATAGGTTCATGTTCTCCTGTAAATGATGCATAATTTATATTAGTTCAACTTAATGTCATTTATCTCTGTCAGGTATGCAATGCAATATGCAGCTGCTTGAAATGCGAATGTTCATGGCATTTACACCTCTGGGTGCCTCTGAAAGTAAAGCTGAACCCGAACTCAACAGTGGAGTCTCATATTCTTCGTAAATTCAGGAGACAAAGCAATGTTTCTGCCCAGGATTAAACTGGGGACCTTCCGCGTGTGAAGCGAACGTGATAACCACTACACCACAGAATCCGTGCAGAGCGGCCAGTGATCTGAGCTGTTGAGAAATGGCACGAACACCCCTTCCCCAGTCCGCGGTCAAGAGGTTGTCTGGAGGAAGACGGGACGGAGTCGGGGCATGCGGATCAGAAAAAATCGGAGCGGATGGGGATTTTGTGAATTCTTCTGGGTTTCTGGCCTGTAGGGTGACGAATCTCAAGGTTGTATAATGTGTATACGTTAATAATAAATGTACTTTGAATTTTGTATCGTCTCCACTGCAGGTTCCCGTACTTCAATGTAATAATGCCCATTTCTGGTCGGTCTAACTCACGTAACCGTGTGGTTTACCGGAGAAATCCTGAAGTTCAGCCTATGTCAGGGTTCTGTAAGATGAGCTTTGATTTTGGCCCCCAAGTGTTTGCGACGTGGCGGCACCAAACTTCACTGCACTCTGACCTCGGGTTGGACGGCTTCACTGACCAACTGGAAATTTGTCACAGTGATCGCAAGTCTATTTTCACTGTTTTAATATCAAGGATAGCAGTTGAAAATCTTCAAGCTGCATTGGAATTATGATCATTGTATTTTTAATCGACGCCAGCGAATCAGCATTTATAACGTGAATGGAATGTGGAAATAACTCCGCCCAAAACGAGATAAATCCTGCACAGTGGAGTCCCCGGTTCAGTCCTGGGCAGAAGCATATTTGGACTCCAGTGTTTGGGGTGAACTTGAGACTCAACTTGTTAGTTCGCGTTCAAGTTGTTTTTTTTTTGTCATTGACATCCAGGGTGTAAATACTATGGACATTCGCCTTTCCAGCGGCAGCACATTATATTTCAAACCTGAGAAAGATAAATTACAGAAAGCTGAATTTAAATATATATATATATATAATTTACAGGAGAACATGAACAGATATAAACGTAAGCGGGTTCGTAGATGACCGAGATTGCAGGACCCAGAATGCACTTCCTCATCGCACATTTCGGACTCAATGTTCAAATGCTCCACCACACGTTCCAACAAGTATTAAATTTATATCATATATACAGTGACATGCATACAGTACGCTTCTGTGGAGTGTTGGTCAAGGTGCGACATGTAACAGGTAACAGAACTGCTTGCATTTGTAAAGCAAAAATTAAAACATCTTCGGTACTCTCGCTTCCACCGGTGTCCACACGGTGGCGCTCCAGCCCACGAGCTAAATTGAACGGCGCCTTTCAAATTTCTCACCGCAGTCTGTCTCGTCCGTTCTCTTCACCGCGGATTATAAATTAATTAAAGTCAGTGACTGAACCATGTGCCGATACATTTATGGACAGCAGGAAGTGTTACCAGCCAGAATTACTTGTGGGATGATGCCAGCTGTAGAGTAATGGATCACGTCAAATACATCCACCGAGTCCACCCTCACAGCAGACAAGCCATCACACTGATATTTCAATAATGCTCATGTTCCAATCCGATCCGTCGGATCGCAAGCAGACCCGGACATCAACGGCCAATTAAACGACCTATTGTGATCGTGAATTATATTGGTTACAACAGCCTTCAGGAACGGAGTGCCAAGTCGATCGCATCAAAGGTCGCAGTGGAGGGAACACATTCGAGCCGGAAGGATCATACCATTGGAAACGAAATCTCAGCACGTCAGTAGAATCGGGGGTGTTGTCCTCTCTTTAACAGAGGATTGGTGAACACGGGACATGTGCAAATTAATATATAGTTCTTTCTTGAATTAATGCATCTTAATTTTGATAGAGAGGTTTGAGATGTCAGTATCTTGATACCATTTACGGTCATTGAGGCTACAATTAATATCTCTTTTGCACACTCACAACACGCTGGAGGAACTCAGCCGGTCGGGCAGCATCGGTGGAAACGAACAGTCAAAGTTTCGGGCCGAGACCCTTCGTCAGACCCGAAACGTTGACTGTTCGTTCCACGGATGCTGCCCGACTTGCTGAGTTCCTCCAGCGTGTTGTGCGTGTTGCTTTGACCCCGACATCTGCAGAGTACTTTGTGTTTATAATATCTTTTTTGTTCGCCTGTGCCTGAAACAATTCGCCGATGCAAGTAAACATTGAGTTTAATCGTTAGCACAACGAACCAAGGTGAGGTGCAATTAGCAGGAATTCTGCAGATGCTGGAAATTCAAGCAACACACATCAAAGTTTCTGGTGAACGCAGCAGGCCAGGCAGCATCTCTAGGAAGGGGTACAGTCGACGTTTCAGGCCGAGACCCTTCGTCAGGACTAACTGTTATTCCTGACGAAGGGTCTCGGCCTGAAACGTCGACTGTACCCCTTCCTAGAGATGCTGTCTGGCCTGCTGCGTTCACCAGCGACTTTCATGTGTGTTGCTTGAGGTGCAGTTAGAGTGTTTTTGAAACATGGCTTCAGGAAAGGTCTGGTTCGTTGCTTCAGCTTTTAGTTAATTGGATTGAGAAGACTGGAATGTGGGGGACACGTGATGCCTTGATTCAACAAAGAAACCACCTGTTCAGACACGTTCAGCAAAGGGAAGTGAGGCTACGCGTGTTGAACGAAAGAACCAAACAGGGAGAATGCTTGTAGCCCCGCGGGCACATGCCTTTTAGTGAATAAGGGAAGGTCTCCTGCAGCGCTTGTAAGCTCACGCTCTCTTTGCTCAGATCAAAATCAAAGGCGCATCGCCTCGAAGTTACATACAAATAATAAGCAGGGTGTCTTGAAGGCACACAATTAAATGTAACATATCAGTTGAATGCTCAGCTTGAGAAACGCCCAGTCACCTGGGCGTTGCAAGCATTAAAATCACAAGTGCTCTAGTTGAGGCTCGAACTCACAGCCTCGGCATTTCTCCGCCGTGTACTGCCATATAAGTACCGCGCGCTAACCGATTGCGCCACTAGAGCCCAGCGCTGCAAACACGTGCTTTTAAATATCTAGAAAGAAAATTAGAAGGAATTCATATATCATAGATCATACAGCATTGAAATATACGTGAAAGGCCGTTTGGCCCACAATGGATTACCGTACTAATTAAAAACAAGTCAAAAACATTCAAACTCGAATCCCTCTTTCCCACAATGTCCATATCCCTCGATTTCCTTACATCCATGTGCATATCGAATCATCAAATGTGCATATCAAATACCACCTATAAATTTGTTGATGATGCAAGCATTGTTTGTAGAATCTCAGATGGAGACGAGGGGACGTACAGGAGCGAAATATGCCAACTGGTGGAGTGGTGTCGCAACAACAACCTTGCGGTGAACGTTAGTAAGACGGAAGAACTGATTGAGGACTTCAGGAAGGATAAGACGAAGTAACACATACCAATGATCAGAGGGATCAGAAGTGAAGACAGTGAGCAGTTTCAAGGTCATGGATGTCAAGATCCCTGAGGACTTAAGCTGGTCACAACATATCGATGCAGTTGTAAAGAAGGCGAGAAAACGACTAAACTTCATCGGGAGTTTGAAGAGATTTGGTATGTCAACCAATAACTCAAAAACCTCCAGAGATGTGCATTGGAGGTCGTCCTGCATCACTGTATTGTATGGAGGGGGCGGGGAGGGGCTATTGCACCGAGCAGAAAGAAGCTGCAGAAGGTTGTAAATCTAGTCAGCTCCATTTTGGGTACCAGCCTGCAAATTACCCAGTACATCTTCAGGGAGCGGTGTCTCAGAAAGGTAGCGTCCACTATTAAGGACCACCAGCACCCAGGGCAGGCCCCTTTCTCTCTGTTACCGTCAGACAGCAGGTACAGAAGCCTGAGGGCGCACACTCAGCGATTCAGTAACGCTTCTTCCCCTCTGCCATCGATTTCTAAATGGACATTGAACCCGTGAACACTACCTCACTTTTCAAATATATATTATTTCTGTTTTTTTTCCCCACGATTTTTAATCAATTTGATATACATATCCTGTAAATGATTGATTGATTGATTAATTATCAACTTTCTTCTTCTATATTATGTGTTGCTTTGAAATGCTGCTGCTAAGTTACAAAATTTCACAGCACATTCCGGTGATAATAACCCTGATTCTTTTTTTTTTTTCTGATTCCGATCTCCTTCAAGCCGCTAATGTTTTTTCTTTTTACCACCGTACCGGGCAGTGCACTCCAGGCATCCAGCACTCAGATTTAAAAAGCTTGACCATGTCATCTCACTAGAATCTACCTCCTCTCATCTTCAATGCATGGCGTCCAGTATTAGTTACTTCAATCCTGGGAAACCGACACTCCCTGTCTACTCTATCACTTTCTCTCAAACCTGCTAAACCTCTGCTAGATCTCCCCTCACTTCCCGGTGCTCCAGAGAAAACAAACCATGTTAATACAACCTTTCAGAAACGCACATGCCCTCTAATCCAGGTAAACCTCCTCTGAACCCTCTTCATAGCTTCAACATCCTTCTTACAGTAGGGTGACCAGAATTGTATGCAATACTACAGAAATAGCCTACCCTAAGTTTTAGAAATTTGCAACATAACCTCTTCACTTTTGAATTTCATATTTCGACTGACAAAAGCAACTTTTATCTGACAAAAGCAAGGTTGATCGATCAACCGCCTTATTGTTCTTCGTTTTCATCTCAAGAGGGTAAAACTTGAGGTTCAAAGGTATACAACTTTTCTTCTTCTTCGGGTGGAAAATTGTGATACCTAAAGTTACAATCGATTTGCTGAATGTAATTATAAGAAATAGCAACAAATTGAAATTTTCTGGAACTGATAACTTTCATTGGTATTGGTATGAAACCTTAGTTTCCTTCATGGTGCATTAATAGATACCAGCAATTTTCTTACAAATCTTGAAAGAATGACAGAATTTTGACAGAAACATATATAAGTATCGAAAGTCTCGGGTACATTACAGGCCCTTCGGCCAAAAATGTTTTGCCGACCATGAAACCTACTCCAGAAGTTGCCGAGAATTTAACTACCGCATAGCCCTCTATTTTCCTGAGCTCCATATACCTATCAAAGAGTCTCTTAAAAGATCCTATTGTATCCGCCTCTACCACCTTCGCTGGCAGTGTATTCCACACATCCATTACTCTGTCCAATATTCCCGTTGTCCCTTCTTCCAAGCACCTTAAAACTATGCACCCTCGTGTTAGCCATTTCAATCCTGGGGAAAAGCCTCTGACTATCCACATGATCAATGCCTCTCATCATCTTATACACTTCTATCAGATCACCTCTTATCCTCCGTCGATTCAAGGAGGAAGGCCAAGTTCACTCAACATAAGGCATGCTCTCCAATCCAGGCAACGTCCTTGCAAATCTCCTCATGTAAAACCCTAAAGAGAAACCACAAATCATTCATCAAAATACACTCCTATCACAAATGATGCAGAGAATTGTAACAACATGCGTTTAGCAAAGAATCGCCTCTCGCTTAGATAATTTAAATCTACTCACAAAAAGAGCAGGAAAAGATGCCGTAAGTGTGTGAAAGGACGTAAAGAACAATCAATATTACAGTGGCTTGCCATTCGACCTTGTTGCTGTTGCTTCCGTAGTTGTTTCAGCTGTAGCACAAACGTCACATGGATCATGTAAAACGGTGGCTGAGGGGCCTTATAATCCTGCGGATGTAACCAGAGAGCTATGGATGGTAATGAACCCCAATGCAGAGTAATGTCTCACAACTGAGTAGTTGACATGTAAGTACAGACTTTTTGTTTTATTAAGTGCAATCGTGAACAATAGCCAGATAAGAAATGCTGATCAAGTCAACTAGTTCCCAAAGAGAACTCTGATAGGCCAGTCAGATGGTTCACTGCTGCTCAGCGATAGGAATAGCACAAGGGTCGTTAGCCCCCGTACCCCAGAAACACACCCGAGCGGTGCGGCGGAGGTATGTGCTGTGCATGACCTGATCTGAACGCATCATGTTGACTCATCACAGATCGTGCTCACAGTGGAACAGCTAAGGTCAAGGATGGGGTGATTAGCACTGATGGACAAATTATACCTCTACTACCCCCTAATTTCCATGGAGGAATCTGGCAGGCAATAATTGTCAGTCTAAGTCTTAAAGGGACAGCGGCATCTCACTGTACTCTGGGGAAACTGGAAAGCCGAAACTGGGATGGCAGCCGTTTCTCTGTCGGGAGGATGGCAATGGGTGGAGATTCTTACTCAGGGACGGAGATTCGTGCTCAGAAATGGAGATTTTTAGTCAAAGATGGAGATTCTCACAGAGGGGTGGAGATTGTTACTCAGAGATGGATATTCTTACTCAGCGATGCAGATTCGTGCTCAGAGCTGGAAATTCTTACTCAAAGGTGGAGATTCTCACAGAGGGGTGGAGATTGTTACTCAGGGGTGGAGACTGTTACTCAAGGGATGCAGGTTGTTACTCGGGGATGGAGATTGATACTCGGGGATGCAGATTGTTACTCGGGGATGGAGATTGATACACGGGGATGGGGATTCTTACTCAAAGATGGAGATTCTCACAGAGTGGTAGAGATGGTTACTCAGGGGTGGAGACTGTTACTCGGGGCTGGAGATTGTTACTCGGGATGCAGATTGTTACTCGGGGATGCAGATTGTTACTCGGCGATGCAGATTGTTACTCGGGGATGCAGATTGTTACTCAGGGATGGCATCAGATACACTACAAGTGCACTCAATAAGCTTGTTTTGTTTTTGTTGGTGGAGCATAAGGGAAACTCAGTGGGTGTACACATAGGCATTTACTCGACATTTATACCCGGCCACTTTCGATAATGTACACCTCATCCTAGAAGAACTCTCACACATTTTTAGACGTGATTCACCTGCCGTTAGAGCACGTCAAATAATGTCTCAGCTTTACTCCATTCAATGATCGGCGGTTTTGGCCATGGGCATTTGGTAATTTATGGCCCAGTATTTTCTCAGCGTGAGTAACGTGGCAGATATTAGCTGAAGGTCATAAACAGAAACATAGACCAGTAGATCTCGCCCAGTGAAACAGATCCCATAGGAAGCGAAATAAGCTAACAATCACTCTCGGACCTGCGGCAAGACTGTACGTGTGACTATTGTCAACATGGTTAACCATCACTCTCGGACCTGCGGCAAGACTGTACGTGTGTCAATTGTCAACATGGTTAACAATCATTCTCGGACCTGCGGCAAGACTGTACGTGTGACTATTGTCAACATGGTTAACAATCACTCTCGGACCTGCGGCAAGACTGTACGTGTGACTATTGTCAACATGGTTAACCATCACTCTCGGACCTGCGGCAAGACTGTACGTGTGACTATTGTCAACATGGTTAACCATCACTCTCGGACCTGCGGCAAGACTGTACGTGTGTCAATTGTCAACATGGTTAACAATCACTCTCGGACCCGCGGCAAGACTGTACGTGTGACTATTGTCAACATGGTTAACAATCACTCTCGGACCTGCGGCAAGACTGTACGTGTGACTATTGTCAACATGGTTAACAATCACTCTCGGACCTGCGGCAAGACTGTACGTGTGACTATTGTCAACATGGTTAACAATCACTCTCGGACCCGCGGCAAGACTGTACGTGTGACTACTGTCAACATGGTTAACAATCACTCTCGGACCCCCAGCAAGACTGTACGTGTGACTACTGTCAACATGGTTAACAATCACTCTCGGACCTGCGGCAAGACTGTACGTGTGACTACTGTCAACGTGGTTAACAATCACTCTCGGACCTGCGGCAAGACTGTACGTGTGACTATTGTCAACGTGGTTAACCATCACTCTCGGACCCGCGGCAAGACTGTACGTGTGACTATTGTCAACGTGGTTAACCATCACTCTCGGACCCGCGGCAAGACTGTACGTGTATCAATTGTCAACATGGTTAACAATCACTCTCGGACCCGCGGCAAGACTGTACGTGAGACTATTGTCAACATGGTTAACAATCACTCTCGGACCCGCGGCAAGACTGTACGTGTGACTATTGTCAACATGGTCAACCATCACTCTCGGACCCGCGGCAAGACTGTACGTGTGACTATTGTCAACATGGTTAACAATCACTCTCGGACCTGCGGCAAGACTGTACGTGTGACTATTGTCAACATGGTTAACCATCACTCTCGGACCTGCGGCAAGACTGTACGTGTGACTATTGTCAACATGGTTAACCATCACTCTCGGACCTGCGGCAAGACTGTACGTGTGACTATTGTCAACATGGTTAACAATCACTCTCGGACCTGCGGCAAGACTGTACGTGTGACTATTGTCAACATGGTTAACCATCACTCTCGGACCTGCGGCAAGACTGTACGTGTGACTATTGTCAACATGGTTAACAATCACTCTCGGACCCGCGGCAAGACTGTACGTGTGACTATTGTCAACATGGTTAACCATCACTCTCGGACCTGCGGCAAGACTGTACGTGTGACTACTGTCAACATGGTTAACAATCACTCTCGGACCTGCGGCAAGACTGTACGTGTGACTATTGTCAACATGGTTAACCATCACTCTCGGACCTGCGGCAAGACTGTACGTGTGACTATTGTCAACATGGTCAACCATCACTCTCGGACCTGCGGCAAGACTGTACGTGTGACTATTGTCAACATGGTCAACCATCACTCTCGGACCTGCGGCAAGACTGTACGTGTGACTATTGTCAACATGGTTAACAATCACTCTCGGACCTGCGGCAAGACTGTACGTGTGACTATTGTCAACATGGTTAACAATCACTCTCGGACCTGCGGCAAGACTGTACGTGTGACTATTGTCAACGTGGTTAACCATCACTCTCGGACCTGCGGCAAGACTGTACGTGTGACTATTGTCAACGTGGTTAACAATCACTCTCGGACCTGCGGCAAGACTGTACGTGTGACTACTGTCAACGTGGTTAACCATCACTCTCGGACCCGCGGCAAGACTGTACGTGTGACTATTGTCAACGTGGTTAACCATCACTCTCGGACCCGCGGCAAGACTGTACGTGTATCAATTGTCAACATGGTTAACAATCACTCTCGGACCCGCGGCAAGACTGTACGTGTGACTATTGTCAACATGGTTAACAATCACTCTCGGACCCGCGGCAAGACTGTACGTGTGACTATTGTCAACATGGTCAACCATCACTCTCGGACCTGCGGCAAGACTGTACGTGTGACTATTGTCAACATGGTCAACAATCACTCTCGGACCTGCGGCAAGACTGTACGTGTGACTATTGTCAACATGGTTAACAATCACTCTCGGACCTGCGGCAAGACTGTACGTGTGACTATTGTCAACATGGTTAACAATCACTCTCGGACCTGCGGCAAGACTGTACGTGTGACTATTGTCAACATGGTTAACAATCACTCTCGGAGCTGCGGCAAGACTGTACGTGTGACTATTGTCAACATGGTTAACAATCACTCTCGGACCTGCGGCAAGACTGTACGTGTGACTATTGTCAACATGGTTAACAATCACTCTCGGACCTGCGGCAAGACTGTACGTGTGACTATTGTCAACATGGTTAACCATCACTCTCGGACCTGCGGCAAGACTGTACGTGTGTCAATTGTCAACATGGTTAACAATCACTCTCGGACCCGCGGCAAGACTGTGCGTGTGACTACTGTCAACATGGGTAACAATCACTCTCGGACCTGCGGCAAGACTGTACGTGTGACTACTGTCAACATGGTTAACAATCACTCTCGGACCTACGGCAAGACTGTACGTGTGACTATTGTCAACATGGTTAACCATCACTCTCGGACCTGCGGCAAGACTGTACGTGTGACTATTGTCAACATGGTTAACAATCACTCTCGGACCTGCGGCAAGACTGTACGTGTGACTATTGTCAACATGGTTAACCATCACTCTCGGACCTGCGGCAAGACTGTACGTGTGACTATTGTCAACGTGGTTAACAATCACTCTCGGACCCGCGGCAAGACTGTACGTGTGACTATTGTCAACATGGTTAACCATCACTCTCGGACCTGCGGCAAGACTGTACGTGTGACTATTGTCAACATGGTTAACAATCACTCTCGGACCTGCGGCAAGACTGTACGTGTGTCAATGGTCAACATGGGTAACAATCACTCTCGGACCTGCGGCAAGACTGTACGTGTGACTATTGTCAACATGGTTAACCATCACTCTCGGACCTGCGGCAAGACTGTACGTGTGACTATTGTCAACATGGTTAACAATCACTCTCGGACCTGCGGCAAGACTGTACGTGTGACTATTGTCAACATGGTTAACAATCACTCTCGGACCTGCGGCAAGACTGTACGTGTGACTATTGTCAACGTGGTTAACCATCACTCTCGGACCTGCGGCAAGACTGTACGTGTGACTACTCTCAACATGGTTAACCATCACTCTCGGACCTGCGGCAAGACTGTACGTGTGTCAATTGTCAACATGGTTAACAATCACTCTCGGACCTGCGGCAAGACTGTACGTGTGACTATTGTCAACATGGTCAACCATCACTCTCGGACCTGCGGCAAGACTGTACGTGTGACTATTGTCAACATGGTTAACAATCACTCTCGGACCTGCGGCAAGACTGTACGTGTGACTATTGTCAACATGGTTAACCATCACTCTCGGATCTGCGGCAAGACTGTACGTGTGACTATTGTCAACATGGTTAACAATCACTCTCGGACCTGCGGCAAGACTGTACGTGTGACTATTGTCAACATGGTTAACAATCACTCTCGGACCTGCGGCAAGACTGTACGTGTGACTATTGTCAACATGGTTAACAATCACTCTCGGACCTGCGGCAAGACTGTACGTGTGACTATTGTCAACATGGTTAACAATCACTCTCGGACCTGCGGCAAGACTGTACGTGTGACTATTGTCAACATGGTTAACAATCACTCTCGGACCTGCGGCAAGACTGTACGTGTGACTATTGTCAACATGGTCAACCATCACTCTCGGACCTGCGGCAAGACTGTACGTGTGTCAATTGTCAACATGGTTAACAATCACTCTTGGACCTGCGGCAAGACTGTACGTGTGACTATTGTCAACATGGTCAACCATCACTCTCGGACCTGCGGCAAGACTGTACGTGTGACTATTGTCAACATGGTCAACAATCACTCTCGGACCTGCGGCAAGACTGTACGTGTGACTATTGTCAACATGGTTAACAATCACTCTCGGACCTGCGGCAAGACTGTACGTGTGACTATTGTCAACATGGTTAACAATCACTCTCGGACCTGCGGCAAGACTGTACGTGTGACTATTGTCAACATGAAGAGTGCGGGACGTAGAAAGATGAATTAGACCATGGAGCTTGTGGGGCGTGAAATACTGTCATTCATCAGGGTTTTATCGCACCGGGGTGAGAAAGGGACTTGGGCTTCTGTTATAAGGTGCGCTGGTAGCGGACCCAAATACAAGACACAGACTCTGAAGTTCTAGAAACAAGCATAGGTTTGTCAAGAAAGCAAGGGAAGAAACGACGCTGGACATTGATACAGGCCCTGGTCGAGACTAAGATTCAGGGCCTGGACTAGGAACCCGGAACCCGGACGTGGAAGTTGGAACAAGGAGCCTGGACTAGGAACTCGGAACTCCAGAACCAGAGTCTGGACAAGGTCTGGGAACCTGGTCTTGGTTAGGACTCGGAACCTGGGTCTTGACTCGGATCGGAACCCAGGTGTAGGCTAGGAGTCGGGACCAGGATCTTGGCAAGGACTCCAGCACAGGACGAGGAATCTCCAGGGAAGGACGAGGAACATCCAGGGCAGGGCATGGCTCTTGGACTAGATTTGACTCGGCTCTTGGACTCGGCTCGGTTAGGCTCTTGGGTACGGCCGGGACTCCTACTTGAAGCGCAGGGCCGGACCCTTTCTAGGGCTCAGGGCCGGGATGACTGCCGAGGATACAGACGGGGACGATGAAGCACAGGACGAGGAATCACCAGCACCGGTCTGGGCGAGGAATCACCAGCACCGGTCTGGGCGAGGAGACGAGTCTCAGCTTTATACAGGGTTGGAACGCGGTGCCTGGACTTGGCCTTGGAACACAGGAACACAGAGCCTTGGATTTGAGCACAGGAACACAGAACATGGAGCAGGGACCCGTCCTTGGGGAGCACAGGACGCAGGGCCGGGACTCGTACACAGAACACGGACACTAAACACCGGGACACAAGGAGACAGTCCCGAACTCAGCGATAGATAGTTCATTCTATTGGCGTGGCAAGAGACCGGTCTCAGTCCGGCGGCTGAACTTGATGGGGATCCTGACGAGGTTGCAGGTGGAAGTTCAGAAGGAAGCAGAAAGGAAAGGAACAGTCCAGCAGGGTATTTGTAGAACTGTTTATGTGCCAGACCAGACGAAAATCAGGTGCCTCAATTAAGGCACCCAATGGAACAAGGGAAAATTGGAAAACCCGGAATAGGGAATCAACGGACCGAACCGTGAACTGGAATGCGGACTTCACAGACCGGATCAAGACAGTAACCCCCCACCCCCCGCCACCCTATGGGAGCCTCCTGGCGACCCAGAAGGCCTTCCCAGATTAGGGACCACACAGCCGGGTAGGGCGACATTCAACAGGAGGGAACCCTGAGTGGTGAGAGTTAAACAACAGTGTCTGTGTCGCTGGGTCCATATTTGACTGGACTGTTCTGCTATAAGGCACGCTGGTGGCGGACCCAAAAGTAAGGCACAGATCCTGAAGTTCTCGGAACAGGACTTGGTTTATCAAGATAGCAAGGGAAGAAACGTCGCAGGACATTGACCCAGGCCCTGGACGAGACGAAGATTCAGGGCCTGGGTTAGAAGCACGTGACCCGGACATGGAATTAGGAACAATGATCCTGGACTAGGAACTCGGAAATCCGGAACCAGAGTCTGGACAAGGACACGAAACCTGGTCTTGGTTGGGACTTTGAACCTGGTCTTGACTCGGATTGGAACCCAGCTCTAGGCGAGGAGTCGGAACTCGGATATTGGCAAGGACTCGGGACTAGGATCCTGGCAAAGGCTCGGCACTAGGATCTTGGCAAGGACTCGGGACTAGGATCTTGGCAAGGACTCGTGACTAGGATCCTGGCGAAGACTGGGGACTAGGACCTTGGCAAGGACAAGACAAGGAACCTCTAGCGCTGGAAGTAGAAGCTGCGCGGCAGGACGAGGTTCCTCCAGGGCAGGACCAGGCTTTTGTACTCGGTTTGGCTCGGCGCTTGGACTCGGCTTGGTTAGGCTCTTGGGTACGGAGCCCTGGACCCCTTCTAGGACGCAGGGCCAGGAAACTTTCTACGATGCAGGGCCGGAACCCTTAATAGGACGCAGGGCTGGGATGACAGCCGAGGATACGGATGGGGACGATCGAGCACGGGACGAGGATTCTCCAGCACCGGACTTGGCGAGGTATTCTTGGGCTGGGCGAGGTTCCCCTGGGCTGGGCGAGTACCCGGTGCTCAGATTTGTAATGGACTAAAACACTGCGCCTGGACTTGGTCTTGGAACACAGGAACACAGAGCCTTGGACCTGAGCACAGGACAACAGAACACAGACACGGGACCCCTCCTTGGGGAGCACAGGACGTAGTACAGGGACTCGTACACAGAACACGGACACTAAACACGGGGACACAAGGAGGCAGCTCCAAACTCAACGATAGATAGTTCATTCTCTAGCGTGGCAAGGCTTCGGTCTCAGTCCGGCGGCTGAACTTGATGAGGATGCTGAGAAGGTTGCCAGTAGAGGTTCAGAAGGAAGCAGAAGGTAAGGAAACAGTCCAGCAGGGTATTTGTAGAGATATTTATGTGCCAGCCCAAACTAAAATCAGGTGTCTCAATAAAGGCACAAAATAGAACAAGGGAAAACGGGAAAACCCGGATTAAGGAGCCGACGGACCGGACCGTGAACTGGAATGTGGACTTCACGGACAAGACCATGACAGGATTCACCATAAAACGAGAGGGCAATTCAGCCGGTGCAAAAACAAAAACACACAGTTCTTTCCCAATCGAGGCAACAGCAATATTCAAGGTGAGGACGAAGTGCCGTTACTTCCATTTATGCTGTTCCTCACTGTGGCAGTGGAGCAGGACGCAGACGGAGATTAAAAACCTGATGTCAGTGGATTCAACATTAAGCAGGAAATCGGGATTAATCGTTTGGACAAGTATTGAGCAGCCCAACTCATTAACCTCGGCCGGCAAATGTGCAATTAAATCGTCGCGTCGTTGCATTTCGTCAGAATGAAACAAAGAAAGTCAACACATTACCCGAACATAGTCTGAAAATTACACTTCCACTAAATCTACGTCCATCGCTTTAGAGAAATTTTTGCAATACTTGTGATGAGATCCTAAGTTATTCATTATAGACTGTGCCTTTAAGAACCCTGCCTATCGGAAAGAGAAAGCTGTACAGCACAAACAACTTGTTACAGAGAGAGAGGGGGGGGGCGGTTACTGCACAGTTTGTTTGGGATTTCTGCAAGGATACTGCCAGCTTCTGAGAGCCTACAAAGAGAGAGAGAGAGAGGACGAGCTACTGGATGGACAGCCGGTGCTCAGCGCAACAGTATTTAAACCAGCGTAGTTGCTTGTTTCACAGGACGCACAGAAGAAGGGACGCGTAGACGCACTAAGGTGTTGTGAAATTACCACTACACTTTCAGGTGCCCACGAGTGTGGGACTGAGGATCGATTAAGTGGTATCGATCTATATTTATTAGTGCGTGAAAGAGCGACCCTTTGGAGTCTACCGGTGTTTCTTACCCTTGCCTTAGTTGGTAGATTATCACTTGAAGACGGTGCTCTTAAATTGGTCAAGGTTGGCTAACTTGGAAGTTTCAGAGGACAACGGGAAGAATCGACGTCAGCAGCTTACGTGAACAACAAACCACCTCTCTCTCCCCTCAATTCTACTCAACTCAACTCAAGAACACCAACTGAACTGACTTCGTTTACCTACTATCGTAAGACAGTATCACTTACCAGCTAAGCTTGAAGAAGTTTGGGTTTTATATTTCCACACCTATATGCGCATAAGCTCTACTAACCTGTTCGATTTAACTAGTTCTATATGACTGCATTGCGGAGATACTAATGAAAATAGTGTCAGTATAGAGCAAAACCAGACCCCAGGTGTGCTCCATTCCTACTGGTTCTTTAACCCGTTACGGGGTACGTAACGTTCTAAACACATGTACCTCGCTAATACTTTTTGAACTTATGTATGAAGCATCACTTCCTCCTCCGCATCAAGTAGAGGATGACAGTTCCTTCACTGATATCTGCAATGTCCCATGCTCGGCCCTTCCTGGTGAAACCCCTGTGCATCGGCTCCATTGCATTCACAAGAGGAACGTTAAGATCTCTAATCAGACAATTATTACATATGCAATTTTGTTTGCGTTGCTTGCATTTCCAGCATCTGCAGAATTTCCCTTGCTTGTGAAATATTATATATGATTATGTCTTGACCTTTCCGGTCAGTGAAGGCAAACAATCGGAACGTGTTCAACACCACGTTATCAACTGGCATCTGAAAACGTTATTGTTGTTTGAACATCCATTTTCTTGTTCTTCTCTACATCACGAGAACGCCGTCACTCTGTGTGAATCTCCCAGCCCTTGTCATCCATGGACGATAATTATCCTTGTTTGTCCGTCTCTGACCATCAGACAAACTGATCAATTTCATCGCATATCTGACGAGCTGTTGGAACTCCCTCTTCTCAACACCCTCAGACCCCTCTAAAGGGGCCTGGGCTTCTTTTCATATTATGCCCAATGGGTCTCTAACTACGCAGACAAGGTCCTCCCCCTGGTCAAGTCCACCACATTCCCCCTGTCAGCCGAGGACAGGGGACATTGCCAAAGCAGCAATGCATGCGGTGGATGAGGCCATTCCCTTCCAAGTAGAGGGTGACGCTTCCGACTTCGCACTGGCCACTAACCTCAACCAGGCAGGAAGACAAGTGGCGTTCTTCTCCCGTACCCTTCAAGGTCCTGAACTTCGGCACTCCGCAGTGGAGAATGTGGCCCAGGCCATAGTGGAAGCTATTAGGCACTGGAAGCACTATCTCGCCGGCAAAAAGTTCACCCTGCTGACTGACCAGCGCTCAGTCGCATTCATGTTTAATAACCAACAGCGGGGCAAAATCAAAAATGTTAAAATTCTGAGGTGGAGAATCGAACTCTCCACCTACCACTATGACACCATGTAGAGGCCTGGGAAGCTCAACGAGCCCTCCGATGCTCTATCCCGGGGAACATGTGCCAGCGCACAGATCGACCGGCTATACACCCTACATGAAGATCTTTGCCACCCGGGGGTCACCCGGCTTTTCCACTTCGTGAAAGCCCGGAACCTGCATTACTCCCTTGAGGAGATCAGGACGATGACCAGGGACTGCCAAGTCTGCGCAGAGTGCAAACCGCACTTCTACCGACCCGAAAAGGCATAACTCATCAAGGCCACCCGCCCCTTTGAGCGACTGAGTGTTGACTTTAAGGACCCCCTTCCCTCCACCGACCGCAATGTGTACTTCCTTAACGTTATCGACGAGTACTCGCGGTTCACCTTGGCCATCCCCTGCCCTGACACCACTACCACTTCAGTTATAAAAGCCCTGCGTAAGCTCTTCACTCTGTTCGGATACCCGTGCTATATCCACAGTGACAGAGGGTCCTTGTTTATGAGTGACGAGCTGCGCCAATACCTACTGGCTAGGAGAATTGTAACTAGTAGAACCACGAGCTATAATCCCCGGGGGAATGGACAGGTAGAGAAGGAGAATGGCACGGTGTGGAAAGACACACTCTTAACCCTTAGATCAAAGGGACTGCCAGTCTCCCGCTGGCAGGAGGTCCTCCCGAGGCAGTCCACTCCATCCTCTCCGTTATGCACGGCCACCAATGCCACCCCTCATGAGCGGTTCTTTCTTTTTCCCAGAAAGTCGACCACTGGGTCCACCCTACCAACTTGGCTGACGTCCCCGGGGCCAGTGCTGCTCCGGAAACATGTGAGGAGCAATAAATACTCCCCGATAGTCGAGAGGGCTCACTTACTTCATGCGAACCCTCAGTATGCCTATGTGGTTTTACGGGAGGACACGGTCTCCATCCGCGACCTGGCGCCCGCAGGAGCAACCGGGCCCCTACCCTGAACACTCTGTAGTGACCATTGACCCCATACCCAGCGATGTATGTATCCACGAGACACCGCGCACTCCAAGCCCTACACAGGCACCACACGACACTCCCATAGCGGGCGCGACGCACACAGAAGAGGGATTAACAACGCCTAACGTGCTGGCACCTCAGGACAGGCCGGAGCCAGCACAACCGCCGTCACCAATGCAACCACCACTGGTGCTATGTAGATCACAGCAACGGACTCGACAGCCTGATAGACTTGACCTGTAAATATACTTGTTTCAAATATTGTCAGTCACTTCAACCCGCGGAACTCTTTTTTTTTTAAAAAGGAGGGGTGAATGTGGCAAACCATGTATATATGTTGTAACTGGGTTAACTGTCTGGACACGCCCCTCTACTGACTACCCCTGTGGCTCCTCCCACAGATCCTGTATAAAGGTGATTTCGCCTTGCCCCTCCCCCTCAATCCAGGGGCAGACACTCATCATGGAGGTCGTATTGTACAGCGAATAAAAGCCTTTCAGTATTTTACCAAACTTCAGTTTTTTGGAGTTATTGAAAGTGCTTCGCCCACCTGCAATCGGAACAAAACATCACGCCAGCGTCCTGCGTGTCTGTTATGTCCACTGCCTTTGACCAGCCAACTCTCACCAATCTCCCATCGGCTGTCATCGCGACTGATCTTGGACCACCGTTCACTTCCCGCCTTTGGAATGTTTTCTGCTGTCTTGCATGCGCCACGGCCAACCTCTCGTCTGGTTTTCAGACTCAATCCAATGGTCACACTGGGAGAGATAAACAGGAGTGGGAGTCAAGCCTGCGCTAACTTTACTCTTCCAACCATACGCTCGGGAGCTCACAATTGTTTTGGCCAAATTTCGGCCTCAATGACTACCAGTCTGACTCCACGAGTAGGTCTCCCTTTCAACGACAGTCACGAACTGAGCCCCCGCTCCTCGCTGGTTAAGAGATTGACGCAGGAGTCCCTGCTGCTGAACAGCTGAGCCAGCGCTACAAGCACTCCTGGGGACGAGCAAGAGCTTCTTTGCTGCGCGCCCAGAGACAACATGCCCGGTTCCTACCAAGAGATGAGCTCTTGTTGGCATCATGGGATCTTTTCCGGAAAGTTGAGAGCCGCAGATTGGCACCGCTCCTCGTGGGATCGTTTTCAGTGGAGAAGGCTGCCAACAAGATGTCATATAGTTTCCGTCTGCCATCATCACTGACGATCCACCAGAAATAACAAGTTTCCTAGCTCGAGGTGGTTACTACCATTTCTATGGCCCAAGTCACCCCACCTCCCCTCATCCCCGCTAAGTAGATAGTGCCTTTGTCTATACGGTGTGGTGCTTCCTGGTATGTCGCTGGGTACGTGGTATTGTCCGGTACCGCGGAACGATAGGGAAATGTTGAAGAAGGACATTTTGGGCAAGTTGCTCATCTGAGTTTTCTAGCGGACAGGCTCTGTTGCACTGTGACACACGCCTCCCTATTCCTGGTGAATTTCCTCTGTAGTCTTCGCGAACAATGCATCCATTGAAATAAATCCTATCCGGAACTGAATTGAAAACACTTCAAGAATCCGAGCAGATCACGCAGCAGCTATTGAGAGACTAGCATCGATGTTTCGGCCGAGGCACTTCCATTACAGCATTGACAAAGGGCCATCGATTCACTCCTTCCATGCCGACCAGGTGTCCATCAAGATAGTACCATCGACCTGCATTTGTCCCGCCTGATCTGGGAGACGAATTAACCTGGATATACGTGTTAGTCGCATGGGCGCGGAGGCTGAAGGCCTCTTTCCCCGCTGTAAGAATGAATAACTCAGACTTCCCTACCCTGCGCTTAATCCATCACGTCTTTTAAACCTCTGTGAGTACAGGATGACAAAGGAGGTAGTGTTCGCTCTCTAAAAGAGCAGTAAAGTGGATAATTAACCAAACCATGACAGGGTTGTGCTGCAGAATATTGATAGCGTCAGAGGATGAGATTACTGGGGACGTGACCAACATACTTGTGTTATCTCTAGGCACAAGCAGATCAGAAATAAGACGATGATCAATGTTATTCCATTATTTAATCGGAATGGATAATCCCGGAAAACAATAGACTCGCTGGCCTCACGTCTGCTGTACGCAAGTTACTGGAGAGGATCCTTCAGGATAGGATGCAGAGTTGTTGAAGACTACTCACATAAGCAGACAAGTTGGCTCTTCCGAACTGTGACGATATGTTTACTGGCTAGTGTAATCGACCTGCACCAGCACCGGATCCGATTATAGCCCTCGCATCCATGCACCTATCCACGTCTCTTAAACGCTGCAACTGAATCTGCATCCACCACTTGCTCTGGAAACTATTTCGACACTCACACTGACTTCTGAGTGAAGTGTGATCAAATCTGTGGAATTCTCTGCCACAGGAAACAGTTGAGGCCAGTTCATTGGCTATATTTAAGAGGAAGTTAGATATGGCCCTTGTGGCTAAAGGGATCAGGGGGTATGGAGGGAAGGCTGGTACAGGGTTCTGAGTTGGATAATAAGCCATGATCATACTGAATGGCGGTGCAGGCTTGAAGGGCCGAATGGCCTACTCCTGCACCTATTTTCTATGTTTCTATGACTACGGGGTCCTCTGGGAACATGGGGATTCCTGACTGCCTCTGACCACCCCATTAGTAATGCCACCTTTGTAAACAACTTCCTCACCGCTCTACAGCTATCTCGAGTCTTGTCTATTATTAAATGTGCGGCCCACACCCGCATGTCCGACCGGGTCACTACAGGCAATGTTTTAGCGGATAAGACAGCCAAAAGTGCGGTCGAACCCTTGGTAGTTGTAGTTCCCTCGGGTTTCCTTCAAGCAACCTTCTGTGACTTAAGCAGAATGGATTTGCTAGACATGCGGGAGGTACATACTTTTCAGGGGGATGCCTCTGAGGAGGAACGCAAACTGTGTCCCAGATGGGATGCCAGAAAGACCCCGATATAGGTTTTTGGATCACCCCAGTGGGACAGGTTTGTGTTCCTGCACAGTTTTTACCAATATTGTACACACCCCAAAAAGGAGGGAAGGGTTGGTAACCTGTACCCTGTACACCGGGTACGTCTCCCTTGACAGGTGAACCTTTTTCACGTCTACAAGTTGATTTTATTGAATTGCCTAGAGTGCATTGCTATAGATACTGCATAGTTATTATAGACTTGTTTAATAGATGGATTGAAGCTGTTCCAACTACCAATAATACTGCTATGACTGTTGTGAAGGTATTATTACAGGAAATAATTCCCAAGTACGGCCTGCCAGAGATGCTGAGCTCTGACAATGGGCCACACTTAGTGGTGAAAGTAAACAAAGGGGTCTGTAACAAACTAGCTATCAAGCAACAATTCCACTGTGTACACCACCCACAGGCCGCTGGCATAGTGGAAACTGCCAATGGCACTCTGAAGAGTAAATTGGCCGAACTAACAGCAGAGACTGGACTCACTTGGTTGAAGCTGGCCCTAATCCACATGAGGGTTACCCCACAGGGGAAAACAGGGTTGTCACCAGCTGAAATCATTTATGGACGGCCCATGAGGACACCCTGGGAACAAAGACCTTGTGTACCATTGCTCCCAGAAAGTCTACCAGCAAAATTGGATATGCATACCCTAGGGGAAGAGATGGGGAAATACATATGCCAACGAACCAAAATTCTCCAAGCATTACATTCACAGGTATGACATGCTTACAAGGAAGAGAACTGCCCCGCAGAGAGGAGTGACTATCCCACCATAGAACCTGGGAATTTTGTCCTGATCAAGAACTGGGATTGAGGGAAACTCAGACCTCGGTGGAGAGGACCATATCAGGAGTTACTGACCACTCCCACGGCTGTGAAACTGAAGGGGCAATCTCGGTGGATACATCGAACAGACAACAAACCTGTTACTGAAGGAACTGAGTAGAAGGACTCTCTCGACTAAAGGAAAATGTATTGGTTGATAGTGGTGTTCGTGTTTATGTCTTTGAGAGGGCTCACCCCAGCATCCGGGGGCCCCCATGTTAACACCTTTCTGTCACACAGGCAGAACTAGGGGCCTGCTGGGTTTGTGGTGAAATTCCCCAGCATGGTAAAACTATGATTCCAATGTCAGTAATGTTACATGCTTAAGGAGATCTGTGTTTTTTGTGAGAATGCGGTAATGGTCTTTTGGAGGTCACCTGATGTGATTTTCCCGCCGATGTGAGGTCAGGTGATGACATGTGCCCCGTGACGAAATAAGGGTTGACTCAGGTGACGCAGTGGGTTTTTGAGTTTGTGGATTTCCAGGTAGAACGTGTTGTGCCTCCGTTTCTGTTACGTGTTTGTTTTTGTGACGCAGTTTCATTTTTAAAACAGAAGGTGTGTTCTCTTACAAGATATTGTATTTGAGCTGGGAATTTGTGGCTGGAAGTGCCAATTTACTCAATTCTGACAGTTTTGAAGGGAGAGTGAAGAATTCATCTAAGTGAAGGATCGAGAGAAGTCGGCATTGGTTGGCAGTTTAATAAAGAATCGACCTTATTGAGTCTTCGTTGGAGAGAACCTGCATTGAGATAACTCTTGCAATAGCGCAATGAGTTCATGCACAAACGCTCTCTCTCTCTCTAAAAGGAATTTGAGGTCAGTTGATTTAAACTGTTTATTTTTGGCATCGGGAATCCTGTGGACAGAACCGGCAGTAAAGGTGCGTCGGTGAAGAAATCGTTCTCCAGAGAAGTCTCTCCCAACTGAATGTGTAAAACTGTTGGACTTTCGAAGTTATCGTTTTAAGAACTGTACCTGACTGTATCGATTTAAGAACTGTTTTCAGCATTTAACACTTTAAGAACCAGAGTCGAGTGGCGAGCTGGTGAACAACTGCGTACCTGTTAACCTCCAGTTAAAGTTTTCCTTTGTTTTTACCTCCTTATCGTTTATACGTGTTTAATAAATGTTTGGTTGTTTTTATAAAACCTGTCTCGGTAAATATTCATTGTTGCCGGTTACGCAACAGTAATCCCACTGAACCAGAGTGAGGAACTCTCAGCCTGAGCTTTCTCAAATAACACCCAGGGAAGTGAGGTGAGGAACTGTGGTCCAGTCAGAGATAACTGTGGCTGTCAGTGTTCTGAGGGATGGTATCTCTCAAACAGAACTTCCTATACTGGGAAATATGCATCCTGGCCATACTTGCAGGTGCCCAGCAGCGGAGAAGCTGAGACTGAGCGATTTTGGATGATCACTTTTCTCTCCTATGGAGTAGCCAGGAATTCACGAGAGATAATCAATTTGGCTACAGCACTTGAGGAGCTGGCCACAATACTGCAGGGGCTCTGACAGAATCACAGGCCCAAGTAACAGAAATATCCACTGAAATGATTGCAATCCGGCAAACAATCCCACAGAATCGTATGGCTTCAGATTTTATCCTGGCTGAGAAAGGGGGAACCTGTGCTATTATTGACACAGAATGCTGCACCTATATCCCTGATGACTCTACTAACATTACATCCCTCTCCAAGCACACTGCCAAGGAGACTGACAGCATCAAGAAAGTAGGGCAGGATTTACATGGGTTCACCAAAGGGTCGAAATGGTGGTCTTCGAAGGCCTGTTCAGTAATATGTGGGGCATTATATTGCATTATGGCCGAATAGTTGTACATATGATTGTTATCATTACCGTTGTTGCTTTCTCTGTAAAAAATTACTGCTTTGTAGATCAAGTAATAATCAAAAGGAGGGAATGATAAAGTATGTAAAAGGGTTAACACTTCGTTAAACAATAGCAGCCTGTTTTTCTGAAAGAAACTGCTGATGATCAACAGATGTGCTGAGCCATGCTGAGCCATATTTCTTCTTGAGGGTCGCTAGCTAGGGTTTCAGGATGCTTATCTCCCTGTGCACTCATGTGTAGAGATAGGACAGCTTCAGTCTGTTCTATGTGTGGAAGCCATTATGACTATTTTGTAATTTGTCTTCAGGGGCTGTCATGTAGTAAATAACTTTGGCTCCAGCCTGTCTTGTGTGGGGGGTATCTGGACGGATATATCTGTGGTGTAAGGGGAATTGTTAGTCAGTTAGTGGATTGGGCGGGAACAGTCATAGACTGAGTAAGCCCCGGGTGCTTGGAATAAAGAGTTTGTACTTAAACGGTCTCTGAGTGACTTTATCTGGATTCGACTTCCACAGAATAGGAGTGGTTTTAAAGGGCTGGGCTGCTGGAAGCACATTACCAGACCTGGAGTGATTGCAGCTGGGTCTGACAGAGGCATAACTGGCTCTTCTGGGCACATTCAGTCTCACCCCAACTGCTTCCTACCTTCTCTTGTACAGATATGTAATGTCTAAAGGACTAGTGTTTGAGTAAATAAGACTCACCAAACTTTCTCCTGACTGAATCACTGGAATCTCCGAGTCAGATGAGTTCTCTCCAGTTGATGCTCTCAATCCTCGGGCTGGTTCACTTGTTGCTGTTCCCTCGTCTTCAGTCGTGGTTTGCTTCCATTTGGGGTTTTTCTTCCAATAAATCTCTCACCGCAGGTCTAACTTTAACATGTAATGAAGCCCATTAACAATAAAAAGGAGAACCAAACATATCTGCTTCATGTTTCTAAGAACAAAACTCACTGAAATTTAAACGTTGAAGGCAAATATAATCATCTCAGTGAACAATCTTTTATTGTCCCTCACACGTCACAAAACGATATGGGATAAGGAGGAGCCATCAGTCAGTCATGGTAAGACATAAGACACAGGAACAGAATTAGGTGATTCGATCCATCTGGTCTGCCCCATCACTCAACCATAGCTGAGTTTTATTCCAACACCATATTCCTGCCTTCCTCCTGTAACCCTGAAGCTACTTAGCAATCATGAACATATTAATTTCTGTCATAAATATACCCAAATGGCAGCTTCAACTAATCTCTGCGGCAACAAGTTCCACAGATCAGACATATTTTCCCCAATTTTTTTTTCTCATCTGAGTTTTTAAGGGAAGCATCTTTATTCTGAGACTGTACTGTGAGATTACAGACTCTCTATCTAATGGAAACATCCTCTCCATGTTCACTGTATCCAGGCTTTTCAGCATTCGGTGGGTTTACTTAACCATACATCCCCCCCCCCACCACCCCCAATATCCCTCTGAACTCCATTGAGCACAGGTCCAGAACCATCAAATGCTCCTCATACATAAAGCTGATCTTTGCTGAAATGCCGAGGGGTGATTGGTAAGTTCGTGGCCTAAGGTGGAAGGCGCCAATTTTAGAAAACCTAGCATTTTTCAATTATCTGAAACAGAAATACCACAAAAGTTATTAACTCCAAACTTTCTGCCTAATCACTCAAAGAGTTGAACTACACGTGCATGTAACGAGAGCTGTATAACTTTAGGCCTTCTAACTTAGGCCACGAACTTATCAATCGCCCCTCTTACAGCTCCGGCACCTAAAAAAATTGCCTGCACCCCTGCTCCGGCCGTCCGGCAGAATAGTGCTCCTTTCCCAATGCCCTAACCCAGATTTACACAACCATGAGGAAATCTTACTCACCGCCGCCCGAACGGCACACACCGGCAACTGCGCATGCGTTTAGCGGGAGGTTCTCCGCAGCACCTCCGGTGGCCGGAGGTCTGCTCATCCCACCAGTGGCTGGAGGTCCATGCTGCGCCACCAGTCGCCGGAGTTCCATGCAGCGCCACCGGTGGCCGGAGGTCCCTGCAGCGCCACCGGTGGCCGGAGATCATTCAGACAGACCTCCTCCGGCAGGCACTGCACAAGGAGGGCATTAAAGTGGGGGGAATCGTTTCCCTGACCAAAGTTGGGATCCCCGGCATACGTGGCGTAAATGGAAGCAAACCTGTCAAAAAACTCGGGACCGTCCTCGTCTTTCCGAGGTTTACAATTCAATACTCTGATGAGATCCATTGGTTGGGACAAGGCCCTTCTCAGGGTGTCTCCAATGCGTTGGATCTGGTCCGGGCCCTGGGGGAAAGCGACACTAAAAGCCGCCCAATCTGCATGGCCCCCTTGGGCCTAACGCCATTTCTCCTGTTCCACAGGATTAAGGGCCATGTAACAGAGGCAATAAAGGTCCTGGGGAGTAGCCTGATAGATTCGGATTACGCGTAGTAGGTGATCTATGAACCCTTCGGGATCGGTCTTTTTGTCGGGGTCCCCTTGCATTATCATGGCCATTTCCCGAGGCTTCCAAGGAGTGTATACCTCAATAGTTGGTCCCTGATTATGCTGGCCTGCCTGGGGATTAGGCACAGTCCGAAATGGGAACTGTCGGGTCACGGAGGCCAGTCAGTCTCGGACACATGATCAAAATTAGAGTTGGGGTCTGGATCATCAGGGTCCTGGGGATCTAGGGTGGGACCATGGCCCAACAGTCCGTCAGTTGGGCGAGCCACCGCGTTGCGCTTCGGCTGGGGCTTTGGGACTGGAAGCTGTGTGGTCCGCCAGTGAGTTCGGGTAGCAATATAGTCCGAAAATTGTGGGGTACCTGATCCACCATCAGTGATAGTCCTGGGAAGTATGGAGGATGCCGGGACGGGGGCCGTCACGGGGGCTGATGTTGGGGTAGGAGAATAGGGGGTGGTTTCGAGACCTGACCTGAAGGATTTGGTAAACCGGGTGGGGGAGGGAGTGGGATTCCTGCAGGGGCTGAAGGAATTATTACATCCTCATTGTCGGTTTCTTCGACGGTGTCAAATGAAATCTGCAGTCCTGACATATCCAAAGGTGCATCTTTCCCGGTTGATTTAATTTGTTGTTTATCAAATAATTCACATAAGGCCTTTACAACCACATATGGTCGGACCTGGCCCTGATCATCGGTAATAGGGATGTTTCGTTTTTTGGCATTTTCTTCCCAGGATGTCTGTCTGGAACGCTCATTTAATCTGTCCGCTACTTTTACCCACATTGTAATCAAATCTTTCCATTATTGAGAGCAATTTTGCTTCCAGACTTCAGTCTCTGTTTTTTTGCATTTGTCCAGGTCCCAAGTTCCCCCCAAAGGCCAATTTCCACCCCCACCACCAATCTTTTATTTAAGCGCGCACTAAGACGTCTTAGGTTCTTTTCTAGCTCCGGATTTTCCTTACACATCTTTCCGAGTGGCGTGGTAATGTCCCCCTTATCCAAAGTCTGACCCATGTTTATCACTTTACTCCCGAATCCACTTCAAGGTCCTGACCTTCGCGTGGGAGATTTCCCCTCTTGACAACCGGTCTAAGGCTGGATGCAGTTTCAGTGAAATATCACCCGTCCCTCCCCGAATCTTTTACTGCAGTACTTGTGTGCGAGGCGACCCCAACTCAGTCAGTCGTAGAAAAGCGAGATTTCCACTAGTTCACAAGTGTACCTAAAACGTTTCTACAGCATCCGGATGGACTGCAGGGGAGAGCCACTTCCCCTGTGTTTGGCCAAACGTCTGCTCTGCCCTGTGCTGATCAATTTAATCTACACGCCCCGTCCCCTCCTACGCCAATTAGAATGGTTACCAGCTTCAAAATGTAATAGGATATTGCCACTAACCCGCTGACCAATTTGCTGTAACACACTCAAAGAAAAATGTAATAGGTCACTACCAATGATCCGCTGGCAAATTTATTAGCACCGGCAGGCTTTAATACTCATAATACTTCATCGGGGATTGTAACCCCTCATTGAGGTCCTGGACCTCCAAAACAAATCGTGCGTGTCGGCCCCTGGTCTCGGAGTCCCGAACTCTCTGTTTCTCAGACACTATTTCACTGCGTGTCGGCCCCTGGTCTCGGAGTCCCGGACTCCCTGTTTCTCAGACACTATTTCACTGCGTGTCGGCCCCTGGCCCCGGAGTCCCCGACTCCCTGTTTCTCAGACACTATTTCACTGCGTGTCGGCCCCTGGTCTCGGAGTCCCCGACTCCCCGTTTCTCAGACACTATTTCACTGCGTGTCGGCCCCTGGTCTCGGAGTTCCCGACTCCCCGTTTCTCAGACACTATTTCACTGCGTGTCGGCCCCTGGTCTCGGAGTCCCCGACTCCCCGTTTCTCAGACACTATTTCACTGCGTGTCGGCCCCTGGTCTCGGAGTCCCGGACTCCCTGTTTCTCAGACACTATTTCTCATACAGATTCTCATACAGAAATCTGTCAACGTTAAAACCACTTCCCCTCGTGGCCTCTACCGACTGTGGTCCGTGGAGTCCGCTGAGCAGCTCAGCAGGAACCCTGAGGGGAACAAGCAACCAAAGGAGACCGTGAGAGGACCGGGGGAAAGTCACCCCGTGGGCCCGCCCGTCTCAGCGGCGTCCAGTGGATCACTAGTTCACTAACACCAGGGCCGCTGGAGGCTCCCGTTGGGACTCCTGGCTGGCTCGCCAAGTTGTCCTTATCAATTCACTATTCACTCAGAGACCACGATCAATTCTTTATTCAACCTGATCCGAGCAGAGGTAACCACCATACGCTTCTACAGCGTCTGGCAGTCAGCTCTGCCCAGCACGAGTACAAGGTTACATTTATATCCAAAAGAAAGGTTTCAGTCAGCAGCTGTTTCCCCTGTCCACGCTTATGACGGTTTAGTGGTCAGCAATTTCATCAGGGTCACAACAGCTTCAGGTGCAGAGGTACAGGTCAGTCAGCGCTTCTGTTCTGAGAGATGAGCATGCAGTTGCAACACCCTAACCGTGCCCGGTTCTGTTGTCTAGTTCCCGCCCCTGCTATATTTTCCAGGTCACATACACCATTTAACCCTTCCTATCCCGTACTCCAACCCCCTTTTCACTTACACAAAGAAGGTTGAAAAGTTTGTCTGGACCGAGCCTTGTCAGGATGCATTTGATCGATTGAAAGTTATTATTTGCGATTAGGCCAATCAATGTAGGGTCGTCAGTGAATTTAATTAGCAGATTGGAGCTGTGGGTGGCTACACAAGTCATGGGTGCACAGAGAGTAAAGGAGGGGCCAAGGAGACAACCCTGTGGGGTATGTGTGCTGAGGGTCAGAGAGACAGAGATGAGGGAGCCCACTCTTACCACCTGCCGGCGATCTGACAGGATGTCCAGGATCCAGCTACACAAGGCAGGGTGAGGGCCGAGGTCTCTGAGCTTCTTGTCGATACTTCACGCCTTCGTATGGCTACTGCTCTGTCCATGACTGCAAGGAACTGCAGAGAACTTTGGAGAGCAGAGAACATCAGATAAACAAGCCTCCCCTCCATGGACTCTTCCTACACTTCCTGTGTGTCGGAAAAGCAGGCCGGGTACTCAAAGATCCTCACAACCCGGACATTCTTGCTGCAAACCCGCTCCCTCATCGGGAAAGAGATACAAAAGCCTTAAAGCGCGTACCACCAGGCTCAAGGACGGCTTCCTGTCTGCGGTTATAAGCCAAATGAATGATAAAATGGGCTCGACCTCACAATGTAACTCGATGTGACCCTGCACCATATGTCTATCTGCACTGCACTTTCTCTGCAGCCATAATGCTTTGTTACAGTTATTGTTTTGTCGTATATCAGATCAATGTACTGTAGTAATGTATTGATCTGTGTGGATGGTACGTCAGGCAAGATTTTCACTGTAGCTCAGTACGTGATGATAATAAACAAATTCCCATTTTAATTGTGTAGAAATATTAGACAGACTGAGCTTCTGCTCTGGAACCACAGAAGGAAACTGAACTGTTGTAATTTCTGAGGAATGCAGATAAATGGAAAAGGCTTCAATCTCGCTTTACGATCTGCGGTAACTGGGATCAGGTGACCGGTGTGGGTCTCCCATATCAATATCAGAATCAGGTTTAATAGCACCAGCATATATCATGAAATTCATTGTCTCTGCAGCAGCAATAGAACCTAATTCATAACAATAGATTTTAACAATTGTGATTTAAAATAAGAACATACATATTAAACAGTTAAATTATGTAAGTAGTACAACATAAAAATAAACTATTTTAATTGTGTGGAACTATTTGACTGACTGGGTTGTTGTATTGCAAATTCTGGAGTGAAGCTTAACTAAACTACACATTTATGAGAAGCTCAGATAAATAGAAAAGGCTAAATTCTCACATAAATGGGCCATAGATCCAGAAACATTGGCTGCACTTCAGCAGGTAAAAACAGTGGAATGAAACATGCTGAAAATATTGCAGATAAAAACATATTGCCCACCCACGACGAGAGGACGTGACAGATCCGGATCTCACTGCCTTGTCTGAATGGGCAGAAGATGAAGCTACACGGACACGTTGAGCAGTGAGCGGCAGATGCTGCAGATCTGCGGGGAAATGTGAACAGGAAACGGGATCAGGTGACGGGTGGAGGGTCTCCCACCTGAACAGGTGACTCTGCTCCTCGCCCCTCACCCGCTGCCCGACCCATCCGCCGCATTTCCCACATTATTCCCTATTTACACCAGATACGTATTTACCTTTTCCCTCCATATCTTCCCTGTCCCTTTCCCTCCACCTCCAGGTCACAGAGTTACGGGGTCGATTCCCATCCCGATCAAACACACTTTTCAGACACAAACTGGAAATGTGCAGGTTTCATTTAAATCAGTCTGTGTTTATAAACACTAATTTCTATTCACAGTCCTCCGGCCTCACTGGACAGGAACACTGAAACACCAAGTGAGAAACAGCAGGAGGTGGCCATTCAGCCCCTCTAACCATCAACAAGATGGCGGCTGCTCTCCCATCTCAGCCACATGTTTCTGTCCGATCCTCATTTCCTCGATCCCTTCAGTCTCCACTCATCTGCCGGCCTCTGTTTTATGTGAGGACGATCACCCAATCTTCACCGCCCTCTGTGGTGGGGATTTACAGACATTCACCACCTTCGGAGTGGAGACATTTCCCCTCATCTCAGTCCCGGACAGTCCACCCCCTTTTTCAGAGACTGGGATCCCTGGTTCAACTGGTAATGATGTTGTGCATTTCAATGTGTTCACCTCTCAGTCCTCGATTCTCCAAATGAAAGGGTTATCACATTAGATCTTTCTTCATATGATGACCCACCACTCCAGGGATCAGTCTGGTGAATCTTCATTGCACTCTCTATAACAAATACTCTCTAACCTCTTTGTTAACCCTCTATTGAATTAATTTCCATCTTCTGCAGCCCCGTGTTGCCCCAACCACTCACCTCCCACCCCTGTCACTATTTCCACCTTCCCACCTCCCCCTCACCTGGATCCACCTCTCACTCCCCAGCTCTTGCCCCATCCCCACCCCTCACCTCTTTTCTCGGACTATTTCCCGTCCACTCTCAGTCCAGAGGGAGGGTCTCGGCCCGAAATGTTGACGGTCCATTTCCCTCCACAGATGCTGCCCGACCCACTGAGTTCCTCCGGCAGTTTGTTCTTTGGTCTGTATAACCCGTGTTAGTGTGGGGAGCGGGATTTTACACCATATTCCCGGTACAATCTCAACAAAACACAAATAATTGTCACTTTGCCCGGACCATCGGCCCCGCTTGCAGGGCAACAGTCTGCCGGTGTTTGCCCCCCAATGTGGTGAATCGCCACCACCGTGGGCTCAGACATTTCCACAGATGAGCCCCTCCTGTCCCCACCGGGACAAACATCCTGTCCGCCCCCTCTCTCACCGTCTTCATCCTCTCCCTCCCCGGGGAACCGGCATCAAACCGACGGGCCGAGCGGTCTCCTCCTACCTCTCAGCGATACATCAGACTCCGGCCGCAGGAGACGCTTCACAAACGCCCCAACTTCCCTCGGAGGGAAATGGAAATAAATCAGAAAGCGGACATTTACTTTGGGATTTTGTTCCGCTTTGACGGCCTGGTCGCTCTGCAGCAGAGACGAGGTAACGCCCTCTCGGCTGGTCCGCTTCCACTATTGGATGTAACCAGTGATTGACATCGCTTCGCACCAATGGGAATAGCGCAGCTCCGCAATCGATTCAGTTCCTCTGTTGACTGTTCGGGGGGTGGGGCGTAGCTCGAGCTCAGTCGCCGTTAAACCGAAAAAGCTCGAGCACAGCAGCGCGTGTGTGACGTAAGGCACCGTGCTCGTGACAGCAGATGCCGATACGGGGAGACCATGGGTGACGTCAGGCGTGTGGGGGGAGGGGGGCTGCTGTGTGACGTCACGTGAGGGGGAGCGCTTCAATTTTAAAACATCTTTTGTTGGGTCCGATCCGGAACAACAAAATTAAATTCGGGTTTCATCGGGAGCGGATCCGGTGTTGTGAGATGCGTCCGGCTGTGCCGTGTTGTTGGTGGAGTGGGCAGCGGGGTGTTTGTCTCCGGGCTCTCCTCAGCCCCGGTTTTCACTTTGCGACCGAGCCCGGGCCGTGGATCAATTCCTTGTGGTTCTGCAGGGGGTTTGGGGCGAAGGGACAGTCTGTCTGTCTGTCTGTCTGTCTGTGTGGGTCGGGGTTATGAGTGGGTCCCGGGACACATTAACTTGTAAACACCGGACCATCTGGTGAATTGGATCAGACAGCTTCGCTCGCCTGTCCTTTCAGGAAACAACAATTCTCTCTTCATATTAATGACTGTCTAAACTTGCTGTGAACAAGATTATGTGTTACAAGATTGTGAGTTACAGAGTCTAGGACAGCTGTCACCGTCATGGGCTGCGAGTGCAGACAGGGATTGGGGTGACTGAGCTGTGCATCAGAGAAGGACACGGGTTTGTACAGCCTCCTGTGGGGTAGAAATGTCCACACGGTGAATTCGGATCTGCTGGCACATCGGGAGTCTGAAAGGGAAAGGGAATAGGGAAGGGGCTGAGCAGAGAGTTTTAACAGGGGTGGAGGGGTACAGGAGCTGTCTGGTAGATCGTTTTAATTGTTTTTTATAATCTCACAGATGGTGACTGAGGAAGAAGCTTGTTGAGGGAGGATACCCGGAGGCGAGCAGCTCAGACACGGAATCAGGAATTGAATGAAATTGACTTTATTTCTTACATCCATCAGGAGTAAAAATCTTTACTTGACGTCTCCATCTAAATGTGCAACGTGGAATCATAGTAATTTATATTAGTTTATAATAAATAAAACAGACAACGTAATATAGAGTACACTCAAATCAGCGTGAGTTCATCAGCCTGACGGTCTGGTGGAAGAAGCTGTCCCGGAGCCTGTTGGTCCTGGCTTTTATGTTGCGGTACCGCTTCCCGGATGGTATCAGGAGAGTGACAGTGTTGTGATTTCCTGTGTCACGGGTACAGACAGTCATCTCAAGTGAGGAGTTTGTGTGGAGATGCAGCTTCCCTGGAGATGGAGGAAAGAGGACACACCAACAGGTGGAACCAGCTGTGGGAAGACATGGTTTGTCAGGTCTGACGATGAGCTGAATGTACCATAACCTTCAGACTGAATCAGAAAACCATTCTGAGGGTATTTGAAATGTCAGAATCAGGGGAGATGTGATCACATGTGCAGAGGGCAGGGGTTGTGTCTCCATCAGAACCTCAGTGAGATGGTTCAAGTTACAATGTGCAGGAATGAAAACACAGTGTTGGGTGCTGGATTTAATCATTGATTCTGACACAGTGAGAGGGTTAGTTTCGTTGTAAGGAGGCAACATTACTGTCCCCTTACTGTCTTTCCTCTCCACCCCATCCTCCCTCTCACCCCCACATTGGACATAAGTTCAGGGTGAAAGTGAATACTTTGAGGGGAGTCTGAAGGGGAATTCTTCACTCAGAGGTTGGTGGGAGTGTGGAATGAGCTGCCAGCAGAAGTTGTGGATGTGGGTTCGATTAAGACACTAAAGAGAAATTTGGGTGATGAGATGGATGGGAGGTGTATGGAGGCTATGGTGCAGGTAGTTGGAATTAGGCAGTAAAAACATAAACAGGTCAGCATTGACTAGAAGGGCCGAAGGGCCTGTTTCAGTGCTGCTGGGCTCTGTGACTGTCATAATATTCTGATCTGTAATTTCCAGAGTCAGTGCTTTGCTGCTAATGACTGAACCCAGAAATTTACCCAAACAAGAACTGAAAGACTCATAAAATTGAAAGACTGCAGAAAGCGTTTACAAGCTGTGATCCTTGCCAAGGGGGATGTTACTAAGTACTGACCATGCAGGTTGTCCAAACTTTTGCTTCGGGCCCTTTTCCTTTCTTGCTATTTTGAAACTGTAAAAGATGGAAATAAAAATATAATCCTGCTTAAAATATTAAAGAAATGTGCCATATTTAACTTTGTGCCTTTTGGAAATCAGGTCATCTTTTACTCGCTTAGCTATTCACAGTAACAGAAATTTAACCAGGGGCGCCCAAACATTTGCATGCCACTGTATATATCCTGTGCCTTCCGAATTGCTTCCAGAAATTCCTGCCATTGCTGCTCTGTTTTCATCCTGCCCATGTTCTTTTCAAATTAATTTTGACCAATTTATCTCTCATGCCTCTCTAATTTTCTTTAATTCCACATCTGACTTTAGCTTCTCCTTCTCCAATGTCAGGGTGAATTTGATCATATAAAGATCACTTTCCCTTAAGGGTTCTTTGAACTTAAGTGTCCTCATTAATTCCGCTTCATTACAACACCCAATCCAGAATAGCTCATCCCCAAGTGGGCTCAACCATGAGCTGCTCTAAAAAAGCATCTTGTTGGCATTCTAGGAATTCCTCCTCTTGAGACCAACACCATCCTAATTTTCCTAATCACCTGCATGACAATCCCCCATGACTATTGTAACATTGCCCTTTTGTCACGCACTTTCTATCTCCCATTGTAACTTGTGGACCACATACTTACTACTGTTTGGAGATCTCCATACAATTCCCATCAGGGATTTTTTTTTTACATGTGCTGTTCCTTAATTCTACCCACAGACTCCACACATTCCAACCCTATGCCAACTATTTCTAATGATTTTATTTACTATTTTACCAACAGATCCACACAACCCCACTACCAGCTTGTTCTTGGCTTGTTCTTTCAAGAAGCATATAAGTATCTGGGAAACAAGTGGACCTGCAGATGCTAGAAATCTAGAGAACTACACACAAAGTGCTGGAGGAGCTCAGCATGTCAGGCAGCATCTATGGATGGGAATCAACATTTCAGGCCAAGACCCTTTATCGGGACTCTTGATACCCACGTCTCTGGAATATCAACGAGCAAAGAAAATAGAAAGTCGTGTGAAATCAGGAAAACCTTTGACAAAATTTAGCTCAAGGCTTAAAAAAACCCTGCCAAACAGAGCTCAATAGTTAACAAATACAACGAAGGCAATAAACACTTTCATCAATACCAACATTAGCTTTTTTAAAGTGAAAATATCTTCGTCCCATTTCAATCAGTAAAATTTATAAAGATAAATAAGAACTTTGGAAAACTTTAGAAAAGACTATTTACACTAAACCCACTTAGATTAACACTACCTTGGACAGAAGAAGGAAGTGAAATAACACACATTAAAAAAAAAATCACACAACAGTCAGATAAAACTTCTAAGTACGAGGGGTGATTGATAAACTCATGGCCTAAGGTAGAAGGAGATGAGTTATACAGCCCTCGTTACATGCACATGCAGTTCAACTCTTTGAGTGATTATGCAGAAAGTTTGAAGATAAGAACTCATCAGGGGTAATTGACAGGTTTGTGCCCAAGGTAGAAGGAAATGAGTTATTAACTTCAAACTTTCCGCATAACCACTCAAAGAGCTGACCTGCATGTGCATGTAACGAGAGCTTTATAACTCATCTCCTTCCGCTTAGGCCATGAACTTATCAATCGCCCATCTGTGGACACTTTCTGGAGGTCCAAGATCCGTGTGCTCCACGACTGCTGGACTAAGTGTGTAGGAGGGGACTATGTTGAAAAATAAATGTGCTCGGTTTTCTAAAATTGACTCCTACCCGAGGCTGCGAACATATCAATCACCCCTCATATATATTTTCATCAAAAATGAACAGGATTCATCACCCCCTGTGTGTATGTGCAATCGTGTAAGAAATACAGACCAGAAAACTTCAATGAGAGGTCAAATCAGAAAAATGAAACATCACTATGGAAGTATGACCCTCCATGGGAGAGATCCCAACGATCTGAGCAGATGGGATGGTGACAAGGAAGCATCGAGCACCTGACTGAGAGTTGGAGACCTCTTCCCAGAAACAGAGGGGGTCCTTCCAGAAATACAGGACAAGCTGGTTAACAAAAGGAAAAAAAAAATCAAAAACACATGAAATATAAACAAACAAGGCAGCAAGTGCAGAAAATGCCAAGAGAAACCAGACACAATCCAACACATTCCAGGATCCTGCAGCAGTTTAACTCAATCTAATTACTTACAAAGGTACAATCAAGTGGCAAATATCATTCATCAAAATCTTGCTTTAAAATACAAACTCATGAACACCCTCCATCAATTCGTAAAGGTACCATAAATTCAAGCCAGATCCAGAAAATCTGACAAATTATATGATAATCAATACATTATTTCAGATAGGACAATCCATAATAACCATCCGGATATAATACTACAGGATAAACAAGCAGGAACAACTCTCTCAATAGATAAAACCATTCCCAACACACCCTCACCACGGGTATTAACCGAATTATTTTCTCTGTCAATCAGCTTCCAAATGTTGCTACTCTGTCATTCGTTACCACACCCCGCTGCTGATTCCCTTCTCCTCATCATACGTTCTTACCCCGACCATCGTCCAGAGCCCCAAACTCTGCCCTGTGCAGACCCGCCGCTGGTTTCTGACCCTGCTCCACTGAACATCCAACTGGTGGTTTCCCATTCTGCTTTCAGTCTTTAGAGGACAGTGGTGTTTTCTAACAACCCTATACAAGCAGAGAAAATGACCCATAATGTGGAAATCAGCCATCAATAAGGACGTTAACTACCAATGTTATTCTTCCTCAGCCCAGAGATTTGAGGGGCGAAGTACATCTCAGACAGAACTGCAGTCAGCTCGACTTCTTCAGTCTGCAGAAAATTCAAGGGAAACCTCTTCACCCACAGAGTGGTGACTGTTTGGAACCCATCACCGCAGGGAGAGCGAGAGATGAACAACAGGGCAGGATTTCAAAGGACCGTCGTGGAACTGAATCACTGGCAGGGTCCAGCCGGCCTGAGTCGACTCTCTACTGTACACTAGGTGTATTATAAATTCACCAAGTACCGGAGACAGAGTTTAAAATAGAACTGATTTATTTGTCTCAGATCCAAAATATTAAACTCCAGTCCCATTAAAGGTGAATATGTAGCTGATGAAACTCCTCCCATGCCCAGTGACCAGGGTGCAGAACTGGGTGTGGGGAGCAGCAGCAATTATTGCAGAGCTCAGCACCGGCAGTCACTCTCGAAATTGCATTCAGCACGGTGATGGACAAATATCCAGCATGCAGCTTAATCAAACTTTGTCTCTAGTGTGAACCCGGTAGTGTGTCACAAGTGTAACACGCTGTAAGGTTTCACTGCTAAAGTAACGGCCTCTCTGTAATGTTTCACTGCTGAGGTAATGGTTTCTCTGTAGCAGCAATGTTTAGGTTATGACTAGAGATAACAGGGTTTTGGAGTGCGGGGCTATCCAATGACAGAAATGTTCTTCCTTGTGAGTCTGGAAGAGAGATTTCATGGTCTTTTGCTGGGGAGAGATGAGAAGACGTGAATGGAGAGAGTGGGCCCATTTTCTTTTTTTTTGTTTTCTTTACTAACCCTACAGTCAAAGTAAGAATTTTAAATCTCATTCATTTAATCACATATTGTGTACTGTTTGTTATTTTGGGGTACTGATTTGTAACAGAGGACACATCACACAGCATCCACCAAAACGAGATTTCATAAGTTTTGCCCGGCTGATGGGCTATCACCCCCTGTATTAAGCTGCTAGCCGAAGCGAGAGTTACATAAGGTTACATTACTGAGTGAATCGCTTTCCATATTCACAGCAGGTGATCAGCCTCTACCCACTGTGAACTTGCTGGTGTCTCTGTAGTTGAGATGATCGAGTGAATCCCTTCCCACACACTGAGCAGGTGAACGGCCTCTCCCCAGTGTGAACTGACTGGTGTGTCAGTAGGCGAGATGATCGAGTGAATCCCTTCCCACAGTCTGAGCATGTGAATGGCCTCTCCCTGGTGTGAACTGACTGGTGTGCTTGTAGGCTAGCTAACTGTGTGAACCCTTTCCCACACTCTGAGCAGGTGAATGGCCTCTCCCCAGTGTGAACTCGCTGATGTACCTTCAGATGAGATGACGAAGTGAATCCTTTCCCACAGGTTGAGCAGGTGAATGGCCTCTCTCCGGTGTGAACTCGCTGATGTACCTTCAGTTGAGATAATTCAGTGAATCCCTTCCCACAGTTTGAGCAGGTGAACGGCCTCTCTCCAGTGTGAACTCGCTGATGTACCTTCAGATGAGATGATTCAGTGAATCCCTTCCCACAGTCTGCGCAGGTGAATGGCCTCTCCCCAGTGTGAACTGACTGGTGTCTCAGTAGGTGAGAAGATTTAGTGAATCCCTTCCCACAGTCCGAGCAGGTGAATGGCCACTCTCCGGTGTGAACTGACTGGTGTCTCAGTAACTGAGATGACAAAGAGAATCCCTTCCCACAGTCTGAGCAGGTAAACGGCCTCTCTCCAGTGTGAACATGCTGATGTATCTTTAGTTGGGATGACCGAGTGAAGGTCTTCCCACAGTCTGAGCAGGTGAATGGCCTCTCCCCAGTTTGAACTCGCTGGTGAGCCATTAGGTCAGACGACTGAGTGAATCCTTCCCCAAAAATTCAGCATATAACCAGCGTCTGCCCAGTGTGAACTGACTGGTGTGTCCACAGGTGGGAAGACCGACTGAATCCCTTCTCACACACAAAACAGGTGAATGTCCTTGTCCCAGTGTGAACTTGCTGATGTACCTTCAGTTGAGATGACCGACTGATCCATTCCTACTGTCTGAGCAAATGAATGGGCTCCCACTGTGTAAAATGACGGGCGTGCCAGCAGGTCAGATGATCGAGTGAATCCCTTGCTCCACTTATTAAATGTCTGGACAGAGACAGCAAAACTGGTGTGTTGTGTTCGAGATTCCCGGAAACAAATTCCTCGTCATTTTTAACCTGCAAAAAAGATTTACAAAACCGATCAATGGGCGTAGGACAACATTTCAGATGAGATCACTTGATTTGTCAAGGTGTGAACTGACATCACACTGTTACTGTGAGGTTCAACCCAAGTTAGAGGGAGAAATCATCTTCTAAATGGGCACAATGCTGGTATCTGGAATGACCATCAAATTCTGATGCTCTTCCTGAATGAATAGGGCATTTCTGTCATCTCCAGTCTGTGACCTGGCTCAGTTTGACTCTCTCCATTGGTATTATTCCCTGTTCTCAGTGATCTGAATGGGTGTCTGGCCCCACAGTAATTGAAACACTCTCACACAAATAGCTGGCAGTGTATTCCACACGCCCACCACTCTCTGCGTAAAAAAACTTACCCCTGACATCTACTCGGTATCTATTTCCAAGCAGCTTACAACTATGCCCCCTCGTGTTAGCCATTTCAGCCCTGGGAAAAAACCTCCGGCTATCCACACGATCAATGCCCCTCATCATCTTATACACCTGAAAAAAGGCTCTAAACATAAACAAGGAAATTATACATTGCTTTGAGGATTTGTTCAAAGTATACAAAATTATGAGGGTATAGACAGGGTAAATGCAAGCAGCTTTTTCCATGGAGGTTGGGTGAGATGACAACCAGAGGTCATGGGTAAGTGGGGAAGGTGAAATTTTAACGGGAACATGTGTAAAAGCTCTGTACTGAAATGGTCGTGAGAGTGTGGAATGAGATGCCAGCAGAAGTGGTGAATATGAGCTCAGCTTCACCATTTCAAAAAAGTTCAGATGGGGGTAGGGGTATGGAGGGCGATGGTCCTGGTGCAGATTGGTGCATTAGACAGCTTAAATGGTTTTTTTTGGCATTGACTAGATGGGCCAAATAGCCTGTTTCCTTACTGAACTTCTCCATGTTTCCATGACAGAGAAGCTGACCAAACTTGTTTGGAAGGGATACAGTAGGAGTGACAACGGAGCAGCAATGGCTGGAGTTTCTGGGAGCAATTGGGGAGGTGAGTGATCAATACATCCCAAAGAAGTGGACGCATTGGAAAGGCAGGAGGACACAACCGTGGCTGAAATGAGAAGCCAAAGCCAACACCAACATAAAAGCCAAAGAGAGGGCAAACAAAAGAGCAAAAACTATTGGGAAACTTTTAGAAACCTACTGAAGACGACTAAAACAAAGTCGGATGAGCTCAGCGGGTGGAATTATGATATTGTAGTCATTAATGAGTCTTGGTAGCACCCAACAGTCTGAGGCATTTAGAGGAACAAAATATCTGGGGTCTCAATATCTCTTGAAAACCAAGGTTCCCTGCACCAGTTACCTTTCAACTTTTATTTTGGCAGGCACATACAAACTCTACACACTCAAAATTTCACTTCTGAAGGCTTCCCACTTACCAAGTACTCCTTTGCCAGAAAACAGCCTGTCCCAATCCATACTTGTCAGATCCTTTCTGATACCATCAAAATTGACCTTTGTCCAATTTAGAATCTCAACCCGTGGTCCAGACCTCTCTTTTTCCATATTTGCTTTGAATTTCATGGCATTATGATCACTAATTTCTGCCACCAGTCCTGGATCATTTCCTAACAGCTTATTGCACACTTCTACGTCGGGAATTCTACGTACTGATTAAGGGCACATTTGACAAACTCAAACCCATCTAGTCCTTTTACAGTATGGGAGTCCCAGTCAATATATGGAAAGTTAAAATCAGTTACTGAATCAACCTTTGTTTCTTGGCATGGTCTGCGATCTCTCTACAAATTTGTTCCTCTAAATCCCTCGGACTGTTGTGTACAACCAAGTCCCAATAATGGCTACAACATCATAATTCCCTGTCCTGAGCTCATCTGGCTTTCCTACAATGTGATATACACAGCTCAACACATTCATTACACCACACTCAACCATTTGATTGCTGACTCTGTCTGAAGTCTCAACAACATCTGACTGGTGTCAAGAAAACAACCTCTCTCTGATTGTCACAAAAACAAAGGAGCTGATTGTGGACAACAGGAGGAATGGAGACAGGCTAACCCCTATTGACATCAATCGATCTGGGGTTGAGAGGGTGAACAGCTTTAAGTTCCTCAGCATAAACATCACCAAGGATCTCACATTGTCTGTACATACCCGCTGTGTGGTGAAGAAAGCACAACAGCTCCTCTTTCACTTCAGATGGTTGAAGAAGCTTGGGATGGGGCACCAAATGCTCAGAACTTTCTAGAGTTACACAATTGAGAGCATCTTGACTGCTGAATTAAGGCCTGGTATGGGAACTGTACTTCCCTTAATCGCAGGAACCTGCAGAGAGTGGTGCGGACAGCCCAGAGCATCTGCAGATGTGAACTTCCCACTATTCAGGACATTTACAGAGACAGGTGTGGAAAAAGGGCCCAAAGGATACTGGGGACCCAATTCACCACAACCACAAACTGTTCCTGCTGCTACCAGCCAGGAAACGGTACCACAGCAAAAGGACCAACAGGCTCTGGGACATCATCTTCTACCAGACCATCAGACTGATTAATTCATGCTGATACAACTGCATTTCTGTGTTATATTGACTGCCCTATGTACAAACTATTTATTATAAATTACTCTAAATTACACATTGCACATTTAGACGGAGACGTAACATAAAGATTTCTACTCCTCATGTATAAGAAGGATGTATGTAATAAAGTTAATTCAATTCACCCTCTCCACTATCTGTTCTGTCATTCTGGCTCCCATTCCCCCTACAATTTATTTCAACCACATCATCTCTCCCCGCGAAATAGCACGAGCAAGCCTTACCCCTGCACTAGGATATTAGTCCCCTCTTGTTCTGTTCCCCTAACTAACGAATCCTCTGTCACCCCTTTGACTTTCCTCTGCCAGGTAATACCCCGCCAACATTTTCTAAAGTGGTCTACCTGTTGTTGTGCGGGATAGCATCAAGAGTACTCTGCGATGGCTATCGAACCTCATTCCCCTTCCTGACTCTCACCCAGTTTCCTGTGTCCTGCACCTTGGGTGTAACTCACCTCTCTTCATGTCATATCTATCACCCCCTCCAACTCCTGGATGATCCAGAATTCATCCATTTCAAGTTCCAACTCCTTAAAGTACAGGGTTACAAGCTGCAGCTGGATGCACATCTTGTAGGTGAGGACATCAGGGACACTGGAGGTCTCCCCACATTCCCACCAATGTCCCCTATAATTTGTAATGACCAGTGTGCACATAAATCTTGTACTGTGCATTTTTTAACCCAGTGACAACATGTGCACAGTGAATTTTATATAGAGAGGTACTCATTTTAACAGCTGGCAAATCACTGTCGATAAGAACTTTGATCTCCTCTGCGTTCGATCAAGTTCACCTGCTCTCTCACACAACCTATGTATCCGGCCTGTAACAGGTAGTTGAAGGATTTTCTCACCAGAGCTTTTGCACATTGTCCATATGTGGTTTGCTTGCTAAATTATGCTTTAAAAAGTCAGATTTCCAAATATCACTCCACTTCTTCCCACTTGTAAATTCTCCAGCAACTTTTGCATTGCCACAATACACACAGGTAACACCAGTTTCTGTATTGGACATAAATATTTCCCCTGAATCCTCCAGAGGAATTGAGGATATATAAAAAATTCATTTTGAACCTATGTAACCACTGGCTAAACGAATAATTGGGACTGAATAGGATTTTTTGAACTGAAGTAATCTCTGTCTTCAGCAGTTAGCTAAGGCAGGCTCATTAGCATTTCTCTGCGGCTTGTAGACAGACACACTGAGAGCTGAAAGCATTTTTCATTGGACCCTTGTTAGATGATAACATTATATATTGTAAACACAAGGAATTCAAGCAACACACATCAAAGTTGCTGGTGAATGCAGCAGGCCAGGCAGCATCTCTAGGAAGAGGTACAGTCAACGTTTCGGACCGAGACCCTTCGTCAGGACTAACTGAAGGAAGAGCTAGTAAGAGATTTGAAAGTGGGAGGGGGAGAAGGAGATCCAAAATGATAGGAGAAGACAGGAGGGGGAGGGATGGAGCCAAGAGCTGGACAGGTGATTGGCAAAAGGGATATGAGAGGATCATGGGACAGGAGGTCCGGGGAGAAAGACAACGCTGTGGGGGGGAACCCAGAGGATGGGCAAGGGGTATAGTCAGAGGGACAGAGGGAGAAAAAGGAGAGTGAGAGAAAGAACGTGTGTATATAAATAAATAACGGATGGGGTACGAGGGGGAGGTGGGGCATTAGCGGAAGTTAAACAAGTCAATGTTCATGCCATCAGGTTGGAGACTACCCAGACGGAATACAAGGTGTTGTTCCTCTCATCTGAGTGTGGCTTCATCTTTACAGTAGAGGAGGCCGTGGATAGACATATCAGAATGGGAATGGGATGTGGAATTAAAATGTGTGGCTGAATGTGTGATCGTTTTGCTGAACACCTACGCTCTGTCTGCCAGAGAAAGCAGGATCTCCCAGTGGCCAGGATTTCACCCTGGACACTGGGTACTACTCCCTTGCCAGGTGAACATTTTTCATGTCTATAAGTTGATTTTATTGAATTGCCCAGAGTACATTGCTATAGATATTGCTTAGTTATTATAGACGTGTTTAGTAGATGGATTGAAGCTATTCCAACTACCAGTAATGCTGCTATGACTGTTGTGAAGGTATTATTACAGGAAATAAATCCCAGGTACGGCCTGCCAGAGATGCTGAGCTCTGACAATGGCCCACACTTTGTGGCGAAAGTAAACAAAGAGGTATGTAACAAACTAGCTACCAAACACCAGTTCCAGCGTGTACACCACCCACAGGCTGCTGGCATAGTGGAGAGAACCAAAGGCAAGTAAATTGGCCGAACTAACGGTGGAGACTGGACTCACTTGGTTGAAGGTCCCACCGTCACCCCTATTCCACATGAGGGTTACCCCACAGGGAAAATAGGGTTGTCACCAGCTGAAATCATTTATGGACGGCCCATGAGGACACCCTGGGGACCAAGACCTTGTGTACCATTGCTCCCAGAAAGTCTACCAGCAAAGTTGGATATGCATACCCCTGGAGAAGAGATGGGGAAATACATATGCCAACTAACCAAAATTCTCCAAGCATCACATTCACAGGTACAACAGGCTTACAAGGAGGAGAACTACCCCACAGAGAGGAGTGACTATCCCACCATAGAACCTGGGAATTTTGTCCTGATCAAGAACTGGGATTGAGGGAAACTCAGACCTCGGTGGAGAGGACCATATCAGGTGTTACTGACCACTCCCACGCTGTGAAACTGAAGGGGCAATCTCGGTGGATACATCAAACAGACAACAAATGTGTTACTGAAGGAACTGAGTAGAATGACTCTCTCGGACTAAAGAAAAATGTATTGGTTGATAGTGGTGTTTGTGTTTATGACTTTGAGAGGGCGCACCCCAGCATCCGGGGGATCCCATGTTAACACCTTTTTGTCTCTCTGTCACACCTATGCCAAACAGATAGAACTGGGGTCCTACAACAGGAATTCTGCAGATGCTGGAAATTCAAGCAACACACATCAAAGTTGCTGGTGAACGCAGCAGGCCAGGCAGCATCTCTAGGAAGAGGTGCAGTCGACGTTTCAGGCCGAGACCCTTCGTCAGGACTATCTGAAGGAAGAGTGAGTAAGGGATTAAACTGGGGGCCTGCTGAGTTTGTACCAAAATTCCCCAGCATGATAAAACTATGATTCCAATGTCAGTAATCCCGCTGAACTACAGTGAGGAACTCTCAGCCTGGGCTTTCTCAAATAACACCCAGGGAAGTGAGGTGAGGAACTGTGGCCCAGTCAGAGATAACTGTGGCTGTCAGTGTTCTGAGGGATGGTATCTCTCAAACAGAACTTCCTATACTGGGAAACATGCATCCTGGCCATACTTGCAGGTGCCCAGCAGCGGAGAAGCTGAGACTGAGCGATTTTGGATGATCACTTTTCTCTCCTATGGAGTAGCCAGGAATTCAGATAATCAGTTTGGCTACAGCACTTGAGGAGCTGGCCACAATACTGCAGGGGCCCTGACAGAAACACAGGCCCAAGTAACAGAAATATCCACTGAAATGATTGCAATCCGGCAGACAGTCTGACAGAATCGTAAGGCTTTAGGTTTTATCCTGGCTGAGAAAGGGGAAACCTGTGCTATTATTGCCACAGAATGCTGCACCTATATCCCTGATGAGTCTACTAACATTACATCCCTCTCCGAGCACACTGACAAGGAGACTGACAGTATCAAGAGAGTAGAGCAGGATTTACACGGATTCACCGAAGGGTCGAAATGGTGGTCTTCGAAGGCCTGTTCGGTAATATGTGGGGCGAGATATTGCATTATGGCCTAATAGTTGCACATATTATTGTTATAATTACTGATGTCTGCTGTTTTTACCCACTGATGAGTCAGTGCTGTACTCGGTTGCTTTCTCTGTAAAAATGACTGCTTTTTTGATCATGTAATGATGAAAAGGAGGGAATGATAAAGTATGTAAAAGGGTTAACAATAGCAGCCTGTCTTCATGAAAGAAACTGCTGGTGGTGAACAGATGATGAACACGACAGACCAACTGAATAACTACTTTGGTTCTGTCTTCACTAAGGAGGACATAAATAATCTTCCGGAAATAGCAGGGGACAGAGGGTCTAGGGAGATGGAGGATCTGAGGGAAATACATGTTAGTAGGGAAGAGGTGTTTGGTAAATTGAAGGGATTAAAGACAGATAAATCCCCAGGGCCAGATGGTCTGCATCCCAGAATGCTAAAGGAAGTAGCCCAAGAAATAGTGGGTGAAATAGTGATAATTTTTCAAAACTCTTTAGTTTCTGGACTAGTTCCTGAGGATTGGAGGGTGTCTAATGTAACCCTGCTTTTAAAAAAGGAGGGAGAGAGAAACCGGGGAATTATAGACTGGTTAGCCTGACATCGGTGGTGGGGAAAATGCTAGAGACAGTTCTCAAAGATGTGATAGCAGCACATTTGGAAAGCGGTGAAATGATCGGACAAAGTCAGCATAGATTTGTGAAAGGAAAATCATGTCTGACGAATCTCATAGAATCTTTTGAGGATGTAGCTAGTAGAATGGACAGGGGAGAACCAGTGGATGTGGTATATTTGGATTTTCAAAAGGCTTTTGACTAGGTCCCACACAAGAAATTAGTGTGCAAACTTAAAGCACACGGTATTGGGGGTATGGTTTTGATGTGAATAGAGAATTGGTTGGCAGACAGGAAGCAGAGAGTGGGAATAAACGGGACCTTTTCAGAATGGCAGGCAGTGACTAGTGGGGTACCGCAAGGCTCAGTGCTGGGACCCCAGTTGTTTACAATATATATTAATGACTTGGACGAGGGAATTAAATGCAGCATCTCCAAGTTTGCAGATGACACGAAGCTGGGCGGCAGTGTTAGATGTGAGGAAGATGCTAAGAGGAAGCAGGGTGACTTGGATAGGTTAGGTGAGTGGGCAAATTCATGGCAGATGCAATTTAATATGGATAAATGTGAGGATATCCAGTTTGGTGGCAAGAACAGGAAAACAGATTATTTTCTGACTGGTGGCTGATTAGGAAAAGGGGAGGTGCAACGAGACCTGGGTGTCATTATACACCAGTAATTGAAAGTGGGCATGCAGGTACAGCAGGCGGTGAAAAAGGCAAATGATGTGCTGGCATTCATAGCAAGAGGATTCGAGTACAGGAGCAGGGAGGTACTACTGCAGTTGTACAAGGCCTTGGTGAGACCACACGTGGAGTATTGTGTGCAGTTTTGGTCCCCTAATCTGAGGAAAGACATTCTTGCCATAGAGGGAGTACAAGGAAGGTTCACCAGATTGATTCCTGGCATAGCAGGACTTTCATATGATGAAAGACTGGATTGACTAGGCTTATACTCGTTGGAATTTAGAAGATTGAGGGGAACCTTATTGAAACATATAAAATTATAAAGGGATTGGACAGGCTAGATGCAGGAAGATTGCTCCCGATGTTGGGGAAGTCCAGAATGAGAGGTCAGAGTTTAAGGATGAAGGGGAAGCCTTTTAGGACCGAGATAAGGAAAAACTTCTTCACACAGAGAGTGGTGAATCTGTGGAATTCTCTGCCACAGGAAACAGTTGAGGCCAGTTCATTGGCTATACTTAAGAGGGATTTAGATATGGCCCTTGTGGCTAGAGGGATCAGGGGTTATGGAGGGAAGGCAGGTACAGGGTTCTGAGTTGGATGAGCAGCCATGATCGTACTGAATGGCGGTGCAGGCTTGAAGGGCCAAATGGCCCACTTCTGCACCTATTTTCTATGTTTCTAGATGTGCTAAGCCATGCTGAGCCATATTTCTTCTTGCGGGCCGCTAGCTAGGTTTTCAGGATGCTTAACTCCTTGGGCAAGCATGCGTAGAGATAGGACAACTTCAGTCTGTTTTGTGTGTGAAAGCTATTATGACTATTTTCTGATTACTTGGTCTCCCTACTCCTCCCATCCCACTACATATCCAAATTTCTCAAACAGATGTTAATATCTCTGACCTGTCGGGAATGAAAAGATTAAGTTTGGTACGACTAATATTCTGAGATGCGTGCATTCCATTCCAAGAAGTATTGCATAAAAGGGTATGGGGAGAAAGGGACGTAGAAAGAGTGGGTGGAGAAGAGGGGGGAGGGGGAATGAGAAGGTTGGAGGAGTGGTATGAGACAGATGGAGAGGTGGGGAGGTGGAGGGAGGAGAAAGGGCGAGCGGTTTAACAGAGAGAATATGAAAGGAAAGAAAAAGGAAGGAGAGAGGCGAGAAAAAAGGAAGGGGAGAGACGATCTACAGATGAGAGAGCAAGGATTATCGCGAAGGCATAGACCGAGGGTGCTGAGAGAGAGATAGAGAGAGTGGCATTGAGCGGTACGGCGAGGGAGAGAGGGAAGACACAGAGCTTGAAGGACGGTTTATTATCTTCTTTACCTCTCTCCTCCCTTTTGTTGGCAAAATCTCTCACTTATCTCTGAACACTACCACTCTCTCTCCACACCTGTGTCCCTACAAAAGATAATGGGGCTCCATGCTGTTCATCTCGCAATCGACACCTCGTCTCTATTTGTCCAGCAATTTTGAATCCCACTGCCGCCTTTGCTGGCCAATTTGACAACACCCTTCCCGCTCCACAGCCTGGAGCTGTCCGGGCCTGTCCTCTGAGAGGGCGGGAAATCTCGGGACGGGGTTTGGAGACGAGATAGGGAGGGGGCAGCTCCTCCTCACAGCAAACTTCTTCCACGCGCGTTCCACAATTTGAGTACACCATGGCGTGAGTCGCACACAACCTCACCATCCCGTCAGTTATAACTTCCTCCCTCGGTAAAACTTCGGTCCAATTGGAATAGGTGACTTTTAGCAGCGACAGACACCACAAATGTTTCTGGCGGGATGTGGATCAGCAACCATTGCTCGTGAAATGAAACTCGTTTTTCAGCGTGGGCGAGGGGATTCAGGTGGCAACAGCTGCCCGGGTGGAAAAGCAAATATCTCTGAATGTCAGTGTTAACAAAATAATATTAATAAATTGTCCTAAATCGAGAAGCTCACTGAAAATCTATGACAGAAGTTGTTCTGATTTCCTCTGGGGGCAAATTGTCGAACGTGTTTGGTTTTGATTTCAGCAGAAAGGCGACTCCCTGTACCGGGGTAGGTGAGGGATGTTCCAGCTGAAACTCGTCCTGCACTGGGAAGCTCTGTTCTCACACAGGGTGGAGCTCAGAACCTTCCAGAACCCAGGATGGATCAAATCCACAGCCTGTGATTCGCTGAATTAAATAAAGAATCTCCGTCCCTTTGGTTGTGATTGAAGAGCAAGGAGGGAAATCGTGAGATTTACACGGAAATCCAGACAGGACCATAAGGCAGCCTTTGATATTCCTGTCTGTGTTTGCTCCACTTGCCGCAGTCCTCTCTCCTCCCGCGGTCGGACATGTCCCGGGCCGCCGAGGGTGTGCAGACCAGAACTGCGGCCGTGTGCGCGTATACCGGCTCAATCAGATCAGTGTATCTGTAATGAACGACGGAGACTATATAACCGAATAAGCTCGGGGGTAGCAGCTTGGACTGAAATCTCTGTGCATGGTAAGCACACCGCTCACCCGGGACGGCACTGAACTCCGTCCGGTTTCAACATCACAGTAAGTGTTGTCTCCGACTCTTCAGAGTTAAGGGGCGTTTATGGAGGGGCTCGGCTGTTTTCCGGACCGGGAAGGAATTCAGTGAGAGAAAGAAGCTCTGAAATGCTTAAGTTAACGAATGAATTATTTACCAAATGGGTTAGGGGAAACGATGTCGTTACCTTCAATCACAAACATAGTCCAGTCGGTTTCTACTGAGTCAGTGCAGAAGAAACTTTCACACCGATAGTGATATCCGAAATGTACCATAGGGCAGGGTGCCGTCTCCGATCTCCGACCTCTCTGTCTCTCTCTCTCTCTCTCTCTCTCTCACACACACACACACACACACACAGTAAAACTAACTTCTCAAAATAACAGAGATCCGTGAAATTTTACTGTGCGAATTGTCTCATTTCAGAATGCCGCAGATCGCTTTATGAAATTACATTAAAAATAATAATACTAAAGCCACAGATGATCGGATGTTGAGGTAAATTAAAATACTGGAAACTCACAAAGTCTGATAGCAATTGTAACAAGGAAACCTGCAGACTGCAGACACTAGGGAACTTTTTTATATATTATCCTGCACCAATAGTTTTTTCTTGTGTAACAGAAATATTTAAATACAGCTTTAAATTAGCTTTGTTCACAGTTGTATGTGAGGGCGGAATGTCGAGCTGGCTTGCTTGTCTTCAGCCGTCAGACCGCTCCCTGCTCTGAGGAATGTCTGCGTGTCGGAGTCCGCCCGGTTGACAGGCAGCCACTTGCACACAGAAAATCGCGCTGTGAGTCTCACAGAACAGCAACACCGGCCCCTCCCCACAGCTACTAGCTGAACTTCACCTGATTGTCTGCTATGAATTTGGAAGAAAACGACTTGTAAATATATCCACACGGAAACTGAACATTCCATATAACCATATAACAATTACAGCTCGGAAACAGGCCATGTCGGCCCTTCTAGTCCGTGCCGAACTCTTACTCTCACCTATCCCACCGACCTGCACTCAGCCAATAACCCTTCATTCCTTTTCTGTCCATATAGCTGTCCAATTTAACTTTAAACAAAGACATCGAACCTGCCTCAACCACTTCTGCTGGAAGCTCTTTCCACACAGCTACCACTCCCGGAGTAAAGAAGTTTCCCCTCATGTTACCCCTAAACTTTTGTCCTTTAACTCTCAACTCATGTCCTCTTGTTTGAATCTCCCCCACTCTCAATGGGGGAAAAAAAAAACTATCCACGTCAACTCTATCTATCCCCCTCATAATTTTACATACCGCCCTCAAGTCCACCCTCAACCTTCTACGTTCCAAAGAATAAAGACCTAACTGGTTCAACCTTTCTCTGTAACTTAGGTGATGAAACCCAGGTAACATTCTAGTAAATCTTCTCTGTACTCTCTCTATTTTGTTGACATCTTTCCTACAATTCGGTGACCAGAACTGTACACAATCCTTCAAGTTTGACCTCACCAATGCCTTGTACAATTTCAACATTACATGCCAACTCCTATACTCAATGCTCTGATTTATAAAGGCCAACGTGCCAAAAGCTTTCTTCACCACCCTATCCACATGAGATTCCACCTTCGGGTAACTATGCACCATTATTCCTAGATCCCTCTGTTCTACTGCATTCTTCAATGCCCTACCATTTGCCAAATATGTCCTATTTTGATTACTGCTACGAGAATATAGCACCTCACATTTATCAGCATTAAACTCCATCTGCCATCTTTCAACCAACTCTTCTAAATGGCCTAAATCTCTCTGCAAGCTTTGAAAACCTACTTCATTATCCACAACTCCACCTATCTTAGTATCATCTGCATGCTTACTCATCCAATTTACCACCCTATCATCCAGATCATTAAAGTATATGACAAATAATATTGGACCCAGAACAGATCCCTGAGGCACACCTCTAGTCACCGTCCTCCAATCTGACACACAGTTATCTACCACTACTCTCTGGCGTCTCCTATCTAGCCACTATTGAATCTATTTTACTACTTCGATATTAATACCTAACGATTGAACCTTCCTAAGCAACCTTCCATGTGGGACCTTGTCAAAGGCCTTACTGAAGTCCATGTAGACAACATCCATCGCTTTACCCTCGTCAACGTTCCTAGTAACCGCTTCAAGAAATTCAATAAGATTTGTCAAACATGACCTTCCACGCACCTAATCCATGTTGACAGTTCCTGATCAGAACCTGACTATCCGGATAATTATATATACCATCTCTAAGAATACTTTTCACCAATTTACCCACCACTGACGTCAACCTCACGGGCCGATAATTGCTATGTTTTCTCTTAGTGAATTAAGAGTAAACCTGGCAATTATCTTGGTGAATTAAGTTGAGAATAATTCAGTTTCTGATATTTATTTCCGATCTTTGTTTCAATTTATTACGGCTGTAAGATGACCGGGTGGGTGCTCATTGTTACAGATCACAAGAATGCTGTGTGTGAACAGCAGCTCAAAAGCAAAGAGGCGACGTCGACGTTAAGTGAGGATTCCGAATGTTTTTTTTTTCAATTTTGATATAAGTTACAAGTAATGCAAAGAGGGTGCGATTGTAAATCAATGTTAGCAGGGAAATCGTGCTACGAAAATAGTGAACACCAGAGAGTCTGCAAGAGGTGGATGAGATTAGGAACAGTTCTCTAACCAGGTGTTACAATTGCAAAGCAAGCGTGCGAAGAGCTGTTCAGGCAACATGAGTTCCCTTTTAGCAAAACTTGCCGTTTCAGATGAATGATGTTGGTTTTTGTTTGAGACTGTGTTTATTGTGCGTGTTTCTGAGCTGATGTCCTGAAAGTCCTGTCGAAGCAAAGACTTTGTCTGTTCAAGGCCTCGATACATAGCAAACAGTGGGGGGTGACCAGTTACAGAAAGCGGCGGGCGGCATTCGAAGGGTCTCGGCCTGAAACGTCGACTGTACCTCTTCCTGCCGATGCTGCCTGGCCTGCTGCGTTCACCAGCAACTTTGATGTGTGTTGCGGAACGAAAGCTTGGGGCAGAAGGCTCAGTGGACTGGTGGCAAATTTAATCCTGTTATTTTACAAGAAAAGCTCTGACTACAGAGTGATTGCAAACCAATTTAATGAGGTCGGACCAAGACTCGCGGGTATCCTTCTAGAAGCCTCAATAGTTTTCTTTACTATTCAGAAAAGGTCATGTCTGAGTCCGGCCAAATAGCGTTTACAGATGACTGGGTCTGGGTGCTCATTATTACAAATTGGAGGATGCTGTGAAAGAACAGAAGCTCAAAGGGCAGCGCAGATGTTAAGGAAGGAATCCGAATATTCTTCAGTCTTGATATAGATGTAGCGGTAATTCAGAATGGACGTGATTTTAAAATCAGGCTATCGAAATAGTAAACACAAGAGAGTCTGCAGGTTCTATAAATTTAGAGTAACACATGCTATTTGCCGGAAAAATCCAGAAGTTCAGACACCATCTATGGGAAGGAATTTCTCGACCCGAAACATCGACTGTTTATACTTCTCCGTAGATGCTGCCTGCCCTGCTAATTTCCTCCGGCATTTTGTGGTTGTTATGGGAACAGTATCAGAGAACCCAAACTCAGATCTCTCGATTGGACGAACGTAAATTGAATTTGAGGGTATACATTTTATATTGACAAACGAGCAATTGCCAAAGCTTTCACTGCTTATAGAGTCTGGTTTATCGCTTCTCAGTGTGTATGTTGCTAACCTACCAGGAAAAAGGTTGTTTGCGTTTGCTTCGCCCTGTGAAACAAATAAGAAATATTGTGAATGTCTCTATGCTGCTGGGTGAGGGATCAGGCTCCTCCCAGTGTGGCTGAGTCAACGGGCCTCCAGCGATCTGCAGCCCCGTCACGGCATTAGCTGGATCTGCAGCGACAGTATGTTTGTGAAACAGGACTGGCGGGGATGCTGTGCGCAGATTTCGGAGTGTCCTGACATGGGCTTTAATACCAGAGTAATGCGGGATTAGACACTGCGTTACTGGGAAGGACGGGCACCTGTAGAACGGGTAATGTGCGACTTGGCTCAATGAGCTTTTTCGCCGTCTGTAAGTTTGTCTGTATCTATCTCTTCCTCAGTAACGACTTATCCCCGCTCCTCCTGTCACGTTACCTTTCCAAACAGCTGCCCCTGTCAGGAAGCAGGACTGGGACCGTTCAGTCCCTCTCTCTATGCTTTGCACTCTCGGGTAGGAGCGGAATTACTCAGTCCATGCCTGGGTACAAATCCCCCTGTACGCCAGGCGCATGCTCCATATCCAGGGGGAGGCCACCGAGCGGGGTTTATCTCACCTTCCCATTGGCGCCGGGTTTCCTGGGGCATCAGGAAGGACGGGAGGATCCTCAGCTTAGTTAGATACTTCCAGCCTGTGGACACAAAAGGGAAAGAGACCGTTATCAAGCTCCACACCTGAGATCCACCGCCATTCTTCTCAGAGAGGGGATTGTGTCACTGGGGCAGTGGCCAGCGGCCGGTGGTCGAGGAATTCCCGGGACGGGGGAAGGCGTGATGTGCGGATGTGGTTCGACGAGTTCATCCTGGTTCGCTTCCCAGTTGCTCTCAGAAGTTGCACTGATGGTCAAGTCCTGAGCTTTGCCTTCTGTCACAACATTAATCTGCGAGTAGTTTGTTAACAGCTTAAGTTAAATGCAAATACATTAAAAATAAAACAACAGACCACCAACAGCGATTTTACTTTCACTGCTCTGGGGAGAAACTAAGCACGGAAGTTATGACATGGGGGAAGAAATTGTGTAGTCGTGCTGTCGCCCAGTTTCCAGTGTCTGAGTCCATGAGCTGATATTCCCGGGGCTGCGACAGCACCGTCCGCACTACAAGTGCCATCTCAGGTTGGTGGGAGCGCGTCTGCTTCAAAAAGCCTCGGATGTCCCTGTGAGCACAGCTCCAAATCGGCAGCGACCAGAGTCCGGCTTTCCGGAAAGTGAAACGAAAAAGGTGGGTTTCCACCATTAACGAGCGGAACAGCGGCATGACTGGCCCACGACGGCCTCCGTCTGTTATTGGGTTCGTCTGTCCCTCTCTGTCCGTCAGTTTGTCATTGGGGAACAAGGAAGACCACAGGAAGTGGCCCTCAACCCGATGGATAAATCGGATTCAATCCCGGAAAAGCTATCAGAACTAGATGTCATATTGCAGGCATATATCGTAAACATTTTTGTCTTGGCGGCAGCAGTATAATGCGACGATAAGATATAGGATATAGGGTATGATCCTGCATGATTCCCAGTTACTGTTCCCACTAAACCTTTCAATACTGTTGATGTAAGGGCGAATGTTGTGGGGGGGGGGGGGTGAGGTGACTGTGAGAGTAAGGAGGAGAATGATGGGGAGAGCAGGTTAGGGGGAACGGCAGGGTGAGTGTGTAGAAGGTGGAGACGGTGAAGCTGAAATTGTGTGGGGGCAGGTAGAGAGTGTGGGGGGAGACTGCGGGAGTGAAGGATGGGGAGAGTGAGGGCAGAGGGCGATAGAGAGAGGAGGAAGAGCGATGGACGGAGAGAAGGGAAGAAAGAGTGAGACGTGGGAAGGGAAAGGAGGAGGGACAGAGAGGAGAAGGTTTGTGGAGAGAGGGGTAGCAGAGTGAGAGAGATCTAGAAAGAGGAGTGAGAGAAGGACGGAGAGAGTGGGAGAGATACGGAGACGGAAAGAAGGGGAAGAGAGAGGGAGGGACAAAGACGGGGGGAAAAGCTGGTAGAGTGATGGAGTGACTGAGAGACAAGAAGTGAGAAGGTAATGGGAGGCGTAGAGTGAGGGGCGTGGGATAGGGCAGAAGACGAAGGAAAGCGGAGAGAGAGGAGCGAGAGAGTTGAAGGAGTAAATATTAGGGAGAGTGAATGACTTGAGTAGTGAGGGAGTGACAGAGGGAATTAGGGAGAGTGGAGGGGAATGTGGTATAAATGGTGTGGAGGACAGGATGAGTGAATGGGATGTGGAAGAAGGGGAGTGCATGAGGCGTCGAGGAGGACTAGGTGAGCGAGGGGTGCAGCGAGGAAGGAGTGCATCTAGAATGGTAAGGAGAGAGGGATGAACGAGGAGGAAGGTGAGGAGGGAGGGGTGGTGGCCTGTACAGTGAGGAGGATGTGTGACCGAGTTGGGCGACGAGAAAAGACGGGAGACTGAGAATAACATCAATGACGGAACAGTGTGGGAGCCGGGATTGGGGCAGAAGAAGTGAAGGTGTGGTTTGCGGACGGGTAGGAGGGTGAGCGCTAATCCGATGATGAGAAAGGAGGGTGAGGTTGATGGGTGGCGAGTAGAGTGGAGTGATTTCGGAGGGGTGAGGGAGAAGGTTGGTGAAGAGAGCAGGCTGAAGAGCGGCGGTCAGGAGGTATGGACAAGTGAAAGAGGCCAGAATTATTGGACTAAATATTTATTCTTTCACAGTGGCAAGATGTTCGTCAAGGCTTATCACTAGTCACTGAACTAATCCTGCGTGAGACTGCGGTTCCCGGTCTTGGTATCCCACAGTCGGGGATTTTACCACGCACGTTTCCCGGTCGCCAATCTCACATGGGTATTTTTCCGCAAACGATGCACGGTCTCTGGATCCTATCACGCCGGCTTTTTTACGGTGCATGATTGTCATTCTCCCTTTCCCACGCCCGGAGTTTTACTGTGCACGGTTTCCGGTCTCCGTATCGAACTGTTAATCCGTCGAGTCCCATTGACCTGACCTCCATCCCCTCCCATCCATGCACCTATCCAACTTTCTCAAACAGATGTTGTTAAGATCTCAGACAAAGTCAGGAATCGAAAGGTAACCAATTTGTGACTAATGTTCTGAGCTGCGTATATTTCAGTGCAAGAAGTATTGAAGGAAAGGCAGATGAGCTCAGGTCGTGGATCAACAGATGGAATTATAATATCGATGCCATTATTGACTTGCAGAGCAGTAGCAGATCAATATTCTGAAGTTTCGTTGTTTCGACGTGACATAGCATGAGGGATAAACCACCCAAGAGTCCGCGGGATTTAGAAGAAAAAGTTAGTAGAAGTCACTGAATATTGCAAGAAACATTATATGTTATCATTAGATTTTAACCTTCCACATATGGACTGGAACTCTCATACTGCATATCGAGCAGATATACTGATGACTTTGATTCATATGTTCAGGAAAGCTTCCTTAATCAGTACATTGAATTCCCAAAGAGAGAGTGTGTGATACTTGTTGTTCTAGTAGGGAATGAGACAGGACACAAGTTACAGAAGTCTGTGTGGAAGAACCCTTTGCATTTGGTAATCGCAGTGCCATCAGATTCAAAGGAAGTACGGACAACGATACCTCGGCTCCATGGGTTGAAATTCCAAATTGGAGAGATATCAATTTTGATGGTATCAGAAAGGATCTGACTCGTGTGGATTGGGTCAGGCTATATTCTGGCAAATGCGAACTTGGTAAGTGGAAGACCTTGAAAGATAGAATTTTTAGAGTTCAAAGTATTTATGAGTCTATCAGATTCATAATTACCAGTTCTTGGGAACCTTGGTTTTCAACAGATATTGAGGACCTGGAAAAGAAAAGAAAATAGGAGGTGCATAGCTGGTGTAAGCAGGTAGGAAAAAAGTGAGGTGCTAATGGAGTCGAGGAAATGCAAAATCACACAGGAAAAAGAAACCAGGAAGGCTATCGGGTGGCATAAGGTTCTCCTGGCAGACAGGGTGAGGGATTATAGAGGTATTTTAAAAGCAAAAGGATTGCCGTGGACAAAAGTGATCGTCTGGATTATCAGAATGGTAATGCATGCATAGAGCAAAAAAGCTAGAGGAGTTCTTAAGTGGATGTTTGCAGCTGTGTTCACTCGGGAAAAAGACACAGAATCTCTAGAAGTGAGGCCATAAATGTTGTATTACGGATGAGTAAGTGTTCAGTAATTTGGACAAATTCAAGTTGATAAATCCCAGCGACTGACAAGTTCACCCTTCGGACCCTGAAGGAGGCGAGTGTGGAAATTGTAGGAGTGTAACCGATATGTTGAAAATGTTCAGCGATAGGAGAGGTACCAGAGCATTGAAGGATAGCTAATTTTGTTCCGCTGTTTAAAAAAAAAGTCTCCAATATTAAACCAGAAAATTGTAGGCCGGTGCGTCCGACAGCAGAAGTGGAAATGCATTGGAAGGACTGGAATAATGAGTATTTGAATCAACAGGACTGAATAGGGATATTCAACATGACTTTGTGTATTTTGGACAACTGTGTAGAGTTTTTCGAAGAAGTTACAAGAAATGTTACGAAGAAAGTTGATGAAAGCAAAACACTGTATAACGTCTACATGGACTTTAGCAAGGTATTTGACAAGGTCCCTCATAATATGTTGGTCATTCTCTTGGCATTCAAGACGAGGTAGTAAATGGGAGTAGACATTGACGTTGTGGGGGAAGGCAGATAGTGGTAGCAGATGGTTGCCTCTCTGATTGGAGACCTGTGACTGGAGGAATATACCGTTTTGGATACTGTTGGTGGGGATGACCTACCAGGAACAAGTTGCAGTGGTCCTGTCTCTGGCACTGAGGTTGGACCTTCGACTCAGAAGGGGAGGAGGGAAGAGAGGACAGCGGTAGTGATAGGGGATTCTATAGTCAGGGGGGCAGATAGGAGATTCTGTGGGGGAGATCGGGAGTCTCGGATGGTATGTTACCTCCCTGGTGCCGGGGTCCTGGACATCTCACATAGGGTGCAGGTTATTCTCGAGAGGGAGGGCAAGAATCCAGATGTTGTGGTCCATGTAGGGACCAACGACGTGGGTAGGAAGAGTGAGGAGGTCCTGCGTAGTGAGTTCAGGGAGGTAGGTGCGAGGCTGAAGGGCAGGACCTCCAGGGTAACAGTCTCAGGATTGCTACCTGTGCCACGTGAGAGTGAGGCGAGGAACAGAATGATTATACAGATCAATACGTGGCTGATAGGATGGTGCAGGAGGGAGGGCTTCAGGTTTTTAGCTATTTGGGCTTTGTTCCAGGGAAGGTGGGATCTGTTCCGACGGGACCGTTTACACCTGAACTGGAGGCGTACTAACATTCTTGCAGGAAAGTTTGCTAGTGCTGCTTGGGGGGTTTTAAACTAAATTTGTAGGGGGCAGGGATCCAGAATGTGAGAGAGGATAGCGAGATTAAGTATAAAGGACGGGTGAGGACTACACGGTTCCGGACTATTAAGTGTGAAGTAGAGAAAGGTGAGGCGGAACGAGTGATAAGGAGGATACATGTGCAGAGGGATGGTCTGACGGAGCATGGAGTTAAATGTGCAGAGAGAGTAAGTAAATTTAAGAAGGACAGCAAAATTCAAGGGGCGTATAGCCCGTTGAAAGTTTGGGGAGCTGGGTTATGCACAATAGGTAGCGATTTAAACAGAGAGAGGAACAATGGGTTAAGCATTCTATATCTGAATGCGCGAAGTGTCAGAAATAAGGCGGATGAGCTTGAAGCTCAGGTGCAAATGGGTAACTATGATGTTGTTGGGATAACGGAGACATGGCTGCAGGGGGATCAGACCTGGGAATTGAATGTACAAGGGTATAGGTGCTATCGAAGGAACAGAAAGGTGGGCAGAGGGGGTGGGGTGGCCCTGTTGGTGAGGAATGAGATTCAGTCCCTTGCAAGGGGGGACATAGAATCAGGAGAAGTAGAGTCAGCGCGGATAGAACTGAGGAACAGTAAGGGGAAAAAAAAAACCCCTAATAGGTGTTATCTACAGGCCTCAAACAGTAGCATGGATATTGGGTGCAAATTGATCAGGGAGTTAACAACGGCATGTGGCAAAGGAAATGTTGCAGTAGTTCTGGGGGATTTCAACATGCAGGTGAACTGGTAAAATCAGGTTGGTACTGGACCCCAGGATAGGGAGTTTGTAGAGTGCCTACGGGATGCATTTTTGGAGCAGCTTGTACGAGAGCCGGCCAGGGATAAGGCTATTCTGGATTTAGTGTTGTGCAATGAACAGGATTTGATAAGTGATCTTGAAGTAAAGGAGCCATTAAGAGGTAGTGCCCATAATATGTTAAGTTTTTACCTGCAAGTTGAGAGGGATAAGGGCAGATCAGAAGTGTCAGTATTGCAGTCGAACAAAGGAGGCTATGGAGCCATGAGGGAGGAGCTGGCCAAAGTTGCCTGGTCGGATATCCTAGCAGAAAAGACAGTGGAACAGCAATGGCAGGTATTCTTAGGAATAATGCACAAGGTGCAAAATCAGTTCATCCCCCGGAGAAGGAAGGATTCAAAGGGGGGGGGGGGGGAGAGACCACAGTGGTTGACAAAGGAAGTAAGAGGTAGCGTAGTATTAAAAAATAAGAAGTATAACAGAGCTAAGCTGAGTGGGAAGACGGATGATTGGGAAATTTTTAAGGAGCAACAGAACTTAACTAAAAAGGCAATACGGGGAGAAAAAAAATGAGGTATGACCGCAAGCTAGTTAGGAATATAAAGGAGGATAGCAAAAGTTTTTTTTTAGGTATGTGAAGAGAAGGAAAATAGTTAGAAACAATGTTAGGCCCTTGAAGAATGAATTGGGAGAAATTGTTATGGGAAACAGAGAAATGGCAGACGAATTTAATAAGTACTTTGGATCTGTCTTCACTAGGGAAGACACAAGCAATCTCCCAGATGTATGGATGGGCCAAAGACATAAGGTAACAGAGAAACTGAAACTGATTGACATTAGGAAGGAAACTGTGATGCGTAGACTGATGGGACTGAAGGCTAACAAATCCCCAGCTCCAGATGGTCTGCATCCTAGGGTACTAAAGGACGTGGCTCTGGAAATTGCGGATGCATTGGTGACCATTTTCCAATGTTCCTTAGATTCAGGATCAGTTCCTGAGGATTGGCGAATGGCTAATGTTATCCTACTTTTTAAGAAAGGAGGGAGGGAAAAAACAGAGAACTATCGCCCTGTTAGCCTAACATCAGTAGTGGGGAAGATGCTAGAGTCCATTATTAAAGATGAAATAGCGGCATATCTTGATAGTAGTGATAGGATTGGGCCGAGCCAGCATGGATTTACCAAGGGCAAATCATGCTTGACTAATCTATTGGAGTTTTTCGAGGATGTAACTAGGAAGATAGACGCGGGAGATACAGTGGATGTGGTGTTCCTTCACTTTTTGAAGGCATTTGATAAGGTACCACATAGGAGATTGGTGGGTAAAATCAGAGCTCATGGCATTGGGGGGAGGATATTGATATAGATAGAAATCTGGTTGGCAGATAGAAAGCAAAGGGTAGCAGTGAATGGGTGTTTCTCGGAATGGCAGGTGGTGACTAGTGGGGTGCCACAGGGCTCGGTATTGGGACCACAGCTGTTTACGATTTACGTCAGTAATTTGGAGGAAGGCATTGTGAATAACATCAGCAAGTTTGCTGATGATACTAAGCTGGGTGGCAGTGTGACATGTGATGAGTATGTTAGGAGATTTCAAGGTGACTTGGATCGGCTGGGTGAGTGGGCAGAAACTTGGCAGATGGCGTTTAATGTGAATAAATGTGAGGTTATTCACTTTGGGAGCAAGAACAGGAAGGCAGATTATTATCTGAACGGTGTGGAGTTAGGTAAGGGAGAAATACAAAGAGATCTAGGAGTACTTGTTCATCAGTCTCTGAAGGTGAATGAGCAAGTGCAGCAGGCAGTGAAGAAGGCTAATGGAATGTTAGCCTTTATTACAAAGGGAATTGAGTACAAGAGCAAGGAAATCCTTTTGCGTTTGTACAGGGCCCTGGTGAGACCATACCTGGAGTATTGTGTGCAGTTTTGGTCTCCAGGGTGAAGGAAGGACATTCTGGCTGTGGAGGAGGTGCAGCGTAGGTTCACTAGGTTAATTCCTGGGATGTCCGGACTGTCTTACGCAGAGAGGTTAGAGAGACTGGGCTTGTACACGCTGGAATTAAGGAGATTGAGGGGGGGATCTGATTGAACATATAAGATTATAAAGGGATTGGACAAGATAGAGACAGAAAATATGTTCCAGATGCTGGGGGAGTCCAGTACCAGAGGGCATGGATTAAGAATAAGGGGTGGGTCATTTAGGACAGAGTTGAGGAGGAACTTCTTCTCCCAGAGAGTTGTGGAGGTGTGGAATGCGCTGCCTCAGAAGGCAGTGGAGGCCAATTCTCTGGATGCTTTCAAGAGGGAGCTAGATAGGTATCTTATGGATAGGGGAATCAAGGGTTATGGGGACAAGGCAGGAACCGGGTATTGATAGTAGATGATCAGCCATGATCTCAGAATGGCGGTTCAAGCTCGAAAGGCCGAATGGTCTACTTCTGCACCTATCGTCTATTGTCTATTGTCTATAAATCTGTTCCATCATTCAATCACTGTTGATCCTTTTTCTTGATCTTCTTCTCAACCACAGTTCCTGGTCATATCCATTGATATCATGTCCAATCAAGAAGCTATTAATCCATGCCTTAAATACGCCCAGCGACCTGGTCTCCACAGCTGCATGTGGCAACAAACTCCACAAATTCATCACCCTTTAGCTAAAGAATTGTCTCCGCATCTCTGTTAAAAAGGGCGACCCTCTGTCCTGTCGCTATACTCTCTTGTCCTAGACCCTCCCGCCATGGGAAACAACGTTTCCACATCTACTCTGTCTAGGCCTTTCAGCCTTCGAAAGGTTTCAACGAGATTCCCCACTTCATCCTTCAGAACTTTAGCGAGTCCAGACCGAGAGCTGTCAAACGTTCCACGTATGATAAGCATTTAATTCCTGCAATCATCCTTGCGAAACTGTTCTGGACTCTCTTTAATGCCAGAAAATATTTTCTAAGATGGCCACCCAAACTATTAACAACGCTGAGGGTGAGGCCTCACCAGTGCCTTATAATCCCTCACAATCGCATCCTTGCACTTATATTAAAGTTTTCTTGAAATGAATGCTAACATCGCATTTGCCTTCCTCACCACTACTCAACCTACAAGTTAACCTTCAGGATGTACTGAACAAGGGCTCCTAGGTCCCTCTGCATCTCAGATTCCGGGATTTTCTCCACGTTAAGAAAGTAGTCGAAAGAATGAATCTGATAAGAGTGCACAGTGGAGTAAGGGGATGAGACAGGAACCAGAGGGGGTGATGGGTAATTACGAGGACGGGGAGGAGAAGAGAAGGATGGTAGTAGCTATCTTCTGCTTCAGTACCCTTCCACTCCAGTTCTGATGAAGGGTCTGAGGTCAAAATATCCGGCGTTTATTCTTCTCCACAGATGCTGCATTTATTATCTGCATTTACACCGTTTATTTACAGTTTACAGTCCTGATGTTGACAGTTTACAGATCCTGTAGACCATAGCCCATAAGACATAGCAGCAGAATTTGGCCATCTTGCCCATCGAGTCTGCTCCGCCATTCAATCATGGCTGATCCTTTTTTTTCTCCTCTTCAGCCCCATTTCCTGGCCTTCTCCCCGTAACATTTGATGCAAATCCAATCAAGAACCTATCAATCTCATGCTTAAATGCACCCAACGACCTGGTTTCCACAGCTGCATGTGCGAACAAATTGAGCAAATTCAGCACCCTTTGACTAAAGAAATGTCTCCGCATCTCCGTTTTGAAAGAGCTCCCCTCTATCTTGAGGCTGTACCCTGTTGTCCTCGACTTTCTCACAATGGGAAACATCCTTTCCATATCGACTTTCCATCTCCAATACCAACACAGATAAATAAATAGATAGATAGATAGATAGATATTCATATCTTCACTACTATGATCTCGGTATTTCATTTATCAGCTCTGTCAGAGCAGTTTGTTCTACTCTCAGCCCGCCTGGGTTATTTTTGAAGAAGAGTGATGGTGTAGAATGTGTGCCATGTGAGAAACGACGCTGGGGAGCGTTTCATGGTGGGGGTATCGTCCGGGATCGGTTTCGTTGGATGCCGTGTGATTAGCCTGTATATTGATCAAGTGGGTTTTGTGCTTAAGTCTCTCTTAAACTATTAATCGTAAGAGTGATTGCGATATGTGGTTATGGATGATGCAAGGGTGGAACGGAAGTTTGATAAAATGGTGGGCAGAGACTTTGTTCTAGTTTAGAGTCAGGGTCTCGGCCCGAACGTCGACCATACTTCTTCTTATTGATGCTGACTGGCTGACGGCGTTCCACCAGCATTTTGAGTGTGTTACATGGTGATGAAATTAAGTGTCTGCACAAATACGTTTATTTATGGGGTAACTTAGCCCAAGTTCAGAGCGCCGTTCATGAGCGAAGTGAAATACCTGCTCATGTCAATTATTCAAATAATTACTAAAAAATATTTGTGCTCTTCACGGTGTTTACTACCTTGACACTACAGAACTGGCGGTCATTGGAGAACGTGGCAGCGGCGAGAATAAATCTAGTGTGGAACACGAACGAGTCACGGTACTGAACAGACCGCGACCTACAACTGCTACCAATTATTAAACTCATCGCAACTTTTATATTTAATTTTTCAGCATATCCGCGCTCTCGTCACCGCTAAACAACGTGACAATGAATCCGATAACACAGTGTAAATGCACATCCGTCAAAAGCCTTTGCTTCTTGGTGACAGAGAGGAAACGGATCATCCAGCCGAAGTGTTCCCATCACAAGGTGAACGGGCGCAATTCACACTGAGCCTCTTGCGATCATATCGGGCCTGGTGCAGATTGGGAGAGATTAGGCGGTGCTATACATGGATTTAGCTGATTGCATCGAACAGGCGATGAACAAACAAATCCAAGAGTACAGATGTGCGAACTTCAACTGTAAGTGTACCTGTGGCCAGTGACCTGGTATCAAATTAGTAATGTGTTTACCTGCCCAGCGACTGTCTGCCCAAGCTCCAGTTATCATCTGCAAAATTCGACTTCTAATTATGACGATCGAATGAGCAGGGATAAGATCATCGTTAAATAAACAGCTAAAACTTTTGGATAAGAATTCTAAGAAAAAGAAAGTCAACAGCCTTCAGAAGCTAGAGTAAACATTGCACTTGTCCTTCGTATTAGATAAACCAGCTGTGCAGACATGCTTAACGCCACAGAACTCAATCATTCTATTCATAATTTCTATAGAAAATCCAAATTGCCCTATCTCTGCTAAGGGTCAGTCGCAGTGTAATTTGTGGGACTCTAAATCTGAATCAGTATTGTATTCATAGTAATGTATAGGATCTTTCATGCGTTTCTATTTTAAAGCATGATTTTGGTGATTGATGATTGCCACTTTATTATACCTGTGTAAGTAATCAGATTGAAATAAACTGTCGCAGGATCCTGGAACATCCTTCTCTTCGCATTTACCGCTTTTATCGCCGTCAATCTATTGGCCTTTTATTGTGTATCGTTTTTGTGTGTTAAACAACCGGTCTTGTATTGCCACAGAGGGGAATTCGGTTCTTGTGAAAAGGACTCCAATCCTGAGCCAAGCGATCGACGCTTCCTTAGAGTGTACTGAGAAAGAAAGAGTATGGAGAGAGGGAGAGTCTGGGGAGAAAGAGACGGGGGAGATAAAGAATAGGATGGAGAGAGACTGGGGGAAGTGTAGGAGAGAATGACCGATGGAGTTCACAGAGAATGGCGTGACAGAGAGGGAGTGAGAGACATAAAGAGGGAGAGGGAGGGAAATAGAGGGAGGGAGAGAGAGAGAGGAAAAGAGAGGGAGAGGGAGAGGTAGGGGAGAGAGAGAGAGAGAGAGAGAGAGAGAGAGAGAGAGAGAGAGAGAGAGAGAGAGAGAGAGAGAGAGAAGGATAGGGAGAGAGACTAATTAACATTTCCCCCCTCGGCAATTCTCGGAGGGGACGGTTTCGTAACTGACAGCAGGGGGCAAGGGGGCAGAGTCCCCGGGGAGGACGCGGACGGCGACGCAGCGGATTTTATATCTCCTCTGTAGTCAGAGCTGGAGTCACAGCCGGAACTCAGTGCAGCCTGCAACCCGGCCGGACGAGAGTTCGGGGAAGGTTAGGGAGAAAATATCTCCCTCACCGCCCCTGAGCGAATAGTTGGCCCGGTCTGTGGGCGCCTACCGATACACCGCGCATGCGGACCTGCAATATTGTCGCAATGAATGTGATACGTACACACCCTTGCCCTGCAATTTTTTCAAAATAAAAACACATCAATCTCCTGCCTCGCCTTTCAGACCAACCGCTGGCTACTGACCCGCATGTTAAAGAAGCTGAGAGGACGCAAGGAGGGGGAAGACCCTGGTTCTTTATAGAGGTTAGCAACACACATCAAAGTTGCTGGTGAACGCAGCAGGCCAGGCAGCATCACAAGGAAGAAGTACAGTCGACGTTTCGGGCCGTGACCCTTCGTCAAGACTTTGCCTGGCCTGCTGCGTTCACCAGCAACTTTGATGTGCGTTTCTTTAATTTCCACCTTCTGCAGATTTCCTCGTGTTTGTGTCTGTATAGAGGGTCATCCTTCCCTTTTGGGATCCCGGTGAGCTCCCCATCCCCATTCCCATTAGAGAGCCACATGCTGATACACCCTTGTGAGGATTTCCGGGTCGACTGTGCCCTGAAGACGAAGGGGCTGTTGGGAAAGTATGAAAGGGTCATGTTCCTCCCCTCAGTGGAGTGATCCTACAGCCGGTGTCGAACAGGAAAGGTACAAAATGATTCACTTTAGAAAGACGAATGTGATGGCAGAATGCAGGGTTAATGGTGGAGTTGTTAATTAGAAACAGCTGGTTTTGGGTAAATCCACCTCCGACCTGCAGACGGTGCTTAAAAACCATCTGCACAGAGTCTGGGACAGGTATGTTCCATTCCGAAGGACGAGGACGGCAAGCTCAAAGAACCCGATATGTCGAGTGAGGTCATAATTGTAGTCAAGAAGAAAGAAGAATGTATGGAAATGTTGAGGAGCTCAAATCAGAGTGTTGGAGGATTATAAAGAAGCCAGAAAAGTACTGAAGAAGGGGGTTTGGAAAGATAGAAATTTCTTGGCAAATCTGGTTAAAGAGAATCCCAAGGCATTTTATGCGTTCATCTGGAGCTGGACGATAATTGGAGAGAGGGTGGAACCACACAAAGATAAAGATTAGTGGAAGAGTTTGCTGGGATGCTAAGGACGTGATAGAGGTGTTTAATGAAGACCTTACGTCAGTATTTACCAAGAAGGACATGGAGAAATGAGACATCATTGTTGAGAGTATTCTCTGCTAGGGTATTTGGAAGTATCGGTCGTGCTGCGTTTCTTATACAGCATTAAGTTGGATAGGTCCCACGGTCTCACGGGATATAACCTAGGTTATTGAGGAAAGCAAGAGAAGAGATTGCTGGAGACTTGCTGAAAAGCTATGTACCCCGCCCCCCCACCCCCCATAGTCATAGTCATAGTCATGTCCTGGAGGACAGACGAAAACGTAGTGTTGATCGATCATTCAAAAAGGGATCCACGGATAACCCTGGAAGCTGTAGAGCAGTGAGCTTGGCTTCAATAGTAGGGAGTTACTAGACAGAATTTTTAGAGATAGGAGTTATGAGCATGTGGAAAACCATTGTCTACTGAGAGACAGTCATCTTGGTTTTCTGTGGAGTGAGTTGTGTCGTTATAAACTTAACTGGCATTTTTGATGGGTTGACAAGACTGATGGACGGAAAATCCAGTTCTCCATGTTCTTTGGACGCATTATAGGAAGGTCTTTGACAGGGTACCAGAACGGAGACTCAAACAGGAGATTATGATGTTGAATTGGCTGTTTGGTTTCATAACCAGATTTCTCATTGAAGGTAGTCTGTGATAGTCGAGGCAACTTATTCTAGACGGAGATCTGAGATCAGTGGTGTTCCGCAGAGATCTGAGCCGGAATCTCTGCTGTTCCAGATATAGGGAGGGGGTGGGTATGGGGAGGAGAAATGGCAATTGGTGGTTAACCCGTCTAAATGGGAGATGTTGCACCTTGGCAGGGCAAATGTAAATAGGCAGTAGACTTTTAAAAGCAAGACCCTTAACAGTGTTGATTAGCAGAAAGATCCTGGCAGTCTAGCCTTTATTAGTTGTGTCATTGAGTTTAAAGGTCATGATGCAACTTCCTAAACTATGGTGCTTTACATTCAGTTTTGATCATGCCATTATATATGGAGGTAAAGAATTTGGAAAGAGCGGAGAAGAGTATTTACCGGGATGTTGCCTGGACTGTAGAGGGCACGTACTACAATGCGTGGCTGGCTAAGGCTGAGGTGGTTAACATAATTTGATAGATGTTTATAAGATTACGAGAGGTACAGGCAGTGCAGACAGCCAGAATTTTGAACCCACTGTTGAAATGTCTAACACCAGAGGCTATGAATTTAATGTGACAGGGGATAATCTCAAAGATGTAAGAGGCAAGCCCTTTTATACACAGATTGGCCGATTGCTGGATTAACCACCTGGGGTGGTCGTAGAGACAGATATATTAGATACTTTTAGATTATGAAGACATGTAGTCCTCTTTTATTGTCATTTAGTAATGCATGCATTAAGAAATGATACATTAGTTCCTCCGGTGTGATATCACAAAACACAGGACAAACCAGGACTAAAAAAACTAACAAAACCACATAATTATAACACATAGCTACAACAGTGCATAATACCATAACTTGATGAAGAAGTCCGTGAGCACAGTAAAGTTCAAAGTTTCTCAAATGTCCCACACCTCACGCAGACGGGAGAAGGAAGAACTCTCCCTGCCATGCCGACCACAATCCGACTCTGAGTCAACCGAACACTTCGAGCTCTGATCAGATCTCCGACACCGAGTACTGAGTGCCACCTCTGCCCGAGCGATTCGACCTCTTTCTCGTTCGGCAAAAGCAGGCAAAGCCGGGGATTTTGAGGCCTACCCTCCGAAAGATTCCCGACCACAAATTAACGACAGCAGCGGATGGGCGTTTCAGAAATTTCTCCAGATGTTCCTCTGTGCTTTCACGTCCAGAGGGAGATTATGTGTGGAACGGACAGTCAGCTTGTTTGCCGACATTAGCTGTCGCACACAACACACGTGCAGACAGACAATGTTGCAACTTTACAAACTGTTGGCTGGACCAGTAGGAATTGCGTGTGCAGCTCTGGTGACACTGCCACAGGAAGAATGCGTATGTTCTGGAGAGGGTAGAGGGAAGTTTCAGCAGGGTATTGCTTGCGTTTTAATATTTCAATTGCAAGAGAATGGATGTGATGAGCACATTTTCTGATTTAGAGTCCTGGCCCACAGATCAATTATTAATTTCCCTCCATAGAAGCCGCCTGACACATTCCATGTTCTAGATACCCTCTTGAAATGCCGTGGGATTCATTGCAATTCTACTCGCCAATGACATTACACTAATCTCAATATCTCTCCGAGTCTCGCTTCAAGTTATTTTTTCCTTCTCCTCTTTTCGTCTGCTTTGTGCAGGCGTTAGAAATGTCGAGCAGGATAGGGGAATGTTCCCCTTGCGGGATCTGGGAAGGCATCCAGTATCAGCCTCTTACATTCTGCATTGCGGAGTTGGAGCTGGAACCCAATAAAATCCGAATCAATCTAGAATCTGAGTAGGTGATAGGACATTAGAGAGATTAAGATATGTTTTTAAAAAACCTCGGGGGAAGGAGATCATCATATGATCGAATTCAACCTGAACTTTGAGATGCAGAAGCTAATGTTAGATCAACGAGTATTACAGTGGAGCCAAGGGAAGTACAGATCATGAAAGTGGAGTTGACCAGATGTGATTGGCAAATAACTCTGGCAAGGATGGCGACAGGACAGCAATGGCTCCAGTTTATGGAATCAATTGGGAAGGGATAGGATATATGCATCCAAAGAGGAAGACGTACTCAAAAGTTTATCTTGTTAACCGTGGGTAACAAGATAAGTCAAAGTCAGGATAAAATTCGAAGAGACTACACAGAATAGATCAATAGTCGGAAGTTGAGGATTGGGACACATAAAAACACAACACAAGGAAACTAAAAGGTCTTTAAGAAGGTAAGATGGAATACGAAAATAAGCTAGCCCCCAGTATTAAACAGGATACGAAAAGTTGATGTTTGTTTCAGATGTATGAATTATAAAACTGAGCTGAGTGTGGATATCGGACCACTGGAAAATGATGTTGGACAGGTACTAATGATGAACAATGAAATGGCTGATGAGCTGAATAAGTATTTTGCTTCAGTCTTCTCTGTGGAAATCACTAGCAGTATGCTGGATGTTCCAGATGTCGGGGTATGCAGTGTGTGAAGTCGGCATAAAGATAGGAAAGGGTCTTGGGACATTGAACGGTCTGAGGGTTGATAGGTCTCCTGGGTTAGATGGTGCACACGACAGAGTCCTGAAAGTGGTGGCTGAAGAGATTGTGGAACACTGGTAGTGAGTTTTCAAGGGTCACTAGATTTCGGAATGCTTCTGACAGACTGGAAAGTTATAACTGTCATTCCACTTTTCAGGAAGGGAGGGAGGCAGAAGAAAGGAAGCTATAGGTCAGTTGGTACGAACCAATGGTTAGGAAGATGTTGGAAAATGAGGTAGCTGGATTATGAATAAATGCAATGTGCAGTGTGGGGAGGGAATTGATAGGGCTAATTTCAGTCAACAGGATGACACTGTGGAATTCCTTGTCACAGACTGTGAAGGCCAAGTCTTTTGCATATTTCAGGCAGAGGTTGGTAGATTATTCACTGGTCAGGGCAGATCATCAACCATGGGTATTTGGAGGCACATAATAAAACAGCCCATGTTCAGTATGGTTTCCGCCATGGAAAATCTTGCCTGACAAATTTGTTAGATTTCTTTGTGGTCATGCATTTTGGTAGAGGAACTGAAAGTTTGACTAAATAGGGAGAAAATACAAAAATAACTGAGGTGCAAGGCGACTTGTGCAGGATTCCTAGGTATGTTAAAAATAAAAGAGACATGAGAGCGGATATATAGGACGGCAGGAAAATGAGGCGGGGAATTAATAACGGGAGACAAAGAGATGACTGATGAATTAAATATTTTGCCGCAATCGTCACTGTGGAAGACATTAGCAGTATGTTGTAATGGTGAGGAAAGAGAAGTGGGTGCAGTTTACTGTTGCAAGATAGAAGGTGCTATTAAAGCTGAAGGTCCATATGTCACTCAGACCAGAGGAACTACATCCAAGGTTTCTGAATGATGCAGCGTTAGAGATTGTAATGGCATTAGAAATGATTTTTCAAAAACCATTCGCCTCCGGCATGGTGCCAGAAGACTGGAAAATTACAAATGTTACTCCACCCTTTAAGAAAGGAGGAAGACAGCAGCAAGGAAATTATAGACCAGTTAGCCTGAGCTCAGTGGTTGGGAAGATGTTAGAGACAATTGTTAAAGTTTAGGTGATGGACTACTTGGTGATACAAGGCAAGAAAGCACACAGTCAACATGGACTTCTTCAGGGAAAATCCTACCTGACAAATCTGTTGGATTTAATTGATGAGATTCAAAGTAGAATAAATAAAGGGGATGCAGTAAATTTGTATTTGAATTTTGAGAAGGCCTTTAAGAAGGTGCCACACATGAGGCTGTTTACAATGTTAAGTGCTTATGGTATTACAGCAAAGTTGCTGAAATGCTTAGAGAATTGGCTGATTGGTAGGAAGCAGCCAGTGGGAATAAAAGGATCATTTTATGGTTGGCTGCCAGTGACTGGTTTTCGCAGGGGTGGGTGTGGGGGGCACTTTGTTATGCTCTGTATAAATGATTTAGGCGAAGGAATAGATAGATATTTTGCGAAGTTTGCAGATTCTACCAATATTGTGGCAGGGGCAGGTAGTCTTGAGGAAACAGATAGGACTTAGACAGATTTGGAGAATGGACAAGAAAGTAGCAAATGAAATGCAATGTTGGAAAATGCATGGTCATGCAATTTGTTAAAAGGAATAAATGTGTGGACTATTTTCTAAATGGGGACAAAATCCAGGATTCTGAGATGCATCGGGTCTTCGGAGTCCTTCTGCAGAACACCCTGAAGGTTAACGTGCAGGTCGATTCGGTGGTGAGAAAGGCAAACGTCATTTTAGAATTTCTTTCAAGAGGTCTGGAATGAAAGAGCAAGGATGTGTTGCTGAACCTTTATGAGACATTGGTGAGGCGTCACTTTGAGTATTGCGAACAGGTTTGGGACCCTTATCGTAGAAAAGGTGTGCTGGTACTGTAGAAGGTCCAGAGGAATTTCATCAGGATGATTCGAGGAATGAAAGGGTGAAAGGGTTATCATACGAACAACGGTTGATGGCTATGGGTCTGTACTGGCTGGAATTCAGAAGAATGATGGGGGATCTCATTTAAACCTTTCGAATGTTGAAAGTCTCAGCAGAGGAGATGTGGAAAAAAATGTTTCCCATTGTGCGAGAGTCTAGGACAAGAGTGGACAGCCTCAGGATTGGGGGACGCCCTTTAAAATCAGAGATGCAGAGATGCTTCTTTTGTCAAAGGGTGGTGAATATGTGGAAATTTTTGCCACATGCAGTGGCGGAGGCCAAGTCCTTGTGTGTATTTAAGGCAGATCATGATAGATTCTTGATTGGACAAGGCATCAGTGGTTACGGGGAAAAGGCTGGGAACTGGGGTTGAAAAGGAGATTAAAAAAAAGGCATCAGCCATGACTGAATGTCGCAGCAGACTCGATGGGCCTCATGGCCCAATTCTGTTTCAATGCTTTATGATCTATGTTTTGCATGGTGAATGGCATGACTGGAGCATTTCCGGTTACAGGTCCAATAACTCAAGGTGTTTTTTTGCACTGAATTCAGTGACCCAGTTTGCTCAAAAATATTTTGCCCCCTTAGCACCAGCATAAGTTACTTCCTCTGAACTATTGATAATTCGGCTGTATGTGTAGCAACAGAACAAAATGTTAATGAGAAAGAACTCAATGAGCACACTGTGCCTCTGTCCATTCCATTTAGATTGACGATGCCTCTTGCTTTCGGTCCGTGGTGGAATGCTCCATCTACAGGCAGTGCTCCGAATTACACACAACAAGCAGAGAGTGAGTAACAGTGTGATTACTTTGCATCTATGACAGCATCTCCATACACTAGAATAAAACAAAAGATTGATTATGAATCAAGCATTTCTCATCCGTATTGCATTTACGTCATTCATGCCTGTGCAGTGGTATCTGGTGTATGCCGCTGATAGATTAATTAAGCAAAACACCACAGTTACATGGCATTTGGCCCAGTGAAAACATGACGACCTGGGTGCCAAGCAAGCTGGTCCCGACTTCTTGCTTTAGGCGCATATCCATCCAGTCCCGCATTTCGATGATACCGTGAGCAGAATTAGAGTTATTTACCCCATCGGGTATGAACCGCCATTTCATCATGGCTGATGTTTTCCCATCCCAGAACCGAAGGGGTGGGGCACGACATCACCTATCAGCTACTTACAATGCAGTCCCAACTCTTCTAACCCGGCGTTTTCACAACAATTCACATCTCCATTCACGCACAGACAGGACTAATGATCTCATTACCTCTACGACTCTTAAAGTCTCTCATGAGATTGCTGTAGATTTAAACAACCGACAGAATTTATAAGCCGGAAAACTACCCACCATGGTTTAGAACTGAGGTGCCCTCGCCGATGTGGCGAAATATCTTCTAGACAACACAGCAAGCCCAATTTCCTTTCTTTGCACTGCTTGATAACCCTTTCATTTGTTCTGACAAGGTGCATGACCATACATTTCCTGACACTGTAATTAATATGCCATTTCTTTGCCCCTTCTCCTACTCTGTCTAAGTCCTTCTGTAGCTTCTATACTGTCTCAAAGTTACGATCCAAAAGGCCGCCGTTATAAACACTTTTTTCACTATCCCCTGATATCGAATTGAATACTCATCATCCTAAGTCCTTGTTTTTCATTACAGGGTTCATTGCCCTAACATTCATATCACAAGCCCTCCGTATAGTTGATTTCCATCACTTCACACTCACCTGTATTGAGATCATTTGTCCACTCCTCCGTCCAATCTTCTACGTAATCAGGTCCCTCATAACTGTCTGATATACCTCAGTATCAATAGCAGCTCCTACGTTGGTGTCAACTGCAAATTTGGATTGGATTAGATTCAACTTTATTGTCATTGTGCAGAGTACAGATACAAGCCAAAGAAATGCGGTTAGCATCTGACCAGAATTGCAAAGAATAGTTTTATTTACACAATAACTGCGAATAAAAAGTAAGTGCTGCAGCACACAAATGCAATAGTACTGATACAGTACAATATGGGCGCAATACTGCTTAGCGCATGTGATGATGTGAGCTTCAGCAGGGTCACAGCCTCAGGGAAGAAGTTCTTCCTGTACCTGCTGGTGCGGGAACGGAGGCTGCCATAACGCCTACCGGATGGGAGGAGAGTGAAAAGTCCGTGGTTAGGGTGAGATGCATCCTTGATAATGCTTTTCGCCTTGCCCAGGCAGCGTTTATAGTAGATGTTCTCCGTGGTGGGCAATTGGGTGCCGATCTACTGATCAAGACGTGTACTGTCCATCGAAATCATTGACCCCTGTGGCACAGCATATATCACCAGCATCCGTCTATCACACATATTCACCTGGATCCATTTATTCCTTCCCAGGCCTTGCCCCACCATCACTCTCCCCGGACTGGCCACCTGCCTTCAACATTCACTCGGGACAGAGTACGTCGACTAGAAATATCGTCAAACGATTTCCTTCGATAGCCACTGGTTGAAGCGCTGAGTTCCTCCAAAATTTTGTCCTTTGCATTATATGACCCGTATTAGGGAAGAAGAGCAGGATGTTACACAATATTGACATGCAACCTCAATACAGTCCTAAATAATCGTGCAATGTCATTTCCAGTCCTTTACCCAATAACGCTTGGAACGAATACGCTGTATCTTTGACCATGCCATTGGGTGTATTTAGTTGGTAGTGGAAGCTTGTTGCCATTACCAACACCGGCTATAACAACCTGAAGGAACATTGGGACGTGCGCCTCAACTGGCCTCTGACAATCAGATCCAGCGTCTGGCCTTCAGGTGTGACTTAGCTAATGACCTCGGCGGAGCCATTTCTACTGGTAGGAGACGGGGCCGTTACTGCCGGCTGAAACACGGTCGCTTCGGGCTCATGGGACTCATAGGCCGTAGTTGGTAGCTCATCTAGGATATATAAAACTCTGTTCTCAAATAGCCGCTGGTGTTCCCTCCCATCGGCAGGCTTGGGAGTAATTCAAAGGGAAAATCCGGAATTGGAGCCTCTTTGTTGGTCTTACGTTGATTTCAGTGGTGGTTGGCAATGTCTTCGACGCTGCTGGTACCTAACCGTATCGGTTTCTGCTGTATCTTAGGGTTCAGCGGTTTCGTAAAGAGTGAAAGCTTGCTACATGGCAACAGCTGGCGCTCCATATTGTACTGCCCAGACCTAGGTATCAAGACAGCTAGGACGAAATATCCTTGGTCAGCTCTGACTGAAGGAGGCCTCTGACTCAAACATACCTTTGACTTCTGTCAGTGCTTAAGCCATTTCAACACCTCACTCACTGTACTGTACACCCAACTAACACTCAGGACAATTACTGCTTCCTTAAAAATGTGAATACCTGGAAATGTTGCATTCTGTTCCTCATCCAAATTGTGGGTACAGATTGGAAACAGCCGGGCTCAGAGGATTGGTCTCTGCAACACCCATCGAGTTTAGCTGCATTCTGAAAGAGGGTCTGGTAATTCCTTGTCTTTAAACATAGAGGCCCGAGAAACAGGAACAGGCCACTAGTCCTCTCCACACCACACTGATATACAATGAGACCCAGGCTGGTCCACCTTGTCCCCAACACCACTCCTCAAGGCGCGTGGCGGTTAACTTTACTCCCGTGTGTATCGCCAATATAGCGAAGCCTTTCCCTTCTTCCTCCCTAGGTTGGGGCAATGTCGTCCCAATTTCATTCGCCGCCCTCTCAACGGCGCTAATTTACCTCGGAGTGAAACTGACATAAAACGTGGAACATTTGCTATCTACATCTTCACCGGAAATTTGGGGAAGGAGCAGGAAGCGAGTTCTGCAGGAGTGTCGCCCTCTTGTCGAATCCAGTATCCCCACTGGATTGACACTTTTGGAAAACAAGGAGAGCTGGATAATACGCACGCACGTGACAACAGTTACAGGTCACCTGGCAAAAGACAGGCGCGTGGACTGATCCCGCGCCAGCCCGAGAGCGCGAGGGGATGAAGCTAAGTGGTTGACAGTGGGCGGGGCCGAACGCACTTGCACGAGTGCGATGGGGAGTCTGCAGACTGAGCGGTCTCTCGGTCCGGTACCCTGCTGCCAAGCTGAGCGAGTGTCGTAACTTCAACCCCCCACCACGGATTTCAAACGCAAAACTCATGCAAATATGTTATTAGGCCAATTTCCATTTGCTGTCAGTCAACTGAAAAATCACATGTGCCGTCGTTAGACCACTATACACTCATTCAATTTTATTGTTTTCCTGTGAACATATTAATAGGAGGAATTGGTTCACTTGTCCCGTCGAACCTGCTGTTCCAAACAATAATCTAATTTCAACGTGATCGATCTGAATTGGCCTTTAACCCTCATTCCCGTGTGCCGTCCTTCTTATGGCTGTCTTGGTCACGATTTATTAAACATCTTGGCGTGAATATAATTAAAACCATTGCTTCCTCTGGCCATTGTGAGGCGCTAAAACACTCACAACCAACCCAGACGAAAAAGAAAGAAATATATATACAATCCGAAATTCGGTATTTTGAAAGCGGAGCAGTTGCTGGCTAAACAAATACCGCACCATTGCTCTCACACTGATGTTGCTAGTTCTAGAACAGTTTTTAAGCTGGAAGTAGGGTGTGAAAAGTATCAACCGCGCAAACAAGTTACTGCAGGAAAACAAACACCTCCCCCCCCCACCACCCCGCCGACAGAAGAGGCTTAAAACAGAAATGATGACTTCTTGAAGACTGATTCCAAAGTCAGCCAGCAGTTTGACTGGAAATAAAGTCCTTAATCAAATATTTTCACCGTAATTCCCAAAGAATATTCTGGCAGTGTGGGTTTCTACAACAAACCTCCGTGCAAGCAATCAGGCGAGTGAGGTTTGGCTGATGTGGGAAGTGCGAGTTGCTGTTGTATGAGGCTCAGAGCTCAGTGTCTGTGCAAGCAGCGGCCCGACCCACAAGCGCACATTCCAAAGAAATGGGAGAGGGCACTTTGCTGAAACCCAGTCCAACCCAGTTCCACGCTCACTTTCAACTGTGAAAAGGGTTGGTCTAACGTGTATATAACCCTTTGCGCCACAAGAAAGACCAATAACACCCACAATAAGACGTACAATCGCATTAACTAGGCTCTGGAATCTAAAAGGTTAATGTTAACGTTGCTGCAAGTTTACACCATTTGTCCCTTAACATATGATTCCAACCACTGTAGATGTTTGTATCAATATTTCTCACTATTCCTTCAAATAAATCAATCTGTGGCACTATCAATTATAAAATCCCACTGCCTGTTATTCTGTTTAGTTACTTTTTAAGGATAGAGAGAGATCGGTGACGGGACCCTGGCCCGTGCGACATTGCAGCTTAATCTGCCGCTGTGAAAGTTGCTTTCTGCACGAACACCTTGGAGAGTGTTTGTGAATGGAGGCACCCATGTCCTTTGAAGTAATCTGATTCGATAATAATTAATTCCTTAACTTAACCTTATAAGGAAAACTACCAGGGTCAGAACTTGCACTTATTTTACACTCAGACTTCATTCAACGGCATTTGTTTAAAGAAATATTTTAAAAATTAATTTAAATTACTCAGCCCATTGCATTCCTAACCTTTTCCGACCAACATGTTTAATGCGGATGTAATGGTGGCTTTAAGAGGGAGAGTGAGGGTAAGCGCTATAATGAGACGGAAGGAGAGTGAGTGGGTGAGCAGGGAGAGGGAAAAGGGCAGGGTGTGTGCGAAAGTTGGAGAAAGGAAAGCTCAAGATGGAGAAAGAGGGTAGAGTGGCGAGCTGGACTGAGAGGAGAGAGGTAGCGAAAAAGAGCTTTACAGAGGGCAGAGAGGGGTAGTGTAAGAGAGAGGGAGTCGAAGGTAGAGTGCACGGGTTAGTGAGAGGGATAGAGCGAGGAATGTGGGAAAGGCTCAGAAATCATCTGTGGAACCACAGGTCCCTACTCGTGACATCAGTAATAGTAAAGTTTGCAAGCACCGTATGTATCAGTATTTTAATAGAAGGGACTGACTAGGGCTAGTCACGGCATTGTATATCCCACACTATGTTATAGAGTTTCCCGAGGAAGTAGCGATTTTTTTTTCCCAGGAAAGTCGACAAACGAACTGTATTGGATGATGGCTAAGTTGACTTTATCAGGAGAATTTATCAAAGTCCCGCATCGGAGATTTGTCAGGAAAATCCGTGAGCTTTACTTTCAAGATGAGGTATAACATTGGAGTAGACATTGGTGTAGGGGCAGGAGACAGAGAGTGAAGGAAAATGGTTGCCTTTCTAATTGGAGGCCTGTGTCTAGTGGAAAGCTGCACATTTGTGTGCTGGATATTGAAGCAATGAGGCCACACTCACGTTGATGAAACAACAACTTACATTTCGTCTGGGTAGCTTCTGAACTAATGGTTTAGAGTCTACCCAGACGGAATACCTTGATATATCGGATATCTTGAACTTCCGTTACTGCCCCCTTCCATTTCACATTTCCGCATTCTCATTCCCCTCTCACTCTTTATCTGCCCACCTGCAAACCCAACTACTGGCAGTGCCAAAAATTGCAAATAATGTGTAACTCGTCTGGAGAATCGCAGATGGACAGAGATGATTGTGATTTATTCATTTATTAATTGATTAATTAATTTACGATTATTATTATTATAGCCAGAGAGTGGTAAATCTCTTATCATTTTTTTTTCAGCCAACTGTGGAATCAAAGTTATTGGATTTAGTTTTGAAAGCGAAAGTTCGTATCTTCTTGATCAGTCAGGAGTTCAAAGGTTACGGCAAGAAGGCAGCAGCATGGAATTACGAGGAATAGTAATTCAGCCATGATGGAACGGCGGAGCAGAGTGGCGGAAATGGCCGAATTCTGCTGCAATTATAGGAATATTTGGAGCGTTTAAAGTTGACCCAGAATAGATTTTCCGAGATGCTATTCAGGTGTTACAAAAAACCTTTTAAGAAAACGTTGATGGATCTCTGTTTTATGGATCTGGTAGGAAGGAGTATGACATATTGCTTGATAGAAGAGTGATAAGTGATAAGAGATTTTGGGATATCGGACAGCTAGACATTGTCGAGGACGTAAGTGGCTAATACGAAGGGCATAACATTAAAAGAATCGGAAGAGATTATAGTCTGGATGCGAGAAGCAACACTTTGTTACACAGAGATTGCTGCGGTCCTGGAACAGGCTGCCAGGGCTGGTGTTCGGTGCTGAGACATTAGGGACATTTCAAGGACATGTGAGCGAAAGAAAAAAAATACAGCATTAAGCTGAGGGAGTGGTTTGGTTGATTTTGGAGTCGGCTGAAAGGAAGTTCGTATGCACGTGAATTGAAGACTATTAATATCCTAGCCGGAAGGCTTGCTAGTGCTGCTCGAGGTGGGGTGGGTGGGGGAATTGGTGGTGGGAGGGGGAAGGGTAAATCCAGACTTGCAAGCGAGAACAACAAGGCTGCCGCAGAACAGAAAGCGAGTAGATTGTGGAGACAGATGCTAAGGCCTCAGACAGAATCACGAATTTAATTCACATACATCAACGTTTCTGGTGAACTTTGACGTGTGTTGCTAGAATTTCCAGCATCTGCAGAATTCCTCGTGTCAGGAATTTAATTGTTGATCATCGTGCGAGTAATGTATTCAGCTGCAGATACCTCAATGTAAGAAGTATTGTATTGAAAGGCGGATGAGACCATGGCATGAATGAGCACGTGGATTTACTATATTATCGCCATTAGTGGGATGGTTGCAGTATGAGCAGGACTGGCAGCGCAGTATTCCACCGCTCCGCTGTTTAAGATGAAGCAGAGGCGGAAGAAATAATTGAGGAGGGATGGCGTTACTAGTTAAGGAAGATGTCACATCAGGGTGGATTAGAGAACTCACCCAGTGAGGCGTTCAATGTGGAACGTAGTAATAAGAAAGGTATGGCCATGTTAAAGGGGCGTTGGCTTTGGAGCGATGAAGTATGATAGATGTATTACACGGCATTACAGTCCAGCCAAGTGTCAGTGGGAATTAGAGGAACAAATGTGAAGAGAAATTGCTCAGAATTTCAGCAAACGTCAGTTTGTTATAGGAGTTATGGATAAATTTCCAGGTTTTGACTGGGACTCCCAAAGTGTAAAAGGACAAGATGGAATAGACGTTGTCATCTATTTTCTGGAATGTTTTCTTAATCAGTAGATAAAAGTCGCCAATTTGGGAGTGTGCGATATTGATTTGCATTTAGGGAAGGAGGAAGGCCAGGTGACACAATTTTGTATAGGGGAACACGTTGCATCCAGTAGTCCGAAGGACATTAGCTTTAAAGTAAATGTGCAAAAGAAAAACAGATCGGGTTCGCGGTCTGCGTGCTTAAACCAGCGGACTCGAGGAGAGCCCAGTGTTCTTCCGTTGCTTAACATAGGCTCTAAATTAATCTGTGAAATTTCAGCCCTCTGAGCTTGCTATCAGTCGTGGGAAAGTTATTAAAAGGTATTGTTAGGGACCAAATAATTTAATTGTATCCGCTGCGGCCCCACCAATTTCCGCACTTACCTCCCACGCTGTCTGACCTATTCCTAATCAGAGTCTACAATTCGCCTAAGGGACAGAAAGTAACATTTCCAAGCTTTATGAAATAACATGTAGGCTCATATTTTATTAATTACACAGTAATTGTCGAATTTATATTCTGAGCAGTATTTGAATTCCCCGAAATTGCATAGTTGGCAATAAACTGCACTGGGCCTCAGAGAATCCGATGAAATTCGAGCAGCGATGGACACGTTCTGTGGATTCAGCTTGGGAGAAGCAACCGGTCAGATGGAGTCCAATGTTAGAAAGGAGGTCACTCACCTCGGTCGAAGAGGCGGTAATGGTGATGAGCTGAGGTGGTGAGGGAGATTTTGAAATGTTTTAGGCAGTGAAGAAGGTCAAAGGTACAATGTATATAATCCAAGCGTTATTGGGTATACGACTGGAAATAACTTTGCAGGATTATTTCTGACTTTACTGAGATTGCATTGTTTTTCGAACATTGGCCTACATAAATCAACACATTGAGCACAGGAAATGGGATTTTTGTTGGTGTAGTATAAAGCATTGCTGAGGCTGAATTTGGAGTATTGTGTGTAGTTTTGGTCGCCTATCTACAGGGAAGGATACAGAGTAAGAGTACCGAGAAAAATTACCAAGAGGTTGCCTGGTATGGACGACCTGACTGATAAGGTAACGTTTCAGAGTATTGGACTTCATTCCTTGGAACTTAGAACACTGAGCGAAGCTTTGAGAGTGGTGCACAAAATTATGGGGGTATAGATATAACCATATAAACATACAACAATTACAGCACGGAAACAGGCCATGTCGGCCCTTCTAGTCCGTGCCGAACTCTTACTCTCACCTAGTCCCACCGACCTGCACTCAGCCTATAACCCTCCATTCCTTTCCTGTCCATTATCTATACAATTTAACTTTAAATGACATCATCGAATCTGCCTCAACCACTTCTGCTGGAAGTTCATTCCACACAGCTACCACGCTCTCAGTAAAGACGTTCCCCCTTATGTTACCCCTGAACTTTTGCCCTTTAAATCTCAAATCTTGTTTGAATCTCCCCCACTCTCAATGGAAAAAGCCTATCCACTTCAACTCTATCTATCCCCCTCATAATTTTAAATACCTCTATCAAGACCTCCCTCAACCTTCTACGCTCCAAAGAATAAAGACCCAACTTGTTCAACCTCTCTCTGTAACTTAGGTGATGAAACCCAGGTAACATTCTAGTAAATCTTTTCTGTACTCTCTCTATTTTGTTGACATCTTTCCTATAATTCGGTGACCAGAACTGTACACAATCCTCCAAATTTGGCCTTACCAATGCGTTCTACAATTTCAACATTACAACCCAACTCCTATACTTAAAGGTCTGATTTATAAAGGCCAGCATCCCAAAAGATTTCTTCACCACCCTATCCACATGAGATTCTACCTTCAGGGAACTATGCACCATTATTCCTAGATCCGCCTGTTATACTGCATTCTTCAATGCCCTATCATTTACCGTGTATGTCCTATTTTGATTAGTCCTACCATAATGTAGCACCTCACAATTATCAGCATTAAACTCTGTCTGCCATTTTTCAGCCCACTCTTCTAACTGGCCTAAATCTGCCTGCAAGCTTTGAAAACCCACTTCATTTTCCACAGCTCCACCTATCTTAGTATCATCTGCATACTTACTAATCCAATTTACTACCCCATCATCCAGATCATTAATGTATACGACAAACAACGTTGTACCCAGTACAGATCCCTGAGGCACACCCCTCATCACCGGACTCCAATCTGACAAACAGTTATTCACCACTACAGTCTGGCGTCTCCCATCCAGAAACTGCTGAATCCATTTTACTACTTCAATATAAATACCTAATGATTGAACCTTCCCAACTAACAGTCCATGTGGAACCTTGTCAAAAGCCTTACTGAAGTCCATATAGACAACATCCACTGCTTTACCCTCGTCAACTTTCCTAGCAACGTCTTCAAAAAAATAATTTAAAAAGGAGATTTGTCAAACATGGCCTTCCACGCACAAATCCATGTTGTCTACTCCTAATCAGACGTTGTCTATCCAGATAATTATATATACAATCTCTAAGAATACTTTCCATCAATTTACCCACAACTGACGTCAAACTCACAGCCTGATAATTGCTAGGTTTACTCTTAGAACCCTTTTTAAACAATGGAACAACATGAGCAATAAAACAATCCTCCGGCACCATCTCCGTTTCTAATGACATTCGAGATATTTCTGTCAGAGCCCCTGCTATTTCCACACTAACTACTCTCAAGGACCTAGGAAATATCCTGTCAGGACTCCGAGACTTATCCACTTTTGGTATTCCTTAAAAGCTCCAGTACTTCCTCTGCTTTAATCATCATAGTTTCCATAACTTCCCTACCTGTTTCCCTTATCTTACACAAGTCAATATTCTTCTCCCCAGTGAATACCGAGGAAAAGAAATTGTTTTGCATGGCCCAGATATCTTCTGGCTGCACACATAGCTGTCCACTCTGATTCTCTAAGGGACCAACTTAATCCCCCACTATCCTTTCCCTATTAATACAACTGTAGAAACCCTTTGGTTTTATTTTCACCTTACTTGCCAAAGCAACCTCATATCTTCTTTTAGCTTTTCTAATTTCTTTCTTAAGATTCATTTTATATTCTTTATATTTCTGCAGCACCTCATTTACTCTACGCTGCCTATATTTATTGTAGGTATCTCTCTTCTTCCGAACCGTGTTTCCAATATCCCTTGAAAACCATGGCTGTCTCAAACGCTTAACCTTTCCTTTCAACATAACAGGAACTTAAAGATTCTGTACCCTCAGAATTGCACCTTTAAATGACCTCCATTACTCTATTACATCCCTCCCATAAAACAATTTGTCCCAATCCACTCCTTCTAAATCCTTTCGCATCTCTTCAGAGTTAGTCTTTCTCCAATCAAAAATATCAACTCTGGGTCCAGACCTATCCTTCTCCATAATTATATTGAAACTAATGGCATTGCGATCACTGGACCCGAAGTGCTCCCCAACACAAACATCCGTCATCTGCCCTATCTCATTCCCTAACAGGAGATTCAACACTGCTCCTTCTCTGGTTGGTACCTCTATGTATGGCTGCAAAAAACAAAAAAATCATGCACACAGTTTACAAACTCCAAACCGTCCAGCCCTTTTACAGTACTTTTACAGTGTGGGCTTCCCAGTCTATGTTTGGAAAATTAAAATCTCCGACAATCACAAGCTTGTGTTTACTCCAAATATCTACTATCTCCTTACAAATCTGCTAGGATAAATGCAGGTTGGAATTTTCCACTGAGTTTGGATGCACTAACAATCAGAGTCATGTGTTAATGGTGGAAGGTTTAAGGGCAACATGAAGCAGTTTGCAGTTGGAAGGCGGGGCTGAAGGGCCTGTTTCCATATTATACTGTTCATCATTGATTAATAACACAGATATCTGGATTAATGTCCAAATAAATATCATAAGTTAAATTCTTCACAGCTGAATTCTCCCAAAATACTTTAACAGCGTGCTTATGTTGTGAAGTCCACTCATACTGCCCACCTGTTGATCCCACACACTCCCTCTCGCCGATCATCCATAGCTATTGTAATACACAAAATGATGGAGGAACTCAGCAGGTCAGGCAAAGTCTATGGAATTGAATAAAAATTCGACTTTTCGAGCCGAGACGCTTCGGAGAAATTAGAAATGAAGAAGCAACATTGATTGATTAGGAAGGTTTTGGTTGTTGTTCTGTGAGATACGCAGCTCAGTGTCTCTGTACAGTCAGCTGCCTGGACACGCAAATTTTGTTCTGCTGAAATCAAATCCACCGTCACCCTTGTTCAGTTGTGAATACTGTGTCTTTAATACATTAAACCATTTCTACTAAGGTGAAGACCGATAGAACCTTTAACAATCTAAAGAAGGTGACCAGGGGCCAGAAGCTGCATAGTTATTTTTAACCCTAATCCAATCATCCGCAGTTGTTTTAAAACATATTTTTTTTTGCCATTTGAACAAATCAGACCGTATCATCCTTAACCTTTGCCACCTTTTAACTGATGTTGATGTGCGGCTGAGAGTGTGATGGGGGGTGCGGGTGAGGGGAAGGAAGAGGCAGAAGGAGAGTGCATGGGTGAGCATGGAGAGGGGATGGGGCACGGTGTGTGTGAAAGGTGCAGATAGGGAGCTGAAGGTGGATGAATATGTGGGCAAGAAGAGGGATTGAGAGTGTGCAGAGTAGAGAGAGAGAGGAGGGGGTGAGATAAAGAGATATAGACAGTACAGACAGAGCGAAATTGTGAGAGAGGGGGAATAGGAGGTAGAATGCACGGGTAAGTGAGAGGTATAGAGCGTAGGATGTTGGAAAGGCTCACAAATCAACCAGAGAATTATAGGCCACACTAATATTTTGAAGCAACGACTTATATTTCGTTTTCAAAACAAAAGAGTGCAACAAGATTTACAAATAAATGACTCCGAATTGCTTTTACATAGACGAAAAACAAAATGGGCCAGTGACTCAGAATGTAAATCCAGCCCAATGTGATGACAAAATATAAAGCGTGAAGGTTTCTCCTTTTCCGCCTGGTCACCTGTGATATCAATCCACAAATAAGTACAAAAGTCCAGGGCGAATACTGTACCATCATGTTTCACTGTTATCTTAATCATTTGTTGGTAAATATCTCCTATGAAATGTTTATCAGGTATAAGCAAGTCCATAACGTTATGTTGAAAGGAAATCGGGTCCACATCACTTCAGACATATCCCCCTGTGCAGAGCGCTTTAAATATCATTGATAACAGCACATTTGTGATAGTGATTCTGCAGTATGTCAGTTGTCCCGGTTTTATTTGCTACAAATGGCGAGCACTGAGAAGTAAACATATGGCCAATATTTTCTGACAACCAGTGACAGTGTGGTGGGTTATGACTGGGCATTATCACTGGCAGTGTGATGTGCTGACGAGCGTTTTTATAAAGATGTGTGTCACGCCCTGGAAGAAGACTTTATTGCTATTGTAATGGTCTATATGTAGAAGCCGTGTTTGTAGAACATAGAACATAGAATAGTACAGAACAGTACAGGCCATTCGACCCGCAATGTTGTGCCGACCCTTAAACACTGCTTCCCATATAACCCCACACCCCACCTTAAATTCCTCCATGTACCTGTCCAGTAGTCTCTTAAATTTCCCGAGAGTATCTCCCTCCACCACTGACTCAGGCAGTGCATTCCACGCACCAACCCTCTCTGAGTGAGGAATCTTCCTCTAATATCTCCCTTGAACTTCCAACCCCTTACCAGAAAGCCATGTCCTCTTGTATTGAGCAGTGGTGCCCTAGGGAAGAGGTGCTGTCTGCCCACTCTATCTGTTCCCCTTAATATCTTGTACACCTCTATCATGTCTTCTCTCATCCTCTTTCTCTCCAAAGTGTAAAGCCTTAGCTCCCTTAATCTATGATCATAATCCATACACTCTGAACCAGGCAGCATCCTGGTAAATCTCCTCTGCACCCTTTCCAATGCTTCCACATCCTTCCTATAGTGAGGCGACCAGAACTGGACACAGTACTCGAAGTGTGGCCTAATCAGAGTTTTATAGAGCTGCATCATTACCTCGCGACTCTCAAATGCTATCTCTCGACTTATGAAAGTTAATACCGCATAAGCTTTGTTAACTTCCCTATCTAACTGTAAGGCAACATTCGTTTAGTTTATAGCTGGAGATTTCCGATGCGTCGGAATGTGAGCCGTCCAATGAGCGGAATGTGTTTTTCTGTTGTGTCCTGACGCTGTTGTGAACCGGGGCCTTTTGTTCGGCGGGAGACGAAGAGAGTAGACACCGGGGAGAACCAGTGTCGGATAGGACCCGGTGGGAGACCATTTGCTCGAAATGGATTGCGAGCGACGATCGGAAGGTGCTGAGAGCTTCCACGCAGACCGAAGTCCAGCGCGTGAGTGACAGAAAAGTTCAAGATGAACTCCAACGTGTTCACATTTGACTGGTCAATTATAATACGCCCTTTTTCTTTCTTTATTTCATTTCTTTAATGACCCTTTAGTTAAGTAACATTAAGTAAATATGATTCCTTTAATCACATGCAGTGTGTTGACTGTTATTTCTTGGCACTGATATACAGCAGCGTAGCAAATTACACCGCACCCACACAAACCAGGGTTTGGGGTGGCAGAGCCATCTCACGGGATTGACGGGAGCAGAGTGTGTATTTCGTAGACTTAAACAGACAAAGAAACAGGGTCGGTCAGCGATATTGTTATCGTTTTATGGGTCAGGGTTTTATATGTAGTTTAAACTTTGTCCATCGTGAGACTCGAGTAGCAGTGGAATTACCAGTATACTGAGAGAATGTTCTGAATAAGAAATGGTATTCTCTGTGCGAGAGACCGGGTGACCGAATAAGCTGTGATAATTACATTGCAGTATTGATGGAACTGGACAAGCAATGACATTTTCTATGTTGCCGGTGGTATGTCAGAGAAAGCACTGATAACACCAGCGAGGTCTATGATGGCCCTGTAGGACAGTGACAGATTTTCTCATTGCTGTAATGGACCCATTGGAAGGAGGAACATACGGCACTCATCTCCTCACGACGCACAGAAATCATAAAAGCATCTGTCTCATATCTCTTGTGTTTCTCAATCTATGGTGAAGTATCATTATGTTCTTTGGAAACGTCCTTCTCATTTGAACAATATATCTGTATGAATTATTGTTATTTTAAATGAACATGAACCGGCATAACAGAAAAAGAACAGATATTTTTGGGAGTACTCGACAGACATCTCACCACCACTACTACTCCACTGCCCCTCAGTGATCATATTGGTTATTGTACCAGAGAAAGTGTCAGACCTGGTGCGAAAACACTCAGAGGATACGCAATTCAAAAAAAAAAACATTGATAACTCCTTAACGTTTACCTTTGACGCGTAAGGAGATGTGCAGATGAATGGGAAAATATTGAATTGGGGGAGGGAAGGAACTATGCGATTGCGTAAAATCGTGAGATCATAAATTGGGAACAGATGTACGGGGAAATGCACTAAATTAATATAGAGATTGTTAATGGAGAACTTGTATTGGGCTTTTCATAGATTTGACTCAATGGAGAAGGAAAGGAATGATAGGATATGGAGACATGGTTCATAATAAATATGAAAACCCTACTCATGAGGAAGACGGAAGCGAACTTTACGAAGCAAGGGTCAGAGAAGGCTCGAGTATTACAAGGCATCTAGGAAGGGAGCTGGAAATGGACTTAATATTGCTCGAAGGGAATAGCAGAAGGCATTGGTGAGTAGGATGAAGGAAACAATCAGGAGTTATAGACGCACATGAGAATAGGGAGGACTGTTCATGGATAAAACCAGGAACGTGCTGGAGTAACAGGGAAGAAGCAGCTGTCAGTAATGAATAATTTGCTTCAGTATTCACACATGGGAGGGGCATTAACCGCTGGGAAAGCCAACTTATATAGTGTTTAAAGCAGGCGTAAATAGGATCTGATTAGACTGGACGTCCAAGGGGACGGGAAGAAGCTGCCAGAATGGAGTTGTGGGAATGGTAAATCAGTCATGATGGAATTTTGGAGCAGAATGGTCCGTATTTCCTAATTCTGCATCAATTAGAGGAGGACTTGGAAGTTTTCAAGACAATGCAGAATAGATTTACCGAGATGCTACTCAGGTAAGAGATCAAGTCTAATGAGGAAACGTTGAGGGTTCTCTGGATTTTGGATTGTGTGCGAAGGAATATGGCAGATTTCATGATAGAAGAGTATAAGGTGTAAGAGGTATTGAGAGATTGTGCAGCAAGACATTATCCTGGGAGTAAGTGGCTATTAGGAGGGGCATAACATTAAGATAATCGGAGGAAATTATAGCGCGCTGTGAGATGTAACCTTTTTTTTCCACACAGAGAATGCTTCGAGCCTGGTGTTCGGCGCTGAGACATTTGCGATATTTCAGACATGCATGAGTGAAAGCAAAATAGAGGACTAACCTATGGGAGTCATTATGTTGAACTTGGAGTATGGTCTAAGGAAGGTGGTTTGCACCTGAACTGAAAGGGGACTGATATCCTTGCGGGAACAGGACTGCCCCAGAGCAGAGAGTGGAGAGGTTGTAGAGACAGATGTTGTTATGACAATAGTCAAAGTCAGGAATGAAAAGGTTCAGCATGGGTCAACAACTGTGCTCAGCTGCAGATATTCCAATACAAAAAGCATTGCATGAAAGCCAGCTGAGCCCAGCCAGCTGAGGCCAGGGCTCGTGTAACTACTGTATTTAACCATTAAGAAACAGAGGGGGACGCATTAAATGAGATTGTAGGGCACTACATAACACCCATCAGTCACCCATCAGTTGATTTAGAGGATGACATTTGAAGAGAAAATGCAGAAAAATGCAGGAAACATAGGTTGTGATAACAGCTGATTTTAACTTTCCAATTTTTGACTGCGACTTCCATAATGTAAAAGAACTAGATGGAATATTGGTTGTGAAATATATTGTGGATAGTTTTTTTTTTAAGCACCAGATAAAAGTCCCAAATGAACGACTGGACGATACTAGATCTGCATTTAATGAACAAGACAGAGCAGGTGGCAAACGTTTTTCTAGTGGAACACTGTGTATCCAGTAGTCCGCAGGCCATTAGTTTGAAAGTATCTAAGCAAAAAACAGGCCTTGTTCTTCGATTGCGATTTTAGATTGGACATATTCCAATCTTGCTGGTGTCAGAAACGATTTTGCAAGTGTCGACTGGGACAGGCCGTTTTCTGTCAAAGGTGTACGTGGTAGGTGGGAGTTCTTCAAAAGTAAATTTTGAGAGAACAAAGTTTGTACGGGCCTATCGCAATAAAGAGTAAACCTAACAGGTGTCGAGAACTTGGAATTTCAAGTGATATGGAGGCTCAAGTGAAGAAAAAAACAGGAGATGAATTACAGGTGCAATGAGGTGCTGATCGAGTGCAGGAAATGCAAGAGAAAGACAGCAGAAGAGTCAAGAAAGGATGATTTTGCCCTTGTTCAATCGTAAGGAATACTGCACATAGTTTCAGAGCAAAAGGATTTCAAGAGATATAATTAGACCACTGGAAGGTGAGAATTGGACAATAGCGAATCCAAATGTGGTGCCAAAAGTGCTAATTCTTTGCATCTGTATTTATCTAGGAGTCGGATGCAGTTTATCGAGGTAAAACAAAACTGAATCAACTTCCCGGACTCTATACAGATTACAAAGGTGGAGACGTTTGGATGAGGCACATTAGAGTGGATAAATCACCCGAACCTGACAAGGTGTTCCTTCGGACCTCGCGAAAGGAAAAACTTGCAGGAACCCTAGCAGAGGTATTTACATCATTCTTAAACAAGATAACTGGAGGGTAGCAAATGTTGTTCCGTTTGTTTAAGAAATGCTCTAAAAATAATCTATAAATTTATTGTCTTGTGAGCCTGACATCATTAATGGGAAAGTTATTGGAAGGCATTTTAATGGGCCGGATACATGAGTTTCTTTTTAGATATTGACTGATTAACGATAGTCCACATAGCTTCGTTTGTGGCAAATCGTGTCAAAGAAGTTACCAGGAATGTTGTTGAAGAAAAAATATAGGCTGCTGTCGACGTGGAATTTTGCAAGACATTTGACAGTTTCTCGCAATGTTGAGTCATTCTGCTATGAAAATGAGGTAGTAAATTTATGAGACATTTGCTTTGTGAAAGGAACCAGAGATTGGTAGCAGATAGTTGCCTCTCTAACTGGATACCTGTGACAAGCGGAGAACTGCACAGACCGGTGCTGGTTCCTTTGCTGTTTACATCTGTATCAATGTCTGGATGATAATGTGCTAAATTGCATCAGGAAATTTGTGGATGCTGCCAAGACAGGGAGAATGATAGACAGAGAGGAATAGTATGATGGTGTGTGGTTGAATATAGAGCAGCTGGGAACAAATTGGTTAAGGGTAATACTGCCGTAAAGAAAGCTGTTGGCATATTATCCGTCATAAATCAAAGTGCAGAGTACAGGTGATAAAATGTCATCTTCAAGTTGGACAAAACATGGCTGAGCCCACACATGAATTATTATGCAGTATGGTAAACTTCCTACAGGGAATATGTACGTAAATACGTTGAAAAGGGTGCAGAGAAAATTTACAAGGACTTTGGCCCGACAGGTGGACCTGAGATACAAGGAAATCGATAATGAGTTTTGACTTCAATCCCTGATGCGTAGAAAATTAAAATGAGACTGCTTTCATTACTCTCTATATCTGCACCCATCTTAATTTTATATACCTCTATCGCTTCTTTCTTCTATGCTCCAGGGAATAAAGTCCTAACCAATTCAACCTTTCTCAGTAGCGCAGTTTCTCAAGTCCCGGCAACATCCTTGTAAACATTTTCTGCACTCTTTCAACCTTAGTAATATCCTTCCTGTAATTTGGTAACCAAAACTGCAAACAATACTCTAAAATTGGCCTTACCAATGCATTATAAAACCTCACCATAACCTTCCAACTCTCATACTCAATACTTGGAATTACAAAGGACTTTGAGATAAGGTGGGCAGCTCTCTTTACGACCCTATCTATCTGTGACACCACTTTTAGGGAACTTTGTATCTGTATTCCCCGTTCCCTCTGTTCTACAGCACTCCTCAGTGCCCTACCATTTACCTTGTATTTTCTACTTTGGTTTGTCCTTCAAAAGTGCCATACCTCACACTGGTCTGTATTAAACTTCATCTGCCATTTTTCAGCCCATTTTTCCAGCTGGTCCAAAGCCCTCTGCAAGCTTTGAAATCCTTCCTCACTCTCCACTACACCTTCAAACTTTGTATCATCAGCAAAGGATACTTTAGATGTGTGGGTCTGGAGGGCTATGCCGACTGAAGTAGGCAATTTAAATATCACGGCCGAAGGGCCGGTTTCTGTGCTGTTCTTTCCTAAGGGACCATGTGTACCTGACCACTGATTCATAACACAGAATCAGGTTGATTATATCGAAATCCGAAATGACTATAGTTTGATTTATTCACCGAGAATATTCTAACAGCGTGGATAATTTTGGAGGATCTCAGCAGGTCCCGCAACAACAACAAAACGAATAACATATAGAGGTTTCGTGCCATCACACTTGAGTGCAACTGGAATGTGAGGGTTGTTTTTCTGTGAGAATCTGAGCTAAGAGTCTGTCTACAAGCAGTCACATTCCTCAGAATAAGGAGTGGACGTTCTGTTAAAATCAAATCGAACCGGTTCGACATTCCAATGTGAACAAAGTAATTTAAATTCGGCTTAGCGACAGGTAAGGTACCGGAGGATTTGAGTTCGCTTACGAAAGGCTCAGAGACACAGCCAAGTAATTACACGCCAGTGCTCCTGACATCAGTGGTGGAAAAGTTATTGGAAAGACCGAATTTGTGAGAATTTCAATAAACAGAATGGATTGGGTATAACTTTGTGTATTCATGGCAATCTTATAGAGTGTTTCGAAGAGGTTACGAATAATACTATTCGGAACGTTGATGAAAGCAAGGCAGGGTACATTGTTTATCTGTACTTTATCAAGAAATTCAAGAAGGGAGGTTTGTCAATAAAATCCTCGTCATTCATGATGAGGTGGTAAATTAAGTGGACATTGAAGTTGTGGGAGATGGCGGATAGTGCTATTGAATGGTTGCCTCCCTGACTAGAGGCCCGTGTATAGTGGAAAGCCAGAAGGGTCGGTGTTGGATGCATTGTTTGTTACCTATAGGAATGCTCTGGATGATAATGTAGTTAAATGGATCTGTCGATTTGCCGATGACACTAAGATTGGAGGTGTAGCCAACAGCCAGGAAGTCCATCAGAACTTTCAGCAGGATCTGTACTAGGTGGGAAAATCTGCTAAAATTAGCAGAAGTAAAATTAATGCAGGCAAATGTAGGGTATTGCAGTTCGGTTCGACCAACTAAGGTAGGTCTCACACATTAGAAAGTAGGGCACTGAGGTGTGTCGTAAAGCGAAGTGATTTAGGATTACAGGTTCAGAATTAATCGAAAATGGCTACATAGGTAGATAGGGTCGTAAGGTAAGCTTTTGGCACACTGGCCTTCATGAATCAAATTATTGAGTATAGGAGATGGGATGTTATGCTGAAGTCATTTTACACATTGGCGTGGCCTAATTTGGAATATTGTGTGCCGTTTTGTTCACCTGCCTACAGGAAACATGCAACTATGGTTAAAATAGTACAGTGAAATTTAAAAGGATTTTGGCGGGATTAGAGTACCTGGGTAAAACAGAAAGTTGGAATAGATTAGTTTTTTATTCCTTGGAAAGAATAAGATCTAAAGGAGATTTGATAGAGGTATACTAAATTGTGAGCGGTGTAGGTAGGGTAAATGGAATAGGGGAGTGGAGAGAGAGGTATCGATGAGGGCGAGAGAGGGGATTAAAGAGAGGGAAGAGAATGGAGTGAGAGGGAGAGAGAAAGTGCAGAGAGGTATGCAGCCGTTGAAACTGGGGTGCAGGACAAGAGTTGGAGTGCGACAGGATAGTGTGAGGGGATCGAGCAGGGAGCGAAAGCGAGGTAGAAGTGCAAGAGTGTGCAAACGAAGCTTACGGAGTGGGGTAGAAGGTATGCAGATGGAGAACACGTGTGATGACTGTTTTAGTCATCTTCTCCCTCTCCTGCCCTTCTCTTTTCACACTGCACCTTACCTAATCTCTGACTGCTCTCCTCTCTCCCCTCGCCGTGCCCCAGGACAGGGATGGTGATGATCGATGCTGACCAGTCTGAAGACTTGGCCCTCAACGCCAGTTTGCCCAGAAAGCCAGCCAGCTGCTCATCTTCCCTTTGATGCGGCCTGGTTATGACACCTTTCCAGCTCTATAGCCTGTAAGGGTCAGTGCTCCATTCCATGCCGGGTGACATTGTAAAACCATGCGTCACTTCTACCCTGCTAACCATTTTAAATTGGGATATCAATTCTTTCCCGACTCCCATTTGTAATCAGGACACAATTCCTTCCCTGGTGATCATTTTCAATTAGTACGTCATTCCATCCCAGTCGGACATTTTAACGTAGGTGCAAGTCAGTGAAGAGAATACTTCAGAATGAAAGAAGAAGTGTCATCGAAGGCCTGCTGTTGCCTTAGCAGACAAGTTGAAGGAGAATCCTAACGGATGCTACAGGTATGTTCAGAGCAAAGGGGTTTCAGGGTCAAAATGGGTTCTCTGGAATATCACAATGAGAGCATAGCCAATCGATATGTGGAGACAAAACGGATGATTATTTTCTGTACATCTGTATTTACTCAGCAAACAGAGACAGAGTCTATAGAAACACCGTTTTCACAGAATCTATACAGATTACAGAGAAGGATGTGTCTGCTGTCCTCAGGCAAATTCTCTGGGCCTGGAGAGGTGTTCACTCGGACACTGCTGGAGACAGAAGTTGCCGGATCCCTAGCAGAGATGTTTAAATCATCCTTAGGATAGAGGGCTGGATGATAGCCAATGCTGTTCAGCTGTTTAAGAGCGGCTTTAAAATAATCCAAGAATTTATAGGCCTCTGAGCTTGACATCAGTAGAGAGAAGGTTATTGGAATGTATTCTAGTGGACCAGAAGTATGAGTGTTTTGATAGATAACGGCTGATTAAGGATAGTCAGCAATTCTTCGTAAGTGGTAAGTCGTGTCAAGGAAGGTACCAGGAGTGTGGATGAGGGCACGGCAGTGGATGTTGTATACATGGATCTTAGCAAGGCATTTGACAAAGTCCTGCATGGAAGATTTGGTCTCTCGGCTTTGAAAATGAGGTAGTAAATTTGATGAGACCTTTGGTTTGAGGATGAAGCCAGAAAGTGGTAACAGATGGTTGCCTCCCCGATTGGAGACCTATGAGTAGTGGCGTACTGCAGGGATTTGGAAATTTAAAACACTATGCGGAATAGATTTACCAAAATGCTACTTAATTAAGAGAAAAAAATAAATGAGGAAATGATAAGGGATCTCTGGTTTCTGCCTCTGGAGAGGACTATGATAAATTTCTTGATAGAAGACTATAAGGTAATAGGAGGTATTGAGAGATTGGACAGCCAGAGATGATCGAGGTCTTAAGTCGTTAATAGGAGACACGTGAGTGAAAGAAAAAAGTAAAGGGTTAAACGGAGAGAATGGTTTTGTTGACCTTGGAGTCGACTGCAAAAAAATGAAGGTACTTATCACTTTAGCGGGAAGGTTTACTAGGGCTGCTCGAGGTGGGTGGGCGGGGGTGGTGGGAGGTGGGAGGGTAAAACTAGACATTGAAATGATGGGAACAAGACTACCGCGGAACAGAGAGTGGAGAGGTTGTGGAGACAGAAGCTGTGAAGGCCTCAGACAAAATCAACAATTTAGATGTTGAGCATGGTTCGAATAATGTCCTCAGCTGCAAATTATACAATGTATTGTATGAACGGCGAAAGAGCCCAGGGCATGAATAAGCACGTCGAATCGCTATATTTTCGATATTAGTGAGAGGGTTGGAGGAGGAGCAGGCCTGGCAGCGGAGTACTCCACCTCTCAGTTGTTTTAGATAAAGCGGATGGGGAAGCATTGAATGAGAAGAGGTGCCGTTAATAGTTCAGAAAGCTGTCACAGTCCCGTTGTGTCATAACGGGGGCGCTGGGAGCAGACGCAAAAGTAAGACACAGACACAGAAGTACCAGGAACAGGATTAGGTATGCAAAGAAAACGGGGGAAGTGGGGAAGAAACGACGCTGGACGAGACTAAGATACAGGACCTAGTCTAGGACGAGACTAGGGAAACGGGATCAGGACAAGGAAAAAGGAACTTGGAACGTGGCTGGAACACCGAGCCGGAGACTAGACAAGGGCCCAGAACCTGGGTCTTGACTCGGGCTTGTCCCCGGAACTAGGCGAGGACATGACGTGGCTACATAACAGGATGTGGCTACATAACAGGACGTCGAATTCCAGAACAGGACGTGGAACTCCTTCACAGGACGAGGCACATGGACAGTACGAGAACTCAAAGCCTTGACTTGGACAGGACGAGGTTCTTGGACGTGGCTTGGAGAGGACGAGGTTCCTGTACCTGGCTTGGACAGGACGAGGTACTCATCGGCTGGGTGAGGCACAGGACAGGACGAGGTACTCCTGACCTGAGCAAGGCACAAGGACAGGACGAGACCCCAAAACCTTGACTTGGTCTTGGGAGACAGGCACGCAGAACACAGAGCCTTGGTCTTGGGAGACTGGAACGCAGAACACAGAGCCTTCGCCTTCAGAGGCAGGTACATGAAACACAGAGCCGGGACCCCTCCTTGGGAACAGGACGTAGGGCCGGGAGTCATACACAGACCACAGAGAGACATTTCTGAATACAAGGTAGCAGCAAACGGCCGGACCCACCTAGCGAAGGCGTGGACACAGTGACTGTTCCATAACTAAAGGTAGTGGTAAACGGCCGGAACTACCTAACAAAGTCGTGGACACAGAGACGGTTCCCAACTCAACGATAGACAGTTCTTTATCTTGACACAGCAAGGCTCTGGTTACGCTCCGGTGGTAGAACTTGACAAGGTTGCAGGGCAAGGCTCCAGACACACGTTGCCGGGCAAGGCTCCGGGCAAGGCTTCAGGCAGAAGGTGAAAGGGAAGGAAAGGGAAGGGAACAGTCCAGCAACTGAAGTGGAACCCAGGAGCTGTTTATGTAGCAAGCCCAAAACCAGAATCATGTGCCTCAATTAAAGCACACAACAGGACAAGGGAAAACCGGATAACCTGGAATATGGATCGATGGAACGGACCGTGAACCTAAATGTTGACTTCAGGACCGGATCATGAGAAGTTGGACTGGAAAACTAACCTAGTGAACTGTCCTATGTGGAACGGAGTGACAAGAAAGATATGTCCATGCTAAAGGGTCTTTGGCTTTGGAGAGATTGCGTTTGATGTTAATGTGACAGGTCATTAAGCTTATCTACAGTCCACAGTCCGAAGGAGTTGGAGAAATATATTTGAAGAGAGATCGAAGAGAATATCAGAAAACATAACTTAGTTATATAAGGTGATTTTAAACTTCCAAGTATTATTTCAGACTCCCACAGTAAAAAAGGACAAGATGGAGTAGAGGTTGTCAAAAATCTACTGGAAATTTCTCATAAAGAAGTCGATAAATTTCCTGAACGATACCTGATCTGTATTTACAGAATGAGAGAGGGCAGGTGGCAGAAGTTCGTGCAGGGAAGATTTTGCATCTGGTCGTCCTAAGGACATCAGTTTCAAAGTAAATAGGCAATTAAAAAATGCGGTTGTGCTTTGCGATGCTTAGGTTTTTTTCACTGTTGCTTCCCTCAGTGACCGAGCTATTCCCAAAATATGTCCGCAATTCGCTTAAGGGAGCTAAAGCAACATTTCCATGTTTTTTTTTCTTAAGTGCTCACTGTTTATTAATTAAAGAGTATTTGTCGAATCTATTTTCTAGACGTTATTTGAAACTACAGTACCTCTCCGAGTTGGCACAGTTGGCAATAAACTCCTCTGGGGCTCAGAAAATCCAATGAGGTTCCTGAATTGATGGACAAGTTGTAGGGATTCAGATTGGGGAGAAGCAACAGGTCAGATGGAGTCTAATGTAGGAAATGAGTTCACCCAGTTCTATAGAAGAGGCAGAATTGGTGGAGGATTGAGATGGTGAGGGAGGTGTTGAAATGAGGTAGCTACTGGGTGATAGCAAAGTAAAATGTATATAATGCAAGCTTTATTGGGTATACAAATGTTAATAACTTTCCTACATTATTTAGGGCTTCACTGAGATTGTATTGCTTTTGGCACGTTGGTCTTCATAAACTAATACTTTGAATACAGGAGATGGGAAACATGTTTGAACCTATATGAGGCATTCCTGAGGCCGAATTAGGAGCATTCTGTGCATCTTGGTCACCTACCTACAGGAAGATTACAGTAAAGAGAAGAGAGAAAAATTACTGGAAATTTGCCCGGAATGGAGGACATGAGCCATGAGGAAATTTTGAACAGGATCGGAATTTATTTTCTGGAAATCAGAACAATGAGGGACGATTTGATAGAGGTACACGCAAAGATGAGTGGTAGTTATAGGGTAAATGCAAGTAGGTATTTGCATTGAGATTTGGGGGACTCACAATCAGAGCTCAAGTGTTAAGTGGGGAAGGTGAAAAGTTTAATGGGAACATGAAAGAAAGCTTGTTCATACAGAGGGTTGTAAGATTGTAAAAATAGCTGCCTGAAGAAATGGTACAGGCCCGCATGTCCGACAGAATAGGGAGTGGCCTTTCTGCTGAAATTAACTCCACTCTCACTCTCATTCACCTGCGAACACTGTCTTTAACATTGCAATTAACTACCTCTGCTGCAGGGAAGAGCGTTATAACTTTTAACCTTATAAAGAAAATTTCTCAGAGTGAGAATATGCATTTTATTTTAAACTCAGACTCCAATCACCAGCAGTTGTTTTTAAAAATATTTTTACGGTTCATTTAAATAAATCAGGCAACTGCATTCGTAACTCTTTGCCAGTAACATATTAACTGAAGTTTATGTGAGGTTGAGGGGAAGAAGGAATCAAAAGGAGAGTGGAGGGGTAAGCAGGACGACGGAAAAGGCATAGTGTTTATAGAAGCTGGAGAATGGGAAGCTCAAGTTCTTAGAGTGTGTGGGAGGAGTAGGGAATAGTGGAGAGATGGACTGAGAAGAAAGAAGTAGTGTTAAAGTGAGAGGGAAAGGGTGAGAGACAGAGGCTGGAAGGGAGACAGCACGGTTGAGTGAGAGGGAGAGCATGAGGGATGCGGGAAAGGCTCAGAAATAAATCATGGAATCCTAGGCCGGTGCTCCTGACATCAGTAGTGGGAACGCTTTGGAGCACCGTATGTATGAGCATTTTAATAGACAGGACAGTCTAGAGATACTCAGCATGGCTTTGTGTATCCCACGACATGCTATAGAGTTTCTTGAAGAAGTAACGAAGAATGTTTCCAGGAGAGTTCATGAAGGCACTGCAGAGGATGATACCTAAATGGACATTTTCAAGAGATTTTATCAAAGATCCGCATCGGAGTTTTGTCAAGAAAATCCACGGGCTTTGCATTCATGATGAGCTAGTACATTAGAGTAAACATTGGCGTAGTAGCAGGAGGCAGAGAGTGGTGGCAGATGGTTGCCTTTCTCAGTAGAGGCCTGTGACTGTTGGAGAGTAGCACGTTTCGGTGCTGGGCATGGTAGCACTGAGGCCATGTCCATGTTGCTGGAGCAACAAATTTTGTTCCGTGTGGGTAACCTCAGACATGATGGTATGAGCATGAATATCTCGAACTTCCTGTAACGACCCCTTCCATTTCACTATTCCCCATTCTCGTTTCCCTTTTTCACTTTTTCTGCTTACGTTCAAACCCAACTGCTGGCGGTGCCAAAAATCGGAAATAAAGCGCATCTCGTCTGGAGAATCGCAGACGGGCAGAGATGATTGTGATTTTTATTCAATTACTGCTACAACGAGAAAGTGGTAAATCTCTGTTATCATTTGTCAGCCCACTGTCAAATCCAAGCTATTGGATTTAGGCTTGAAAGCGGAGGCTAATATGTTCTCGATCAGTCAGAACTTCACATTTAATTGTTCAGCATAGTGCGACTAATGTACACAGCAGCAAATACATCAGTGTAAGAATTGTGCCATATGGCATAAAAGAGCACGTGGATTTACAATATTTTCACCATTAGTGAGACGGGTGCAGTAGGAACAGGACTGGCAGCTCAGGATTCCACCGTTCCGCTGTCAAAATGAAGCAGAGGGGGAAAGAATAAATGAGGAGGGGTGGCGTTACTAGTTAAGGAAGATGTCACATCAGGCTGGACTGGTGCAAGGCCGTAATAAGTAAGGTATGCCCATGCTGAATGGACTTTAGCTTTGGAGCGATGGTGTATGATACGTGTATTACAGGCCATGACAGCCCATCCTACAGACGGAGGGATTTAGAGGAACAAATTTGATGAGAAATTGCAGAGAATTCCAGGAAACATCAGTTTGTTATGGAAGCTGACTGTTTATTCTTTTTTAGAGATGCTGCCTGTCTTGTTGACTTCCTTCAGCATTTTGTGCGTTGATCTGGATTTATAACACATGTAAGGTCTCTAGTCTTTAAGTATTTGCGACATTGCCAGAATCTGTATTTGAATTGAGTAAGATCACGTTATTACTTTTTTTTTTCTTTGCTTCTGCTCTTCGTCCGATCTTTCAGGAAAGGTTTTATTTATTGGTGCTTATTTTATAAAATTTCCAACTGTATTACAATATAATATCTCCAGAGAAACGACACCAATTGCATTCTAACAAATTGTAATCAACTGTCGTCACGATAACTGCACGATAGATGCACACTTAAGGTAAAAGCGGATGAACGGGGTGAGCGGTGATTCTGATTTGAGCTTGTCAGCACAGCTGCAGAACAGTAACATCTGGAGTAATTATGCCCCTTGGTTCTTCGCTCTATCGCTCAGGGCCGCAATGCCATCACAGCCTATGTCGGCAACAACCAAAACGAGTAATGTGCAGAATAGAGGGCTGTAGTTTCTTGATCCGATCGATATCAGCTATTACCTGATCAATCTATTGAGGAAAGCAAAATTGAATCATCTTCGTGGACTCTACAGAGATTGCCGAGGAGAAGGCCTTTGTTGTCTTGAGGCAGATTCCAGTGGATAAATCCCCAGAACCGGTCAAGGTGTTCTTTCAGGCCCAGCGAAAGGATGAACTTGCAGGAAGTCTGGCAGAGATATATACATCATTCTTAAACCAGGCATAGCCAATGTTGTTCCTTTGTATAAGAAAGGCTCTAAAAATAATCCATGAAATAATAGTCTTGTGAGCCGGACATCATTCGTGGGAAGGTTGTTGGAAGGTAGTTTAACGGGCGGAATATATGATTTTCTTTTTAGATATCCACTGATTAACGATAGTCCGCATGGCTTCATTAGTGGTAAATCGTGTCAAAGATCTTACCTGGAAAGTTGATGAAGAAAAATATAAGGTGCTGTCGACATGGAATTTTTCAAGACATTTGATAGTTTCCGGTAAGGTTCAGTCGCTCCGCTCTGAAAATCAGGTAGTAAATTTATGAGCCATTTTCTTTGTGAAAGGAACCACGGAATGGTAGCAGATGGTTGCCTCTCCAACTGGATACCTGTGAGTAGCGGAGTTCTACAGAGACCGGTGCTGGTTCCTTTGACACTTACATCTGTATTAACGATCTGGATGATGATGTGCCTCAGACAGAATCAGTAATTTAAATCACACACATCAAAGTTTCTGGTGAACTTTGACGTGTGTTGCTAGAATTGCCAGCATCTGCAGATTTCCTCGTGTCAGGAATTTAATTGTTGATCATGGTGCGAGTAATGTACTCAGCTGCAGATACCTCAATGAAAGAAGTATTGTATTAAAAGGCGGATGAGACCATGGCATGAATGAGCACGTGGATTTACTATATTATCGCCATTAGCGGGATGGTTGCAGTATGAGCCGGACTGGCAGCGCAGTATTCCACCGCTCCGCTGTTTAAGATGAAGCAGAGGGGGAAGGAATAAATGAGGAGGGATGTCGTTTAGTTAGGGAAGATGTCACATCAGGGTGGATTAGAGAACTCACCTAGTGAGGCGTTCAATGTGGAACGTAGTAATAAGAAAGGTATGGCCATGTTAAAGGGGCTTTGGCTTTGGAGCGATGAAGTATGATAGGTGTATTACACGGCATTACAGCCCAGCCAAGTGTCCGTGGGAGTTAGAGGAACAAATGTGAAGAGAAACTGCTCAGAATTTCAGCAAACGTCAGTTTATTATAGGAGCTAGGGTTAAATTTTCAGGTTTTGACTGGGACTCCCAAAGTGTAATAGGACAAGATGGAATAGACGTTGTCATCTATTTTCTGGAATGTTTTCTTAATCAGTAGATAAAAGTCGCAAATTAGGGAGTGTGCGATATTGATTTGCATTTAGGGAAGGAGGAAGGCCAGGTGACACAATTTTGTATAGGGGAACACGTTGCATCCAGTAGTCCGAAGGACATTAGCTTTAAAGTAAATGTGCAAAAGTAAAACAGATCGGGTCCGCGGTCTGCGTGCTTAAACCAGGGGACTCGAGGAGAGCCCAGTGTTCTTCCGTTGCTTAAGATAGATTCTAAATTAATCTGTGAAATTTCAGCCCTCTGAGCTTGCTATCTGTCGTGGGAAAGTTATTAAAAGATGTTGTAAGGGACCAAAGAATTTAATTGTATCCGCTGCGGCCCCACCAATTTCTGCACTTACGTCCCATGGTGTCTGACCTATTCCTAATCGGAGTCTACAATTCGCCTAAGGGACAGAAAGTAACATTTCTAAGCTTTATGAAATATCATGTAGGCTCATATTTTATTAATTACACAGTAATTGTCGAATTTATATTCTGAACAGTATCTGAATTCCCCGAAATTGCATAGTTGGCAATAAAGTCCACTGGGCCCAGAGAATCCGATGAGATTCGAGCAGCGATGGACACGTTCTGTGGATTCAGCTTGGGAGAAGCAACCGGTCAGATGGAGTCCAATGTTAGAAAGGAGGTCACTCACCTCGGTCGAAGAGGCGGTAATGGTGATGAGCTGAGGTGGTGAGGGAGATTTTGAAATGTTGTAGTCAGTGAAGAAGGTCAAAGGTACAATGTATATAATCCAAGCGTTATTGGGTATACGACTGGAAATAACTTTGCAGGATTATTTCTGACTTTACTGAGATTGCATTGTTTTTCGAACATTGGCCTACATCAATCAATACATTGAACACAGGAAATGGGATTTTTGTTGGTGTAGTGAAAGGCATTGCTGAGACTGAATTTGGAGTATTGTGTGTACTTTTGGTCGCCTACCTACAGGAAAGGATACAGAGTAAGAATACAGAGAAAAATTACCAAGAGGTTGCTTGGTATGGACGACCTGACTGATAAGGTAACGTTTCAGAGTATTGGACTTCATTCCTTGGAACTTAGAGCACTGAGCGAAGCTTTGAGAGTGGTGCACAAAATTATGGGGGTACAGATATAACCATATAAACATACAACAATTACAGCACGGAAACAGGCCATGTCGGCCCTTCTAGTCCGTGCCGAACTCTTACTCTCACCTAGTCCCACCGACCTGCACTCAGCCTATAACCCTCCTTTCCTTTCCTTTCCTGTCCATTATCTATACAATTTAACTTTAAATGACATCATCGAATCTGCCTCAACTACTTCTGCTGGAAGTTCGTTCCGCACAGCTACCACGCTCTCAGTGAAGACGTTCCCCCTTATGTTACCCCTGAACTTCTGCCCTTTAAATCTCAAATCTTGTTTGAATCTCCCCCACTCTCAATGGATAAAGCCTATCCACTTCAACTCTATCTACCCCCCTCATAATTTTAAATACCTCTATCAAGACCTCCCTCAACCTTCTACGCTCCGAAGAATAAAGACCCAACTTGTTCGACCTCTCTCTGTAACTTAGGTGATGAAACCCAGGTAACATTCTAGTAAATCTTCTCTGTACTCTCTCTATTTTTTTGACATCTTTCCTATAATTCGGTGACCAGAACTGTACACAATCCTCCAAATTTGGCCTTATCAATGCGTTCTACAATTTCAACATTACATCCCAACTCCTATACTTAATGCTCTGATTTATAAAGGCCAGCATACCAAAAGCTTTCTTCACCACCCAATCCACATGAGATTCTACCTTCAGGGAACTATGCACCGTTATTCCTAGATGCCTCTGTTATACTGCATTCTTCAATGCCCTATCATTTACCGTGTATGTCCTATTTTGATTAGTCCTACCATAATGTAGCACCTCACAATTATCAGCATTAAACTCTGTCTGCCATTTTTCAGCCCACTCTTCTAACTGGCCTAAATCTGCCTGCAAGCTTTGAAACACAACTTCATTTTCCACAGCTCCACCTATCATCTGCATACTTACTAATCCAATTTACTACCCCATCATCCAGATCATTAATGTATACGACAAACAACGTTGTACCCAGTACAGATCCCTGAGGCACACCACTCATCACCGGACTCCAATCTGACAAACAGTTATTCACCACTACAGTCTGGCGTCTCCCATCCAGAAACTGCTGAATCCATTTTACTACTTCAATATAAATACCTAATGATTGAACCTTCCCAGCTAACAGTCCATGTGGAACCTTGTCAAAAGCCTTACTGAAGTCCATATAGACAACATCCACTGCTTTACCCTCGTCAACTTTCCGAGCAACGTCTTCAAAAAAATAATTTAAAAAAGAGATTTGTCAAACATGGCCTTCCACGCACAAATCCATGTTGTCTACTCCTAATCAGACGTTGTCTATCCAGATAATTATATATACCATCTCTAAGAATACTTTCCATCAATTTACCCACAACTGACGTCAAACTCACAGCCTGATAATTGCTAGGTTTACTCTTAGAACCCTTTTTAAACAATGGAACAACATGAGCAATAAAACAATCCTCCGGCACCATCTCCGTTTCTAATGACATTTGAGATATTTCTGTCAGAGCCCCTGCTCTTTCCACACTAACTACTCTCAAGGGCCTAGGAAATATCCTGTCAGGACCCGGAGACTTATCCACTTTTGTTATTCCTTAAAAGCTCCAGTACCTCCTCTGCTTTAATCATCATAGTTTCCATAACTTCCCTACCTGTTTGCCTTATCTTGCACAAGGCAATATTATTCTCCCCAGTGAACACCGAAGAAAACAAATTGTTTTGCATGGCCCAAATCTCTTTTGGCTCCACACATAGCTGTCCACTCTGATTCTCTAAGGGACCAACTTAATCCCCCACTATTCTTTTCCTATTAATACAACTGTAGAAACCCTTTGGTTTTAATTTCACCTTACTTGCCAAAGCAACCTCATATCTTCCTTTAGCTTTTCTAATTTCTTTCTTAAGATTCTTTTTACATTCTTTATATTTCTGCAGCACCTCATTTACTCCATGCTGCCTATATTTATTGTAGATATCTCTCTTTTTCCGAACCGTGTTTCCAATATCCCTTGAAAACCATGGCTGTCTCAAACGCTTAACCTTTCCTTTCAACATAACAGGAACGTAAAGATTCTGTACCCTCAGAATTGCACCTTTAAATGACTTCCATTACTCTATTACATCCCTCCCATAAAACAATTTGTCCCAATCCTCTCCTTCTAAATCCTTTCGCATCTCCTCAAAGTTAGTCTTTCTCCAATCAAAAATATCAACCCTGTGTCCAGACCTATCCTTCTCCATAATTATATTGAAACTAATGGCATTGCGATCACTGGACCCGAAGTGCTCCGCAACACAAACCTCCGTCATCTGCCCTATCTCATTCCCTAACATGAGATTCAACACTGCTCCTTCTCTGGTTGGTACCTCTATGTATGGCTGCAAAAAACAAAAAATCATGCACACAGTTTACAAACTCCAAACCGTCCAGCCCTTTTACAGTACTTTTACAGTATGGGCTTCCCAGTCTATGTTTGGAAAATCTCCCACAATTACAACCTTGTGTTTACTCCAAATATCTACTATCTCCTTACAAATCTGCTAGGATAAATGCAGGTTGAAATTAATGCAGATATCTGGATTAATGTCCTTCTTCAATCAGAAAATTTCTTCCTGTTTGGAATATACTCTATCTGTCTTGCTCTTTCCTCATTTTTCGCAGAAACTCCAGCCATTGCTGCTCTGCTGTCCTTCCTGCTACTGTCCCTTTCCAGTCACCCTTGGCCAGTTATCTATCTCATGCCATTGTAATTTCCTTTATTCCACTGAAATAACGACATATTGGAATTTAGTTTCTCCTTCTCAAATTTCAAAGTAAACTCGATCATATTGTGATCACTGTTCCCTAAGCTTTCCTTAACTTTAAGCTCTCTTAACACATCTGGATCATTGCAAAACACGCAATGCAGCGCAGCCGATCCCCTAGTGGGTTCAACAACAAGTTGTTCTAAAAAATCATCCTTTAGACATTCTACAATTTCTCTCTGTTGAGGTCCAGTACTTTTACACTTGCCATTTCTTAACTCAAACCAGAGACACTACACCTTCCAACCCTATGTCATCCCTTTCTAATAATCTAATATCATTTCTTACACACAGGGCTGCACTCCCCCCTCCCCCCCCACTCCCCACCCCGCTCCTCGCCTACTCACTTATCTTTCTGATACACCGTATATCATTGTGTGTTCAGCCCTCAATGGCTGCCACCATTTAGCCAAGTTTCAGAGATGGCCACAACACCATACTTGCCAATATGTAGCTGACTTCAAGTTCGTCCATTTTTATTCCATATGCTGCGTACATCAATGCAACACTTTCAGTCCAGTATTTGATGCTTTCTGTTTTAACTGCATCACGCCTCTATTGCTCTGTAACTCATCGTACTGGCTGTGTTTATGCCTCATCTCCTGCCCTTCCTTTCTATTATCTCTGTTACACGCCATCTGCGATATATTTATGTCTTCTCTTTCCTCAACCCGATGACACCGGTTCCCATCTCTCTGCCAAATTAGTTTAAATCCTCCCGAATAGCTCTATTAAACTTGCCTGTTAGGATATTCCACCCCTTTTGGTTCAGGTGTAACCCATCCTTTTTGTACATGTCGTACCTGCCCCAAAAGATGCCCCAATGATCCAGGAACCCTAAGCCCTGCTCCCTACACCAGTCTCTCAGCTACGCATTAATATCCCTAATCCTGCTATTCTTGGCTCGTTAGCACGTGGCACAAGCAGCAATCCCGAGATTGCAACCCTGTAGGTTCTGCTTCTCAACTTCCTCCCCAACTCCCTGAATTCTGTCTTCAGGACCTCCTCTCTTTTTCTACCTTGGTACCAACGTGTAGCAAGACTTCTGGCTGTTCTCTCTCATCCTTCAGAATACTCTGCACCCGATCCGAGACACCCCGTACACTGGCACCTGGGAGGCGACACACCATACGGATGTCTCTATCAGGCTGACAGAACCTCCTGTCTGTTCCCTTCACTATGTATCTCAGGAGCGGCATCTCGGTGCACCTGGTGCATATGTGGCCATCAAGGGAGACTGGAAGATTGCCAGGATTCCAACATCCGACACCCAGAGCAAAATACTAACTCTGCCGGCATGCTCTCTATTCCTCAAAATATCATGGCTGCGTATATCTGCATCAGCTTCACGCTCCACCCCTGTCACTCCTCCTATGACGTCTGTCCCACACTCCTCCCGCGGTGCTCCACCCCAGGCATTCCCAAAATCCTTTGCTTCCGCCAGTTTCAATGGGTCACTGTTAGGATTCATCTACCCCTCTGCCACCCGATTCCAAAATGGACATTAAACCCATGAAACTACCCAAGTTTTTTAATATATATTATTTCTGTTGTGGCACTTTTTAATCTATTCAATAGCTATATACTGTAATTGATTTATTAATTTTTACCTTTTCTTCTATACTATGTATTTTATTGAACTGCTGCTGCTAAGCTAACAAATTTCACGACAGATGCCAGTGTTAATAAATCGGATTCTGATTCTGAACTTAATGGGTGTGTGTTTTTGAAGCCCCACTGACCACTTTTCCCTCACAACTTATGAAATTGCCTAAATCACCAGTGATCTTTATCTGAGTTATTCACTGCAAACTAGTTCGCAGATGAAAACCGAAAATAAGCTATTATCCCGGGTATAGCTGTGACTGTATTAAGGATTCCAGAAGCACCTCGCAATCTCAATATGAACGGAAGGTTGCAAGTTGTATGGTCGCGTTGTGGAGATGAGAATGCCAATCGGGAATATAGAGTGCAGTTCCTCTAGGATTTTTTGTCTCAGCTTGGCCAGAAGGGGACGCCGAAGACAGATATGTCTCGGGATTTGCATGTGACGGATTGTCTCAACCGGCACACTATTTCAAAGCCCTGTAGATCGGTAAAGGAAGAGGTGTTTTGACAGTTGTTTCACCTTTGCCTGTCTTTTCCGGCTATACTTCCTCCGGTCTCATTCCCATGCCTTGTATATGCTGAATTTCAAGCGTGAACGTTATTAGGTTTTATGCAATGCGGAGTCGGTTAATAACAGCGGACACTTGTCAGTTATTGGTTAAAGCAAGATAAATAAATAATAACAATAAAGTGTAACATTAATAGAGCAAGTACTGCGTACGTAAACAAATAGGTGCAAATTGATAACGAGGGAGATTGTGCGGCAAGGATTTAATCTGATTGGACTATGGAAACATGTCATGGTCTGATTAGAGTGGGACACAATCTGTGACTGAACCTGGTAACAGGGGCTTTCTGGCTTTTGTATCATCGGCCCGATGGACGGTGGCGGTGAGGGTGGGGGGCGGCGGTGGGAGAGAATTAACGGCGTCGGTCTGCCTTTGATTACGGTGCAAACAACAGGAATTCTGCAGATGCTGGAAATTCAAGCAACACACATCAAAGTTGCTGGTGAACGCAGCAGGCCAGGCAGCATCTCCAGGAAGAGGTACAGTCGACGTTTCAGGCCGAGACCCTTCGTCAGGACTAACTGAAGGAAGAGTGAGTAAGAGATTTGAAAGTGAGAGGGGGAGGGGTAGATCCAAAATGATAGGAGAAGACAGGAGGGGGAGGGATGGAGCCAAGAGCTGGACAGGTGATTGGCAAAAGGGATATGAGAGGATCATGGGACAGGAGGCCCATGAAGAAGGAAAAGGGGGAAGGGGAATCCCAGAGGATGGGCAAGGGGTATAGTCAGAGGGACAGAGGGAGAAAAAGGAGAGTGAGAGAAAGAATGTGTGTATAAAAATAAGTAATAGATGGGGTACGAGGGGGAGGTGGGGCATTAGCGGAAGTTTGAGAAGTCGATGTTCATGCCATCAGGTTGGAGGCTACCCAGACGGGATATAAGGTGTTGTTCCTCCAACCTGAGTGTGGCTTCATCTTTACAGTAGAGGAGGCTGTGGATAGACATGTCAGAATGGGAATGGGATGTGGAATTAAAATGTGTGGCCACTGGGAGATCCTGCTTTCTCTGGCGGACAGAGCGTAGGTGTTCAGCAAAGCGGTCTCCCAGTCTGCGTCGGGTCTCGCCAATATATAAAAGGCCACATCTGGAGCACCAGACGCAGTATATCACCCCAGCCGACTCACAGGTGAAGTGTCGCCTCACCTGGAAGGACTGTCTGGGGGCCTGAATGGTGTTGAGGGAGGAAGTGTAAGGGCATGTGTAGCAGTTGTTTCGCTTACAAGGATAAGTGCCAGGAGGGAGATCAGTTGGGAGGGATGGGGGGGGGGGGGACGAATGGACAAGGGAGTCGTGTAGGGAGCGATCTCTGCGGAAAGCGGGGTGGGGGGGGGGAGGGAAAGATGTGCTCAATGCTGGGATCCCGTTGGAGTTGGCGGAAGTTACGGCGAATAATATGTTGGACCCGGAGGCTGGTGGGGTGGCAGGTGAGGACAAGGGGAACCCTATTCCTAGTGGGGTGGCGGGAGGATGGAGTGAGAGCAGATGTGCGTGAAATGGGGGAGATGTGTTTGAGAGCAGAGTTGATGGTGGAGGAAGGGAAGCCCCTTTCTTTAAAAAAGGAGGACATTCCCTCGTCCTGGAATGAAAAGCCTCATCCTGAGAGCAGATGCGGCGGAGCAGCAGACCAGGCAGCATTTCTAGGAAGAGGTACAGTCGACTTTTCAGGTTGAGACTCTTCGTCAGGACTAACTAAAGGAAGAGCTAGTGACAGGTTTGAAAGTGGGAGGGGGAGGGGGAGATCCAAAATGATAGGAGAAGACAGGAGGGGGAGGGATGGAGCCAAGAGCTGGACAGGTGATTGGCAAAGGGGATATGAGAGGATCTTGGGAAAGGAGGTCCAGGGAGAAAGACAAGTGGGGGGAACCCAGAGGATGGGCAAGGGGTATAGTCAGAGGGACAGAGGGAGAAAAAGGAGAGTAAGAGAAAGAATGTGTTTATATAAATAAATAACGGATGGGGTTACGATGGGGAGGTGGTTATTAGCGGAAGTTTGAGAAGGCAATGGCAGCAGGCGGTGAGGGAAAGAGAATTAACGGCTTGGGTCGGCCTTTGATTATGGAGCTGCTTTACCGAGCTGAGCTGGTTCCACAACTCTCCAGTTTTCTGTGATCATCTGCAGGGCAGCTGCCAGACCTTCCCACAATGCACCCCTGTACGTGTGAAACTGAATCTTTCTATGTGTCCCTGTTATGAAATTTTCCATTCAGGAACATGCTGTTGAGACTCTGCAGCACATTTGTGCTGAGGATCTTTCTCCCGATTGTGCGTTGTCGAAAGCTGCGACTAACGTTTCAGTCGAAGCTGAAACGAGCCAAGTACAGTTGTAATAATATATCTCTGAACTTGTACATTGTGCCTCATGAAATTAAAGAAAAACATTCCCTGATGTGTAACCACTAAGATTTTTTAAATGTTCCTCCCAATGATCTTGTGACGATCTTAGTCTTGAGCTGATTTAACTATGGTTCTATATGAGCAGAAGACCATACGATATAGGAGCAGATGCAGGCCATTCGGCCAAGCGAGTCTGTCCCGCCATTCAATCTCGGGCTGATCCAGTTCTTCCTGTCATCCGCACTCACCTGCCTTCTCCCCATACCCTTTAATGATCTGGCTAATCAAGAAAATATCTATCTCATCCTTAAATATTCTGGAGTATTCTTAGAGATGGTATATACAATTATCTGGATAGACAGGGTCTGATTAGGGATAGTCAACATGGATTTGTGCGTGGAAGGTAATGTTTGACAAAACTTATTGATTTTTTTAATGCGGTTACTAGGAAAGTTGACGAGGGTAAAGCGGTGGATATTGTCTATACGGACTTCAGTAAGGCCTTTGACAAGGTTCCACACGGAACGTTAGTTAGGAAGGTTCAATCGTTAGGTATTAAAATCAAAGTAGTGAAATGGATTCAGCAGAGGCTGGTTGGGAGACACCAGAGGGTAGTGGTGGATAACTGTGTGTCAGATTGGAGGACGGTGTGTAGCGTTGTGCCTCAGGGATCTGTAATGGGTGCAATGTTGTTTGTCATATATATTAATAATCTGGATGATGGGGTGGTAAGTTGGATTAGTAAGTATACAGATGATACTAAAATAGGTGATGTTGTGGATAATGAAGTAGGTTTTCAAAGCTTGCAGAGACATTTAGGCCAGATAGAAGAGTGGACTGAAAGATGGCAGCTGGAGTTTAATGCTGAAAACTGTGAGGTGCTACATTTTGGTAGGACAGAATAAAATACAACATACATGGTAAATGGTAGGGCATTGAAGAATGCAGTAGAACAGAGGGATCTAGGAATAATGGTGCATAGTTCCCTGAAGTTGGAATCTCATATGGATAGGGTGGTGAAGAAAGCTATTGGTATGCTGGCCTTTATTAATCAGAGCATTGAGTATAGGAGTTGGGATGTAATGTTGAATTTGCATAAGGCATTGGTGAGGCCAAATTTGGAGTATTGTGTACAGTTCTGGTCACCAAATTACAGGAAAGATATCAATAAAATTGAGAGAGTACAGAGGAAATTTACGAAAATGTTGCCTGGGTTTCATCTCAGAGAAAGGTTGAAAAAGTTAGGTCCTTATTCTTTGCAGCGTAGAAGTTTGAGGGGGGACTTGATAGAGGTATTTAAAATTATTAGGTGGATAGATAGAGTTGACGTAGATGGGCATTTTCCATTGAGAGCGTGGGAGATTCAAACAAGGGGACGTGAGTTGACAGTTAAAGGGAAAAAGTTTAGGGGTAACTTGAGGGGTACCTTCTTTACTCAGAGAGTGGTGGCTGTGTGGAACGAGCTTCCAGCAGAAGTGGTTGAGGCAGGTTCGATGTTGAGGTTCAAAGTTAAATTGGACAGCTATATAGACAGGAAAGGAATGGAGGGTAATGGGTTGAGTGCAGGTCCGTGGGACTAGGCGAGAGTAAGAGTTCGTCACGGAATAGAATGGCCGAGATGGCCTGCTTCGGTGCTGTATTTGCTATGTGGTTATATGGTTAAATGCACCCAACGACTTGGCAACAAATTCCACAGATTTACCACACCCTGACTAAAGTAATTTCTCCTCATCTCAGTTCTAAATGGACGTCCTTCAATCCTAAAGTCGAGCCCTTTTGTCCTAGACTCCCTTACCATGAGAAATAGCTTTGCCATATGTAATCTGTTCAGGCCTTTTAACATTTGGGATTTTTCTATGGGATCCCCCATCATTCTCCTGAACTCCAGGGAATACAGCCCAAGAGCTGCCAGACGTTCCTCATACGGTAACCCTTTCATTTCTGGAATCATTCTCGTCAATCATCTCTGATCCCTTTCCAATGTCAGTATATCCTTTCTAAAATAAGAAGCCCAAAGCTGCACACAATGCTTCAAGTGTGGTCTCTCGAGCCCTTACAGAGCCTCACAATCACATCATTGCTCTTGTATTCTATACTACTAGAAATGTACACCAACGTTGCATTCGCCTAATTCACCACCGAATCAACCTTGGAGGTTAAACTGTAGGCTATCCTTCACAAAGACCCGAAGTCACGTTTGCATCTTTGCATTTTGAATTCTCTCTGGAGTTCTCACTCGCTAACTGGTTGCATTGGAAACGGCGGGTCTGCTGATCGCTGTCCTGGACCAGATATTGAGCAGGATTCCGAACGCTTACATGACAATCGAAATGTTCTTCTGGTCTGAGTGTACAAAGGTGTTTACAATCCGCGCTGTTTCTCTTTGTTCGACCTGGTACACAGTCACCTTCACTTTTGATCGATCTGTGGCCATTTGTTGCCAAAACAATTAAAATAAAATATTGCACCACGAAAAACGCGGCAATGATTCTGGAGACATATACAGTGGATCCTCCTTAAGGAAAATTTACTGGTATTTTCGTTTCTCACAGTATTATACAATAATAACGACTCCATATATTTGTTCGCCTTCTTTATATTATTTGTCCTTATCTTTCGCGATGCCAATAAAATTATGTAATTGCATCCTCACCTCTGTAAATCCCATTACTTCTATCGAATGGATTAACCATCGGGAACGTTTTAGTCACCAGCAGAGGGCGCAGGAGACTCAGGTGTGCTGACAAGGGACAGGGTGCCAGAGACCCGGAGATGGAGAGCCGCAGGAAACCCCTCGTGCAACGAGGTGCTTAAGGACCGTAAGAAATGCAAGATAACTGTTACGAAAGAAAGCAGAAGGGTCAAAAGAAGACATCATGCTTCCTTAGCAAACAACGTGAAAAAAAGATTCCTCAGGAGTGCTGCAGATCTGTTAAGAGCAAAGGGATTGCAAGAGACTGACTTGGTCCTCTGGGAGATCAGAATGGTAAACCGTGTGTGCAGCCAAAGAGATGCATTTAATGTGCATCTGTATTTACTTGGGAGACGGAAAGAGAGTCTGTAGAGGTAAAGCAAAACCGCACCAGCTCCATGACTATACAAATTACAGAGGAGATTTTACTGCCTTGAGGCAAATTAGAGGGATAAATCAGGGATGGCCCTCTGCTGTTTTCATCGATATCAACGATCTGAATCATAATGTGGATAAATGCATCAGGACATTTTCGGATGACACCGAACTTAGAAGTGCGTTTGACAGCAAGGAGTACTACAACGGCTTGCAGCGGAATGTGGACCTGGTGGCAAAATGGCGTCACAGATTAGTAGGGTCGTAAAGCAAGCTGCTGGAACATAGGCCGAAGTACTGAGTACAAGAGATGGGATGGTAATCTGAATTTGTACAAGACACAGTTGGAATCTAATTTGAAAGGTTGAGCGCAGCTTTGGCCAGCTCCCCACACGGAGTATGTAAGTAAAGTTGAAAGAGGGCAGAGCAAATTTACAAGGAAAACCTGAGTTATAAGGAAAGATTGAACAGATTAAATCTGGTTCTTTAGATTATAGAAGATCGAGAGGAGATTTCATGGAGGTACACAACGCCATGAGGGATATAGGTGGGGTAAATGAAAGCAGACTTTTCCACAAATATTGGTAGGATCACAACCGGAGGTGATGGGTGAAGGGTGAAAGGTGAAGAAATTAAGAGGGACATGAGGTAAAACTTCTTCACTCAGTGGGTCGTGAGAGCGTGGAAGGAGAGACCAGCACCAGTGGCGCATGCGAACTGGATTTCAACGTTTCAGAGATAGTTTAGAAGGTAGGGGCATGGTAGATACTGCCCCCGTGCAGGTCGATGGGAGTAGGCAGTTTAAATAGATAGGCCGAAGGGCCTGTTTCTGTGCGGCACTTTTCCCTGACACTTTAACTCTGTGACTCTGTGACTCCTTGGTCGCTGATTCATAACAGTCCAGGAGTTCATTGCACAAAGATCCGAAGTAAATATCAGATGTTGTATTATTCACTCCTAAATTCACCAAGTGTATTCGCGGATGTTCTTGGATATGTTTTGAGGTCGTTGAAACAGCCCCGCCCACTACACCAAACGCTCCCTCTTGCCAACCTGGGAAGAGGCCGGATTATTAATTGATTCGGAAGGTTCGGTTTGTTGTTCTGAGAGACCCGGAGTTCTGGTATGTGTGATAGCAGCGGCCTGCCCGCCCGCATTCCTCAGAACAGGGAGCGGCCTTTCTACTGAAATCAAATCCTACAGTTCCACTATTCACTCTCATTCAGGTATGAACAACGTCACTTTAATACCGTATTTGACCATCTCTGCTGCAGGGGAGAGTGATCGGATCTTTAACGTGATACAAAGAAAACTACCTGGGGTCTCGGACACGCAACTTTACCGGTCATAGTTGCTGCCCTGTTTGAAGTGAGTTTCCAGCATTTTATTTTTACTTCAGACTCGCATCATCTGCTGTTTTTTTTAAATTTCAAAATATAAAAAAAAAATAGAAAAATTGAGTTGTAAGGAAAGATTGAATAGGTTCGAACATTTATTCCTGTGAACGAAGAGGATCGAGAGGAGATATGACAGTGGTCGACACAATTATGAGGGGTACAGATAGGGTAAATGTAAACAGTCGTTTTCCACTGAGGTTGGGTGGAGCTACAACCAGAAGTCATGGGTTAAGGGTTGAAGATGAAAGGTTTAAGGGGACCTTGAGGGGAAACATCTTTACTCAGAGGGTCGTGAGAGTGTGGAACGAACTACCGGCTACACATGTTACAAGCGAGTTCGATTTCAACCATGAAGAGATAGTTTGGATGGGAGGGGTGCGGAGGGCTTTGGCCCCGGTACTGCTCGATGGATTAGGCAGTTTAAATGGCTCAGCCGAAAAGCCTGTTTTTGTGTTGTACTTTTCTATGTCATCTTGATCTCTGATTCATAACAGAGACAGCGGGTTGATGAAACAAATATCAGAAATAATTTTCAGAAGTTTAACTTTTTGCAGCTTAATTCCCCAAGAATATTCTAACAAGGAGAATATCTTCTGAAGACTTTTCAAGCTGTCCTTCTCTCTGCCCCACACGCTGATCTTTCGTAACCATGGTAACACACAAAATGCTGGAGGAAATCAGCAGGACCGGCAGCATCGATGGAACGGAGAAATAAGTCGAGCTTTCGGGCCAAGACCCTTCAGTGAAACTAGAAAGGAAGGGTAAAGAAGGCAGATCATGGATGGATTTGGAAGATGTGGGCTGTTGTTCAGTGAAACTCAGAGCTCAGGGTCTGTGTGGAAGCATCTGCTGGACCCGCACATTCCACGGAACAGGGAACGGTCTTTCTGCTGAAATCAAATCAAACCGGTTCGACAATTCACTATCATTCAGGTGTGAAATCATTCACTTTTATAATGTATTTAACCATTTCTGCCGCAGAGAAGACCTATAGAACCATTAATGTGTCTTTAAGGAATTTACCTGTGGTCTTGAACCCACAACATTACCTGCTGCAGTGCTGCGAGTTTCCAGCATTTTATGTTCCCCTCGGACTCGCATCATCTGCAATTATTCTGCAAGTATTTTCAGGATTCCTTCAAATAATCAGTCCGTGGCATTCCTGGCTGCAACATTAACTTGGCTATGTTCCCGGTTACAGTTGCCATTAATTTTTAAATGCTTTTGCTGTAACTGTGAGCGTGGGGGGGCGGGGGGCGGGCAGGGGGTATAGGCTGATGGAAAGGAGGGTTTGGTGTAGATAGAGGGGGTGAGGAGCCAGAGTGGGGCAGGATGAGGTAGAGGCAGATGTTGACGTTGTGGCAGGGGCAGGTTGAGGGGGAGCGAGTTAGCGAGCTGGTAGAGAGGAAGAGGGCGGGAGAGCGAAGGGAATAGACAGAGAAGGAAAGGGGCCAGTGAACGAGCAGGAGGGAGAGGGGGGAGAAAGGAAGAGACCAACAGTGTGAGAGAAAGAGAATGTGAGGCATTGGAAGAGAGTGTGTGACAAGGGTAGCGAGTGGGGCTGGGCTAGACTGGAAACAGTTGGAGAGAAAGGGAGACGGGGAAGAGAGAGGGGAAGGGGAGCAGGGAGAGAGAAAGGGATAGGGATAGGTAGGGTGAGGGATAGCGAGAGGGATAGGAGTAGAGAGGGAATGAGAGGGAGTAGGTTATGGAGTGAGAGTGGGGATGGAGCAGGCGGCGAGTTGGGTGGGGTGAGAGAGGCTGGGTGAGGAAAGGGTAGTATGCAGAAGGGGCCGACATAGGATGGCTGAGCGAGAGGCGCAGAGATCAAGGAGCAGTGAGTGGACGGAGTTGGGAGGGGAGAAAAAGGTGTATGGAGAAGAGTGGAGGGTGAAGGACAGCCGTAGTAAGTTGGCATGGATGTGTGAGAGCGGCGCTGTGGCTGGTCAGAATTATTTGACTCACTGCTTAATCATCTACACTGGCAACGATGCTAGTCATGGCTGAACACGTTATTGAATAAATCCACGGTGAGATTATAGTTCCAACCTCCCATATCCCACACCGTGATTTACTGTGCATGACTTCCAATCTCCCTATCCCACGCAGGGAGTTTTAGTGTGCACAGTTCCCCGTCTCCCTGTCGTTCTGTTCGTCTGTCGCGACACACTGACCTGCCCTCCAGACCCCGACCATCCATGTACTTATCCGAGTTTCTCAAGCAGATGGTGCTAAGCCCTCACGCAGATTCAGGAATGAAAGTGTCAGGCGTACTGCGACTAATTTTCTGAGCTGCGAATATTTCAACGGAAAAAGTAGTGAAGGAAAGGCAGGTTATGTATCAACAGATGGAAATATAATGTTGTAGTCATTAGGGAGAGTTGGTTGGAAAGATGCTCTAGTCATTTGTTAAGGTTGAGGTTATGGAGTACTTGGTGACAGGATAAGGTCGGACAAAATCAGTTTGGTTTTCTTTAGGAAAGCCCTGCCTGACGAACCTGCGGGAATTTTATTTTGAGGAGTTTACACGCCTAATAGATAAAGGGGATAAAATGCCTGTTGTATATTTGGACTTGCAGACGGCCTTTGGAAAGTTGCCACACATGAGGCTGCTTGCCAAGTTAAGGGCCCACGCTATTACTGGAAAGGTACTGGCATGAATACAGCATTGGCTGATTGGTAGGAGGCAGCGAGCGGAAATAAAAGTATCCTCGGCTGGTTGGCTGCCATGACCCCCAGTGTTCCACAGGGGCCGGTTTTGGGATCGCTTCTTTCTATGCAGTGTATCAATAATATAGAATACCGAATAGATGGCTTTGTGGCCAAGTTTCTAGATGAAACGAAGATGGAGGGGCAGGGAGTGTTGATGAATCAGATAGGCTGCAGAAGGACTTAGACAGATTAGGAGAATGGGCAAGAGAGTGAGAAATGAAATACAATGTTGAAAATGCATGGTAGGAATAAATGCGCAGACTGTTTCTAAACGTGGAGAAAATCCAAAAGTTTGGGATGCAAAGGGACTTGGGAGTCTTTGTGCAGAACACCCTAAAGGTTAATTTGCACGTTGAGTCGCTGGGGACGAAGGCAAATGCAATGTAAGCATTCATTTCAAGAGGTCTAGAATACAAGAACAGGGTTGTGATACCAAGGCTTTATGAGACACTGATCTGGTCTCACATTGAGCATTGTGAACAGTTTTGGGCTCCTCATCTAGGAAAATTTGTGCTGGCATTGAAGAGTGTTCAGAGGATGTTCACAGGGATAAAGCCGCAATTTAGAAGAATGAGGGCAGGAGTCTCATTGAAACCTTTCAATGAGATATGCCGAGACCGAGTGAAACTGCAAAGGATGTTTGCCATTGTGAGGTATTCTAGGAGAAGAGGGTGCAGCCTCGGGATGAAGGAGCGTCCATCTATAACAAAAATGCGGTGAAATTTCTTTATTTAGAGGATGGTGAACTTGTGCAATTTATTACCACAGACAGCTGTAGAGACCAAGTCGTTGGGTATATGTACGGTAGAGCCTCATAAGTTCTTGATTGGACACCGGGTGGGGGGGGTGGGGTTGGGGGGTGGTAAAGGATCAGCCATGATTGAATGGCGGAACAGACTCGATAGCCAAATGGCCTAATTCTGCTCCTATGTCTTATTCTCTTATGGTTGCAGAATGGCCTGGGTTGTCCGCTCAATATTCCGGGAATCCATTGTTTTAGACCCGACAGAGCGAGTGTGTGATACATGATCTTCTATTGAAATGAGAGAATATACGTGACAGGAGTTTGTGAAAGGGATCTCTTTGCATATAGTGATCAGAATGCGGGAGATTTAAAGCCTTTTTTTTTGTTTTTTTTTTGCATCTGTGTTTACTCGGGAAACGGTCTCCGAATCTCCAGAAGTGAGGTCATGGACCCGAATATGGTTTGCAGAGGAGGAGATTCTTACTAACCTGAGGAGACTAACCTAGGTTTAATAAATCACCAGCCATAGAAAGGTTCTTCCCTCGGAACCTGGCGGAGGCAAGTGCGGGAATTGCAAGTGCCGTGGTCGATATCTTTAAATTATGCTTAGTGACAGTGAGGTACCAAACAATTGGAGGATAGCTAATGTTCCGTTGTTTAAGAAAGGCTGAAAATATACCAGGAAATTCAAGGCCGGTGTGGCTGATATCAGTAGTGAGAAGGCAAGTCAGTGGATATGTCGGCATGGACTTTCGCAAGGCATTTGTCAAGGTGCACATGGGAGGTTCAGTCGCTCGGCATTCAAGCCGAAGCAGTAAATTGGATTAGACACTGGCTTTGAGAGAGAAGTCCGTCTGGTAGCAGATGGTTGCCTCTCTGACTGGAGGCCTCTGATTAGTGGAGAGCCGCAGGGATCGGTGCTGGGTCCGTTGTTGTTAGTGATCTATATCAACGTACTATCTTATAATGTGGTTAAGTGGATCAGCAAGCTTGCTGATTGGGAGTGCAGTGCACTGCGAAGAAGGCCATCATGGCTTGCAGAGGGATTTCAACCAGCTCAAAAAATGTCCTCAAAATCGGAAATGGAATCTAACGCAGGCAAGTGAGCGGTTTCGCACGTCTGTGGAACCAATTGGGGTAGGCCACATACGGTGAACAGCTGGGAGCTAAGGAGCACTGTAGAACAAAGGGGGCTGGGAATACTGGTCCGTAATTCATTGAAAGTAGCGACACAGGTAGACTACAGTGTTACAGCTGTGGTTGTGAAGAAAGCCTTTGTCACATTGGACTTCATAAATTAAAGTATTGAGGACAGGAATTGGGTTCTTATGTTTCAGTGTAAGAAACATTAATGAGGCCGAATTTGAAATATTCTGTGCATTTTTTTGTCACTTACCTACAGGAAAGATGTAAATAAGGTTGGAAGATACGGAGAAAATTTGCAAGAATGTCCCCAGTTCTGGTGGACCTGAGTTATAAGGAAAGGCTGAATAGGTTCGGACTTAATTCCTAGGATTGTGGAACATTGATAGGAGATTCGATAAAGCTGTACAAAATTATGACGCGTACAGACAAGTTAAATGCAGCAGGGTTTTTCCACTGGGGTTTGGCAGGACTACAACGAGAGGTCATGGATTAAGGGCGAAAGGTGAGAACTTTAAGTGTAACATGAGGGGAAGCATCTTCACTCAGAGGGTTCTGAGTGTGTGGAACGAGCTGTCAGCACAAGTGGTTTATGCGAGCTCTATTTCGGCGTTTAGGAGACAGTTAAGATGGTAGGGGTGAGATACTATGACACGGTGCAAGTTGATGGGAGTCGGCAGTTTAAATGGGTTTGATATGGATCTGTTTCAGTGCTGTACTTTTCTATGACTCTGTAGCTGCTTGGTCCCTGACTCAGAACACAACGAGTTGATTAAATAAAAATCTGAAATTGATAGCAGAATTTGAATTAATCACACCTTGGTTCCCCATGTCTTGACGTCGTATCAAACCGCCCCGCCCACAACCCCAAACGCTCCCTCTGGCTGATCTTTCGTAACCCTGGTAACACACAAAGAGCTCGAGAAGCTCAGCCGGTCCGTCGGCATCTGCGGATCTGAATAAAAAGTTGACGTTTGTGAACGAGATCCTTCAGTGGAACTGGAAACGGAGGGTGAAGAGGCCAGATCATTGATTAATTTCGAAGATGCGGGTTGTTGTTCTGTGAGATTCGCAGCTCAGGGTTTGCGTGTGAGCAGTTGCCGGAACCCGCACATTCCACCGAACGGAGAGGCATTTCTGCTGAAATCTAATCCAACCAGTTGGATAATTCACTGTCATTCGGGTGTGAAAGCACTCACTTTTATAATGTAGTTAACCATTTCTACTACACGGAAGAGAGATGGATACTTTAATGTGAGTGAAGGAAATTCACCTGGGGTCTCGAACCCGCAACGTTACCAGTTACAGTTCTGTCCTGTTTGTTACCAGTTTCTAGCATTTTTATCATTTCCTCAGTCTCGTATTATCTGCACTTGTTTTAGAAATACTTTTTTCAAGATTGCCTTACATAAATCAGCCCGTGGCATTCCTAACTATGATTTCCTCAGCGAACATTACCCAGAATCTGGAATCTGCAGCGTTCACAGTTACAGTGCTACTAACCTGTTAAGTGATTTTGATATGAGGGTGAAGGTAGAGGTAGAATGAGGCTGAGGAGTAGAAGGGGAGTGAGCTGGAGAGTGAGGGGTTGTGTGGAAAGTGGAGAGCGGGTAGTTGAAGATGAAAGTGAGTGCGTGGAGAGGTAGTGGGGAAAAGAGAGGGGAGGGGGAGCGAGAGACACCACAAGACCATAAGACATAGGAGTAGAATGAGGCCATCTGCCCTATCGAGTATGCTCCGCCATTCAATCATGGCTAAACCTTTTTTTTCTCCTCCTCAATCCCAGTTCCGGCCTTCTCCTCGTAATATTCGATGTCATGTCCAGTCAAGAACATATCAATCTCTGCCTTAAATTCACCCAACGGTCTGGCCACCACAGCTTCATGTGGCAACGAATTCCACACATTCACTATACATTAGCTAAAGAAATGTTTCCGCATCTCTGTTTTGAAAGGGCGCCTTTCTATCCCGAGGCTGTGCCCTGTTGTCCTAGACTCCCCAGCATGGGAACATCCTTTCCACAACTACTCTGCCCAGGCCTTTCAATATTCGAAAGGTTTCAATGAGATCCCCCCTCATACTCCTGAATTCCAGGAGTACAGACCCAGAGGCATCTAATGCTCCACGTATGATAACCCTTCATTCCTGGAGTCATCTTTGTGAACCTCCTCTGGTCCTCTCCAATGCCAGAACATCTTTTCCAAGATGACGGCCTCAAAACTGTTCACAATACTTAAGGTGAGGCCTCACCAGTGCCCTATAAGGCCTCAACATCATATCCTTGCTCTTGTATTGTAGATCTCTTGAAATGAATGATAACATGGCATTTGCCTTACTCAGCACCGACTCAATCTGCAAGATAACCTTCAGGGTGTTCTTCACAAGGACTCCCATGACCCTCTGCATCTCAGATTCCTGGATTTTCTCCCCGTTCAGAAAATAGTCTGCACGTTTAAATCTACCACCAGAGTGCATGACCGTGCGTTTTCCCACATTGTATTTCCTTTGCCACTTTCTTGCCCATTCTTCTACTCTGTCTAAGTCCTTCTTCATCCTACCTGTTTCTTCAACACTACTGCCCCTCCACCAACCTTCGCATCATCAGAAAACTTGACAATAAAACCATCTATTCCATCATCTAAATCATTTCTATAGAGCATAAAAAGAAGTCTTCCCAACACTGACCCCTGCCGAACTAGTGACTGGCAGCCAACCCGATAAAGGTCCTTTTATTCCAACTCGCTGCCTCCTACCAATCAACCAATGCTCTAACTATTTTAGTGACTTTCCTATAATGCCATGGGCTCTTAGCTTGGTAAGGAGTTCATGTGTGTGCACCTGGTCAAAAGCCTTCTGAAGTTCCAAATGTACAACATCCACTGCATCATCTGTATCTAACCTACTTGTAAGTTCCTTACAGAATTCCAAAAGAGTCGTCAGGCACGATTTTCCCTGAAGGAAACCATGCTGACTTTGTACTATCTTGTCCCGTGCAACCAAGTACTCCATCGCCTAATCCTTAACAATTGATTCTTACATCTTCGCAACAACTGGGGTCAGGCTAACTGATCTATAATTGTCGTTCTTAAAGAGTGGAGTGGAGTGACATTTGCAATTTTCCAGTCTTCTGACCACATGCCAGAGTCTAATGATTTTTGAAATATCATTTCTAATGCGACAACAATTTCTAACGCTACCTCTATTACAACCCTAGGGTGCAGTTCATCTGGTCCCGGTGACTAATGTACCTCTAGGTCTTTAAGCATTTTTGAGCACCTTCTCTCTGGTAATGGTAACTGCACCCACTTCTCTTCCTCACACACTACAACATCAGGCATGCTGCTAGTGTCCTCCAGAGAGAAGACTGATGCAAAATACTAATTTAGTTTCATCAGTTATCTCCTTTCCCCCCGGTTATTATTTCTCTTGCCTCATTTACTAGCGGTCCTAGATCCACTCCAATTTCTCTTTTATTTTTAACATACTTGAAGAAAATCTTTTATATTCCACTTTGATATTATCTGCTAGCTTGCTTATATATTTAATCTTTTCCCTTCTAATTATTTTTTAGTTTCTCGCCCTCATATTGTGATCACATTTCCCTAAGGGTTCTTCTACCTTAAGCTCGCTAATCGCCTCCCGTTCATTATACAGCATCCAATCCAGTATAGCTGGTCCCCTAGTAGGCTCAACGACAAAACTGCTCTAAAAGGTTTCTCTTAGGTATTTAAAAACTCACTCTTTGAGATCCATTACCAACCTGATTTTCCCAAATGACATTGATGTTAAAATGTCCCACGACTATCATAATATTGCTCCTTTGACTCGGCTTTTCTATGTGCTGCTGCATACTGTGGTCCACCTCCCAGCCACTGCGAGGAGGCCTCTTTATAACGCCATCAGCGTTGTTTTACACTTGCAATCTCTTAACCCAACTCACAAAGATTCAACACCTTCCGATCCCATAGAAACCATAGAAAACCACAGCACAGAAACAGGCTTTTTGGCCCTTCTTGGCTGTGCCGAACCACTTTCTGCCTAGTCCCACTGACCCGCACACAGACCATATGCTATGTCACATCTTTCTACTGATCTGATGATATTCTTTACCAGTAGAGCCACACTACCCACTCGGCCTCCCTTCCTATCCCTCTGATATGGCACGTAACATTGGACATTCAGCTCCCAACTGCAGTCATCCTTCAGCCACGATACAGTGATGGCCACATCATCAAACCTGGCAAGGTATGATGTTGAGAGTGGACAATTGGGAGGTAGAGGGAAAAGGATAGAGGGTAAAAGAAAGGGGGTGTGAGGGTTTTTTTTAACGGAGATTGGGAAGAAAAGGGGGAATTGAGGAGGCGAGGCGTGTTGGGCGACAGAAACGGGTGAGGGAGGATGGGTGTGCAGGGTACCGAGGTGGTGTGGCTGAGCGATAGGGCCGGCGAGGAAGGACAGGTGAGTGAAAATGGCGTCAAGGGGTGGGGGGAGACGAGCTTGCAGCAAAATGAGTGAAGGTGTGCAGTGCGGAGGGTGTGGTAAACTCACTGGTTTCGTAGAAAGGAGGGTTCAGTGTTTTGGGTGGTGAGGAGAGTGGAACGATTCGGAAGGGAAGAGGGAGAGACTGGATGAAGAGCTCATTGTGAAGGGGAGGGGCAGTGAGGAGACATGGATCAGTGAGAGGCGCTGCGTCTGGTCAGAGTGATTAGACTAACAATTTATTTATCCACAGTGGTAAATATGTTAGATATGGTTGAGATTATGGCCCTCGTCTCGGAATCCCACAGCGAAAGTTTTACCACACCTGGCTCCGGCTCTGCAATCCGACGCTGCGGTGGGGGGAGGGGAGTTGTGGGGTGAGGTGGGAGTTGGGGTATTGTGATTTTCACGCACTGCTCCCGGTCTCCGTGTTGAACTGTAAATTTGTCAGATCATGCCCTCCCATCCATGTACTTAACCTAGTTTCTCAAACAGAAATTGTTAAGTCCTCGGACAAAGACAGGAATTAGAAAGGGTTAGGTATGTTGCGACTAACGTGAAGAGCGTATATTTCAATGCAAAAAAAAAGTATTGAAGGAAAGGGAGATGAGCTCAAGTCGTGGATCAACACATGGAATTATCATTTGGTAGACGTTAGTAAGACTTGGCTGCAAGATGGGCAGTATTGGCAGCTGGATATTCCGGGGTTCCCTCCTTCTAGACTATAGAGTTGTGACGTCACTGCATTTTCAGTATAGTCTGGAGAACTCGTCTAGTGCGGCTTTATCTGTGGGATTAAGAGGAACAATTTTTAGAGAGATCGCACCCTGTTGCAAGAAATATAATCTGTTACAGGAGGACGATTTAACTTTCCAGGTATGGACTGGGATACCCGCACTGTAAAATGATTACATGTGCTGGTGTTTGTCAAATGTGTTGAGGAATGCTTTCCAAATCAGTGCCAACGAGAGAGTGTGGGAGCGTGAGACTCTGCACATGACAAACGTTAGTGTAGGGAAAGTCTTAGCACCGAGTGATCACAACGTCGTTCGATTCAAACGTAATATGCCAAAGGTTATGACTGCCTCCTGGGTTGAGATCCTAATTTGGGAAACTATATTTTTAAGATCTCCGAAGATTCTGATCAGTGTGATTGCGACAGTCTGTTCTCTGTTAAACATGTGTTTGATACCTGGCAGACCTTCAAAGGTGAAATTTTGAGATTTCAAAGCTTGTGTGTGGATGTCAGAATAGACTGTAAGTATAACAATCTTTTGGAGAACCTTGGTATTAAGGCCCTGGTAAATAACATAGTTGGAGACTCGCAGCCTGTGCAGGGAGCAAGGAATTTGTGGAGTACGAGGGGTGAAATATGTTCGTGGCCTAAGGTAGAAGTAGATGAGCTATTAACTTCAAACTTTCTGCATAATCACTCAAAGAGTTGACCTGCATGTGCCTGTAAGGAGGACTGTATAACTCATCTCCTTCTCCCTTAGGCCACGAACTTATCAATCAGCCCTGGGCTGTGGACACTTTCTGGAGGACCAAGATCCACATGTTCCACGACCGCTGGACTAAGTGCGTAAATGTAGGAGGGGACTATGTTGAAAAATAAATGTGCTGGGTATTCTAAAATTGACTGTTTTTACCTTTGGCCAGTAACATATTAATCACGCCTCGTATAAGAAATGCGAGTGAATACTTAAGAAAGAGGGTCAAGAGGCCTAAGGAAAGGCATGAGTTTGTCCTGGTAGAAAACGTGAAGCAGAATCCCCAGGGATTATACATGAAGTATGAGAGAAAGAGGATTGAAATGCACAGAATTGATCTTCTGGATTAACGAAGAGAAATCTATTGTGGAACCAGTAAAATGGGGAAAATCTTAAATGGAGTCTATAGATGTAAGGCAAAGCAGAGTGAGATCAAAGACTCTGTCCTGCTTATAGAAGATGGCGTGTATGCAGACATGAAGCAAGTTAGGGTAGGTAAGCCCCCAAAGACTTACAAAGACATCTTAGTAAGAAGGCAAGTTAGTAGGCTTTGTCGGCATAGACTTTGGCAAGGCATTTGACAAGGTCCCGCATGGAAGGCTGCTCAGGAAGGTTCAGTCGCCGGGCTACCAAGATGATGTAGTAAATTAGATTAACCATCGGTTTTGTCAAGTCTAGTCAAGTGAAGTCGTCACTCTTTATTGTCATTTCAACCATAACCGCTGGTACAGAACATAGTAAAAATGAGACAACGTTTTCCAGGACCATGGTGCGACAGAAACAATACAAAAACTACACTGAAATACGTAAGAAAAAAACACAAAAACTACACTAGGCTACAGACCTATCCAGGACTGCATGAAGTGCACAAAACAGTGCAGGCACTACAATAAATAATAATAAATAATAAACAAGACAGTAGGCACAGTAGAGGACAGTAGGCTGGTGTCAAGCCAAGCTCTGGGTATTGAGGAGTCTGATGGCTTGGGGGAAGAAACTGTTACATAGACTGGTCGTGAGTGCCTAAATGCTTCGGTGCCTTTTTCCAGATGGAAGGAGGGAGAGGAGTTTATATCTGGGGTGCGTGCGGTCCTTCATAATGTTGTTTGCTTTGCGGATGCAGCGTGCGGTGTAAATGTCCGTGATGTCGCCAGGTGAACACCAAGAAATTTGGTGCTCTTAACGATCTCTACGGAGGAGACGTCGACGTTCAACGGAGAGTGGTCGTTGCGTGTCCTCCTGAAGCAACAACCGTCTCTTTTGCTTTGTTTACATTCAGAGCCAGTTTGTTGGCTCTGCACCAGTCCGTTAGCCGCTGCACCTCCTTTCTGTAGGCTGACTCATCATTCTTGCTGATCACCCGGTCGTGTCATCGGCGAACTTGATGATGTGATATAGCTGTGTGTTGCAGCACAGTCGTGGGTCAGCAGAGTGAACAGCAGTGGACTGAGCACACAGCCCTGGGGTGCCCCCGTGCTCAGTGTGATGGTGTTGGGGATGCTGCTACCAATTAGGACTGGCTGAAGTCTCGCAGTCAGGAAGTCTATGATACAGTTGCAGAGCGGGGTGTTCAGGCCCAGTAGGCTCAGCTTTCCGATCAGTTTCTGAGGAATGATTGTGTTGAATGCTGAACTGAAGTCTGTGAACAGCATTCGAACGTACGTGTCTTTTTTGTCCGGGTGTGTTACGGCCAGGTGGCGGGAGATCCCACAGAGTGTTAGCAGATGTTTGCCTCTCCGAATGGAGGTCTGTGGCTAGCGTAGTGCCGCCGGGATCGGTGCTGACTCTGTTGTTGCTAGTCATCTGTATCCATGGTATTGTGGAAACCTGGATCACCAAACGTGCGGATGACTCCAAGAGTGGGGATGCATTGAATAGCGAAGGAGGCGATCATATCTGGCAGAGGGATTTGGGATTTGGATTAGTTGGAAAAACGGCAAATGTAATTTAATGCAGACAAGTGCAGGTTGTTGGAATTCGGTAGAAGCCAGGCGGCTATGGTTCACAGAGTGAATGTCGGACGCTGATGAGCGTGCTACGACAATGTGATCAGGCAATACAAGGTCATCATACGTTGGAAGTGGCGTCATGTGCTGATAGGGTGGTAAGGAAAGGTTCTGGCACATTGGACGTCATAAATACATGCACTGGGTACAGGAGATGGAATGTGATGTTGAAGTTGGTGAGGCCTAATGTAGAGTACTGTCTGCAGTTTTGGTTACTTAACTACGTGAAATATGTAAATAAGTTTATAAGAATACATAGAAAATTTACAAGGATGTTGCCTCGATTGCAGGAACAAAGTTATAAGAAAGGATTGAATCGGTTAGGACTTCATTCCTTGGAACGTAGAATTCCTGGACATTTGATAGAGAGCATACAAATTATGAGGCTTATAGGTCGGGTTAATGGAGTGGAGGTATGGGAAGAGAGAAGGATAGACTGGGGGGGAAGGGAATGGAGGAGAGAAGGGATGTGCTGTGGGGAGTATAGTGGTGATGAGAGAGATACTGAACTAAAGGTGCAAAGCTAAAAGCGAGAGTGTGGGCGGAGAGCAAGGGGGTTGAGAGAGTGCAGAGTGAGTGGAAAGAGATGGGTGGAGAGAGGGACAGAATATGCAGGGTATAGAGAGATGGAGGACGCAGGGTTGATTATGGCTTTACTCATCTTTTCTCCTCTTCTCCACTTCCCTTTCCCCAATCGCTTCCCCAGTCTCTTCCCATCCCCTCTCCCGCCCTCCAGGTCCCCCATAGAAGATGGTCATAATGATGGACGCTAACCAGCTCGCAGCCCCAAACCTTGCCTCCAGTTTGCACAGAAATTCATTGAAGACTCCTACACCGCTCTACATCCTGAAGAGGTCAGTGTATCATTTCATCACGGATGGCCATTTTCAATCCGTGCGTCACTCCTTCTCTGATTGTCAGTCAGGACGTCACACCCTCCCTGTCTGCCATTTTAACGTAGGTGAAAATTTTCAGTCAGTGCATCATTCCTTATCAGACGGCCATTCTGACAACAGTTTTTACTGAAGTTCTTGCCTCACCTCCTCTATGGTTCCCATTTTCAATCAGCCCATCACTCCTTCCCATGGTAGAACATTTCACAGTGTGGAATAGGCGACGTTCCAAAAGGATGCCAAAAGTTTCTTTCGAAACATCAGTCTAAACGAAATGCGATATTAGATGTCAGACCGTTAAAAAAGATGCTGGAGAGAAAGTGATGGGGAAGGGAAATGACGTGTGAAGTGAATGAATATTTTGCATCTGTCTTCACTGTGGACGACAGGAGCAGTATGGTGGAAGTTCCCGGTGTCATGGTTCATGAATTGTGTGAAGTTACTATCATTGGAGAGAATATTGTTGGGGAAATGAAAGGTCTGAAGATAAAATAAGAGCAGATCGTGTTCATCCCTGGATTCTGAAAGAGGTGTCTGAAGAGAACGTGGAAGCATTAGTAATTATCATTCAAGTAGCGCTAGGTTCTGGAAAGGTTCCGGAAAACTGGAATTTTGCAAACGTCACTCCACTGTTCAAGAAGGGAAGGAGGTAGCAGAGAGGAAGCTGTAGGCCAGTTAGACTGACCTCCGAGGTTGGACAGGTGTTGGAGTCTATTATTAAGTAACTCTCAGGGTACATGGAGGCACATGATAAGATAAGCCGTAGTCAGTATGGTTTCCTCAAAGCACAATCTCTCCTGATAAATCTGTTGGAATTATCTGAAGGAATAACAAGCAGGAGAGGCAAAGGAGAATCGCTCGAAGCTGTGTACTTGGATTTTCAGAAGGTCTTTAACAAGGTTCCACACATGTGGCTGATTAACAAGTTACGAACTCATGGTATTACAGGAAAGATCCTGGCGTAGATGAATCAGTGACCGATTGGCAGGCGGCAGAGTGGGAATAAAGAGAGCCTGTTCTGGTTGGCTGGCGATCGCTAGTGGTGTTCCACAGGGGCATGTGTTGGGACTACTTTTTTTTACATTATAATGCGGAATTTGAATGTGTAATTCATGGCCTTTTTGAAATATTTGCAGATGGTATGAAGAAAAGTGGAGGGACAGGCAGTTTTGAGGAATTTGAGGGGCTACAGAAGGATTTAGGTAGATTAGGAGAATGAATAAAAAGTAGCAGTTGGAATACAGTGTCTGGAAATGTATTGTCATGCACTTTGGTAGAAGAAGTGAAAGGATTGACTATTTTCGAAATGGAAAGAAATTACAAAAAAAAACGGAGGCGCCAAGGGACTTGGGAGTCCTTGTGTAGTATTCCGTAACGGTTCATTTCCAGGTTCAGTCTGTGATAAGAAAGGCACGTGCAATATTAGAACCCATTTCAAGAGTAACAGAATATAAAAGCAAAGATGTCATGACGAGACTTGGTAAAACACTGGTGAGGCTACACTTGCTGTATCGTGAGCAGTTTACAGCCCTTATCTTAGAAAGGATTGCTGAAAGTGGAAGGAGTTCCAACGACATTCACGAAAATGATTCTAGGATTGAATGGCGTGTTATATGAAGAGCGTTTGATGGCTCTGGGCCTGTATTAATTCAAATTCAAAAGCATACGAGGTGAGCTGATCGAACGGTGAAGAATCATCATGGAGTGGATGCGGAGAGGATGCTTCCCGTGGTGGGAGAGCTTATAACCAGAGGACACAACCTCGGAATAGAGGGGCGTCGTTTTAGAAGGAATTTATTCAGCCAGGAATTGGTGAGTCTGTGGAATTGTTTGCTATAGGCTGCTATGGAGTTCAAGTCTTTATGTATATTTAAGGAAGACTATGATCGACTGTTTATTGGTCAGGATAGGAATAGACACAGGGAGAAGGCAGGAGATTGGGGTCAGAGGAATATAAATCAGCCATGATGTAATGGCAGAGCAGACGCGATGGGCCAAATGGCCTAATTATGCGGCTACATCTTATGGTCTTATATTCTCATGGACTTTCAGGGAGAAAAATTCCACAAATAATTTTGGCCAGGTCCGGTCAACAACCTCTGCCTGTGAAATGAAACCCACTGTTAACCGTAGTTGCGGGGATGTATTGCGACAGCAGTTGCCCGGATGGAAAAGCAGTAATCTTTGAAAGTTAGTATTAAATAATGAATGTGAATGAACTCCCCTGAATCTAGAAGCACTGAGAAAATCTTTGGTAATTGTTCTCCTGTTAGGTGGGTGTAAATTATCGAATGTGTCTTGTCTAATTTCAGCAGAAATGCGGCTCCCTGTACAGGGACAGGTGAGGGAGTTTGAGCGGAAACTCGTTCTGTGCCGGGCAGATGCGTCTCGCACTGGGCGGAGGTCAGATCCTCCCCGAACCCGGGCTGGATCAAATTCTCAGCTTTGGATTGGCTGAATGAAACAGAGAATCTCCGCCCACTTGTTGTGACGAAAGAACACGGAGGGGTGAACAGGGAAATCCAGACAGAAACTATCGGCGGCCGTGAGGGAAGGTTAACTCAGCCTGTTTTCTTTCCTGTTTACCGTTGCTTCATTTGTCCCAATCCCGCTTCTTCCTGCTGCCGGTCCTCTCCCGGGCTGGTGAGAGTTAGTGTGACCCGGAGTGCGGCGGTCCTACTTTACTCCCGCTCACCCGGCCCTGTTCATCTGTAATCAGCCGACGGTCACTTTATAGCCGAGTGGCCGCCGTAAGCAATAGCTCAGACTCAGCTCAGACGTACAGAGTGAGCACACCGGTGCAGGACCATTATCGTTCACTCGGAACGTCAGACTGTGATTTCCCGGGACCGCACTGAACGCCGTCCGGTTACAACATCAGAGGGACAGTAAGTGTTGTCTATGATTCTTTACAATTATTCAGCGCTTACAGCGAAGTTAGGCTTTGGTCGGGATCGGGACCACAAATACTCTCCAGGGTGGAAGAATGCATCTTTCATATCGGTAGTGATGCAGAAAGGGTTAAAAACAATATTAAAGTGTCTTCACACTTGAATGACAGTGTTTTGTCGAACCGGTTGGAGAACGTCAGAACGGCTGCTCCCTGTTCCGGGGAGTGTGTGCGGACAGGAAGCTGCTCACACATAGACCCTGAGCTCAGAGTCTGCAGCATCTACGGATGGGAATAAACAGTCAACGTTTCGCACCGAGACCCTTCATCGGGGCTGGAATGGAAAGGGAAGAGGCCAGGTCATTGATGGATTTGAAAGATGCGGGTTATTGTTTAGTGACAGCCCGAGCTCAGATTTAAGCGTAGAGCAGCTTCCTGTCCGCGCACCTTCCTCAGAACAGGGACAAAACACTGCTCATGTAACGACCTCTGTGCAGTGTTTCACTGCTGAGGTAATGGTTTCTCTGTAGCAGCAATGCTTAGGTTACGACTAGAGATGACAGGGTTTTGGAGTGCGGTGCTATCCAATGACAGAAAGGTTCTTCCTTGTGAGTCTGGAAGAGAGATTTTCATAGTCTTTTGCTGAGGAGAGATGAGAAGATGCGAATAGAGAGAGTGGGCCCTTTTTCTTCTTTCTTCTTTTTGTTTACTTCACTAACCACATAGTCAAGGTAAGAATTATAAAGCTCAATTGTTTAATCGCATATTGTCTACTGTTTGTTATTTCGGGTACTGATTTGTAACAGGGGACACATCACGCAGCATCCACCCAAAAGGGATTTCTTAAGTTTGGCGGGCTGGGGGGCTATCACCCCCTATATTAAGCTGCTAGCCGAAGTGAAAGTTATATAGGGTTAGATGACAGAGTGAATCGCTTCCCACATTCAGAGCATATAAACAATCACTCCCCAGTGTGAACCTGGTAGTGTGTCACAAGGGTAGATAACTGAATGAATCCTTCACCACATTCATAGCAGATGAACAGCCTCTCCCCAATGTGAACTCAATGACGCACATTTGATTGACTTGGCTGAGAGAAT